>NC_140422.1:15855000-16467500 GCF_965140295.1 Lepidochelys olivacea | reverse complement strand
TAGGGAGGATGCTTTTAGGTGCAAGTAAGATGCCTTTAGGTGCATGCATTGTCTTGTCATTCAACCCAATGGAGAGAGGAAACATTGACTTCAAAATTGCAGAAATTTAGCTACAAAAAAGGAGAAGGAAAGTGAAAAAGACTGGTTTTGGAAATCTACTGTTAACTTTTACATGGAAAAGTCACTCAGCATGCAATCCTACAAGCATAGTAAATAAATAATAAACAATAATTAATAATCAAATAGATATTGTTTCTCTACAGCGGTTTTATCAAAGAACTTTACAAAGATTAAACCTCATCACATTCCAGTGAAGTGATTTTATAGATGGGTAAAGTGCGGTTCAATTCATTTAAGTGGCTTTCCCCGGGTCACACACTGAATAAGTGAAAGAGCCAGAAGTAGGACTCAGAAGTCCTGACTCCTAGCCCCTGCCCCTAACCACCAAACTACACTGCCTCCTGGTCTATGTAGTTTGTATTATTGAACAGCTCAATATTACACATTGTCACAATGCATCATATTATACATGGCTACATTTCATTATCTCAAAGTCTACATATTAGCAGCTGACATAGCTCTAAAGGTGCACTTCAACTTACATCCTGTCATCTTTAAACCACCCGTTCTTTAGAGAGAGAGATCTTAGGGCAACCTGGAAAATGTGATAATTAAATGGCAGAGTTTGAGGGTTTGCTTTCTTTTCCCCCAGAAATTAGAAGAGAACTAGCAGTGGCTAAAAATCTCAAAAGTACCATGGTAGCAACACTACCTTCTGGCATCACATCCCATGTGCACCATCACACTGACTCTGTTTCAGCACTAGTATGTGACTAGCCATCATGCTCTTGTTTCAGCACTGTGCAGGTGAATGAGTACCATGACACCACAGTAGCACTATCTACAGTCTATCTGCCCCTCCATACAGGCATACTGAGCCAATGGTACTGTAGGGTTGGGAGTCAAGTAGTCTTAGTTTTTATGTGCAGGATCCAGGTTCTTCTTCTGCTTTTCATTACACTAATAAACTTTCACAGCTTTATGAACTACTTCTGTCGGTGGGAGAGGGCAAGTCACTTTTAAAGCACAAATATAGTTATCATGGTGGTGTCATATGTACACAGAGAGGAGAAGGAGGGCGCAGCGTCCAGACTAAGGACTAGCATCACAAGCAAACTGCGTATGAAATTATGATAGCACAGTCGGCACTACTTTGATTTTAGACACAACCAAACAAAAACTGACATTGAAATATGAATGATCTGGCAAACCACAACAGGTGGGACAACAGAGACTGTGGAGATTGTTCTCCATTTCCCCGCATGCTGGCCAGTGATGCAGTTAGCTGAGTGTACGGCAGGTCTGAGCCTCTAGCAGAAGCGGCCAAACTGAGAGCTGCCGTGAACCTCTGAGGTGAGCAAATCTGCCAAAAAGCGCAGGACCCACCAAGGCAGAGGAGGAACTTTGTCACAATATGTATAGGAGATCATACAATTTTCACTTCCAGAAATCTATATCTATATATAACGGCTCTGAAGACTTGGGCCAAAATTTTCTAAAATAGGAGCCTAAAGTTAGGCTCTCAACCCCATATTTAGGCACAGGATTTTCAAAATGGCTGCGCACCCACAAATCCCATTGAAAATCTTGACCATGGGGTTATCTAACTGGATTTCTTTCTCAGCAAGTAAAATACTTTGGAGCTCATTTTCAGAAGTGTGGCATGCCCATAGCTCCAGTTGACTTGCTGGAGTTCTGGGCACTCAGCATTTCTGAAAAATCAGGCCCCAAATGAATTATACAGCACTAGTAAGAATAAAAATATAGCAAGGCCTTTATTAGAATGGGCAGAATATCATAGGAACCAAACTCCCTTATCTATCAGCCCAGATATTTGGAAATATCAAAGGAACACCATACAATTAAGTATTAGGAGCAAGTGGAATTGCAAGAGTCTTGTACAAAGAGTAGTATACAGATTAGCCACTACACACTTATCTGGTAATTCTTAGAAACATTGCAGAGGTGACTGTCACATAGATTTCACCACAGACACCTCTAGCTTTTCCAGAGGAATGGCAGCCATAGCTATTCTGAAAGGTTTTCTAAGAAATATATTTTTCTGCTTTAGCCAAGTATGACTCACTGTTCTGTACAGAACAAACAGCCAGCAGATACAGAAGCTTAAGGGTCAGAAAATGCTTAACTATCTCTAAGAGAGCTGTTTCCAGTGAGAGGTTCAGAACAGCTTTGAGAACCACACTCATGTTCAAAAACAATGCTAGAGAATGGGGCTGTGTGATGTTCAGCAGTACAGTTTCAATGGAAGAGATAGGGAGGTTAGTTTTGGCTTATGTGAGACATACCACCCCATATTTTCCTTTGAATGTGGGGTTTTAATGAATCTGAAAAACTGAAAGTGAGACTCAGCTGCAAATATCAGATTTTATCTGGGTTTAGTCAAAACCAAATGAAATGTGAGTTTTATATATTTTGTGGTTGAAGCTACTGAGGGACACCACGCTCTCCACAAGAGATCCTCTACTTTTAGTTCTTTTCCAAAGAGGAAGAGGCCCAGAGTCCTGCAACTCCCTCTCACGCATAATACATGTACACAAGTGCAACAACTATGTGGTAGAGGAAGGGGTGGCTGGTGAGCCTACCCCACCCACCTTGTATTATTGGGGAGCAGACATGTTGGCCCACTCCCTCTGTACCCTCCATTGACATCTGCAGAGGAGCAGTCATTCATCCTACACACCTGTTTAGCAGCAACAAAATAAGAAAATGCTGCTCTTAAACTCTGAACTTAAAGATGCCCCAGGAGGCACAGTAGGAACAGAATCACAAAGCCCCTGCCATCTACCATGGTGAATTTTGGAAGTCTCTAGCCCCAGAATAAGTGGGATGGAAAGGTAGTAGTTGGACCAGAGAAGTGTTTGTGTGGGCATGTCTACAAAAAACATTTAGTTTGTGGCAACCTGGGGTGTGAATCTACCAGATAACTAGCCTGCCACATGCTAAGTGTCCATGTGGACCCTACTGACATGCACAAAAAGTTCCCTAGTGCCCTTTGATCTAGTCCTGTTTCTCCAGACCCTCTTCCACACAGAAGACAACTAAAGTTTCCCATTCTGAAAAATCTAACCACGTCTGAGCAACAGGGACTAGTGACATTTACTTAATTTTTCTCATTTCCTATAAAACTAGAGCACACACACTTAACTTTCCTCTTCCTCAAGAAATGCTTCAAATGTACAACACTGGGCAGGAGGGTTTTTAATACCAATAACTGAAAATGTGTATTTTATAAAAGACAATTGATATGGCATATCCATAGTCCTGCTACATAGTATCTACTCTATCAGAACATCCTTTGTTCTATAGCCCCATCCTATCACCTGGCAACTCAAAGGTGAAAAGCACTGAGACATGCTCCTGTCACAGGAGGGCTTTTCTCAAAAGACTCCCAAAGGGAAGAGTGACCATGGCTATACTAGATTCACTACTGGGTGAAGTGGCAGGGGAATTTTTACCATTGTAGTCAACCTTGTCATGAATTTATGGAAATTGTCCCCAATCTCATCTCCTCTCCATTTACAGAGTGATAACAAGACACTATTCTCTGTCCAGCTTTAATCTGGGATGCAGGTGACTCATTTATTCCAAAACCTCTGTACCCATTTTTTCCCCTCTCTCAAACATTTTGCAACCTGTCATGACCCATGGCTCTTGAATCCAGGTTCACAGATATGCTCCAACCCTCCACCTGGCAGCCTGCTGACAACTGCTTACCTGGGACCCATGAAGCCCAGCCCCAGAGTGAGGCTCTGCCTCTGAGATCCAATTGGTGGAATCTTAGAGCACTTGATCAGCCCTCTGGCCCTACTTAAGCCAGCAGCAGGAACAGGAAGCTATCAGAACAACTGAGCTCCACCCTGCTCTGGACCATGTGCCATGTGCTTCCCACTCCCCCAGCTTGATTTCCTGCCACCCCAATTTGGCAGGACTCCTGGCATCTGATTTGTGGCTCTGATCTTCAGTTTGTCTTTTGCCTCTGACCCTCTGGTATCCTGACCCAGCCTGACTCTAGTTCCTGACTCATAAGAACATAAGAACAGCCATATGGGTCAGACCAAAGGTCCATCTAGCCCAGTATCCTGTCTTCTGACAGTGACCAATGCCTGGTGCCCCAGAGGGAATGAACAGAACAGGCAATCATCAAGTGATCCATCCCCTGTCGCCCATTCCCAGCTTCTGGCAAACAGAGGCTAGGGACACCATCCCTGCCCATCCTGGCTACTAGGCATTGATGGACCTATCCTCCATGAACTTATCTAGTTCTTTTTTTGAACCCTGTTATCATAGGCGCCGAGTTTCTAATCTGCCTGGGGGGTGCTCCCTCCATCCCCCAGCTCTGCCCAGACCCTGCCCACACTCTACTCCCACCTCACCCAGTTCCACCCACTCCCCCAAGCACGCTGCACCCTCCCCCCAAGCGCTTCCTGACACAACAAAACAGCTGATCCACCGCAGGCAGGAGGCACTGGGAGGGTGCAGGAGGTTCTGATCAGTGGGGCCCGCCAGCAGGCAGGAGGCGCTGTGGGGCGGGGGAGGTTCTGGTAGGGGGGCTACCGGTGGGTGCTCAGCACCCACCATCTTTTTCCTGTGCGTGCTCCAGCCCCAGAGCACCCACGGAGTTGGTGCCTATGCCTGTTATAGTCTTGGCCTTTACAACATCCTCTGGTAAGGAGTTCCATAGGTTGTCTGTGGTTGTGGGAAGAAATACTTCCTTTTGTTTGTTTTAAACCTACTGCCTACTAATTTCATTTGGTGACCCCTAGTTTGTGTGTTATGAGAAGGAGTAAATAACACTTCCTTATTTACTTTCTCCACACCAGTCATGATTTTATAGACCTCTACCATATCCCCCCTCAGTCATCTCTTTTCCAAGATGAAAAGTCCCAGTCTTATTAATCTCTCCTCATACGGAAGCCATCCCATACCCCTAAACATTTTTGTTGCCCTTTTCTGAACCTTTTCCAAGTCCAACATATCTTTTTTGAGATGGGGCGACCACATCTGCACACAGTATTCAAGATGTGGGCATACCATGGATTTATATAGAGGCAATATGATATTTTCTCTCTTATTAACCATCCCCTTCTTAATGTTTCCCAACATTCTGTTCATTTTTTTGACTGCCGCTTCACACTGAGTGGATGTTTTCAGAGAACTAGCCACAATGACTATATGATCTCTTTCTTG
This sequence comes from Lepidochelys olivacea, assembly GCF_965140295.1. NCBI lineage: Eukaryota > Metazoa > Chordata > Testudines > Cheloniidae > Lepidochelys > Lepidochelys olivacea. Next base: position 16,462,232 of record NC_140422.1, on the reverse strand, counting down.
AATGGTAACAACTAATTTAGATCCCATCATTTTATATGTATAATTGGGATTATGTTTTCCAATGTGCATTACTTTGCATTTATCAACACTGAATTTCATCTGCCATTTTGTTGCCCAGTCACCCAGTTTTGAGAGATCCTTCTGTAGCTCTTCGTAGTCTGCCTGGGACGTAACTATCTTGAGTAGTTTTGTATCATCAATTTTGCCACCTCACTGTTTACCCCTTTTTCCAGATCATTTATGAATATGTTGAAAAGGACTGGGCCCAGTGCAGACCCTTAGGGGACACCGCTATTTACCTCTCTCCATTCTGAAAACTGACCGTTTATTCCTACCCTTTGTTTTCTATCTTTTAGCCAATTACGAATCCATGAGAGGACCTTCCCTCTTATCCCATAACAGCTTACTTTGCTTAAGAGCCTGTGGTAAGGGACTTTGTCAAAGGCTTTCTGAAAATCTAACTACACTATATCCACTGGATTCCCCCTTGTCCACATGCTTGTTGACCCCCTCAAACAAGCCTAGTAGATTGGTGAGGCATGATTTCTCTTTACAAAAACCATGAGACTCTTCCCCAACAAGTTATGTTCATCTATGTGTCTGACAATTTTTTTCCACCAGTTTCCCCGGTACTGAAGTCAAGCTTACTGGGCTGTAATTGCCAGGATCACCTCTGGAGCCCTTTTTAAAAGTTAGTGTCACATTAGCTATCTTCCAATCATTTGATACAGGAGCTGATTTAAATGATAGGTTACAGTCGACAGTTAGTAGTTCACATTTCACATTTGAGTTCCTTTGGAACTCTTGGGTGAATACCCAATCTGGTCCTAGTGACTTATTCCTGTTTAGTTTATCAATTTGTTCCAAAATCCCTTCTAATGACACCTCAATCTGGTACAGTTCCTCAGATGTGTCACCTAAAAAGAATGACTCAGGTTTGGGAATCTCCCTCACATCCTCAACCAGGAAGACCAATGCAAAGAATTCATTTAATTTCTCCACAATGGCCTTATCATCCTTGAGTGCTCCTTTAGCATCTCAATCGTCCAGTGGCCCCCTGGTTGTTTAGCAGGCTTCCTGCTTCTGAGGTATTTTAAAAAAATCTTGCTATTACTTTTTGAGTAAGAATGATAGAATCATTGAGTAAGAACACATAGAATCATAGGATTGGAAGGGTCCTCAAGAGGTCTTCTAGTCCAGTCTTCTGCACTCATGGAATCTAGATGATCCCTGACAGGTGTTTATCTAACCTGCTCTTAAAAAAATCTCCAAATGATGGCGATTCCACAACCTCCCTGAGCAATTTATTCTAGTGCTTAACCACCCTAACAGGAAGTTTTTCCTAATGTCCAACCTAAACTGCCCTTGCTGTAATTTAAGCCCATTGCTTCTTGTCCTATCCTCAGAGGTTAAGGAGAACAAGTTTTCTCCCTCCTCCTTGTAACAACCTTTTATGTACTTGAAAGCTGTTATATCTCCTCAGTCTTTTCTTCTCCAGACTAAACAAACCCAATTTTTCAATCTTCCTTCAGAGGTCATGTTTTCTAGACCTTTAATGATTTCTGTTGCTCGTCTGCACTGTCTCTAATTTGTCCTCATCTTTCCTGAAATGTAGCACCCAGAACTGGACACAATACTCCAGTTGAGGCCTAATCAGCCCAGAATAGGTTGGAAGAATTATGTCTCATGTCTTAGAATCATAGAATATCAGGGTTGGAAGGAGCCACAGGAGGTCATCTAGTCCAACCCCCTGCTCAAAGCAGGACCAATCCCCAATTTTTGCCCCAGATCCCTAAATGGCCCCAGCACTCCTGCTAATACTGCTTGTTTTGCAAGTGTTACAATCCTGACTCATATTTAGCTTGTGATCCACTATGACCCCCAGATCCCTTTTTGCAGTATTCCTTCCTACGCAGTCATTTCCCATTTTGTATGTGTGTAGCTGATTATTTCCTTCCCAAGGGGAGTACTTTGCATTTGTCCTTATTGAATTTCATCCTTGGTTCTTTGGACCATTCTCCAGTTTGTCCAGATCATTTTGAATTTTAATCCTATCCTCCAAAGCACTTGCAACACTTCCCGGATTGATATTGTCCACAAACTTTATCAGTGTACTCGCTATGCATTATCTAAATCATTAACGAAGGTACAAAAGAACTGGACCCAGAACTGATCCCTGTGGAATCCCACTCAATATGCCCTTCCAGTTTGACTGTGAATGACTGATAACTACTCTCTGGGAAGGCTTTTCCAACCAGTTTTGCACCCACCTTATAGTAGCTCCATCTAGGTTGTATTTGCCTAGTTTGTTTATGAGATGGTCATGTAAAACAGTATCAAAAGCCTTATTAAAGTCAAGACATACCATATCTACCACTTCCCCCCATCCACAAGGCTTGTTACCCTGTCAAAGAAAGCTATTAGGTTGGTTTGACATGCTTTGTTCTTGACAAATCCATGCTGACTGTTACTTATCATCTTATTTATTTTACAGGTATTTGCAAACTGATTGCTTAATTATTTGCTTCATTATTTGCTTCATTATCTTTCCAGGTACTGAAGTTAAGATGACAGATCTGTAATCCCCTAGGTTGTTCTTATTTCCCTTTTTATAAATGGGCACTATATTTGCCCTTTTCCAGTCCTCTGGAATCTCTTCCGTCTTCCATGACTATCTCCAGTTTGTCTCCTGCTGTCTGACTTTCCTTCCAGACAACTCTTGACTCCTCTCTCATGATTGCGGATTCTGACTACTAGGTCTGGTCTGGCCACGCATGACCTGGCCATGACAATTCCTCACAATATACAGTTAAGATCACAGTGTCAATACTACACAAACTGCCACTGAGCCCAACTTGTAGGCACTGCTAGAAAACACCAAATTAAATGTACATCACGTTAACATTTGCTCACATACATTGTAAATCCTCTGGTTTGTTATTAAAACACTCTCTCCCTGTGTCATGTATCAAACTGTATTAAAGTCATTGAAGACTCCTTCTCTTAAAGACTTGGTCTTTCAGTCCCAGATCTCTTAGGAGGTCCTATTGAGGTCACTCCTATGGTTATTTCCTCATACTAGACTTAACAAGCCAGTTAACCATATATGAGAAACTACTGGCTTCTTTAAAAAGGAAGGCTGCTTACAAAGCTACAATATGATTTTCATGAACAACTAGGAAGCATTTGACAAATAAAAAGAGCTCTCTTCTGGAAATACTACTCCAGTAAGATTGCAAGATTAGAATCTCAGGTGAGTTACATGAGATAGGTACCTACCAGATGTATCCTATAAATGTATTCAACAGAAACATTCTTCTCTATCCACTGCCCAAGCTACTCATTTCTAAAAAGTGCCCATCCTGAAAGGAGGATCTCTAAAAAAAACTTGGCGAAGCTGTACAGATCTGAATCAGAGAAATGCCCTAGATTCTGTAGGACCACAAGACACACTAGGTCCACCCATGTTCTTATTGCATTTAATGATTCTACAGTGTTTTTATGAATTTGTAACAGATGTTTCTAAGTACTCTTGACCATTTCTCTCTCCTGAGGAATTTTGCAGTGGGATAACTCCAGATAATAACACAAACAAAGCTGTAACAGGCACTCTGGGATAAATCTTTAGACACTACATCTAAATATCCTCCAAAGACTTACAGTCTGGAATGACCCTGCCTGCAGATGTTTTTGAGCTTACCAGGGCCATACTGAAAAGCAAGACTGCTTATAGATAACTGCAAAGCTCCTTCTGAAAAAGACTGAGAGGAGAGTGAGATTCAAGCTGCAAGGTATGAAACCTAGGATGCCATGGAGCAGGATAATAGAGAGGATGGTGTGCGACAGCATGGCTCTGCCTGTATGCAGAACTCAAAGACACTGAGAAAGGTTTTAGTGTGGGTTATGGCAGTGTTTCCCAGATATGGGATAATCCTAGAAGAGTGAGCATTATAGGGCTTGATTGTGGCATGCAGACAGGCCTCTGAGCTGATTTAGTCTCAGCTTTCAATTTCTTTAAAAAGTCTCTAGCTTTCATAGTTGCAAATAAAATCTTCAAAATGAGAAGCAAGAGACATCTGCTTGAATTTGCAGAGAGCCTGAAACAATAGCTCTGAGGTAGGAACTGCTGTGTTCATTTCAGTGGCTGCTAACTCAGATGTCAATGACTGCTACTTCGATCTAATATTTTTCAAAAATCCTATTTATAGTACACAAGCCAAAGAGGGAAAAAGCCTTTTCCGTGCTGGAAACAGAAAACAACCAAAGAGCACAGTGCCAGCAACAAGGAAGGGGGAGCATTACATATTCTGCTTTTTTTTTTTCCTATCCCTTAAATGCTGGTCAAGAAGCAGCACTGAGGTCTCTGAGGAGACTGACTGCCCTCCTAGCCTCAGGGCAAATACTGTGACTGTTGCTGCTTTGGTAAATATAACAGAATGGGTAGGAGAGATTGATCAAAATGAAGGTGTGAGTGAAAACCCTGTCAGTGAATGCTCATGTGGGCATGTGCCCCCCACACACACACTTCACCTACTTCCTAAGGTAGAGAGAGACGTGTGTGTGCACAGGACATGTGTTTCAGCCTTGTCCAGCTTTGCAGAGCAGCCCAGGACAGCAGCTGTGACATTCACAGAAATACAAACACACAGGCCCCAACACATCTAAAAAACCAGCCTAACTTCACATATCATCATAAAAGGAAGGGCAAGGGATATGAGTGTCTTCTTTGTCATCTTCCTTCTGGACATTTCTATTAATCCTTTTGTAGCATGGTTTGACTTTGCTTCACAAGTTCTAATTCTGAGGTACACTTGCTAAATACTGGCCCTGTTCCTGAGTAGGAGAGATCTATAGCTGAAGCATGCTCACCTAGTACAGACACAAACAAAAATAGCTTGGTAGTTCTAGCACAAAAGCTCTACTTAGCTTCATAAACTCATCATCAGTGGGCAATGTAGGTAACAGACTGGACACCACAAGCAATATAAATATATAATAGAACTTTTAAATGAGCAAAAAGACTAAACAAAAAAGATCTTTGACCTTCTTGATTTCTCTTGAGCTCATGTATACCATTATGGCCAGTAAGACAGCTAATGGAATGACATTGAAAGCGATAGCTATCCTGTAACAATTTTGGAAGCCAATTTGTACAGTAGTTGAGCAGTTAATAGTGTTAATCAGAATGATAACCTGTTAAAGTCTACATTTATGCAAATAACATTTTGGCAGATCACACATACTTTAACAGCAAAACCGGCCAAGAGAAAATCTAAACGTCTTACAAATTTGCTGCTCTATTTTAATAATCTGTAAAATAATAGCATAAGACTATACCAATGATTGTTGGCACATCTGAAGACAAAACATACTTGCATAAAAAAAAGTTAGTCAAAAATTAATCTTGGTCTTCTCAAACAAATAAATGAACAATTTGTTCAACTCTTAACTTTTACAAAGTAAGGATTAATCTCTACAGCTAAATCCAATCTGTGGCTTTATCTTTTTAACAAGAACTTAGCATTTCTTACAGACCTTCCTAAAACAGGCAACATTTGCAGAACAAGGAAAACAGCAGAAACCTCAAATTGTCCATGTTACTGAAAGTAACATATGTAAAATAAAAACAGAAGACAATCATTTATTGATAAGACCAGGCCCATGCTGGATGAGAAAAAACTGCAGTTCGGGATGAAAAGAATTTAGGATGGTTTTGATTTTGTAAAATCTCAAACGGAAAGCATTTGCTTTACAAAAGAAAGGATCAGACATCCTTTGGATCTAGGCCCCATTTAAGCTGAACCATCAGAATTAGGCGAAAGAAACAGAGGTTTGGGTGAATGGTCATCAATTGTGGTTTAAATGTCTTTCTAGATGCAGTAAAAATATCAAGATGTGCTTGTACTCTTAATTTGAACTCTGTTGATGCACAGAATGCCATCATTAAATTTGCCATTAGATGTTCTACTGCATCTTTGGAAAAATAAGGTGTGAATATGTACTCCCAGCCTCAGGTTGCAGTGGAAAAAAGGGATCTTCAAATATTCAAAAGATTCAGACTGGTATAACTCTTTTCATTAAGCAAAATTGCCCATATCGGCCTGTCCCTGAATTTCGCAAATCAATAAAGTTTTATGCACATGGACTTTAAATTCTGTTAACATGTTAGTGTATATATAAACATATACACATCTAGGTAAATTTTTGTTCTTTAGACATTTTTCCTTCAGATACAAATTTATTGTTTTAATGAATATGCAGGTGTCCTGTTCTCATATAAAGCTTTCAGTATAAAATATTGTCATTGACTAATTCCAAGTTTAATAAAAACAAAATATTTTGGATCACAAACGCATTTTTTTGTTGTGCTTGTCCCTTCTTCTGATAGCAAATCTTTACCTTCTCATGATTCCCATCCATTAAGAGGGGAAAAGATTTTTTTAAAATATGGAAGTCCGAAGTTTTACAGCAACTCTTTTTCCTGGAGTCAACATAAGCAAGCACTGAAGCCTCCGCAGTGAAAACAGGATTCTCCCCTCCTCCCTCTCCTTTTTCTCCCTACTGAATGCCATGGCCTTCACTCAACCAAAGGAAATGAAAGACACACTGAGACAACAGCATCACGTGGGTGAAGGTCAGATTGCTTTTCAGCTGTGTGATGCGGTTTTATCACCCTCAGGACAAAAGTTAAGCCCTTCCTCTCTTTTTTTTTTTTTAATTTTTTTAATTTCATGTCTGTTTTAACAAAGCAACTTATTTTTCCCTGAAATTTTGGTTAAGATCCATTCCTCCAAAATTGTCAAATATGCAGGAACGTGAACTAATTCAAAACATTTGTGGGTGTCTTCCTCAACAAAGTAAAAGCCAAAGTCCAGACACTAATATTCTTATCAACGGCCTTCCACTATTCCCTGCATACGTATACTGGCACCTTTAAAGGACAGAGGTGTCCACAGTGACATTCCCTGACAGCAAAACACACTTGGATACAGCGGCAGGCTGCTCATCAACTATCCTGGTCACTGGGAGAGGAGCATTTGCTCTCTCAAATGGGGCAAGTTCACAAATCCACTTCCATTTCCCACCCACCCTGTTCTCAGAGTGGTCAAGCACTCTGTGAATTGAACCTGCTGCCTGTCACTTTATGATCCAGATATTCACAGACACTTACTGTGGCAGCAATTGTCAAACCAGTCAGCATTGTTCAGACCCGAATTGCATTTTTCTCAACTACAGTAGGACTCGCAAACACACCCTCCCAATTTTCTGTGCAGACAGACTGTCTTCATTTTTCTTCTTGGCTGATGCCCCTCCCCACAAAGTAATAATGTCATTTTCAATGCAGCCAATTTTATCCAGTTAACGCTATGAAATAACTGTTCAACACTACATGAATCATTTTATCATCTGTGATTTTTTTACTGATGCTGGCATTTGTGGAGTTTAAACTATTGTCCAGAAAACTCAAGCAATATTTTTCCTTAAGCTAGTACAGAAGTTAAGATATAACTTCTACTAGCTTCCTTCTCCAATCAGGATCAGAATCTTAGTGTGCTAGGTGCTGTTCAAATACCTAGAGCGAAACAATCCCTACCCTGGGGATCTCAGAATCTAACTTGATACAGGACACATGTGTAACAAAAAAAAAAAAAAAAAGAAAAGAAAAAGAATGGGGAGGCTGCAGTAAAGATGATTGTGATAAGATCAAGTGGGTTAGTTCTGTGCATGGCTTGATGTTTCAGAATCATTCGACAATATGTTTGATTTTTAAAACAAACAAATTAATCAATAATACCAGGTATCTCTAACTCCTCTCAACCCAGCCAAGCTAGCTGACAATCTAGCCACCATTTGTTGGCTGATTCCTTGCAAGCATCTTGAGGAAGGTTTTGAAAGAGGAGATGGTGGTGGATTTGTGGATCAGTTCAAGATTAGGGCTGCCAACCCTCCAGGATTGTCCTAGAGTCTCCAGGAATTAAAGATTAATCTTTAATTAAAGATAATGTCATGTGATGAAACCTCCAGGATTTCATCCAACCAAAGTTGGCAACTCTATCTCAAGATTCATAGAAGGTGCTCCAGTCACACAGAGCATCGTGGAAAAAAGCTTAGAGACAAACATGGAAGAAGACAACAAATGGGTATTCAAGGCCATTGTCACTGGCAGAGTGAAAAGGAAAGGGGCAACACAATAAGAGACAAGAGCAGATGTATAGAGTAGGGAGGGAGAGAGCTTTGAGGAGCCTTGAAAGCCAAAAAGCTTGGATGTAATTAGGTGGTCAGAATGATGGGCAAGGAAGACAAGATAGGGAAAGGTTTCAGAGTAACAGCCGTGTTAGTCTGTATTCACAAAAAGAAAAGGGAGTACTTGTGGCACCTTAGAGACTAACCAATTTATTTGAGCATAAGCTTTCATCAGCTACAGCTCACTTCATCGGATGCAAGATAGGGAAAGCAATAGTGTTTCATGTGGATTGGACAGGAGGCATGTGATAACAGGGTGGCCAGAGGAGAGGAAGCTACAGTAAGCAAGAACTGAGATAATGACGGCCTTGAGAAAAGTAAAGCAAGGAGGTGGACATCAAAGAGAGAGAGCCCCTTGCTGGAATTACAAAGACAATAAGAAGGAGCAGGTGGACCAGCCAAAGACAGCACTCAAGGAATGCACTGAGAGAGCCAGGAGAACTCAATATTACAAAAGCCAAGGTCAGACAAGATGTTGACAAAGAGATAAGTTTGAGGATCATCATAAATGAATATTAGGAAAAAAAAAAGGCACTTCATAAACTACTTTTTATCTCATATTAACATACCAGAGCAACATGATAAAGGGTTTTGTTGTTGTTTTAATGCATACAGATATGACATTGATTGGTACAATTCAAATTTCCAAATAAATTCCTTTCAATTGCAATAAATCACCTGTATTCAAGTCAATGAAATGTGGATGCCTAACTCCTTTAGAAAATCCATCTGCTAAAAGAGTGGTCCTTCTAAAAGGAATGATGGTCCAGTGTTTAGGACCATGCTCCTAGACGAGGACATCAAGACCAGGGATCAAATCCCTGCTCCACCAAAGACTTCCTGTGTGACCCTGGACAACTCATTAATTGTGTGCCTCAGTTTCCTCTCTATAAAATGGGTATAATAGTACTTCCCTACCTTACAAGGGTGTAGTCAGGATAAATGCACTGAAGATTGTGAGGTGCTCAAATTCTACAGGGGGCTATACAAGTGTCTAGAATAGACTGAAAATGCCAACCTGCATTTTTTCATTAACTACAGCAAAAGAAAGTATGTAGTAATAAACTAGTAATCTCCATAACCCTGTCTGTCTTGCAATTGTCTTTTATTATTACTGTTAATTTCATAAGTATATTGTTGCTTCCACTTAAGAGGTTCTCAACCACAGTGACTTTAAAAACGAGAGACTCAGTACAGTCATTGCTAGAAAAAGGAATGACTCCTGAAAATGCACTGTCATGCTATACAAGAGAGCTGAAATGGGCTCTGAAAACAAGATTGGATGGTTAAGCAGAAAGTGGAAATGAGGTCTAGAGCCTTTCACCACCAGATTACCAGTTCAAATCCAGCCCAAATTGCCTGAATGTTGTTACTATAAAATAGATTAGTTTGATGGTCTCAGACTAGTCCCAATGGACATAAATTCATACTTAGAACAAGGTACAACTACACTAACTGGTACTCTAGTTGGCAGAAGCCAGATGTGGCTCCCCTCTACAGGCAGTCCCTTCAGGTGAGGGATTGAGGCACAGTGATCAGCCACACCGTCAAGGGCTCGTTCACCTGCACATCTGCTAATGTGATATATGCAGTCATGTGCCAACAATGCCCCTCTGCCGTGCACATTGGCCAAACCGGACAGTCTCTACGCAAAAGAATAAATGGACACAAATCTAACATCAAGAATTATAACATTCAAAAACCAGTAGGAGAATACTTCAATCTCCCTGGTCAATCAATAACAGACATAAAAGTGGCAATTCTTCAACAAAAAAAACTTCAAAAACAGACTCCACGAGAAACTGCAGAACTGGAATTAATTTGCAAACGGACACCATCAAATTAGGCCTGAATAAAGACTGGGAGTCGATGGGTCACTGCAAAAACTAATTTCCCCCTGCTGATACTCACATCTTCTTGTCAACTGTTTGAAATGGACCACCTTGATTACATTGGCCTCATTAGCACTACAAAAGTGATTTCCACCCCTTCTTGTGAACTGTCTAGAATAGCCCACTTCCACCTTAATTGAATTGGCTTGTTAGCACCAAACCCCACCTTGGTAAGGCAACTCCCATCTTTTCATATGCTGTGTATTTATACCTCCCTTCTGTATATTCCACTCCATGCATCTGATGGAGTGGGTTTTAGCCCACGAAAGCTTATGCCCAAATAAATTTGTTAGTCCCTAAGGTGCCACAAGGACTCCTCATTGTTTTTGCTGATACAGACTCATACGGCTACCCCTCTGAAATCAGTGATGGGAGAGTTTGTACTATTGCAACCTATGCTGAAATGATTCTCTCAGTAGGGAGAAGAATCCAGTCTTCGGGGATGTCAGTCCAGCACCTCCCACCAATATTAGATTCACATAAAAAGAGTTTTTAAAAAGTAAAAAAATTCTTGGTTGTAAAAGAAGCTGGTTCAATGGACGTAAAAGACGAGAAATAGGTAAAAAAGTAATAAAAAAGGTAATAAAAAAAGGGCTTGTCTACACTACTCCAGTTTGGACAATGGGGCATGAACAGTTGTGTGCACTGAAGTGCTGCACTGTAACTCCCCCGTGTGGATGCTGTGGGCACAGATTAAAAGGTTCCTAGTTTGCATTAATGTAATCCTATTTGAAGAGGATTATATTTATGCAAACTAGGAACCTTTTAATCTGTGCCCACAGTGACCACACGGGAGAGTAGCAGTGCAGCATTTTGGTGCACACTGCTATTCATGCCTCCATAGTGCAGAGCAATATAGACAAGCCCAGAGACAGTTAGGGAACACGAAAAGAAATGAAAGGCACAGAGAAGACTGAGGAGGTATTTGTTATGGGGCACACATAGGAAATGAAACTGCAGAGCCCAAGTCTTCCTCAGTCTTCTCCAGCTGGGCTGCTTCATTCCATTCCCACTGACTTTGAAATACTTCTGCCTCTTATACACCCCATCAAAAAGACAGGAGGCAGCAGAGGTTTCCTCAAAGCAGGGTGCAGTGAAGAGCAGGCTGTCAGCTGGCAAAAAAAAAAAAACGTATCAGCCAGCCCCTGAAGGCTAGCATCAAGGGCAGGCTGAGCTCTGAGTTCCTTAAACTCAGAAGTCACTAAAGAGGATGCCCTAGCTAACCACCTGAAAGCTGGGCATCTGAAGAAGACCAAGCCATGCTGGCTAGTTTCCCTTAAGCCAGCCGGCACTGGGGGGAGGCTGCATTCTGGCTTCCCCATGCCTGGAGCACAGTGAACAACATGCCAGCTGTGTCTGTAGACAAGCCAAGTTTAATGAGGCTACAACAAAAGCATTCACGTGTCTACTCCCGAGTATCTATGCTTTTTGCTACAGTTAGTCAAAAAAACAGGAGACAAATTTTTGAAAACATTCATACATTTCCTCCCCCGGCTTTTTACTGAAATTTCTATGTTGAAAAATTTTCTGACCATTTCTACTTTTTAAACTCAAAGACATGAACCTGAGAGAGGCTTTTTTCCCTCAGCATTTTTGATGAAAAAACTGTGCTCGGTGATGAATGCGTGAAATACACTACTCGTTGCTTTTCTTCTTCGTAAATACTGAAGACTTAATTGTGGCTCCTGCTGTGAAGACAGAGAGAACCTTTCTGTGTCCGTCCCCCCCACAGTGCTCCCACTTAGAGGAAGGTATAATCCATCTCCCACTAGTGGGGAGATGGCCATAGCCCTGCCACTTCCCCCATGCTAGGACAGACATGCTAGGGTTTACCGCTGGTCTGCTATTAAGAGGATATATTTTATCTGCTCGCTGTTTTACAGACAATGTCAATTGGCAGTAACCCATAACAGTTCTCTATTTATAACACGTCTCAAGTCTCCTTCTCTTTTTTGCGGGGAACAAGGGGAGAACTGTAAAGAAGGATTGCGACAAGACAACCCTCAGATCAGATCTGCTTGAACTCAGCCAATCTGGTTTCTGCACAGAAACTGTACTAACTCCACTGATTGGTGATTTCTTGGTGATGGATGCAGATCAAGTGGCCATGCAGATTTCTTTAGCTCTGTCAGGTACCTTCAATACCATGTATTACGAGCTATTGTTTACACGTCTGCAGTCCCGAGCAGGAATAGATGGAGTTGCTCCAATTCTTTCTTTCTGAGAGTAAAAGTAGTAGAGGGCAGCTGCTCAGAGCTGTCTCACATGGTTCAGTCTAGCCATTCACATTGTCAGAAGAGTATATGAGGCCGTTAGGAGATGGGATAAGATGCCTTCAGAATTCTGAAGACAAGCAGATCTATATCTCAATTTCATTGCTCTGCTCTGGTTGAGACAGGGGGTTGGATATGGGCAATCTACCTGAAGCTGAATCCAGACAAGACTGAGGGACAGTCAGGAGGTTGGAGAAAGAAATTAGAAAAAAATATTGAACACTCTATTCGCTCCCTTGGTTGGGAGGGTACACCTGCCATTCTTTACTCACATTTGCATTTTGAAGATTGTGTAAGACCACAACAGATTTAGATTATCAGGGAGCAGTTATGGCCAAAACTGGTTTCTCCCATCTGCACTTGACAAGAAAGGCACAGCCTTTACTTTGGGATGTGAACTCTGCTATAGTAATCCAGCTTTTGTCAATTTGAAATTAGGCAACTGCCATGTGCACTCCATGGAGCTAAGAGAACAGAGTTTAAGATCACTTTAAAACATAAGGTAGCGCAGAAAATAGCTTCTGTTGGTTCAAATGGCTTCCACTGGAAGCATGGTTGTCTGTACACAATCCTGACTGATTTCAGAGTAACAGCCGTGTTAGTCTGTATTCGCAAAAAGAAAAGGAGTACTTGTGGCACCTTAGAGACTAACCTATTTATTTGAGCATGAGCTTTTGTGAGCTACAGCTCACTTCATCGGATGCATACTGTGGAAACTGCAGAAGACATTATATATACAGAGACCATGAAACAATACCTCCTCCCACCCCACTCTCCTGCTGGTAATAGCTTATCTGACTTATTTTCTGACTTGAGCTTTAAAGTATCAGTTGTTATCAGTGAATGGTTTGGACCCTGTCTACCTGAAAGACATCCACTACTCTCTGCAAGAGATACTCTGACACAGCTGCAATCAGTGATTCTGGAACTCACTCCCTCTCTCTTATTCCCAAATATTTATTATTCATTTAAGTGTATAAAACAACCAAAACTAATTACTTGATGATTACCTGTTCTGTTCATTCCCTCTGGGGCACTTGGCATTGGCAAATGTCAGCAGACAGGATACTGGGCTAGATGGACCTTTGATCTGACCCAGTATGGCCGTTCTTATGTTATATTCTAATGTGCCCCCAACTCAGGCTTAGGTAGGGTGACCAAATATCCCGATACTATCGGAATTGTCCGGATCTTAGGGGCTTTGTCTTATATACGCAACTATTACTGGCCTGTCCCCTGGGGAAAAAAAATTGTCCCGATTTTTCACATTTACTATCTGGTCACCGTGGTCTTAGGGCACCATCCCCTCCCATAATGTCATTAACAATCAACAAAGCAGACAACAGACTATATAAAAATAAAAATTCCCCAGCCTGCGTTAAATCTTTAAACGTCTCCCATGGGGGGTTGGGGGGGGGGGAACCTCACAAAAGGCCTCTCACAGCATTAAACAACCGCCCCTCCAGCCCTTCCCAAGGTGCTCTGGAGAAAAGCTGGTCCCAGCAGTATGTTCACAAAGTAAACAGATCAGGGCTCTAGCCGAGCTCGGTGGGGAAGTGATTTCCAGAGTCAATGGGCCTTCACAAAGAACACCCTGCCAGTAGTTCCCTTTCATTAATATTGTGAAAGCTCCGGGTCAAGTGATTCTGCTGATCGCAACGGCAGAAGCATGACCTGAGGACAGAGGTGGTCTTTTGGGTAGCCTGGTATCAAACCATTGAGAGCTTTGAAGATCAAACCCAATACCCATCTACAAACTCACAGGCAACCAGTGCAATCCCGAGAACACCAGAGGTATGTGCTCTCTGAGTGAAACCTTGTTTAATAGGTGCATTCTGCACCCATCTTCATTCTGGTTGATTGCTTTGCATTTTGTGGGTTGAGGTCATTGGTGCGGATGGGTTGGTTGTGATATTTTATCTATATCCTTTTAAATGTATGCACCACTGCCTAGAGTTATGGACAGGCAATTTTTTTAAAACAGATAATTAAATCAGTATTAAAAAATAAATAATTCCTTATTGAAGTTCCACACAATCAAGCTAACACATCCTACCATTATTTCCAGCTCAAATGACTGGCCCTCATTGGGCCCTTTGATGAAAAAACAAGGTAAAAGGACTTTGCTTGTGTGAAAATGAGCTACAGCACATTCAAGTGTGGTGAAGACATTATCATCCCTAAGAAGAGTTTGAGTAGCCAGGCCATCCACCTAGCCAGGCCATCACCAGTTATTTCTGGCTCTTCGGGGGTTGATGGGAGTCGTAGACGTGGCTTATTATTCCCACCCCTTATATGGAACCGTGCAGCCCACACAACTCCTTATTTGTGAGAACAATATCACCATTCTTCCTCCTGCCCCAACATGTTCACCTGGAGAGACCCACCACAGAGATCCCATCTGCAATGCACTGTGTGGTGGGCATGAAGCGCTCTTGTATGGGCTCTCCCCTGCTTTGCTGCCCGCACACCTGTGCGGCAGGAAGCATTATTTCTGCTGCCTTTGACCCTTTATGCCTGAGTAAACGGTCCCAGAATTTGACACTTCACGGTGAACAACCCTAATTTTAGATTCAAATGTATCCCCCTCCCACCCAGGTATGGTCAATTAGCAGCACTGCTACAGACCCAGAAAACCAATATTACAGAAAATGCCAAAGAAACAATTTCTACATCATTTTAGCATTTAGCATTTTAGCATCCTCCACTACTCCCTTTCCTATGCAATAGCCCGCAGTTTGAGTCTACATCCCAGACCTGGACCCAGGCAGACTCTATGGTAATGCCACCTACCTTCAACTGCAGAAAGGTTCTCGGGACTGCTGGAAAGCAACACTGTCAGGAATCATGACATTTTGAAAAGCTTTTATAAACATTCCTAATTCATTAAATACTATATCAGGACAACCTTCGGATTGAGAGATTCCCATATGGGCACATACATATATTCTGAAACACGCCCCACGCCCCCCATTCCCCATCCTTAAACAGAACCACACCACATGTCCCTCTGGCACACTGAATGAGTGAAAATCTTACAAGTTCTAGTTTGAATATACTTAAGCAGCAGCTCAAGAAATATTTCACAGAAAGCTCAACTAAACTGCTGATACTTCAAAGGTTAGCATATGCGTTATTTATCATCAGATTTGTAACTGAGTTTTTGCTCAGTTCCAGCTGCAGATTCAGACATTGCAATACATTTTATGTAATGTAGTAAAGAATATTAAAGAGATGGTTACATTTCACTGTGGATTTAAACAGGAAGCTGGAGGGGGCTTGTACCACATTGGCAGAGTAACCTACTGATGTGCTTTTTATAGGAGTCCTGAAAAGAACTTCTTCAAAGTCTGAATGAAAACCAGCCCCATACACTTAAATAATATCTGTGTAATAGGAATCCGCTATGCTAGACCCTCAGACATTCCAGCCAGAACTCAGCCTAAGAATATCTTGGCACTTCAAGTGAGAAGTAGAGCCCCCTCAACACTGACTTCTCAGAACCTCACAGGATGAGGCTCCTTTCATCCCTGCAGTGATAGTGTGAAAAGTCAATCAGACTGTATTTTGTATTCATTCCAGTGACTGCATATACAGAATACAGGGCCAAAATCAAAATGCCTAGTCATCAAGGACAGCAGAGGCTGCCCCAGCACGTTATTATCTTTCCTGTACATCTCATCTGGAGGTGTTATTACCTGCAACACAAAAAGTTTGCGCTAACAGCCCTTCAAGCATCATGATGATAAACATTTAACTGTCCCAGTGCCCACTTTCACGTCCTTATGCTGAGAAATGAGCACTCTAAGGGAAGACGTTTGTTTCTACACTGTTTGGCAATGTTACCAGGGCTTTTCTGGTGCCAATTTTAATATGCTCCTGTGGAAAGCAGGAAAAATGACTTTCAGCACCACACACATACACAAAGGAAATCTATTACCCTTTTTACTTTAAAACACTAGCCAGGTTAACAGAAAGCGACTGGGTTCTGGGAAAGGAAAGAGCACTCAGACTGAATCACAACATAGTAATTAGGGCCAGTAGGTCATTAAAGCCACAGCTGTATAAACTAGGGCTGTAATTAACTTTCTATACTGCTTTTACACAACAGCATTTCAGTTTCTTCTGTGAAGGGGGGGGGATCAGTTATATTAAAAAAGAAAAGAAAAATAAACCCTGAAATGCCAATCAAGTGCAGCAAACCATTGTATATTTTGCAGGGAGGAGGGAAGCATGTAAGAAGTGTGTTTTTGTAAGTGTGAAATACAAAGTACTACATAAGAATTATATTCATGAGATGTAGTCAGAAGGTTTGCAAGCTGCCATATAGTGGCTGTTTGGTGAGCTTCCTGTATATACAGTTGCAAGTCAATTACTGTTCTCTGTAGAAGGTGAATACAAGAAAATGAAAAATTATACACTAGCATGAAACAGTTACAATACCTCATTTAAAATGTAAGCCTAGTGAACAAGTTACAGGGCATTAAAAGGAGCAACGGCAAGACTTTAATTATAAACTAGTTCCTACCGTACAGTAGTTTAGAAAAATCAGCCACTTCCAAGCTGGCAATTTCCATATATAGCTCTGCTGCTGTTTGAAACAGACAACCTGTAAAGTTATCAACAACAGAAGAGGACCTCATGAAATGCTCAGGGACCCCAATGTAACCTACTACTGTCCAGTTCATTGATGTGCTAATGTGCTAAAAAAACACTCCATATTCAGTTGAGAAACTGAAAAGAGAGAGAGTAATTTACAAATAGACACTGACCATGGGGGAGGGCAGCGCGGGAGGGGAACATGGGTGAAGGAGGCAAAAATAAAGGGAAGCTGGAGCTGTATTTTTAGTCTGAGAAAAGTGCTAAAATCCTGAAGGGAAAATCATGCATGCAGGTAAACAACAACAGAATCACGCATAGCAAAGCTTGGGGCTTCTCAGCCACTCTTCATCAGATAAGAAATAACAGCATCAGCCAAAAACACAAATACACTGCTGAATAGTTGCTTGAAGCATGCGGCTTTTGCTACTGGCCAGAGGGGACATGATGATTTGTAAATCCAAGTTTGAATTATATTATTGTCAACAATCCAAAGTATAACAGCCATGGTCAAAAAATATTTGTTTTCTAAAAAAGGAGTGGCAAGTCTGTCATGGGTGCCAATTCTTGGTTCTCTCTAAGTAAGAGGAATTTAAGTAAGGTAATTTCAAAAACTCAAGACATCTAATGTATATATGCCCAGCAGTCTCATTCATTTTGGAAGGCATTTTTAGAACTACCTTCTAATTGGCTTAAGGATCATTTCCAAGGTCTAACTTCTTAATTGTTTTTTTGGAGGGAGGAAAAGAAGAAACATGATGCCACCTCTCTGGAAGTTGCCCCCACTTAAACCCATTTCAGAATCCCAGTAGAAACTCCAAATCTATAACCTACAATCTCAGACATCAAGCAAGAGTAACAGACATAAAAGGCACCTAATTCTGTCAGAAAGAGAACATCTACTTGTCACTGACATCAAAAAGAAAACCACACATTTATGTTACAAGAGATGTCTACATTTCGATGATGCTTTGTCCTGAAAGAAACAAGCTTGAAGTACATGAAAAGGCAAAGGGGAAAAATGGCTGTTTGCTACTTCCTTCCATGTCAGAGAAGGTGCTTTCAAAGTGTATTATAACTTTAGTGTACTGTAATGAATTTCTAAGGGAGTCCAATGAAACAGATGGATTTTCCTATTCTTTGGAGTGATCTTGTCTAATCTTGCAATACTCCTGAGTTGCAAGGTCTTCCTAACTTCAGTATCCCATAGGAAGTCATTAGTTATGTTCTATTACCACCTTTGTAGTATTATCAGCACAAATATTGCCTGTATTGATCTGGACCCACATATACTATTGAAAACATTGCTTCAAATTAAGATACGAAATCCTTACTTGCCAAGAGATAGACACTACCTTACAATCTTGTATGTCAGGCACTACAAATAAAAGAAGTGGAGTATATGAAAGAACACTATCATGTAACTTATTTTATAGGGTAATATTTTTAACACATCTTATTTTCTAATGCTGAAAGATTTTTACCCTGATCTTTTTCTGTTGAACTTAGCATAGATTTGTTTTCCCTGTGCTTTAAATGAAACATTTTTACTTTTGTCAAACAACTTAGGGCACATCTACACTTGAAATTTGTTTCTGATTAAGACAGAATACAAATTTAAAGTGTGATAACTATTCCTGAAGATTAGCATAACTTCCAGAATAAGAGCGTCCACACATGGAGTTAATCAAGAACAGTTAATCAGGAACAATTCCATGTGTCCTTATACAATGCCTTTTGATGCCAAAATGTCTTCCCTTTTGTACCAGCGTGATGGACGAAGACAGCACAGTCATGAATAGTATTAACTGCAATTCAAAAATCAGGAGTTGGAGCCTGATATACAGTGTCATGGTAGGTCCCACAAAAATACAGAATTTATTTTTATTCTCACTAATGTAATTATAAATTTTTGAATAAATTAAAATTGGGCCCTGAAAATACTGACACTAAACGTCATTTTCTTTTTATATATTTTGGCACACCTTTTTAAGCCCATTTTTATGAACAAAGGAATATGCCCCCTTTCAAGTGGCTGCTTTTGCACTTAGACACTGGGTGACTGCCTGCTCTAACAGAACTTTACACATGCACAGCATCTTTAAACATTTGCCTGTCTTCATTTTGAGTGTACAAATGGCTGTACCAGCTGTGCGCTTCTGCCTTCCTTTTCGGAAGTTGTGGCCTTCGACAATGTTTATGTAGTTTTTGGCTACTCCTTCAGGCAGTCAGGTATGACCAAACAATGTCATCCACAGACTATCAATGCTTCAGTGCATGTTAAAGAATCTCTGCATCACTACTACCATGGCTGTCAGCCTGTGGATAGTAACCTTGAGGTAGATCGTCTGAAGGTTTTGATGGGGCCTCAGGTTTGCTCCCTCGCCTCTGCCCAGTACTTGCAGAACAAGAACTACGCCGATTCTAGGAGGCATATTCAGGAGGCAGGGCAGGAAGCAGAGGAACCAGTACTTGACATATTTAAGATTGCAATCCCTGTCCACCTGCAGCACAGAAGAGAACTTACCATCCCTCCCAGCAGGTAGAAATGGGTAAAAGAGGGAACTTACGTCTCCAACCAGCCATAAGAGGGCAAGGAAGAGAGCTACAGGCCTGGGTTCAAGACAGCCCAACCATGAGCCCCATGAAGTGTCAAAGGAACAAAGGGCAGACTAAACCAGCATATCTGGGAAGCTGCAGGTATCTCAACCTATCTGATACATTTCCTGTAGCATAATTTTTAGTTGTGCCCAGCTAGGGGGCGGGAGGGAGGAGAAGACACGACACAAACTATTTATCAGACAAATGAAGGAGGCCAGGGGAGGAAGATGCACTTGAGAGGAAGATGACTGAAGGTTTGAGGATCGATCTAAAGGAGAGAGGAAGCTTCCTTCTGTGGCTGAAGACCTAGCCAGTCTCCACACAGAAGAACTGGCACAAAAGATCTTGGATGTGACTTGTGGGAAAAAGTGACGGCTGAATATTGCATTCTGGGAAGGATAAGGATGGAGACCTCTAGTCTCATGAACATGCTCTGTCTCGCTCGCCTAATATCTTTTTTTACATCTTTGGTTAGACCTGCAAAGATATTTACCGTAGGCAGTAAATCAGTTTAACATGATCTGTAGAATACCTGCTGGTTTCCCTGTCATAGAAAGTGCCATGTAAGAGCAATATATGTTGCAATTGTTCACATCAATGCTCTGAGCTCATTCTCTCTTTTCAGAAAATAAAATCAAGATCAGTTTGTGATGACACCCATCACCATCTCCTTAAACTTCAAAAGGAAATGCAGTAATGACCCATTAAGCGGTAGTATGACCCTTGTTTAGTGTGGGATTACAAATCTCATCCTAAAACTTAATCTCAGAAATTGTCATGTCCACTTAAGGGGTTCAGAGGACTTTAGTGTCTCTCTTCCCTAGAATTTTGCACACTTAAATCATTTAACTTTGAACTAACCAACCTTCCTCCATTTGAAGGGGGAAAAAAAACAGTCTAAAACTTTTGGCGCTAATAAAAAACGACAACATTTTTATCCAGCATAATTACTGACAAATTCCAATTGGAAAGCTGTTGCTTTTATTTTAATTTTATTAAAGAAGTGAACAAAGGCTACCCAAGGCATCACAATAAAATTACATTAACTGTAAAATTACATTATTAATTCTTTAATCTCACTTGAGGCCTCAAGCTGTTGCTATGTCCAATTACCCAGCTAACCACCTGTCAGAATTGTAAAGCTAGTTTAACATTACCTCCAGGACAGTGGTGTGCCCTATGTTCAGTCAGGTCTGCCAGTGAATCGAAGTCCTGCTGACAGTTATCGCAGGTGTAAATTGACTCATCCTCCATGTCTTCATCTTCCTCATTTCTCTCTTCCTGACTCGTCACGCTGTTCCTCTCTTCCAGGGCCCGGCTGTCTTTCACCTCATTCTCCAGCTCTCCTCCTAGGCCTCCTGCCAACAGGAAGAATATACTCCACTGTAAGTTTTAGGGGTCTGAGGAAAAAAATTTAAAGAAATGGTCTTGCATCTATTAGATATTTAATTACCCTAGCTCTCACTTCACATTATTCCTGACACCTCTCATTATATTAATGTTTTTTTGTATCATGCAGTTTAACAACTTTCAATTATCAATTTTCAACTATCCTCCAAAGATACTTTCTTCTAATCTTCTTTAGTGTGTGTATGGTAGGAACCTCTAGGTCTCCATCATACCAACCTGTTAGCATTTCATTATTTGAAGCAGATTCACAGCACGTTACAAACTGGCAAGGTTAATTATTGACTGTTAAGAAAGTTAAGTGCTGGATTTTAATTCTTTATTTCCCGTGGCTCCCCCCCCCCCCCCAAAAAAACCCCAATCTTCAAGCATCACCAAGAAAAAATTATCTGTTTTAAGGCCCCCATATCTCTTTAACTTCTGGTATGTGAGTAGTTCCACTAGACCTGAGCTAAAATTGCTAGGCAGACATGCTTTGAATTCCAGTTGTCGGGTTAACATTATAGTATTTGATATTCAGATTTCTTAGATATTCTTTATTTTAAACTACAAAAAGAAAAGGAGGACTTGTGGCACCTTAGAGACTAACAAATTAAGTCCTCCTTTTCTTTTTGCAGATACAGACTAACACAGCTGCTACTCTGAAACCTTTATTTTAAACTGTGATCCAAATTTAGGAAAATGGAAATTTAAAGGGAAAGGAATAAACTGCAAGTTTAAAACAGAGATATAATTAAGGACCTGCTTCTCTTTTCACTTACACCAACGTAAGTCAGGATTAAATCCATTGCCCTCAATGGAAATAACCCAGTATAAAACTGGTCTAATGGAGGTAAGAATCAGGCTCTCTCTACCTACATAGTGTATGCAGTATGCAAAGAGCATATTCAAATCACGCTATTAGACTGGTTTGCCTATTTTGCCTCCTTCCATTCATCTTAAACTCTGTTTTAATAAAGTGTGTGGACTGTAAAGAATCATCATAAAACTGAACCTGAAGCACAAACTGCAATAAAAAATTGAATTCACAGAATCTTCTGTTAGAAGTTCCAAGTTGTTCATTGTCTGAATTTATACGATGGAAGCTAGTTTGTTAAACAGGACTGAGGGTATCTCTTCTTGATCCAAATTTTTAATGAGATGTTATAAAGTCATTGGGTTGTTTGTTTGTTTTTTAAATTATGAAGGAAACACCAGTGATTATACAGATCAATCATTTCTCATATGGGATTTGATCCAAAGAGATTAATGCCGACAAATACTGAAAAAATGAAACTAAACTGAGAAATACAATTTATTCAAGATGAAAGCTAGGAACTATAAGCACTTCAATTCATATATATAAAGTTAGTAGGGTTCTATTACTGCCATCCATTGAAAACACACATTTTCAAACATCTGCACTGAACACAATAGCGTAAATCAACAGGTGTAAACTGTTCTGCAGTTTTCCACGGAGCACTCATAGCATGACATACCCTTCAGACTGCAATGGAAATATTAAAAATCAATGCTTTTGCTTGTGGTGTATGTAGCATCTCTCAACAATTAAATTATCTACACATTTTCAGGTTCTTTTACTGTCAGTTTATACAGATATTTTCAATAGAAAATATTCATTAAAAGCTACCTATTATATTCATCTAAAGAAAAGAGATCTACCACTAGTACAGTGGCAATGAATTTAAGGGTTTGGTAACAAGAAAAATTATTCAGTAAGCTCTCTACATTGTAAGTCATTGTTTGGACTATGTTTATTCAGTTTATACTGTTCTCTGAATCTCATGATCTTTAGCCTCTTCCTTTAGTAACAATGTATTGTAGGAAAAAAAAACATAATTCTGGTTCTCTCTGAACTGGTACCTACCCAAATAATAAGTTACATTTAAGGCTATGATAGCTTTGCTTTACTTAACACATAATTTAATGTATATTTTCAAATTATCATTTTTGTTTTGTCATATTTACTTAACACATCTTTTTACAATCTCTCATCCCAGACTTGAATCACAAACATTACAGCTCATTCAATCTCTGTAAAGCCTGTATGTCTTGTAGAGTTGATAGTTAATAAATCAGAATGTCAACTCTCCTAGTTTTATAAGACAGAAACCTATAAAAATAGTCCAAGTATATAAATCCAATTTAAAGAACTGACACATAATTCTGTTCTGACTGCTAATGGAAAACTTAGAGAAAGGCTTTCTAAAACTGGCCTTTCCTATGCCAAAATAATAAAAAGGGCTCGGGCAGATTAGTGGAGGTTCCAGGGACCTATACAACACAGCAGAATAGAAATGTTTCCTTTTGACGATCAGCTGATCTGGTGAACATACTGCCACAAATTCATCCTTAGTATGACTCCAATAACTACATGACTGCACCAGGGATGAATTTGCTCATCTGTATCCAACAACAACAAATAATTTAGCATACTGCTTTCGGAAAAATAATTTGTATTGAGGTAAGACAACAAATTTCCATCTGCAATGCAACAATTTATAAAAAATCTTTTTATTTCCTATTAAAACAGGAGATTTGCTTCACCAAAAGCAACCTTCCAAAGTTTCATTACTCGACATATGTATGTGTAACAGCACAGAAACGAATCTTGTATAAAATGAGGTATTTAGCAGAGGAAAAATTACTCTAAATTGAGATTCTATACTCAAAGAATTGTACTTGTGCATGATTCTCTCCATCTTATTGTCAATCTCCTTTGAATGTTATCTTTATTAGACTCTTCTTCTTGATTCTTGCTTTATAAAGCAGGATCTACAGCAAGCACGATGGACAAGAAAAGCATATTGTCTATTTTTTGAGTTAATTTCTTTTACATTGAATATGAATATCAGCACGGAGGACCTCACTATCACTGACAGCTTACTTTTTTTCTTTTAAAGTAAATTTAGTGCCTGTGAAAGGTGCCAGGCTGACAGACTTTGAGGCTTTTCTTTGGAAAGAGGTCTTCAGTGAACGGCAAAGCAAGGTAAGCCAAGTACAGTGATAGCACACGTTGCCTTATCAATATGTCACAACCAAGAACCAAAGAATATACATATTAGGAGAAAAAAGAAAAGGAGTACTTGTGGCACCTTAGAGGCTAACCAATTTATTTGAGCATAAGCTTTCGTGAGCTACAGCTCACTTCATTGGATGCATACTGTGGAAACTGCAGTGTGGTTACTCCTGCCTATTAAGTCTTTGTGCCTCTGCAGAAATTGCCAACAAGGCTGTCATTGGTGATGCTTTAGATTGCTGTGTATTTGGGATTTGGCCACATAACTGTAGGGAAATGGACTGAGAGCATCAACTCATTTCATAAAAGTAAGCAGTCATTAAATGTGGTTTTTTGGTCACTAAACAATGTGGGCTGATCCAAATAGGTAAGCTAGTAATTAAAAGCTTTGCATCCTCCTCCATGTAGCCATACTGTTAACTCATTCTTTAAGAATGAGTTTTCTAAAGACTTTGGCCGAGTTTCTTATGAGTTTATAGTATAACATACCTAATCTCAAGTATTGCTACATGGATCCTAATGGAACGAATTTCAGAAGAGAGACACCACATGTTCCATTTTGACTATTAAAACTAAGAAAAGTTACCAAACAAAAACAAAACAAAAAGAACTTACAAAAAAGACTGTAAGTCACCATAAGTAAAAATTATGCCAACCTAATGGTTACCATCTGTGACCCAGAACTGGGAGCAGGCTCTAATTCTTACTCATCAAGCTGGTAGTGCTAAGGAGGCATTGTCTTCAAAGGGATCAAATCTGCACAACACTAACATGTCTCTTCAAGGCTAGAAATATACAATAGAAAAGGCTATTTGTACAACGCTTTTGTAGAGCCTGGGTAACAGCTGCACTCGGGAATGGAACATACCAGGAAAAAAAGAGGGGGTGGAAACCTAAAAGAGTCTCACAAATGGCCATAGAGACCATTCTGCTTACCTGTGAGAAGGCTCAGTTCCCCAGTAGATACGGAGGAGACAGCATGAACTAGTGGTTTGATCAGCAGGCATCAGAAGACCTGCCTGCTGATCAAACCACTGATTCTCTGTCTGCCTTAGGCCTGTCATTTAACCTCTCCATGCCTGTTCTTCAATCTATAACATGAAGATAAGCACTTATCCACCTTTCTAAAGGTGCTTTGAGATCAGTGAATAAAACATGCTATCAATTGTAAATTTTATTGTTTGCCTGAGCGGTAAATATTTACAATGCCCTTAGAGCTAGGATTGCTTAATCTGATTAGCATAAATAATAGTTTCTTATTGTACATACTGCAAAAAAAAAATCACACTTACTGATATATCCAGGAATTCCCACAAGGTACATATTATTGAGAGGGTAGCATATTAACACTGACATACTGTTACCAAGCAACACCAGGACAAATCTGTATGTAGCACAGAGGTTATGTGGAAAAGTCAACACAAGAAAACTGCTGGCACTGGTTTGTTTAAATAAATGACTGCTAATTAATTCTAATAAAAAAACTTTGTGTTTCACAGATGTGCATGATCTGTACAGCTGGCATACTTGAGCTGCAAGTATATAGGATATTCAAAAAATTCACAACCACTCACACTCAACAGTGTCTCCAACAAGATACTGAACAGACTATTGAATGTCCAAAGGATAACAACCATTTCTAATTGTTGCTTTCAATGTATTTAATCACTTGGCTGCATAACTGAAGTGGAGGCTTCAATTTGAATGATCAGCCTTGAAAATATAACTTACGATGCCTAAAGTTACAGAAAACAGCCAGTTTGTATTGCATCAGGTTTGAAATGTTTGCTGTGCATCAACACACGAATATTTTACCCTACTATCTTAATGACAGTCTGGACAATAGTGTTAATAAAATGTTATTTTATATGCCAGTACGGTTACTGTTTTCAGTGAGTCTTAATCATTTTTCTTTGTAAGCGATGGGTTTATTTTCTAGAAATAAGGCTAGTTCTTCAAAAATAGAAAAGGCCAAAATAGATCAGTGTTACTAAGTGGCATGCTGACCTAAGAAATACACCAAGGAGAGGAATTCATTAAATTTGGCTTATTTGAAAGTTAGAATCAATGGCCTGCTAAACCCAGGGTTGTGAGTTCAATCCTTGAGGGGGCCATTTGGGATCTGGGGCAAAAATTGGGGATTGGTCCTGCTTTGAGCAGGGGGTTGCTCTAGATGACCTCCTGAGGTCCCTTCCAACCCTGATATTCTATTCTAGTCTATATAATTAATATAGTGGTGTATAGCATGTGAACTGTTCATGAATTTCTGTATTATGGAAACCATACAATTTTTTAAACTGACACTTTTAAAATAAATTACATACACAGGGTGAAATCTTGCCCCCATTGAAATCAAACTCTGATTTGACTTCAATGGGGCCAGGATTTCACCCATTATATTTTGTATGTTAAAAGCTCACCTTTTTCTTCTGTGTTTGTACAGAGCCTAGCATAATGGGCTCCCGATCCTTGAGTAGGGATCTTAGGCACTATGGTAATACAAATAATAATAAACAAAAATAAAATTTATTGGCATCAACTGGCAGCATACAATTAGAGACACAAAATGATGGGTCTAAATCCCAAGAGGTTATGACCACCTGCAATTCCCATTGATTTGCAGTTGGGAGATGCAAGTGCACATTGCCTCTCAGGATTTGGTCTATAGAAATTAGCGATGGAAAGAACCTTTTAGGCAATTTCAGAATTGCAAAAAGACAGGGGTAAGTAAAACATGGCTCTTTTTCCTATCATGGCAAAAGGCAAGCAAGTTCATTTTGTGCTTGTTCTGATATATTTTCAGCACAATTTTGCAAGGCAAGTGCAGGATTATTCCCTGTAGCAGGGATTCTCAATCTTTTTTTTCTGAGCCCTCCCCCCCCCCCCATATGCTATAAAAACTCCACGGCCCTCCTGTGCCACAACAACTAGTTTTCTGCATATAAAAGCCGGGGCTGGCGTTAGGGGGTAGCAAGCAAGGCAATTGCGTGAACCCACATGGTACAGGGGGCCCCACAAAACTAAGTTGTTCAGGCTCCGCCTTCAGCCCTAGGTGGCAGGCCTCAGGGCCCTGGTCTTCAGCTCCATGCGGTGCAGCTCCAGCTTTCTACCCTGGGCTCCAGCAAGTCTAATTCTGGCCCTGCTTGGCGGCCTCCCTGGTTGAGAACCACTGCCCTATAGCATATTATCTAGTACTAAGTCCAATCTAGTTTTAAATTCCTCAGGTTGTGGGGCTTCTATCAAAAGTATGTCTCATTATAGTTGATACTACATTCACCTTCTAATTGTGCAACAGTTCTTTTGTAAGTAGTTTAACCAGACACAGGTAGAACAGTAATTCATAAAGGAAATGCTTACACCTGACAAGTTATAACAGCTATACATGTAAACTTATGCATACCATGGAAGTCACATTGGTCACTTTTGAAAACGTAAAGAAAAACAAAAAAAAAGGCCAAGACACTGACATCTCTAGCTCACCAACATCTTAGCAGAGCAGTCGCACTGTGATAAAACAGTCATTACACTCTTAAGCCAACCCACACAGGGACACAGCTTCCTCCTGGACTCGTCAGAAGAGAGGACCAGAGTCACATGCACTGAATGGAGGACATGCCCCTTATGAAGGAGAATCTTAGTATCTTGGGGCTCCCAACAGCAGACGAGGAAGATCCGGTCCTGCAGAATTTCTTTGTAAAAGAGTTCCAAAACTCCCCCACCATCCCAATATATGCAGTAGTACTTTAGGACGCACCTTCAAAACCCACCATAAGGTGACTACCCAGAGGGCACATTCACAGCAACATATTCATACCCATTTGATAAAGACAGTATCTTAGTAGCAGCAAAAAAAAAAAAAAAGGGGGGGGCAGGGGCAAAATATGGCCTTACAAAGGTTTAAAATATTTCCTAAATGTTTGTCCAGAGATGCAGACGAGGTGGTTGGAGCAAAAGTCACAGATGAAAAGGTTTATAGCCTAAGGGATGGAAGCTTTGGTGTTATAACCAGCCAAACTGATGGAGCTAAATTAATCCCTGATGTAACTCCACTGACTTCTGTGGTATTACACCAGAAACAAATCTGTCCCATGTTTTACCAACAAGGCATAACGTTCCTGTGTTGTGATTTCGTGTCGGCCAGTGAACTCCTAAAGGCAGAAAGAAACTTCACATACAATTAAAAAGTGTGGACAAAAGAAAAACTAAGGGTAAAAAGCCTAATCTAAAATGTTATTAATATGTGTTTTTCTACTGTTAAATGTCAGTTCAGGGTCTGTGTTTGAATTAACTGTATTAAGTTTGTTAACATTTAAAAGCGGTCTCTGATATTTTGAGATAACAGAGATGCCCAAATTTATCGGCAGGTTATAGTCCAAGAACAATAAATTTGGGCAAAAAGTTATTAATATTGTCCAGTTAGAAAGAGCAAACAAATCTGAGGGTAAAGAGTGTAGGCAGAGAAGTTTCTCATTTGCTGTATATTCCCAGTGAAGCATGTTTTTGTAGCTTAAGATCTTCTTTAAAAATCCTTTTAAAATATTCAAATCTTTATCATGTGCATGCTTGTGTTGTACCTTACAATTGTATGTATATACAGCACAAAAGCAGCAGTGAATGTAATTGTTAGTAGTTCTACTTTGCTATATTACAAAATAAAACTATTTCAAATGCACAAAAAGAAGCCAATGTGTTGGTTCACAAGACCAAGTTATGTCAAAAAATAAAAGTTCAATCTGAGCGCTAGGTTGAGGCAAAGGCACTCTGTTGATCTCTAGTACATGCTAAGGGGATCAAAAGCAAGCATGTTTAAAACTCTGAAGTGCACAGCAGCCTAAGTCTTTCACACTCAGTGTCAATACACCATAAAAAAAAGAAACAGGAAAATGGCTGAAAAAACAAATGAAGACCACAGAAAGGA
Source organism: Lepidochelys olivacea (assembly GCF_965140295.1). NCBI lineage: Eukaryota > Metazoa > Chordata > Testudines > Cheloniidae > Lepidochelys > Lepidochelys olivacea. Next base: position 16,433,279 of record NC_140422.1, on the reverse strand, counting down.
CAGCACATGCAATACTGCGGTAAATTGCAGGTATCGTCAAATTGTATGGGACCTGTATATGAAAGACGTCGAAGCAACTGAAATTCAGGTTGCTATGCAATCCACTCACTGCTCAAACACACACTTCTTACAGACTTAGAATTCTGTGCATCAGTTCCTCTCCTCTCTCAACAAGAGGAAAAAACAATCATAATACAAAAAAAATTATTTGATCCAGCATGTAGTTAATGTTGTTGGCCTCCTAAGACGTAAAACTTAATAAAATTGATCTCACTGCAGTGCTGTAATGAAGAACAGTAGGATAAGGCTACCCTTGAACCATGAAAATTGTATATTGTTACCTCCTTGTGACCTCCTAGGGCTATGGCCATTCCAACTTCTCCAAGCTGTCATTTGTTTGATTCTGACAACAGACTGTACAGGCAAGCAAGAATGGAAGTTTTTTTTGGAAGGGCAGGGATGAGGACAGGCTGCTTACTGCTAGATAACTCTTTCAAACAACAATAAATTGAATTAGTAATGCAGAATTCCACACACTAACCCAACTTAAAACTACTATATGAAGCGAGTTAGGAATAAAATATTAATCTGTATAGTACTCAAAAGTCAGTGTCTTTCAGGTGAGGTGTATTGTATCAATGCTACAGCATTTCACAACATAATAGTAATCACCACAATATGGGTTCTGAATTAACATTTTAAATATATAAACTTTTCCTGGTGTTTTTCTTTAACTTCGTATGGGGGAAGAAATGCACATTGGGTTCACGGGTAAAGAGTAATCACCACTTGTGTGTTTAGTGGAAAAGAATGTGTTTTAAAAGGACTAATTGAGCATTAAATTAGGAAGAGGAAGGTGGCTGTTTATGTCTCATGCTCTACAATCTGATAACTAAACAATTTCTACCACTGTACTTTTTGCAAAATTCTTAGATATGAGGTCTCCCAGCTCTTTGTGATAACCTAAATGTAACAATATTTTGAGGGCACGACTTTAAACTTAACTATCTTATTTATAAAATATCTAATTAATAACTTGCAGTATTAAGAAAAAGCCTGCGAAATGGCTATTTTTAGGCAAAAGGCAAAGTGGAGGTTCTCCAAAACACAAAGTATGTCTGGTGGGATTTTTTTTCACCACCAATAGTTCCACACTAAATATTTGTTTTTCCTATGTATGCTCGTCTTCTGTTGTACAAAATAAAGAAAAGAAACGTTGGTTTCATTCTTGCCTTAACTCACTTTGATTTGAGAATATAGGTTTCTAAAATTCTAACTGCTATTTCCAAAAGATAATTCCTGTTTGAACTAGAGCATATTTTGGGTAAGTTCCACAGCCTGTGTTACACAGAAAGTCACACTAGGTGATCATCACAGTGGTTACTCCTAGCTGTAGAGTACTGTATATGAATCTCTGGACAGGAGTTACTTGATGTATAGAATATAATGTAACAGAAAAACTTAAAACACTGAAAATACACAAAAGTAATGTTTGAAAGTCTTAGATGACCTTTCTGTTTCCTAGGGAGTTCTGAGTTGTCTGTATATTTCAACAGTACACCTCTTGGGACAAGTACAATGGGTGAAATTCCCACTGACTTCACTCAACATCTTCATATATTTGCAAGCACTGTCAGTGTTTAAGTACCAGAATTTGCATTTGTGAATACTTCTTTGGACCTTAGCTCATTTTTGGGTTTACTGATTTTGGTACATGCACATACAGATACTAGGTCTGAGCTAAAGCCCTCTGGAGTCAATGGGATTCTTTCCACTGACTTCAGTGAGTTTAGAATTAGGTCCTATAGGCAAACACACACACAAAATAACTTCCTGGAACTTTGGCTTTCTTGGATTTCAGGCCATCCACGATATTATTTAGTCAAGATGTAGTAGAAACTTTTTATTAAATGATGCTAATTTTTTATTGTTCAAACTGTCATTTCATTTTCCATTATAGCAGAAATCTCCTATAGGAGCACTCAGATTAAGTTTCTTTATTCTGTCTCAAGTAATGTGTCACATTTAATCAGTTTTTAGTTTCATTATCGCTTAAAAATTAGAAACCAGTTTCTTTGCATCTTTATTGCATTTTTTTACTTTACTTACTGATAGGTTATTAAACTTGGATATTTTAGACATGCATAACATATGAAACAAATTCCTCACTGTCTCTAACCAACTTTAGCATTAGCTTTTTTATAGTTTTTAGGTTTATTTTCACTGAAAGACTGCTCGTAATTATTGCTCATGTTGTCCCCAAACACTTATGTTACTAAAGTGTGAAATGTCTTCTAACACAAAGACAGATCTCTGGGAAGTAATTACAAAAATGCATTCGGGGCAATAATTCTATATTAACTGTCAGCTGCATACATCTCCTGAAAAGGCACTTGTTATGAAGGAATTATTTGTGTGGCATTTAAAGGCACTGAAGGCAAGAGAAAACTGCAATACATTAAACCAGAAACTCCAACTCCCTCATCAAGGGTCAATTTATTTTTAAATCATTATCCTGAAGTCAAACCAACACCTACCTGAGTGTTTATTGTAAAGACAATTTCAATACACAAACAGCCTGGATGCAATTTCCCATTTACAGTGTGGTACAATTAACATCCCCTTTTTTAAAGAGTTCTCTGAGTAGCCTGTCAAAACAGGTATATCCAATAATTCAAGACTTCTATTAACTGCTGGCTGATGTCACCAAAAAGACTTATTAATGATTTATGAATACTAAAACGGCCTCACAACTGACCCTGCACATTAAACAAGTACCTGAGTCATTATCAAGAAAAGTGTGAGAAAATGTGTTAATACACATTGAGCAGAACTGTTATCCTTTAGGCCAATCCTGCAATCCTTAGCGAGGCAAATGCCCCATGAAATTAAAGCGTGTTTTATATGAGTAAGGAAGATAGGATCTGGTACTCAGCGTTACTGAGATAGCTCCACGTTTCAGTGAAAGGGTAAAATGAACCACCAGATAACAATACGATCACAAAATATACCTAAAGATGTTCACTTAGTGTTAACCAAACCTGTGGGGATTATTAAGAACAAAACAAAACAAACAATAGGATTAGCTCGAGCTTTTCTAATGCTTGTTCTGGAGCTATTTACATTTTATTACATTATGCTACAATGCATTCCTGAACAAAGACAACAAAAAAGCATCTGAATTATTATTTATTTGTACAGCACTAACAATGTGCTGGTACTTTGCAAAGTGAAGCAGGGCATACATCTTATCAGTTGTTCAATATTTGGTTGGTTAGTTGGATATATATGGAGATGTGAGTGCTTCCCTGACAGGAGAAATACTGTTTATGGAATTGTTGGAAGAGAATTTTTAAAAACTGGAACAGTGGGAGGAGGGCAAGGCTGACTGGGTCGTGCTAAATGTTTAACTGTTATGCATTATCCTGCTTTAGATTGTCCCCAGATTAAGGGTTCCATTTCCTTTGTGCAGGAAACAACTGTGTAAAGTGAGCAGAAACTCTGCAAGTTTGATGCATGGCGCTTCTACCACTTCTCTATCCCTTCATGGAAGCAGCTCAGGATTCTGTCCCTGTAATCCATGGATCTGGAAAAGGCAAGGGAGATCTAACCACAAGCCCCTTTGTCGCCACCAGCTCCTGACTGCCCTTGTAAGCATGCCTCGAATTCAACTACTATTCACTCCCCCTATCAAGGCTGGGCGTGATTCTACAGCCTGCAGTGCAGAGGCCTTAGGTTGCATTAACCAGTGCTGCGTTCCTCAGCCAGCTCTCCTACTGTCCCGTAACTGCAGGGCTAGAACCACTACCAAGGTGCTTCTGCCGAGCATGAGGAAAAGGAGAGAATCACCCCATTGGCAAAACTTCCCTCTTCCGTGAGTAAAGGGTTAGAGTAAGGCACTCCATGTTATCTGATCCTAAAATGTTATGGCACTTCTTCACATCAACCTGTCCAAAGCCCATTGCATTAATGGGCTCTGAATCAGCACCCCATCTGTGTAACTCCATGAGAGTTATATGCAGTCCAGTAAAGAAAAACACAAATTTTGGAATATATTTCAATGAAAATACCTGTAAAGTTCTTGCTCCTCTGGTGTCAGCCTAAAGAAAGATATTCCAGCTCCAAGAATGCCCTATCGTGAAGACAATTCCATCACAACTTTTTTCATGATATCACTACCACAAAGGAGTTATTCTAATGCCAAATAGCAATTTGCTCAAAACCTCACAGATCATCAGTGGTATTCAAAATAATGAATAATAACTTTGCACTTATTTGTAAAAACTGCTCAAACTATCACATGCATGAAACTCTCATTCATTTTCTAGAGGTATTTGATAGCTGTGCAACAGATTATAAAGTCAGTGTTCCATCCTTCTGCAGAGTTTCACATGCATGATTGTGCACAACTGTAATTAACGATTTTTTTTTTTACTTTAAGGTGGAGCCAGATATATACATGGTTTAAATCTATAGTGCCCTGAACAGATTGAAAATTCAAATGATTTAATAAAATTCACATGTGGCTTGTTTTAGCAGCTGCATATCAAATGGAAAAATAAGATATTGACCAGTTCTCCTTAGAATACCATCTGTTAGTAACTGCTCATTATAACAAATCTGTTGATTAAAAAAAAAAATTATAGGTTTCAGAGTAGCAGCTGTGTTAGTCTGTATTCGCAAAAAGAAAAGGAGTACTTGTGGCACAAACAAATAAAAAAAATTATAGATAGTGTAATTTATCATTACAGACAAAACATGACTGCGTACATAAGCGTCTTCAAATCCCCTTATGCATATCCAAAATGTTGGTTCTATATTTAAATCTTTTTCCTATGTCAGGTCTAAAAAAGGAAATTGCTCCTTCGGTCTCTGGATTTGGGCTAGAATTTTGCCTTCTGATCTGTAAAAGGGCGCTTATTGCAAACCAAGCCTTTAGGAGTCTCTTAGCAGCAAACTTAGTAAGTAAGGCCCTGATTCAGAAACACTCTTAAGCATGTGCTTATTCAAGATGGCATTTAAGCACATGCTTAAGTATATGTTTAAAAGCTATCATGAAAAGGCATGCATTTCTCAATCAAAACCTACATGATTTTTGCATCTATGTTTGTTAATTTTTATCTATAATTTATATTTGGAGTTTTAAAGAGTCAGTAAATGCAACCATAAAATGATATGCACGGTAATGAAAGAGCTATCATATTCAGTAAAATGCGAACAAAACTAAGTTATACAATTAATATTAAGGAAAGAGAGAAAAAGAACAATAGAAGGAATGAAGCCTAGAAGCTGCCTAGATCATTCTCTACTGACAGTGACAAATGTGCAACTGAATGTGTATGGAATAGACTCTGCCTCTTCAGTATTATTATGATGAATGGAGGTTCTTCAGACTTTGAGAACAGACATCCAAAATGTATCCATGGCACCCTATTTTCCACTATAGTCTCAAGTAAGACTCCTATTGATGTCAATGGGAACCTTGCCTGACTATGGAGGGCCCCAGCATGTGCACCTGTGGTCTGATCCAGCTCCCACCAAAAACAATGGATAACTCCCATTGACTACAAAGGGGGTTGGATCAGGAGGAAAAACCTGCTTGGCCTTCTCACTGCAGTAGTGTGTGGTTAAACTAAAGTTAAAATTTTCAAAAGTGTCTAAATGAGTTAGAAGCCTAAGTCTCTTTTTTTAAAGTTACCTTGCTGCTTAGGAATGTACGGCCTGGTCTACATTTAAAATTTAGGTCTACATAGCTACGGCACTCAGAGGTATGAAAATGCATACCCCTAAGGGCTGTAGCTATGTCAGCCTAACCCCTGGTGTAGACGCAGGTAGGCCAGTGGAAGAATGCTTCTGTCAATCTAGCTGCTGTTGCTCTGGCAGGTGGTGTTCCTATAGTGACAGACAAACCCCTTCCATTGCTGTAGGCTGTGTCTACACTACTGGGTTATGGGAGCACAGCTACAGCACTGTAGCTATGCCACTATAGCCCCCTTAGTGTAGATAGGACCTAAGGTTCACTGAAAGTCAATGAACAGTAGCAGAATAATATGTATCTGAAAGTCAATGGAATTTAAACTCCTACGCACCTACATGGTTTTTGAAAATGGGACTTAAACACTTGAAAATTTTACCTAGCTCTCATGAAGCATGTGTATTACCTGAGTTGATTCAGATACGATTTCTTTAGGTTGGTATTTAGAGCATGGTACAGGAGTTCAGTTGGCTCTTTTTTCATATTCATTAACTTGCTTAGTAAGACTTTTATTTCAACCAGCAGAGAGCAAGGAAAGATTGTGCATCTCTTCTTATGTAGGTTAGAAAAGCATTTAAAAACAGGAAGCCACGCTATCAGAAAAGCCTCACTTTTGCGAAAAGCATTACAGCCCCAGTAATCCTGGTCAAACTTCCTTACATAAGGAAGAGTAATGTCCATTTCTCCCTTGCCCAGCTACTCTTATGACAGCCATGTTACAAACCAGTGCAGAAATCAAATTAGCAGAAAGTCCCAATGAATTTCCTGTCATTTATTGTTCCTCCCCAGCCTTTTCCTAAGTTTTAAATACACTGTATTTTTAGGTTACGGATTGAGCTTTATTTCCATTTTTTAACAGGCTTTCAAATAAAAATTAATCTTCCTCAACTTTCTCTTCTAATTTCTTTCCTTCATAACAAATATCAAAAATACTAAGTGTTTCACTTGACAAAGCCATTAATTCTGCAATTTCAGATAATTAAATTGAGCAAAGCTAAGTATTTAAATATGAACTAAGCGAAATATACTTATGCGTGGCTCATGCTGTTAGAATTCTGCTGCACGATATTCTGGTACTGTTCATTTATTAATATGGTAAACCTGATTTGTGACACTAGTGAATAAGGAATGTACTGTTTTTAATAAAAATAAAAATAAAAAAGTTTCACTAAGAATTGTGAATGAAGCCGCAAATGAAATAAACTAATCCCTCTGAATGAGCCCTCAGCAGTGCACTTCCTGTATCCAGTTGAAACGTGCACTCAGAATTCATACTTTCTTTGTGTTAACTAATTTCTGACTAGAGGCTTTCAGCTATGTATTTCTAGGATAATAAGTTAGCTGCAACAGTCCTCTAGTGTGGTGATCTTCTTAGCAGTGATAACACTTCCTCTTAACGTGTTCCTTGGTTCTTTTTCCTAACGGTATGTGGTAAAGGAAGCGTGAAAAGGTATTTAAAAGAGTTAAAACTAAGACATTAAAGCCCTGTCTCCCTTCAGCTCCTCCTCTAACATTTCAGGTCGTGAGTGCTAAAACAGTAGACTGAAGTGCAGTATACAACATGAAGTAATTGGCAGAGTGCTAAGAACCTGTACAAGGGGGCTTTTTATTGTTAAAAATAAATACATAAATAAAATACTTAAGTATGAATGTTTTGGGGCAAAACTGAAAATGGGTAAAAAAATGGAGCAGCCAAAAATCCAAACAGGGGAAATACTTTACATAATTAACCAAAGTCTCTCCAGAATTTTCATTAGATTTTTTTTTTTACTATTATTATTTGTACTCATGCCTTCTGCTTCTCATGTTTCTTGCAAACCACCTTAATTGGGCTCTACAGTATATGCCGAAAGTTCCTCGACTTCTTCCGCAGTCTCAAAGGACACCTATGAAAGGTGGTACCTGAGACTGCTCATAATAACTGTTACCAGACAGAGCTAATAATGACCCTCTTTCACTAATGAAAAAAAAAACATTGTTGCTGCTATAATTAAGCTTGTGAAGAGTTTAGTTGAAGAGAAATTAGATTTATTTACATGCTGTTCTGTTGCTGATGAAGCACCAGCTATTTGGGAGGACTTCTAATTAACCCTAATTTAGTTGATGTGCTCTTTTGCAGTCCCATTCCCTGTGTACTCTGTACAAGGTAAAATGTAATAATAATAATAAATTAGCCATTTTAAAAGAGTAGGTTTCTTTGCAGGGGACCAGCCCCAGATTTAGTCCTTAAATTATTAAATTTGCATTTTAGCATTTTAGATGCTGACAATTAAGAAACCCACACTCGAGAACTTAATTCTACAAAGCAGCAGATTCTACACTGAAACCCTATGAGAGAAGGGATTACATGGTAAAAAAAGGCCTTTTCTTTCACCTGCATCCTACATGTAAAATGTTGCACATTTTGTGTTGTTGGCCTTTCCTATACCTACTGTCTTTCTGAAGGAAGGCACCAGTGCTTCCTTTTGTGTTACATCATTCACCCACCCTAAAGAACACACGAGGGGAGCAAAGTTAAGCAGAAAACTCCATAAGGAATACTCAAGTGTCTCGTTGCATTGAAGGGATGGGGTTTGCTGGTTTGCAGAGAGCACAAGAAGCCTCTCTCTCATACTACATGGATCTCCATAGGATTTTTGCACAGATCTCAGGGGATCTCAGCCCTTCCCCACTGTTTACCAGGTCCCCACTCCTGCGTGATGCCACAGCTTCTTTACCCTTTCTTCTCACTTCTGCCCCCCACATCTCATCAATGGATAAAAGAATGTACAGGGTGGGACTAGGGAGAAGGTAATCTGAATGGTAAGTATGAACTTCCCTCCTGGAGATCTATACAGTGTAGAGCAACTCTCCCCGAGCCCCACTAACCCTGTGGGATCCAGATCATGTGGGGTTTCTGGGGACATGCCCATGTAGATTCATGGAATGAGGCAGTATTATGCCACATTGGTTCCCTTCTCTTAAGAGGTTTAAAGCCAAAGGGGAGAGATTTCTCATCCTCCCACCCTGTTCACAATACACAGTGTGGAGCCTAGATTTAAAATCACTTCTACTTCCTATGTCTTCAATAAATTATATACTCTGATCACAAAGTTCATTAACCAGATACAGATTTAAAATATGACTACAGTGTCAAGCTAAAATCACTTAACTCGTAGGACATTTTTTCTCACCTAACATTTTGTTAATGGTTCTGTAACATGTACAGTATGTATGCAACAGTTGTATAACCAAAAGCACTTAAAATACAAATAGGTTTATAACTTCAGTGTACAAAAAAGCCCAGATGTTCACCACTCTATTTTTAACTGTTTTGGAGGAACATCCTTGCTAATGACAATTCTTATTTCAGAATACACCATAAATACTGAACCACCCACACAATGTGCTCCGATCTCTTTTTTGGAGGGGTGGGCATAAACAGCAAATAGAGACTATAGTGTGATTCTGCAATGAAGGCAGTACCTTAAACATAAATGCAGATATGCAGAAAATGGCATCTATAAAGATGACGTTGCTGGTGTCTTCAACATTACAGCTGCGTGAAACACTTAAAGCAAAACCCAAAGGAAAATTAGGGATTTTGCTATTTTTCATCCAGAGTAAATTTTGCCAATTTGGCCATTAGCTAACTGGTGTTTCAGAAAATGCTCAACAATAGTGCGTACATCCCAGTGGATGGGAAGCTAAAAACGAATGATGAAATATAATTTGCATTTCTATTTGGTCTTCATCTATTCCTCCACTAAATAGCATGTGTGAATAGTACTCTAATGAAAGTAGGGAACTAACAGTAGTGGGTAAAACCAAGTACAAAGCAAACAGCCAGGGACAAAATGACATCTCGTGTAACACCACTGACTTGCTGACTTCCATGGGATTTAACCAGGAAGGGGTTAACACTATTGTACAGGCTTCCCCCTGTGGGTCTGCCAAGCATCTCCATTTTGACCTGCAAAACCTGTGCCCTTCCTGCCTGTAATGCTCCTCCCATTCATAACCAATGAATCCACAAATTCATTTTCTTGTGTGATCTTAAAATGGGTTTTTAAGGCAGGTTTCTGGAGGTAGAAGCATTTTTTCGTAAAAGGCATCCATTTTATTAATCAGGATGTTTACCTCTTCCTTTCTCCGAGTTACCTGCTCCTCTGAAAAACACAAAAACTAGACAGAGAGAAAAGAGCTGTAGCAGTACAATACTCAGTACACTCCAGGCGTTACAAGACACAAATACAGGGATCCCTTTCATATAGTTGTCTCACAAGCTCCTAAATTGTGGTACAGGTTACAGGAGAAACTACCAGGAATGTCAATTCTCCACAACAAAAATTAGCAAAAAAAAATGTATCCTCAGTCAATATAAAGTCTTGTCCATGAAAGTTAAGAAAGTTGTTTTACCAAGTAAAATCAATTGCTTTTGTGGCACTGTGGGCCAAATGATGTTCTCACTTATAGCTACGTAACCCTATTGACTTTGAATATGGTTCATGGATATGATAGAGAAATATGCAAATTCATTTACTTTGTTTAATATGATCAAGCTTTGAAAGCCCAATGATTTTACATGAAACATTTCTTTAATAGGATAAATGGTCACCTGTTTTAGAATGTATATTCTAAAGAAGAGCCTGATACAAAGCTGTAATTAAATAAGTTATGTACAGAGGGTGTTCGTGTGTGTGCATGTGTCTATACACACACACACAGTTATTCTGTAAACTTGGCATTATTCTATTAGTTTAAATCAAAGATGCAGAACTGAAGACATTGCCACTTCAGTTGAAATTAAAATGAAGAAGAGAACATATATTTTAGCTGTCTATGTTATTGTTCAGAGCTTTTGGAGGAAGATAGGAATTGTCACATCAGAATTTATCAACAGTCCACGTATCTCCAAAACTGGCCAATACCAGATGCTGGCAAATTTGTGCCAGTAAACACACAGAAGGAAATTTTGGAATAATCCTCCTATTGTGAACCTTTGATCTGTTGTTCCCAGTAGAGGTCAACTCCAAACCAAATCATTATGTATTTCCCTTCCCATTTTTATCTAATACCATAAATGGAATCAATTAAAATTTTAGAGATGGAGCAAAACTGGTACCTCAAATCAAAACTCCTTCAAATTTTGGAAAGGTCAGAATATAACTCTTTGGATCAGAAACACTTCTATGATTTTCTTTGAGCTTGCCCCAAAAGGAGACTACATTCCCATCTGAATTCAAATGAAATCTCATAAAAACAGACCATGAGATTTCAGCGCCATATAATCCAGATTTGAGCCCTACCCCTAAACCAGCCTAACCATGAACTCTAGTCTCCACCTAATCTGATTCCATATTTGAACCTATCCTAAATTAAATTAGGGGAATAGAAAAAAAACCCCACCATTTAGCTAGTGAAGTATTCTTACATCATTTGCCTCTTTCTCCTCTTTTGTGTTTGTGTTTTTAGAATTTAGATTAACAGGTAATAAACAGGCCACATAACTACAGTCCTTCATGTGATTATATCATCTCTGCACCAAAATGTTCTTTGTAGTTAAGATAAAATGTACAGAGCTAGAGCTACAAACCTAATTGTGGAGCACTGTCCTCAAGTAGTTCCCTATGCCAAGATGTTTTAGTCAAACCCTTCCTTGTGATACATATCCACTGGTGTGCATATGTGCACCAATATTTCTTTCAAATTGAAAATTCTCTCTAGCTGTGGTTCAAACAACAGCTAGAGGCTTAAAATACATACACATACTACACAGAGAGCATCTCAGTGGCCGTGGTTTTCTTGATCCAAATGAAAGCTTCCAACTGAGAGGTAAGAAATTTGCCTACAAGTCCCTCCATTTTATGCTAGCAAACAACTCGCTAAAGAAATGCTGTACCTTTCAGCATTAAGACATTAGGAGAGGCGAAAGCGTGGGAAGGGATGAGAAGTGGCCACCACAAGGAAAAACTCTGCTAAAATTACCTGACTTTTCCTTCCAACCTTTTGATGAGTTTAACAGAAGTAAATGTAATAGAGTTTGTTTGCTAACAAAACAGCAGTTTCAGTGAATGTCAAGAATTTAAGAAAACACAGATTTGCTTTAGTTATAATGATGTTCACAGTGCAATAATGTTTCACAGACCTCAAAAACACCTTCTGGGTTTTGCACAAAATGTTACACTGAACTTCATTTTATATGTAAAGTTTAAAGTTCTCCAGTTTAAAGGAAATAGGAATACCACAGTTTTGAGTTTTGGTACTTCTCTCTTCAAAACAGAGACAAATGCTTTCTCCACAAATACTGTGTAAAAGTTTTACACCAGCAATGAATGTGCTAAACTTTGTGTGCCTAGAAAATTAAATACAAACAAAAAACCAAACACTTGCATGCATTCACTTCCAATGTATCAAAACTTCCAGCAAAAGTGTATTTTGCAGCCAAAGTACTTTACTGCTGCTTAAATATCAATGAACTGAAGAAGTCCGTCTTTCTCAGTCACAACGGTACTTAAGGAAACGTGAAGCTGCAGCAAACATGTCTAAATCTGCACGCTGTGCAGTAATATTCAGTTTTAATGTCAGTTTTACTTTTGTATTCCAATTTTTTTATTGCTAATTAATTTGATCCTTTTGAAGCAAATGTCTTTAAAATGAGGCTTACATTTGTTCCTCCCTTACCCATGCACTTCAATTTCATTACAGAAGCTGTGTTGCCAAAAGGAGACAATTCCTCATTTTTGGTACTGTGCCCTTGAAGGCATCTTATTAGAAAAGACCATTTCTTAATTAACATTTTTGATCTTTAATCCATTACACATTCCTTTAATCCCACACGGAGGAGCTTTTGGCCCACTTCCTTACAGTGACTGTGGGATGCAATAGGCTTTAGCAATTTGTGCTGAGGGCTCTCTCGCAGCTGGACTCCAGAAAAACTGAGTGTAGGTCTGACTGGTCAAGCAGTATAGATTTTCATCTATGATTTTTATATAGAACACATTTAGACAACCACGACTCAGGGTTAAAAAAATAACACCCGGAAGTCCAGGTTTACAGATGGGATCATACTATTAACTTCTATGGAGGGCTTTTAATCTTTTTTAAAATGAGTAGCAAAATTCTAAGTGGAAGATTTAGCAGATCACCAACATGTAAAGTGTACGAAAAATACAATGCACATAATTACAGCAATTATGTGCTAACAGACAATTAACATTACAGGCTTCACAACTCACTATGATTTTTTTTTTAAATATAATGTATGTAGCCTTAAGTAAATTGGTCACTTGGTTGTTTTGATTGGTGGGTATAGGAGGTAATGGTTACACATTAGATCAGCAGATCTAAGAACAAAATTGTCCACAAGCCAGATAATTCAGTTAGAGGTTTGATCTTGTCAAAACTTTGTGAAATACAGACAACATTTCCAAGCAAAATATGTGGTTTTTCATTTCTCTGTTCTGTATTCTGTAGGTATTCTGTCTAATAACTCACACGATGAGTGCCAAAACCATCCAAAAGGCATGTGTGTTAGAAACAAGACATGGCTAGTAAAACATGCAAATAAGCAAGCAGTTGATCACAAACTTGATGTATAGTTGCATCAAAATTCAAACTTATTCTACCTTTTGTACAGCAGTATCTACACTCCCAATGCTGTAGAATAATAAAACGAGGGAAAGGGCTAAAAGCTGAAAAAGTGAGTTACAATATATGGGCTGGATCCTTCTCCCACTGAAATAAATTTTTACTAACAAATTTACTGGGAGCAGGATTGGGGCTTATGCATTTGTCAGTTCTTTTCTATGGCTCCACTTTGGTTCTTCTGGAATCAGCAAGTCATTTCATAATATGGGCTTGCTGAAGATATACCCAGAAAAGGGTGGGTCACACGAGTATTCCAATACAAAGAGATAAGCATGCTGAGCACGTGCCCCACCCATAGTACAATCCAATGGTAGGTTTCTGCACACATCTTTTAAACCTTCCCCTCTGCTGCTACTCTGCCTCTAAAAGTACAACAGCCATTTGTCTCAGAGTGAGAGCCACAAGGCATGTCCAGCCTTTGAACAGTTTTCCCATTTAAAAAAAAAACAAAAATAAAAGATTATAAAATAAATCCAGGGCATAATTTACTTGAATCCTTGGCTCTAGGTAAGCGCAAAAGCTTTTCTCTCTCACCACAGTAGTTGGGCCAATAAAAGATATTACCTCACCCACCTGGTCTGTCCAAGTCAGTTTATATTAGTTTTTAAAATAAGGGAGGGAATTGGCTATGGTAGCTCCTAACTCTGGTTCTCCCAGTAGCACTATAAACCCTTTGAAGTGGGTGCTACCTTCATATTTACTGTCTTCTACAACACTAAGCACAGTGTCTCTGCTTAATATGTTAAAAATAAATGATTGTTCATATCCACTTAGCGCTTATGGTCATGTCGAGTAAGACCCACTAGACATCCCTTCCAACCTAAATGACTCTAGAATTCTGTAGTGATAAGCAAAGACTGTTTGGGCAAGGAACTGGGAGTTCCACATAGCTCACCACTGCAGAGGGATTAATATCAAATATCCTCATTCAACTTGGAAAAACAGTGGTGTTTATTTGTTCCATTTGCATATTTCCTTCAGTCTTTTGTTTAAAATTCCCACTCTTGTGGCTAGCATAATTTACCTTCATCTCAGCTATCAATCATCTACTGTGAAATGTATATTCATTTTTTTCTTAGAAAACGCCAGACCAGTTTAATATGTTCTGTTACTTTTATTTTAGACCCATTCAATCTGGAAGTCTTTAAGTACCAGCTACCGCTACAATGTCTTCCAGCATTCCACAAGATAGAAACTTGTGTAACAGCTGAAGAAATTGTTCATTGTGGGAGTTTTATTTAGCCTCTCCTGATTTCTATGTCTACAAATATTAATGGAAAAACCACTGCAGCCGCCTCTTGCCGATTCTCAGCTCTGTTGTATGGCATCCTTCTTCTCTCTCCCCTACCACCAGACCCAAGTTTGGAAATGGAAAGCCACTGACCTACAGAAACTACTCAACAACCTGGATCAGCAAGCTGGTGTCAGTCCAAAAGAATAAGCCCCCTCAGACAATGGACTGAGCAAGAGCTCCACTCAGTATGCAGTGGGATCATTCTGGTCTACTGCAAGATGGGAGAGGCACTGGAGGCCATGGTACCAGGCCCTGTGTAAAATAATAGCTAGAACATGATGAACTTCTGAAGAGGCATAGTAGGAGTTTAGTGTTAGGGATACAGCTTTTGTACTGCCTGTTATGAAAGGAGAAAAAAAGATATCTGGGGGAGGGGAGGGGCTGGGGGAGTGAGGGAAGGGCTGTTAAAGGAAGAAGGCAGCATTTCTTTTAAACTTCTAGGCACCAATATAGGATTGTCAAGGGGTAGAGAAAAAGAAATAAGGGATGTGGGGCAGAGAGACACACCTTCCATCAAGAACAATGAAACTTAAAGTGCTTTGAAATCCCCATAAAAATGAATAAAGTATCTTCTAGAAAGTATGATTTGCCTGGTCATTTAGTCTTCTTTTGTCACAAAATCTACAGGAGGTTAGCAAATCCAGAGCACTGTAGAATCTGATAAATTAGAGATGAGAAAACCTAGTAGGTCATTTTATCTATCCCACTGCCAATGGGAGATAGTTCCTACAGTGTATTTTCAAATGCTTTGTCCAGTCCAGTCTGAAAATGACCTAAGTGATAGGAGATTATTCCACACACTATTAGATCTCACTATTGGAAAATGTTTCCTGATATTCGGCCTAAGATTTCCTTTGTTTAATTCATCCCATTACTGCTCGTTCTACCCCCTTGGGCCATTCTAAACATTAGATCTAATTTTGATCTAAAAACACAGACATTTTTCATCTTCATTCCTTCCCTTGCTTGGGCATCAGGAAAGTGACAAAGCACCATAAAAGGAAAAACCACAGAAACAAACTGCAGTCAGCATAAAGAAGATGAGAAGCCATTACCTCTTGTCTACCTCTGGCAAATCCCTCTAGCACAGTGGTTCTCAAACTGTGGGTCGGCACCCCAAAGTGGGTCGTGACCCCATTTTAATGGCTTAGATTTGCTGGGGCCCAGGGCCAAAGCCGAAGCCAGAGCCCCACCGCCAGGGGCCGAAACCAAAGTGGCAGGGCTCAGGTTACAGGCCTCCTGCCTGAGGCTGAAGCCCTTAGGCTTCTGCTTTGAGCCCCCAGCTCAGGGCACTGGGGCTCAGGTTTTGGCTCCCCCACCTGGGGCAGTGGGGCTTAGCTTTGGCCCTGCCACCGCGGGCAGGACGGCGTGGCAGGCTCAGACTTCAGTCCCCCCTCCTGGCATCCTGTGGTAATTTTTGTTGTCAGAAGGGGGTTGCAGTGCAATGAAGTTTGAGAACCCTTGCTCCAGCAGATATGACAACACCTGACCCAGAAGGAACAGCAACCCTCCTGGGGAGTGGATTTTGATAACACAAGGCCTTTGAGAGAAAGGAAATTAAAATGGAAAAAATACAGCAGATGAAAGCCCAGGATTCTGAGGTTTGGAAGACACATCTCTGAAGGGACAAGGAATTGAAAAGATATAGGTAAACAAGACATCCACTCCGAGCAGTTAAAACACCATTTTGAGAAATGGGTATGTAAGTTTTGTTACATATGTGCTGCAAACCATACAAGGCACAAATTATTTCAATTCTACATTGACAGTCTTGCAAAGCTAAGAAAACAATAGCTGGAGTCCAGGAAGAATAAAACGCATGCATATACCCCTACCTGGACTGGACTTTCAGAATTAAGGCTGTCTAAAGCCCTTTGTTGTCAATTTTTGCCAATTTTTACCAAAATATTCCCTGGTTTTACAAAACCTTTTTTTTTTTTAAACTGATTTTCACCCCAATTTTGGACCACTCAAGTACATGGAAATACTTGATTATGTTAAGAAAATATAATACATTAGACAGACTAATTTATTATTCACATAAACACATCTAAGTGTAAATGAGAGGCTGCCTGTTAAAGTAAGACAATGTAGCGGAATATACACACATGTGCATATACATACGTACTGTTGATGTATAGTTCATGAAATACACCAGAGGATTAAAATGCTTTCACTTTCAATACTCTTACTTTTCTCTATTTGTTGCTACTTTCTGTTCTCTCATCCCCCAATATTAACCCCTATATTTACCCTCCAAAAAAAACTAAAGTTAATTTTTGATTCAGTTTTCACTAGTTTTTGTTTTAAATTTTTGTAATAAACACTGATAAACTCCTGGAAAGTTCTAAGCAAAATAAAAACCAAAAATGGAGGGCCCTGAGGCTGTCACAGCACCGTTAACTTGCTGACATGCGCTGGGCCTACTAGTTGGCAAATATGACTTTAAAAAACTACATTTGGAACAAGAGAGGGAAAACTCAAAATGACAGTAGACCCACCCCCAAAAAAGTTTTCCCCCTAAATGTGGTGAAAGATTCACTGCTAGGGTGACACAGTGTGCATAATGTTTCAGTTCAGATGGCAATTTTTTTTTAATAAAGGAGAGATGCCTCCAACAATAGCACTGACAATGGAAACACCACCTTACTCTTAATCACAGTGGTTAATAACAGTAGAACAGCTATAATAAGTGGACTTCAGTTGAGTTCAACCCAAAAGACCTCATTGAGATATGGTAGATTTGATCTTGTCTCAGACATGGATAATACACTGTAGTATTGTATATAACTTAGAAAGAATGGCAAATATCTCTGATAGTACAGAGATATGCAATACAATGCAGTGCATTATACCGTATGATGGTGTCCCAACTCTTCCCCAGCTAACCTATCCAGGTAAGCACATAGCCCAAGTAGTTCAATTTGTTGGGATCCAGAAGTCTACACTGCTGCAGATGTCAACTGTGCCATTTGGGGGAACTGTCCTTAATCACTGAGTGGCATGACAGTATTAAGAATGCACCATGTTTCTTTGGCTTTATTTAAGTAGCTTTGTGACTCTGCTTTCAAATAAAATTATTTTTAAAAAGGACGGAAGGGTGATTGACCTTGATAACTGATTTTTAAATTACCTTTTATTTCCTGCCCTCTCTACCCCAGGAAATTAGTTTGCCTCCTAAATGCTATAGCTAGATCTTCCCAATTAACATTTGTAATAATAAGTATTTTCCAGATAATGCCATAATACTCAAACAGGTGATACTCACACAGGTGTGTGCATGTAAATTAAATACTGACACACATGCTGTGCACACATCAGATTGTTCATTCTTGTAGGAGATTCCCTTCCTAAACAAAATGAGAATACCTATAACATCACACCATCTGAGACATCTGAGAAGATTTATAGGGCAACATCTGTTTCCATGAGAGATGTGTGTGTCAACGCAGCATTACACAACGCACGGCAATGGCTTCTGAAGGAACTGCTTCTGGAAGAATTTAATTTTTTATAGTTCTCCTTTTTGTTAAAGTGATACGGCCACAGGATGTCAGTCAAACAGAACGCAGAAAGCATGGGTTCTTCTGTCACTCCAGCTAACAATTTACTGTTCAAAGAAACATTCCGATTTCTGCTGGGCTTGTGTAACTATGGACTGAATTTCATTCACAGGAAGTAATTTCCCTTCTAGACAAAGGCAAAGTTTCCTCAGGGGCCCCTACAGCTTGCAGTAAGATGGGACGGGATTATGATATTTTTAATTGCCACTTTTTAGAATATAACTGGCCCCCAAATATTTTATCTATCTATATTAGATGCTTATAGTATCTGAGCCTCTCAAAATGTTTTGTGTATTTATCCTCACAACACCCCTGTGAGGAAGGGAAGTACAGTCACAATTACCTTTCTGTTTTACAATAAATTAGATATATGTAAAATAAAAGATAAAGATAAAACTTAAATTTTCCACAGTATAGCAATGAAAGCATGTCCTCTTCTGAGAGGATGTACAGTATTAGTATATTACACCTAAACGATCAAAGAAACCTCAGCAATAGAAAACAAACAAAGTATCCAAAACAAAAAATGCTATTAGTCCTTTAGGGAATCAAGTATTAACCTCGTTATATACTTAAGGCTCGTCTATACAGAGACTTAGTCCATGGCAAGCCAGGATGTGAAAATACAGAGCACTAACTTTCCGCACACTTAAGTTCCCATGTGAACGCTGTTTCAAACAGCAATATGTCAAAGCCCATTATGGATCTTTTAACGAGCAGCAGCAGAGTCCAGGCAGCCAGTTAGCATGCAGCAGACTAGAGTGCTGTAGATCCACATCCCAATTTGCCGCACCCAAAGATCTGGTCTACACTACACAGTTAGGTCGATATAAGGCACATTACATCAACCTAATTATGTCAGTGTGCACACTACAGCCTTGTCCCGCCGTTTTAAGTGCCATACTACACCAACGGATTAACTCCACCACCACGAGAGGCATAGGGCTCAGGTCGGTGTAGTTTACTTACATTGGCTGTTGGCTGTCTTGTCAATTTCACGGAACCTCACTCAGGGAGGTGAGAAGCCCAGGCAGCTGCCATCCCCCACTCGGAGCAGGGAGGAGAGACACTCGGTCAGCTGGCTCCCTCTCCCAACTGGGAGCGTGAAACCAAGAACGTGGAGGGCGGGGGGCAGCTGGGCTCTTGGCAGGGAACTGCAAGGAGAGCGGTCAGCCCCCTATAGCCCCAACCGCCCCTCTTCAATCAGTGGAAGCACTTCTGGTGAGGACACACACCACCAACAGGAAGAGGGTAGTGTAGAAATAGGATTTAATGATGGTTGACTTAGGGGGGTAGTGTAGACATGCCCTAAGTCTCCATTGAGACAAACCCTTAACCGGTATGTTTACCCTGCAATTAAACACCCGCGGCTGGCTCGTGTCAGCCGACTTGGGCTTACGGGGCTCGGGCTACGGGACAGTTTAATTGCAGTGTAGATGTTCAAACTCAGGCGGAGGCTCAGGCTTTGGGACCCTCAGGAGGGAAAGGGTCCCCGAGCACAAATCATCTACACTGCAATGAAACAACCCTGTAGCCCCAGGCCAAAAAGCCAAAGTCAGCTGACGCAGGCTAGCCGCAGGTGTTTAATTGCAGTGTAGACATACCCAACATGGTCAGGAAGATGGGAAGCAGAATGACAGTTAGTAATTGTGACAAATAAGCATGGCTGGCTCAGGACCCAACTTCCAAACTGAGAGGAGGCCTTCTCAGGAAAGCAAAAGGCAAAAGGAGAGGGACAAGTCACATGATATTCCTCATGAAGTTTTCCCTATAACTGTTCCAATGGTGGGTGCGACAGAATAGGCTATTTGGTCAACCCAGCCTTCCCCCACCCCTTGCCCCAAGATCATCACAGGCTAGATGATCAGCAGAAGACATGGGCCATCCACTCAGAAGCCTGTACCCCCAAGGACATGCTGACAGGATTCCCATAGGGGACAGCTGCCACTGGGGGTGCAGGGACAGAAAGGTAATATAGGAATACTATCTTTCCAGAACAAACTCTGAAGGATTAGTGTGGGGAGGATACGTATCTCCTCCTGCGTTCCCGCTAAGGCATGCTCCTGCATGGCCACACAGGAGCCCATCAAGAGCCGCACACCTAATGAGGAGAGCCATGCAGGCACACAGGCCCTGGGGCCTGGAGAGGAGAGAGATGTAGGGTGAGGTGGGGAATAGGGGGTGGAGAGCTTGGGGTGTGCAGGGCTGCAGCAAGGAGATGCCTCTCCCCCAGCCCCAGAGCTGTTGCAGCAGGGAGAGGCACCTCTCCCTGGGCCGTGGGGCTGCTGCAGTAGGGAGTCCTCTCTCCCTGCCAGCCCCAGGGAAGCCTGCACCCCAAACGCCATCCCAGAGCCCTCACCTCCAACCGGAGCCCTCAGCCCCTGCACACCTCAACCCTCTGCCCCAGTATCGTTCACTTATATAATCAAAGACATCCAAATTCAAGAAGAGGTTATCACAGGATTAACTATGTTCCACAGTCCATTGATAAAGTTCTCAAGTCTTCCATTTCTTGGAGAACACCTGCTGTGTCTGGAAGGATCAGATTTTACAATCCCTCAGGCCAAAACTTTAGCCAGAATCTTATTCATCTTGATTTACTAACAAAATTATCGTTTTTAATAACAGAGATGCCTTAGTTTGGCTGCAGCCCTGGGGAGGGGTGATTTCTGAGTTTCTGGAGGTTTTTAATGCTCACTCAACTTACTTTAAAATTGTTCTGATATGAAGGGAACCTATCCAGGAATTATTTTTCATTCTACCACTTAAAAGTTAAATAAGACAATAGCTACTACCTAAAAAAACAAAACAAAACAAAAAACACTGTTTCCACGTCACGGGGTGAGCTGGCCTTTTAAGGGGTTGAGGGCTCAACCTCATCTGTGCCATGTTTAACCCATCTCCCAACATGGAAGGAATGAATACCAGGGCCATGTGATGGGGAGCATGTGACTAATAATGGGGCTTGCTTGTGGAATATAAATTCAGTCCGAGGAGCGACACCTGAGAAAATAGACCTAGGAATGAGAACTAAGAACCACTGGACTAAGAACAGTCAGAAAAGGGCCAGTAAGGAGGCCTAGGCTGAGTAACTCTCCAGAGCTGCTAGGTAAAAGATCTGAGAGAGAGAACTGCAGGGAGAAGGAACTGCTTGGAGGAAAGTCTAAGTAGGGCTCAGACTAAGAACCCTGTGAGTGTGAGCTAGCCAGGTGGGCTGCGGGAAGATATGGGTTGCTTTGAACTTTAAATTAATAAATCAGACTCCAAAAAGGGGAAAGTGACTGAGAAAACACTTGCAATGTAATGTCTGATTAACTGGGGAAGAAGAGGAAAACTAAGGCAGTGTCAGGGCCTAATGCCAGAATGGGTAAGTCCTTCCTACACTTCCAAAAAAACAGTGCTTTCTTCTCTAATGCTCTTTTTGCAACAGAAATTTGAACCTATTCCCACAGCAGAGCATGTAAATGATTCAATGCCATGTTCGCTTACTCTCCACTGGAAACTCAGGTAGTCCAAAGGTTGGGGGTGTGAAGAAACAAAGCAAGGTTTGGCAAATGGAAAAGGAAGAAACATGTAGGTAGAGAAGCTTCCAAGATGGCAAGAAAAACAGAAAGTAAAATATCCCCCCTTAAAAATACCTGCCCATTTTAATGTATATGACAGCGCTGAGTTAGACCCAAGTAATGGAAAGATGTTGTTCCTCTTCTGCAACAGTTGAAGAGAGAGTTACAAATCAAAATACTTGGGAGGCACTGCACAAAGGTACAGCAGGAAAAAAGAAGTGACCACAGTGTGTATTTTGGGGTCTCAAAACAAAATCTGCACAAGGCTCTGGGTGGCAGGGCGGCGAGCTCTTGCCAGGCAGCGCAGCTGCAGAGCCGCAGCCTGACCTGGTGCTCTGTGCTGCACGGTGGCGTGGCTGGCTCCAGCCGGTCACCACGGCTGCCTGTCCTGGTGCTCTGTGCTGCGCGGTGGCGTGGCTGGCTCCAGCCGGTCACCACGGCTGCCTGTCCTGGTGCTCTGTGCTGCGCGGTGGCGTGGCTGGCTCCAGCCGGACACCACGGCTGCCTGTCCTGGTGCTCTGTGCTGCGCGGTGGCGTGGCTGGCTCCAGCCGGACACCACGGCTGCCTGTCCTGGTGCTCTGTGCTGCGCGGTGGCGTGGCTGGCTCCAGCCAGTCACCACGGCTGCCTGTCCTGGTGCTCTGTGCTGCGCGGTGGCGTGGCTGGCTCCAGCCGGACACCACGGCTGCCTGACCTGGTGCTCTGTGCTGCGTGGTGGCGTGGCTGGCTCCAGCCGGACACCATGGCTGCCTGACCTGGTGCTCTGTGCTGCGCGGTGGCGTGGCTGGCTCCAGCCGGACACCACGGCTGCCTGTCCTGGTGCTCTGGATGGCACAGCTGTAGCGCCGCCAGCCACCAGTGCTCCAGGCAGCGCAGAAAGGGGGCAGGGAGCAGGGGGGTTTGGATAGAGAACAGGGGAATTCGGGGTGGTGGTCAGGGGTGCTGGGAACAGGGGGGTTGAATGGGGACAGAGGTCCGGGGGGAGAGGGGGCAGTCAGGAAGGAGGCAGGGGTTGGATGGGGCGGCTGGGGACAGTCAAGGGCAGGGGTTCCGGTGGGAGTTAGGGGACAGGGAGCAGGGGGAGTGGATGGGGCAGGGGTCCCAGAGGGGCCGTCAGGGGACAGGGAACATGAGGGTTGGATGGGGCAAGAGTCCCAGGGGGCCATCAGGGGGCGAGAAGCAGGGGGGGTCAGATGAGGGTGGGGCGGGCCACGCCTGGCTGTTGGGGAGGCACAGCCTCCCCTAACCGGCCCTCCATACAATTTCGGAAACCCAATGTAGCCCTCAGACCAAACAGTTTGCCCACCCCTGGACTAGATGGTACAACAGCATATGCCAAGTCCAATACAGCAGAGGACGCAGCACAAACACAGCCGGGTCCTATCCTCTTCTCCTTCTTCATCTCCCCATTACCACCTCTTCTGCAACTCCCTAACCAGTGACCACTGCAGCAGAATAGCCTGAAAACCTACAGGTTCTGAGCCACCTACACCCCAGAAACTGATGGAGAAGAGTACCTCAGCAGATGAAATAAGGAGAGATTAGAACCCCCAAATCCTGCATGTAGATGTGGAGAGAAAAACATGCCTGCCTGCAACTTGAGTCCAGAGAGACTGAACAAGCAGTGTGATTTGAGAGGATTTGGGAAGGAAGAAGGAAAACACAAGAGAGAGACAATAATTGATACACAAGTTGAAAACAGTATAAAGCTTAATATATGTGCTGAACTACAGCATCTGCACAGGCCAGCACCCAGTGAATACAGCACTGAGTGCTTTAGAAATGAATGTAATAAACTGCCTACAACCATTCCTGCCAGTCACACTACTTCATTTCAAGGAGTTTGTTCCAGCATGACTGGTTTATGACACAGTATTTTTAACGTTTTGACTTTATTTACTGGCACTGATGGCACGCTGTCCTAAAGCAAACAAATTCTGAAAAGACACTTCTGTAAACATATCTATTACACACCACTGAACACTGTTATACTGACCACCGACAGTATAACACAACACACACCACCAATTTCCAAGTGCAATAGTTCGGGCTGACATTCCATCCCCAATTTGTGCTACTGGACCATGATTTTGCGTTCCCCAACTTCTCCGTTTGTGTCTCAACCCAAAGGCTACTGAAGCCTACTTTTGTGTTTAAGTATAATTTAAGTATAGCAAAAAGGCAGTCTGGAGCTACGTGTATCTCAGGAACTGACAAAAAGTGCAAGCCTTCTAGTTCACTGAGTTCCTGGGAAGAACACAAAATCTTACTCTGGTTGCCTCAGACAATTTAGCTTGGCTCCCCCAAGGCCTCCCAGCCTAGCTAACGAGAAATTCCCCAGAAAACCCCATATAAAAATGCTTTTTATACCTCTTTAAAAATGCCTTAGATTCTCTATATATTTGGTAAGACTTTTTACTTCTTTAAAATGTCCCTTGTTGCTCCTCTAGATAATGCTCCAGTGATGTATTACAACAGTAATACAGGACTGCAAAGCAATGGGCTACCCAGACAAATATTAAATCTTATTTTCCTCTTTGCTTAGAAGAAGCGGAAAACCGTTTGGCAAACCAGAGCTCTTGATGCTTCTCTGTCCTCCCACTGGAAACCCTGCCCAACCTACCCTATATCTGAGATGCTTTCTGTGTTAGATGTGAGGGCAGCAGTGCAAGCTTGCAAGTGTGGCAGTCACTGTTAACAGACAGAAGCAGGGTGAATGAGCATTCTACCTCTCTTGTCCTCTGGGACAGAACACATACCTGTCTATTAAACAACAAAACATTACTGATCTGCTAACTAAGACCCTGAGAGAGAGAGAGAGTGAGAGAGAGAGAGAGATTCTTGTCCTTTAAATTTAAGTTCAGAAACAATTATGCAAAATTGAAGAACTGGGAATGTTCTTACACATACCCTTTGCTAGCTCACAGACTAATACCAAGAGATTATTTTTCATATTATCCGAGCAACCTCTCTCTCATAATTAGGCTAGGAAGGATTAGATTTTTATCAGTAAATAACAGTAAACATCAATTTCACAGTACGTACACAAACCGATGAAGAATATTTCCATCTACAATAACTGAAATGTACAGAGAGATGAAGTAAGAAAAATGCGGCTTAAGAATTTATTAGAGTTTGATTTAAGGATGTTTTATTTTGTATACTTTAACATGTGATCTTGACAATTTGTGTTTTAACGGTTATAAAACTTTTACTTTTTTAATCTCAGTGTAATATTTAATATCATTAAATAATTGTCAACACCCAATAATTTCCCAAAACTGTGAAAATTTTAATCCATAAAAATTGGGAAAAAATGCTTAAAGTCCATGATTTTGCATAATTGAAAATTTAAAAAACTCTTAAAATCATAAAAATATAAAAATGTAACTCTTCCAAGCTTACTTATAATGTATTCTATTGATTCTAAAAATTAATACACACAGCTTAAATTATGATAGAAAACTGTCATTTACAAAACTAGTTCAAGTCACGTTTAAAGAAGCTGAACTGATTCCCCAACAGTAAGAAGGCTTGGACTTCTGTAAAACCTTTGAACTGGACAGATAACTGGGAGAAGAGCTTTTAATCTCCTGTCTAGGTAGAGGTTAAAATTTTAAATAAAGAAAAGAAAACCAACTGAACTAAAAAGGCAAAATCCTTGCAGTAAATAATCAATGTGATGCATAAAAACATAGCCACATGAATTCCATTGACAACATGCACATTGATAAATCTCCACATGTTGCATTAAATATCGTCTGCAAATCAATGATTTGTAAGCATCCTCCATTGTTCAGAACCTCATTGAAACTTTGACAGTGAAGTGCTATTTTAGGAAAAACTGAAGTAGCCACTTTAACGAAGTTTGAGCATTTGTGGTACTTTGAAAGCTACAACACCTCAACAAGAGTTCTATTTCCATCATTCCAAAATACTTCTAATTTACAAGTTACAGTAATCAGGAAAGCCAGTCCAGCAAACACTGAAGTCAACAATCACATGCTTTCAAACCTACTGAACTAGCTCTTACAGTTGTAGGAAGTTCACTGGCTCTGCATTTCCTGTCTTGCAGAGATCATAATGCCAAAGGACTGGAACTTGTAAACTCTGCAGCCCTCAGCTGAACAAGGGCTCTGCTTCAGCACAGTTTAAATACTGTGTACACCTAGAGCTTCAGTCACACCTCATGGGACATCAGCATTGGCATGACAGCGAGATTTTGTTAACTGCGGTTCAGACAACTTATTACCCTCTACAATAAAATATTTTTGGAAATTAATTTTTGGAAGAATCAAAAAAATTCTAGTTGACTACCTACTGCTTTGAAAATGCCTCTTCAACCCTAGGATTTGGATAAAATTAACCCTAATATTTTTCACAAATTAAGATTTATTTTAAAAAAATCCGTTTTCTATGCAAATCTAAGCAAGAGAGGCTGGGTTGTTTCTGCTTAGGCAACAACATACATTCTCAACTATTTTAGTGTTGTATGGTAAGGCCATCATTAGAAACAGAACTTAGTTTAAGGCTTGCAATGTAAGTGTCCCACTATGCAACTAAATAAGGCCACGTCTGCACTAGAAAGGCGTGTCAGTACAAGTATACCCTCCTAGTGCAGACACAGCTTATACCAGCAAAAAATTGCTGTTTTAGCTTATACTGGTTCAGAGAGCAAAGTAAGTTATATCAGCAAAAGCATTTTTATGCCAGTATAATGGTTTAATCGAGCTTTTGCCAATACAGAAATCCTACTAAAAAAAAAAAAAAAAAGTCATACATCTAACCAACATTGCGGTAGTAGCTAAAGTTACTACCGTAGACCTGGCCTAAGAAGCTTCATTAGCTCAGGAAAGACAGTGGTTGTGCACACAAGCCAGAAGATAATTCCTCAGAAGTCACAGTGGATCTATTTCCATCCACACACAGATGTGCACAACACCTGAGAAGAAGAGTGAGGAATATGTTAATTTAAAACATCTGGCAAATGGTTCACCCTTAACAAGTCCAGTTTTTGGACTTTTGTTTTTTCAAGGGGAAAAGGTATATTGTTGATTTGGGCTGGGGAATGTAGGGGCATGAAATGAGAAGCTGAAGCATGTTTTCCCCCCTTTATTGAAGTTCTACATCACACTACTAGAGTTAATGCAAACAGGAAGATCATAAAAGAACATAATGAAAGTCTTGCACACTGGGACTAAGGGACTGGTTTCAGTTACTGAATATAGATTTGGAGGCACACCACACAACAGTGAGTAACTCCACAGTATTACACCACTATATATTATGGCTTCTTAATGCTTTTTCTATATAACTCTTCAGCCTTATTCCAGTCTGCAGCCTCATGCCTCCTGTATCGTATCCTATCCAATATAAAGGCTTATAAGATTAAAATTCACCTCTACAAAGTGTGTCAACATGCATTTCCTTAAATTAGATGTAAAGTAGATCACACACACAGTACACAATTGTAATGTATCATTCCAAGGGTCTAGAGTTAGAATTACTCGTATTTCCAACTAGTAACAGGACACCCTGTTGCCCATTATCTCAGCTTTGTGAGAAAATGGGAGCAGAAACAGCTAATTTGTGAAAACTCTTTCACAAGCTCTTCTTATACCTCCAATATATCCACTAACCTCACTCAGAAAACCCAAATGCACTCCATCCTACTGACATGTATAGATATATTTTTTGTACCTCAGATTTAATATAATTCAGGATTTTTGATAGATAACATTGGTTACTCAACTCCACTGCTGTTTGAAACTAAGGTCAAGCAAGAAAGACTGAGAGTGCTCTTTTCATGCACTGTTAGCTCCAGGCACAAAGGGGCCTTCTGCATCACAGTCAGGGGTTTTCAGCAGCAGGAATATTTGCTATCAAAGAACAGTGAAAATACAAATCGTTCAAAGCAGCCATAGTGGAAAAGATGCTGTACCCAGAACAACATACACTATGTTTTGTACAAAATGGAATGCCACAAGTACCATGGCAAAGACAAATTTGTCTTAAAGACCAGCCAGATACTGACTATGGTGAGAAAAATCCCTTGTGAGCTTGTTTCCCAATGATTCTTATAATATCCACACTGAATGGGGATTTATTACCATTGTTTATTTTCATATTACTGTTTAGCATCTATTTAAATTGTGAATTCTTGTGGTCTACCACTACTATAATACCACAATGTGTTTCTATATTAAGACACTATTGAAGCACCGTTAATGTTAACCATTTTATCACCTTAAAATCAAAAGAAATTATATACAAATTTGCCTTCTGAGAATTCCATAGATATTACACAGACAAAATATGTACTCCAAATCAAAATAGCATTAAGTACATCAGATTGGGTAAATAACTTGCAACCAACCATACACCTAGACTAATCTGACATTCTAACTTGCTTAATCTACTTTAGTTTCTGAGCCCCTTTTTATTCAGATGTTCAATAGGTTTACAGGTTCTAGACACACGTCAGGTTTACACAGAGACTGGTAAATACATTAGATCTTTCCAAACTTATGTTCACCTGATCTAAGAGTGCTTTGTAATTTCTTCCAAGAAGAGCAATACATACATTTCAATTGAGATTGAGTTTAAAATTCCTATTAGAGTAGTTTTTATGTAATTAGATTGGAATGAATGTGCAACAGCGCCATTGCAGAAAACTTCAAAGCAGTTATACTGGAGAAATCACAACCCATTTCTGTGTGCCCACAAGAAGAAAGAATGGCTCTCTGGAGGATAAGAGTATATTAGTCTCTGTATGTAATAGATTTTATTGACCATATGGAACTGATATAAAAATTGTGTTGCAGTGGGTAGTCTTGGATTTGAGACAGGAATGTGACACAAAATACAGTTTCTGTAAAATGCCTGGCTGCTTTCTGGCAGCCTTTGCAATCAGAAAAACCTAGAACATTTACCTGATTGAGTCACTGATGAGTCCCAGTTCAAAGCAAAATCTGAAGATTCACCCTCTTCGACTGAAAGAGAACAAAATACAGTTTGTGATTTCTAAACAAAACGGGAAGCACGAGATAATTAGAGCCCCATATACTATTAAAGTGTTACAACAGATTTCTGCACCAGTGAAGAAAAGATTATTTTCCATAAAATAATTTTAGGGTGATAATTTAGTAAAGTTTCTGTTCAAACATTTTCAACTTGGCTACTAAATCTGTGCCTGAATATTTTTTTCCCCATATACAAATTACCAAATTTGCACATGCAGATGTGAGTGAGGTTTAACTACCACAATGTATTGCGGATGTGCAGATTTAGGGGGTTGGTGCACACAAAAACTGCAAATTTGTGGCTGCAAAGAGACTGTTTTGAAAATTTCACTCTAACATATCACACCAAAGATATGTTCTATGAAAACAATATTGATGGACGTAATTAAACAATATGAAGAACTACAAAATTTATGATGTTTTAAAAAGTTTGGTATCCAAAACACTATATGTTATGTATGGACACATTTTGTAATACTGCAGTCACATACGCACTTTTTCTTTAAAATATTTATATTGTAATTTAAGGCCTGATCATGTGAAGACAATGGGGGTAGGATGCTCAGTATCTTTCAGAATTAAACACTTATCTAGCACTTGGGAAAGAAGTAAACACAACATTTTATCTTTAGCTGTTCAAATTTTGTTTAGCCAACCTTGTGCCCCTTAGAAACAGCCAAGAGACCAGCTGCCAACTAGGAGCCCAATTCTATTCCCACTTCAGTCAATAGTAGTTTTACTATTGTCAAATTGTGTGCATTTGAAAGTCAGAGGTGCAGAGATTGTCAACATGCCCCTTTATAATCATATACAACAGTGTCCTTATTTCTCCCTCAAAAATATAGTTTGGATATTGGACCTTTATTCTCTGACATACACCATTTTACTGTACACTCAACACTACTACCCGCCCTTATCCACACCTCACTTCATCTAAAAAATGGACATCTACAGGATTCTGCAGCTGAAGTCAATGTACCACTCTAAATTCACATTCCATAGCTCCCATTGACTACACTGGTCGTTGTATGCCCAGACCTTAGAGCTAGGTTTACAGCCCTTAGATTCAATTATTATTACCTGGAAGCCTCATTTTTTTTCCAACAAGCTCTAATATCCTTGATGCAGTTCTAGCAAGTTGATGTAGGTGGTTTTAAAAAGAAATTGGAAATAGAAAAGATAGCTAAATGGGTAATATAAAAATATTTTTGATGCACTGTAATCTAATGGGGAGATTGCACAACAAATGTACATTCCATAGAAGGCTACAACTACTGTAGCGCTATTGTATAATTTTATTACTTCAACAAAGATTGGCCACTTCGGTTGATGCTGATGATCCTTTAAAATTAGCTGTAGTCTTTTAAACAAACCTACATGAACACAAAAGCACATTTCACAAAATATTATATTTGGAATGATGGAAAACAAAGTATAAAATGTGAAAATCAATAACAAAACTGCCATTTATTTTGACACAAGTAGGACTGGGCCAAACATTTGCTCTAGTAAAAGGTTCACCCACCATTTTGTATCTCTGAGACCACCATCTTGTTTCATTTTTGTGACAAGTACTAAAATGCAAAAGGAATATTCTGGACATAATGAGATTAAATATTGCTTCAGCTCTTAGAACAGATATGTTTGTGTTTCAACAGTAAAATTACATGTACATTGGGAGAAGATATTTTTCCCCCAACATGTCAATTAAGCTAACTTTATACTGCATGTCTTATTCAAAAAGGATCAGCAGAACGTTTTTATCTGATTATGGAAAAAAAAATTTTAAATCACTTTTCTAATGGATAAGAGAATAAAACTTACTAAATCTGCTAAAAAATATGGCAAGGCCTTAACTTCAATAACAGTTAAATAAGAAATATATGGAACCACTGTTGGTCCTCTGTAATTTTAACAACAGACTAACTCACATTTTAGCTAAACACAGGAGACTGCTACAGTCCTTGATTTCACTTGATTTCAACAGTACAACAACACTATACTTTTAGGAATCCCTTAAATGAGGCCAAAGGTTAAATGCTTAAAAGGTTAAATGAATGCCTTTACTGGCATTAATTTGTTTTGCTCTGCTGAGTGGATGAGGGAGGGAGACCACTACATTTTTATATTTAAATGAAGATGACAACACTTACATTCATTGAATATTACTGTCATGATTTCAGGTTCTTCCCCACACACACATGCAAACACATCACCTCATCTAACATTTTCATGCATCAAGGGAGTCGATTGCCTCACTAGTTTAGCCATAAATGCATTTTAGCTGTTGTTGCTCATCCCACTAATTTTTCCTCTCTCTTTTTTCATTTTCTTTTTCCTTTTTTCTTCCACTTCTCTCTCTCTCTCTCTCTCTCGCTCTCTCTTTTTTTCTTTTAATAAACACACTATCTTTACAGGCTCAAGGATGAGAAAAAGTAATAGCAACCCCCCTTGGAGGTATTGTTACATCTGACTACTGTGCAACTGAACAGGTTTTCTTTATCCAGCCGAACAGGAGTTCAAATTGGTCTCTTCAACAATAAGGTAACTGGCAGGAGCGATAGGAAAAAAAGAAGCCAGATCACTTCACACTGTTCAAGATGGGTGCTTGCTGTGGAAGCAGGAGCACATAAGGTAGCAAGTGGTACAAAAAGGCTGGCATGGTTAGTCTTGTACTTCCCTGAAATTATTCTACAGCACCATAACAATGCATGGGGCCTAAGGGACAATTAGAAAGATAGACTAATCTCTTTGGACAAGGGACCTAAGCGGGGCCTGCAAACACTCAGGTACTCGTGTGCCCAACTGTTTGCAAGACCAGACCCTAAATTAGACATCAGGCACCAAGGGATGTCAAACACAGTATGAGAATCAGTGATCTAAGGAAAGCCTTTAACATAAAAATAATCATTCTGCACACCAATATGATTAACAAGCCACAGCTATTTAACTATCTGTTCCATTAATATCCTGTCCTATGCACTTTGACAGGTAGGGAGGGAAGGATGGCCCCATGATTAAAGTGCAGAACTAGGAGTCAAAAAATCTGGGTTAATTTTCCAGCTCTGTTATAGACTTCTAGTGTAATCTTAAATTACCTAACCAGCATATACTTCTCTATTAAAAGAGGATAATACCTCACAGAGGTGTTGTGAGGCTTTTCTCATTGGCATATCTAAATCATTTGGACATAAGCACACATTATATAAGCACACATATTTGAAGTGGGGGGAGGGGTTATGTCTGCTGAGACAGTAAATATCCAAGCATTAAAAAAGTTGACAGGACAGCATTACCTTAAACTAAAAACTTTAATACTTGACCATCAAGGGCTAAATTCTGCCCTCTGGTGCATGAGTCCTCTGTTGATTTCATTTGGAAGGTCAGGATACATATGTTAGAAGTTTCCTGTGTTGGTAAAGGAAGGGCTGTGTAAAGGCTTTGTCCAAACTGGAGGTGAAGTCCCTGCTCATCCAGTGAGTGGAATAAAGGTTCAATATTTTGATTACAGGCTCAGCAGGTCCTCCCAAGGAGCAAACAGCAGGTCAGAGTGGGGTTTGACTGCTGAGGTTACATAGGCATCTCCAATTCTCACCACTGAGAGCAGTGAGTCAGAAAAACCTTGTTCATAATTTTAATTTTAGTTAGGGAGATGTTTACTTTAGTTTGCTTTCCCTGTCTGTCCTTACGTGTTATCTCTTTTATTATTTTCTGACATGATTTGAAGCCTGGTTCAATTTACCTTCTCTATTCTATATATTTGTTTATAGCAGTATTACTAGACTTTGTAAATAAATTATCTCTGTTTCCCCCTACCTTGTGGAGACTGGTTCATTTAAAACAATAATAGTAATAGGTGCAGCAGAAGGGAACAGAATCTAAGGGCAACACTTTCAAGATATGCTACTCAGTAATATACGGGATCTACGGAGACCATTCTTAACCAAAAAATGGTAAACGCTAAAAAGAACACTACACTGGTGGTACTGAAAACCTGTTTATTGTGTAAATCCTGTACCAGAAAGTTCCACCCAACTGTGTCGTGCAGATGGCTAAGTGGTTTAAAGATTGTCACAAATGATAAATGAATTATGCCAAAAATATAATGCCTAGAACTGATCTGTTGCTAAATAGGCTCGTGCCACGTTCAAATTGATGGTAGCCCTTATGAAGTCCAGAGACTATGTGGGGTCTAGGATCAATTTCGACACTGACTCTGAGCAACAAAAGAAATTGGAGCAACATGGAGGTTGATGCATGGGCTTCTTGCCTGGACAGCACAGCTAGAAGCCAATTGTTGAGACAAGGAAACACAAGGACACCATAACAACATCTGACATAAGCTTCTACGATGAAAAACACCTTGGTGAAGACCTGGGGAGCAGCAGCTATTCCAAAGGTGAGCACTCTGTACTGGAAATAGTGAACGCCCACTGTGAATCTCAGGAAACGTCTGTGGGCTCCATGGACATCCATGTGAAAATAAGCATCCTTCATATCGAGAGCCATAAACCACATGCTCTTCTCTGACAACAGGATAATTGCTGCCAGCATGACCATACGAAACTTGAGCTTGTGAAAGAAGCGATTAAGGTGCCGAAGATCGAGGACTGATCTCCATCTGCCTGTCTTCTTGGGTATCAGTAAGTAAGCTGAGTAGAACCCTGTTCTATCACTTCATCCAGAGATAAGGAGGGAAATCTAGCTGGTTGTGGAACCACTGTCGGGACCGGACTAAGGGATTCTTCCTCTACTATAGGATCCGAACACCTGCTGGAAGGATCCCTTAGGGGGAGGCAGGTGAAGATTCCCTTGTGGACTAGGCTGGGGGGAGGTATAGGGACAAGATTCCCCAGTATGGTCAATAGGCTGGATCCCAGGGAGGTTGTGATGGTCCCCACGGCATGGGGTACCAATGGCTCAGAGATGATTGAGGTGGTAGATGCTCCCATGGACGTGGCAGTCTCCGTGAAGGTGCGTAGTGGCGATAAGACGTGGTCGGTTCCTCTCCCAGTTCTGATTCATCAGAGAAGGAAAAGATTTACTCAGGTTCCAAAGCCAGTACCACTGGAGCCAGTGGAAGGGTGTAAATTATCAGAGCAGACGGTGAGGGATCCCGTACCTCAGGCATATCCTGTGGTAGAGAAATTATCTCTCCAGAAGTGGAGGGGCATGATAGATGGGGTGACTCCGGGTTTGGCCAGGTGAACACATCCTGGGACGCGGCTCTGGCTCCAGATCTCCCCGCTGTAAGAGGCACCCTCTCCTTCTGGGTATCAAATGGCACGATGGACTTTCCTGGAACAGGACAATCCCACATCTTTTGGGATGCCAGTGATAACAATACCAATGGACCAGTGCTCAGAACCGCCAGATTCCATTGCTTGTGTGACTTCTTCTCAGGTCTATGGGACTTAGCACGTGATCTGTCACCATGTCTCGAACTCGTGGAAGGAGTGTTCACTTTCTTCGATTTTGAGGAAGACTTAGTCCCATGCTTATAGGTATGTTTCCTTACCTCATGACTAGGCCCCGCTATGGGGTCCGTGGGGGGTGATTCCGACAGCACCAGATTTGGACATGGTAGCAGGAAACAGCTCCTCACTAATTCAGTCCAATGTATGTGAGGGTTCCCTGGCCTGGGTCCGAGTGAGGTCTCGAGGAGAACTCCATGAGGCGCTTCCAGAGGCAGAAAGCCTGCCCTTCT
This sequence comes from Lepidochelys olivacea, assembly GCF_965140295.1. Taxonomy (NCBI): domain Eukaryota; kingdom Metazoa; phylum Chordata; order Testudines; family Cheloniidae; genus Lepidochelys; species Lepidochelys olivacea. Next base: position 16,398,747 of record NC_140422.1, on the reverse strand, counting down.
CAGATGTAGCTGGGGAAGGATAGGCAAATACTGCACCTGGTCACACAGGAGCTTCTCCCAAGCAGGACAGACAGCGTTAGTGATCGTCGCTGACCAAGAAGGAATGCAGGCAAGAGGTGCAGAGTTTGAAGCCCGGAGTCCAGGGCATAGTCCAATACCCGCGTGACAGTACAGGGGAGGAGGGATTGGCGAAGAAGACAAACAAAAAAATAAACCCAAATCTAGACCAAGTACTAAAACTACAATAAAAGTACAATAAACTGGTAAAACTAATCTAAAAACTGGCAAACTATGTACACTGTCTTATTTCAAAGTGCGTCAGCGATGAGGACACTGAAAGTTCCGACCCAGACCGCCCAGCCATGAGAAGGAACTGCGGATGCAGTTAGTCTGCCCCGCCCTTTGTCAGATGAAAGCACAAGGTGAGCCAGGGCTCAAGCAAGGAGCAACAGACACTATTTTCGAGTTCTCTGACTCTGGGAACATAGCAGACATGCATAACCCTCACTGGAATACAATAGGGCCCTTCATTCAAAGAAGAATAAATGTTTTCTGAGAAACAATGGACAAAACCATAATTAACCAAAATCAAGGATTAGACCCTTCCATAGGTGCCATTTAATCACTTTGATGATGCAAACACAGAAATCTAAACTACTACTGTTCAGCAACAGCAGAACGCAGCTACTGCTAAACCACTGAGAGAGAGGTGCTGACTTTGTGATTTCCTGAGGGGGGTGCTCGACTCCTGCTCCACCCCAGGCCCCACCCCCATTCCACCCCTTCCCCCAGCTCCCACCTCTTCCTGCCCCCGCTCCAGTCCCGGAGCGCCCATGGAGTCAGCACCTATGCACTGAGACTGAGACTGATAGAAAGATGCAGAAGTATTCGAAACATTCTCCTTGGGAAGTACAGCATGGAAATATTAAAGGAAAGAGAGGTGAAGTTTAAGGATGTAAGCCAAGATTTTAAAAAGCAGCTAGTGATTTTGCCTCAACTTGAGACACCTTAAAGGGGCCTGTTTTCTTGAGAGCAATGCTCAGCACTTCATAAAAAAACAGTGCCCTTTAAGGTGTTTCACACTGGACTGAAACATTTTAGAATCTTGGCTACCTCTACATTTAAATTCCAATTATTCTTGTCAGTTACACACACCCCCCTTTCCCCCACTTTTCTCCAAACTATAAAAGGTGTTTGTGCATTCAGGTATGGTTGTAGTGAGAAACAACGGCGATGTAAAAGGTTCATACTATATCTGCTCCCTCTGAGTCATTGTTTTGAAATGTCTTAAAAAAAAATTTCACTCCTATTAGTAATGCAGAGCCAATATAGCTAGAGAACAGCAACCTGAATTGTATTCTGCTTCATGCATCATCAACAAAAGAGTCAGTCATGTTCCAAGTACAGTATATTATTGGTGATTATGTCAGTTTTCAGATCTCAGGTTGAATTCATAGTCAATTTTAAAAACAGAGTTAAAAGTAGTTTCAAAGTACTAAAATCTTCTCTGAGTTCCTTTATCAGTGTTTGTGGCCTTACCCTTATTTTTGTTTATTGTTAAAAATCTTCTCTCCCCTGTTGCTGTGTGAATGACCTACATAAACCACAGTTGAGATAAACTGACTGACTGAACAGACGAAAAGGGGAAACAAACTGTGCACCCAAATTGTCATCCAGTGCACGAAGTGAACAAACTGGAAACAAGGAGAGGCGCTCTTTTAGTTTAATTCTTCAAGTACAGTAATCTTGGTGCTTCTAGTAACTATGGTCATAAAGAACTTTCACAGTTTCTAAATTGACAGTATCCTTTTAATGCAGTTTGTCTGGGAAGCAACTATGAAGTTGAACCCTCTAGAAAAAAAAATGTCTTGGAATGAATTTCCATGCAAAGAGCTTTGAAAATGTCCTTGGCTAGCACATACAGAAAATCTTCTTGTGATAAACTCAAAGGGCCAGATTCTCCAGTTCACTAAGGCCACTTTGTGCTGTGCAAGTAGAGAATTTCCCATGTGCAGGGGGAATTTCTGCTGGCACAGAGCTGCCAGAGGAGGCACAGCACCTTCATACACCAGTTGACGCCTCATGCTGACATAAAAAAGAAGAGGGAGCAGGTCAGGGATGGGCTTGCTGAAGAAATGTTGGGGGGTGTGGCAGAGGTGGATACCCAGTTCTCCACTCGCGTAAGGGACCTTAAGCCAGCAATGCCAGCAGCATTAGAACAAGATGCCTTTCTGCTCTAATTTATGACAGGAGTAGGCAGCCCTGATCAGGGAGCCACAACCAGATCTCTCTGGCCACCACTCTTCACTACAACCAAGCACAGCTCAGATACAGTAGGGAACTGTGGGCAGATACTCCATTCATTAAACAGTATTACACAAATCCAAATGTTTACATTTTGCCAGCTTATCTTAGATGTTCTCAGAGGATATTTATTTAATTGCTAGGTCACTGGTGCTGGAGACTAAAAGGTTTTGGTCCTCTGCACTCAAAGAAACGTCAGAAAGAATTCAGCACCCATTCCCGCATGAATCTGAAAATCTATTTATGGGTGTGCCATTACCTGAACTCCATTCATAGTACAGTGCTTATTTAACACTTGATCACTCCCAGGAAAGAAGTTAACCTTATCAAACCAAGGCACTTCTGAGCCACATGTTGATTTCTAGATGCAATCAAACCTTACAAATGAGCAACAGCCCCTTAACAGCTCAGATTCTATATGCATACTTCTTATCCATAGCCTTCAAGGGGTGAAGAGAACTATTGACATGATAGGATTGTACTAATATTTGCCTTAGAATAAAAATACTACAGTGTTCTATCCTAAGAGTCAAAAACAATGGCATAATATTATTGGCCCCAATTTGGAAAAGTACTTAACCACATGTTTAACTTTCCGTGCCCTGTCTAAATAGGGAATCAGGTGACTTTCCTGAATCAGAGCTATTATGTTTTGGACCATTACGGTAGAGTACTCTCGCCATTTTGTTACATCAGATAACCTCTCTGAAGAGGATGATGAAATGGTCTGAGTGCAGAAAATGGCCATGTTGCATTTTAGTTGGTTGGGTGTTAGATTATGTTATTCTAAATAGGATGGGTTTATTTCTCACATAAACTACTACAAGTTGTATCAATATTGTCTGTATATTAGCCTGCAGTGTGTGCGTCCAAACTCTCATATTTCCCTCTGGATAGGTTTTGTAATAAGACCCTTTATTATTAATCAAATCATACAATAAATACATATTTTCCCAGACCTAGACACAGATACTTTTAAGCTAGAGCTCAGTGATTGCCACTTCCCTGAAACATCAGTTCTCATATACTTTTCACACTTGTTTACAGCCGCCACCCTCAGATACATATCCTTTCAATGCGTTTAGCTTTCATATCGTCTCCCATCTATCCACAATCCCTTTCTCAAAGTTTTCCTTTCTGCCTTTAAAAAGGGATCGCATGAAATTATAAGCCTCCAAACCAATGAACAACCATGGACGCCTTGTCTGCACTACAGAGTTTTGTCAACACAAGTTACACCAACAATCAAAAACCCGTATAATTACATCGCTTGTGCATGCTCACACAATGCTGCTTCTGTTCATCCACAGTTGGTACTCTAGCACTGACAGGGAGAGCAGTGCACTGTGGGTAGCTATGCTCATAGTGATCCTGGGAGACCCAGCATACCCCTTACTCCCATGGCTCATGAAGCCTTACATGGAAAACCTGAACAGCAGCAAGGAGCGCTTCAACAATAGCTGAGCATGTGCAGAACAACCACAGAATGTGCCTTTGGCAGATTAAAGGCTCACTGACACTGCCTTTTTGGCAGGTTAGACCTAAAAGAGGAAAATATTCCCATGGTCATAGCAGCCTGCTGTGCGCTCCACAATATTTGTGAGGCTAAGGGTGATAAGTTTCTCCCACTGTGGAGCGCAGAGGCAGATCGCCTGGCGGCTGATTTTGAGCAGTCAGATACCAGGGCTATTACAGGAGCACAACGGGGGCTACTTGAATCACAGAGGCTTTGAGGCACCATTTTGACAATGAGCTCCAGTAATGTGTCTTTCTATACAGCACTCTGCCTTGCTTTGTTGCCTTGCATGAAAATTTTGATGATTCCCGACCATGATTTGTACTCAGCAAATGATCAAATTGCCACTGTGTATTAATTCCAGCAGCAACCACCATGTGTAGGAGACAAATAAAGATTGGTTATCTTTCAGAGAGTATGTTTTTATTAAATTCACATTAACAACGACACACAAAAGGCTTGGTGGGAAGAGAGATAACAATGAAGGGCAGTGTAGGTTCTTATGGCTGTATGTAACTCTGAAGGGGTGAAGTGAATGAGGTACCAAGATGGGCCAGGAAGTTGCAATGAATGTGTGGGAGGAATCTGAGGAGGGTATGGAAAGCAGTTCTGTATCAGCTGCCGAGGGGCCGGGGGGGGCGGGGTGTTGCGCACACCTGAATTCAGCCTGCAGCGTGATTAGGGACTTCAACATTTCCATTTGTTCCTCTACCATTTTTATCATCCGCTCCTGGCTCTCCTTTCTGTCCTGCCTGTCTATTTTATAATTTTCTTTTAAAGTCTCTCTCCACGCCCTGCCTTCTCTTTTTTCGGCCTCGGAGGATTGGAGCACCTCTCGAAATGTGGCCTCCTTGTTCCTCCTTGGTCACTTCTTTATCTCGCGGAGGTGCTCCGCCAGTGTGTACGGGATTCCCCTGAAGGCCACATCTGCAGAAGCACAAGAAACAATAAACAGAAGCATGATTCTTAGTGCATGCATCAAATCAACATCGCAAAATGCACTTTTTTAAAAAACACAAATCAGTTTCTCACTCTCCCTTGGCAAGCACCCAGTGCAGCGAATGCCCTAAACATGATGAGTTTGCCCCCCCCCCGGGGGGGGAGGGGGAAGGGGCTCAAGATGGGGTAAAGAATCTCATGGTCTTTTAATGACAGGTTTCAGAGTAACAGCCGTGTTAGTCTGTATTCGCAAAAAGAAAAGGAGTACTTGTGGCACCTTATTGGATACTATTAATTTAGGCTTAAATAGAGACTGGGAGTGGCTAAGTCATTATGCAAGGTAGCCTGTTTCCTCTTGTTTTTTCCTACCGCCCCCCAGATGTTCTGGTTTAACTTGGATTTAAACTTGAAGAGTGGTCAGTTTGGATGAGCTATTACCAGCAATATAGTGAGTTTGTGTGTGTATGGGGGTGGTGGGGATGTGAGAAAACCTGGATTTGTGCAGGAAATAGCCCAACTTGATTGTCATGCACATTGTGTAAAGAGTTGTCACTTTGGATGGGCTATCATCAGCAGGAGAGTGAATTTGTGGGGGGGGGGGTGGAGGGTGAGAAAACCTGGATTTGTGCTGGAAATGGCCCACCTGATGATCACTTTAGATAAGCTATTACCAGCAGGACAGTGGGGTGGGAGGAGGTATTGTTTCATATTCTCTGTGTATATTTAAAGTCTGCTGCAGTTTCCACGATATGCATCTGATGAAGTGAGCTGTAGCTCACGAAAGCTTATGCTCTAATAAATTGGTTAGTCTCTAAGGTGCCACAAGTACTCCTTTTCTTTATGGTCTTTTAAGGGGATCACTGCAGATGACTCGGAAAAATACTGTAAATTCTACCACCATTTTCCACAGGTGGGGGTGAATGAGGCGGATATCTCATTCCTGAGGGTAATCAAGGATGCATGAGTGCATCTCTCCTGCATGTGTGCGGCATCAGACCAAGTCTCTATGCTGCTCGCCTGTGTGCCATGTTGGTCCCTGCATAAGTGATTGCCAATTGCCGCAGGAAAGTTTCCTACAATGGGGGAAGGAACAAAGCAACTTTGCCAAGGAACCTTCGGCAGAGGATTGGTGAGTAACTCCCGGAAAGTTTCCTAGAGATCTCTCCGGAGGATTCCCGTGTAATCTCGGTGCACATTAACAGTGTTCTGCCGCACTTAGCTGCACAGGGGAATGTGACGCACACACAAACACAGCTAGTCTGGTACATTTCTATCCTTCACCAACTTCTAGAACATACAAAGCAAAGGACAGCTCTACCTCAGATAACCGAACAACATCTACTCAAAAAGATCACTTACCAGGGCTCTCCTCTCCTGCATGATGCTTGCCAGAGACGAACTGCTGGGACTGGCTAGATGCCTCCAAAGTGGAAAAGAGGTCCTGACTCACAGCAGACAACCCTGTCGTACGCTCCACATCATCCTCCAACTCGACCTCCTCGTCCACAACTTCATCCTCAGGGTTGAGTCTGCTGTCCGCTGTCTCTAGCCCCGCTGACATATCTACAGGGCTCTTGGCGGTGGAGGTGGGGTCCTGCAGAGAATGGCGTCCAGCTCCTTATAGAAGTGGCAGGTCTTCGGCACAGCACCAGAGCGATGGTTAGACTCCCTTGCCTTCTGTTACGCTTGTCTCAGCTCCTTTATCTCTGCACAGCACTGCTGCGTGTCCCATTCATAGCCCTTATCAAACATGCCATGAGAAATCAGACTGTAGGTATTGAAGTTCCTACAGCTGGTTTGGAGCTGGGACTACTCTCCCCACAGTGCCAGCAGATCCAACAACTCAGGTGTGCTCCAAGTGGGAAGCGTTTGCTGCGTGGAGCCGCCATGGTCAGCTGGGAAGATGTGATGTGAGCTCTCCATGCCAAGCAAACAAAGTGGAATTTCAAAAATTCCCAGGCCTTTAAAGAAGGCAAAGCAGAAGCCTGTGTACTTAGGTGCAGTGCAGCAGATTTCAAACTGCTGACCAGAGCGGTCAGGATGGCGATTGTGGGGAGGCCATTTACAGCGACATAACCAAGCGCGAAGTCTACACTGACACTTTGTCGATATAACTTTGTCGCTATAGCTCTACACCTCTCATCGAGGAGAGTTTTATTGCCAGAAGGAGCAGTGTAGTGTGTATACCTCCACTCTTTTGTCAACGAAAGCTGACTTTTGTGAACAAAACTCTGTAGTGTAGTACACAAAACCAAAGATGTTCATCCCAGCACCATTCATCCTCCAACAGCCTGACACAGAGCAGCCTCAATATACAATACCTTAATTTGGTCATGATCCCATCAGGTGCTGAGCACCATCAATTTCCATTTTAAGTCAAAGGGAAATGCAGATGTTCAGGATTTAGCAGGATCAGGACCCTAAGGAAACAGTTTAAAACTAGCCTTGCAGGAGCACAAGGCAGATTAAAAATCTTTAAAGTTTAGCTACATGACCCAAGTGTAAAAGGATGCGGTATTGTCTCTCTGGCGTATGTCTACACTAAAAAAAAAAAGGGGGGGGGGAGGGGGGAGAGGAGGGTTGTATCTCCCCAAAAGTTAAAACTGCAGTGAAGACAAAGCTTCTAACTTGGGTTAGCAGCTTGAGTTCAACCCCAGACTCCCCTATGGGGTTTAACTTGAGCTACTAACTCAAGTTAAAACCTGAGTTGCCATGTCCTGACTGCTATTTTAACCTTAGTTAGCTAACCCAGGTTTCCTACCCTAAATCAGCAGTGCCCAAACTTTTCCCCTCGTGCCCCCGCTTACCAGTAATGGAATGCATCCGCACCCCCATCTCCCTCCACGGGCCGGGTGTGGAGTTGTAGCTGGGCCAGGGGCTGCAGCCCAGGAGTGGAGCCACAGCCAGGGGCTGGCAGCAGAGAGCAGGGGCTGGGAGTGGGAGCCAAGGGTGAGTTGTGGCTGGGAAAGGGGGCCAGGTCATGGCTGGGAGCAGGGGCAGCTGTGACCAGGGGCAAGGAGGCACTCCCACTCCACCCCCTTGTGGGGGCTAGTCCAGGCCCTGCCGGTCCCCCACCCTGGACAGTCCTCCATACCCCCCTTGAGGGGGCACACCCCACAGTTTGGAGACCACTGACAAATTAAGAACACACCTTTTTGCAATGTACACATACCCTGAAGTCTGCAGAGAGCCTGAAACAATTGCTCTGATAGGTGTAAACAGGCCCATTCATCTTAATGGGTTAACTCAGAAACCTAAAGATGACAATATAAAGGGCAACATTATTAACTATTTCACTGATGATCCCTTTAACAGAAAGTTCCAGCTGACATGCTAATCTTGAACTGCCTCCAGTGCCTCCTCAAAGGTTCCAAAAGCTTATCTGCCCCCCATCCAGCATCCAGAATATCTATCGTCCCACCTATCAACTTCTATCATGCAGCTCATGACAAAATTATTGAAAGAGGAAAAGGTGGGAGCAGCATAAAATACACTGAATTTGGGTTTTTTGTTGTTGTTTTTTTAATTAAATGAAACTGCTAGAGAGTTCCATTCTGCTGCACTGGAGTGCTGCAGAATTCAGGGACCTTCCCACAAAAACTAGCTTCCACATAGAGTGGAGCACATAGCGGCTTGACTGTATTTGAAAGAACTTTACACTGCGATGACAGCAAAGGTGCATGGAAGAAAATTCAAATTCAAATGTAAATGATAAAATTTTATGGGGATTTAGCAATTTAATGAGAAATACACATAAAAATCATTATGAATTCATCTGGTTATTCAGCAAGATCACCTGGACTTTTGTCTATAGGGTAAGACAAGTAAACTCATCTGCTGATTCAATAGTTATATTTAAGGGAGGTAGAAAAGATTCCAAGTTAGACAACCAGGGATGCTTTGCACCAGTAATTTGAGCCAGTTCATCCACACTGAAACAACTACTATACCACACTACTGCTGTCATCTCCAACTACAACTTTCAGTTTACTAGACATTTTGCTTGTTTGCACTGACTTTTGCCATCTAGCATAAGTCATAAATCATCTTCTTTCAGCGTTAGATGGAAGTTGGCATTTTGAAACAAAATCCCATCTAGCTGGTTGACAGTATAGTTCTTGCTCAAGTCCCAGCACACATGATCCTACGCAGAACATTTGAAAAGCTACAAGTTCTCCAAGTTTTTTTCTAAACACAATTGCTTTCAGCTTTCTGAGTGGATCAGCAGAGCAGCATTCTTGTTCTCCTAACCTCCATACAGGATTCAGTGAGTGGTGGCCTTTGGCCAGGATTTTTTTCTATCCTAAATAGGACTATTATATATTTGTCCTTTCATGGGCCAGCAGGCCACAGAATAAGACAAGAGGGTTTACTGACATGGCTTATTTAGATAGTTCAGAGCCTAAATTCACATTAGTTCTCGAGCTGCTTTTTTCCAAAGTCAGTAACAGGGCTTGGCAGAGTGTGTGGTTTTTGCTGGCAAAGTCAGCCTTTCTGTGGGATACCCAGACTGCTATGCTCTTTAGGTCAAGGAAAAAAAGAAAGAAAGAACAAAAAAAAATGTTGACTGAATTCTAAAGAAAAACAAGGAAAACACACAGAGACAGAGAAAGAAGTGAAGACAATTAAGGAGGAAAAGACAAACAACAAAATAAGGTAGCACTAGCAGGTTTATGCAAAGAAGATCTACTTATGGGTGACTAAATCCTCCAAGACATTAATATTCCAGCGTAATGTGCCTAGTTTCCTCCTTTCCAGACATGGCAGGGAGGAAATGAGAATCACTTAGACACACTGTTTAATGAGCAAATGATGGACGATCACCAAACACAGCCTGCCTGATAAGTATCCATTAGCTTAAACTTCTACTGTAAATCTGCACACAGCTAACAGGCTCTGGTCTTAAAATACTACAGTGAAACTTAATGTAACCACGTTAAGATAAAAGGGACATTCCAAAGAAAAATCTCACATCTAAAACAGGAGAAAGGCTATGGGCCATTTGTAAAGGCTAATCATACCCCATGACACAGACTCCACGCCTGAATCACAAGCTATAGCACATTTATTCCCAGGGCTCATATTTAGTCTTTGTATTTCTAATTCACAATCTCCACTGGAGATGCACATTTCCCATCAAAATCCACTATGTATAAATATACATTATAATAAAATACATTCAATATTTCTGTTTGCGCTCAGAATCAACATTTCATACAGAGAGTGCAATTAAAAACCACTATGCTTAGAACTGGACCTATGTATGTACAAACTCCATATTTGTGGAGGAGGTCTTTTCACGTGATTTTTGAAAAATCTGACCATAATGGATGAAATATTTTTAGATTGGAAAGTTAACCCTATGGACTAGGGATTTTTAAAATAAGATACTTGGGGTTTAACCTGACAATTCCAGTTCCTTAGTTCTGGTGATGGAACAGGCAGGTGCACATCAGTGCCTATTTCCTCATATTGTTTCATTTAGGGTCTGACACAACAAGTGCAACTGGACAAGGAGCCTTATATTTCAGAGTGGCACGGAACAGCAGAGAACCCTGGACCAAACAAGGGAAACTCTTTTTCACAAGTGCCAATGAGGAGCAGAAGTTCTGGTGATACTGCCCTAATGATGATGCATATTTGGGGAAGTCTGAGATCAGTTTGCATTGGGTTTACTCCTTAGTACCCTGTCCCTTCCATTATGTCGCAGAGAGCAGTCCAAGTCTTCCTGAGTGTCGTCCACTCATTCGCGCCATAGAATCATAAAATATCAGGGTTGGAAGGGACCTTAGGAGATCATCTAGTCCAACCCCCTGCTCAAAGCAGGACCAATCCCCAATTTTTGCCCCAGATACCTAAATGGCCCCGTCAAGAATTGAACTCAAAACCCTGGGTTTAGCAGGCCAATGCTCAAACCACTGAGCTATCCTTCCCCACATGCTGCTATGCCCCCTCCCCCTTTTATATGATACTAGTTGTCTGTCATGTGAGACATCTGCGCTCCACATACTGCAGTTGCTTGGGATTTTATGAACTCCACTTGGGCTGGGGATCAGAAATGACCTTTCAGGCTGCTCCCCACCATTACCTTGTATCGCGCTAAGCAAAAAGCTGAGGGCCCCCCCCTCTCCATTTACGTTGGGTGGGAAAGAATTAAACCTGTTCTCTGAAACAAGTGAAACCCCAGCTCTTCAGTAGCTGGGGGGGAGAGGGGGGAGGAGCCGAGGACCCCGTCTAAGCCCACTCAGCTTCCCTGCTTCTGCAGCCGTTGATGGAGCAGCTGCAATATAGCAGAGGGAATATGAGGTCTTGTGTCCCCTCCCCCAGAGTTCAATCAACCAGCAACCATCCACAGAACCAGGGCGTCCCACTCAGCAGTACTTCCCACACCCTGGGGATGATTTTAAGGCTGTGCAATCCCTGCGACGGTACAGCCAATTTAAAGCCCCAAGTCTGTAACCCTGCAGTCTATTTCTTCAAGTCTGTTTGGAGCCTTTGCCACACACCCAGTTCAGTGGTTCCCAATTTTTTTATTTTTTTTTTTTTTGGAAACCCCTTTGTGATTGCTGGCAGATGGGCCATCGTCTCTTCATGCCATGTCCTGGCACAAGTGCTGCCTTCTCTTATATTTCTCCCCCTGCCTTCTGTGTCTCTCTCTTCAGGCATTTCTGCTTGTTTTCTTTTCTCCTTCACCTTGATTTTACCCTTGTCTGGTTTTTACCCTCTTTTCTCCCCCTTCTGTATTTTATTATTTTCTAGTCTCTCCCTCTCTTTTGTTCTCTCCTCCCCACAGCTTGAGGTGAGGCGGGGCTTCAGTGCTTGGCTCCAGGGGGCCTAGCACATGCACTCTCCTTTAATGCCCAGAAGCAGCAGAGAAACAGGGGGGAGCAGGCTGCTGCCTTAGCCTGCAGCCCTGCAGCTATGAGCTGATGCTATTAAGAGCCACTGCAGGAGCAGGGAGAGGAGACAGGCACCTTATCTTCACACCCAGCCGCAAAAGCGTATTTGTGGGAGAGAAGAGAGGAGAATGGGGGTCATGTAGCTATCCTTGTTCCAAGTGTCTCTCTCCTCTGTCCCATACCCTAGACTAGTCTTGCAGAAATACCCCCCTCCTCTCCGGGGAACCCATCCAATAGACAGGAAAACAGTGCCTTTGCTGTTTGGCATAGAGCTTACTCACTGAAACAAAGTGCATCCCAGGAGACATCATCTTCAACTTGTTTCAATTGGAAATTAATCCCCTTCATTTGAGGGTGGAGCGTTTTAGAGGTACCATGCTACTCAGATTCCCTAGTGAACGGACGGACGGACAGACACACAGAGCAAACCACACTGCTCAGGCAGGGGATGGGTGTTCAGAATGCAGTTCAGAGAGATAAGGACTAGGGAGTAAAACATAATTCTTTAAAAGTAGCCAGGTTGAAAAAGCAATAAGCTCGTCTGTAGAGAGAGACATGTAATCTAGGATAGCTATACAAAGACTCAAACCATATCATTATTATACGAATTCCTAAGGCAACTGTCCCCATAGTATCTGAGCACTTTACATAAATGGTACTATGAGTAAACAGATGTTTTAAATGGTCAAGTGAAACAAGGCAGCCAAAAGTGACTTTTCTCGCATTGTTCATAAAACCACACATTATTGCGTTTCAGAAACAAAAAGTTTAAATATTTTTGCTGCATTCAAATGATAATGGATAATAAAGAAAATGTAAATGTTGAAACTGTAGTGATACATTCATAAGAAGAAAAGGCCATTCAGAACAGGATTTTAACTCCACAGGACAAATTCAGAGTTGTTGTAAAAGTATCTTACTAGCCTAAGGGACCCGAAATGGGTGTAATTTACACAAAGAGCTAGAAGAGGGGAGGAAGAGCAGGAAACACAACTGACAGGAGGGTGTAAGAAGACACATGCAGTCCCACACTACGCACACATGCTAACTTAAAACTTCTTACACCTTCTTCTGGACTTTAGCCTGCAAGTTACAAACTTAGCCTGCCTACTACCCACTCACTGACATGTGGCTCATTCCATCTCATATATCACTCTGAATTTGACCTCCCATCTTCCTTATGATGTCCTGAAACTATCACTAACAATAGCAGTCATGCCATGGCAAGCAAATAACCCAAAAATGCATGCTATATTTAAGGCTATGTTTTAGTCAGGGGTATTTTTCGTAAAAGTCATGGACAGGTCACGGGCAGTAAACAAAAATTCACGGCCCATGACCTGTTCATGACTTTTACTATATACCCCTGACTAAAACTAGCGTGGGGGGCCATGGGTGCTGGGCGGGGGGAGACAGCCTGGGGGTGCCGCAGGTGCTGGAGAGGGTGGCCCAGTACCCCCGCTGGTGCTGGGGGGAGGGGAAGGGCCAGAAAGCAGCATGCAGCTCAGGACCCCCATTGGTGCCACAAGCTCTGGCTCTGCAGTTCCCATTGGCCAGGAACCGCATGGAGAGTTTGGTCTTTCAAGAAAAATTCACCCTGAGGTAAATGCCGCCCTGCACCCCAACCCCCTGCCCCAGCCCCCTCCCACACACCCAAACCCAGGCTTGAGCAGCCCCATAGCCAGCACTGGCCTCTGCAGAAGTCATGGAGGTCACAGAAAGTCACGGAATCCGTAACTTCCAGGACAGACACACAGCCTTAGCTATACTGGGTTGAGGATTCCATCCTAGTACTGCTACTCAATAGTACCATGTTTTCTGCCTTACTTAGGAAGACAAAGGAACTGACCCCATGTGATTTTGGAGTAAAAACTCAAAGAAGAGAGTTCAGTGCTTGACATGGTCTGGTCAATACCCTACATTCCTCCCCCGCATCCTATTTTCAGTAGACTGTAAATATTCTTTTCTTCTCTTTCGTTACAGAAAACTGACTTTGGATATATTTGCCAGTGCTTCGTGTTATCCCCATAAGTCTTTTCTTCTGATGCCACTTTTCCCATTATGGGCCTGCTCCAAAGCATGTAGAAGCCCATGAAATCCACTGACTTTGGATCAGGCTCAATATTAACTTAAGCCTGATCTTGTTTATATGGCAGGGGAACCAGAATTGTCCGCTTTTCCCCACTCTGACATTGGAGTCCAGCAACTCAAATACTTCAGCTCTTCTGGCCACCTACTGCCACAACCATTCTGGACCATCAAAATGGCTACTCCCCCCTTTTCCCTCCCCTGCCCCAAATTTCCTCATTACAAAACTTGCAATTTTACATGGAGAGTTTGGTCTTTCAGGAAAAATTCACACAAGAAGACTGATAAATAGGATAGAAATCCATCCATTCATTCATTTAATCAGTGGCAATGATCATGGAGAGGTTTATAAAGTGACACCACACAATGGAAAATGTATTCTTACAAAGGTTTTATTATTTTACTTGGTAATTCTGACCAGGGGGATTCACTGTATTCTGTTTTAAAAGTCCATACATGCTAAAGTGAGTTTCAGCAGAAGGCAGTGTTTGCCACCCCGAGCACTCCATTTGGCAAGTTCACCTTTTATAAATATCTCATTCATCATTGAAGGCTATTAATCATCCCGGGGAGTGGGGGGGTGGAGGGCGGGAAGAAATGTTCAGCCACATTTCTACACTTCTGCCTAAAAAAATACACTGAGTTTTGCTGCTAGTCCTTCAAACTTAGAAATTTTTTAAGTGGCCAGCTATTTTTCCGGAATGAGTAGCACAGAACAAGAAAAAGAGAAAAGGTTTTTCCTGACAAACCATTTTAATTACAGCTATGAGAGCTTAGAAAAACCCACCTGGTGAGTGAAGTTATTTCTTCCAGCTTCCCTCTCTCTTAAAACTGGTCTCTCTAAGAAAAAAACAAAAATCTCCAAATGCATAAATATGCAGAGATTTCAGAGCTGCTTTGCTCTAATCACAGGGACTGGCCCTGCTCCCCTTGAAGTTGGCAGATTTGTTCAATGGGAACAAGAGCAGGCCCTTAATGGTTGAACAGCACAGTTTTCACAAGCTTTTCTGAGTGAGCACAGGTTGTAAAGCATTGTTCACAGGAGTTCACTTCTCTGGCAAACAGCTTGCTATGGCACTTTTTGTGTGGTGGGGGGATAATACTTCCCAAGCTCTCTCTCCGTTTAATAGTGCTTTCTCCCCAGAAAAAAGTATATGTATTGTTAAGAAAAAATGTACATTTATGATCATTTCTGGTTCATAAGTCCTATTGTAATAATAGAACAATACACGATTTGGTACTGGCTCTTAAATACCAATAGAAAGGTTTTGTCTTGCTTATATACAAGCCAATATATTTTGGCAAGGAAATAGAAAAATGGTCTTAAATATATAGTATGAGAGTCAAATATACATGAAAGGACGAGTAAAAGTAGGACTTAAGGATAGCAGAACACACATTAGGAACCTGGCATCTAATCCTGCATCCTTATTCATGTGAACAGCTCTGTATAATTCTATGAAACTATGTATGTGAGCAAGAGCTACAGGCCTCATCATGGGTAAATGGTACACACTTTACCATAACATTTCTTATTTGGGTCAAGAGAAATTCCCCAACAGAGGATTTTTTTTCTGGTCTTGAAAGGTAGGGTTTGTTAGCTGCATTAAAGTGAAACTAAAATGAAGGACAGAAAATTTTATATACCACAATTTACTCCCCTTCCCTGCTCTAATGTCAAATTTAATTTGAGGAAAAACCAACCCTGCCACCATAAAGTGGAAACTAATAATTTTTATTACCCTTTAACAACCTGTCCTCAGTGCTAACATACTGTAAATAAATTTCAACATCTTGTTATACACATAGTTCATTTTAAACAAGGCTAAAACGGGAACACGATTCTCATTGAAAACTGGCATATATACAAAAAAAAAAGGCAGGGTGGGGAGAGGGGAAGAGCTGGCTTTTAAAACCTTATTCCAAAGCCCAATTTTTTTATTCATATTAAACATCCAACCTTTCCACTGAAATAAAACAGAGAGACGGTCTCCAAAAATGTTATAACTCTGAATGGATTTCCCCAGTGTAGAAGTAATAATATTTTTACATTTAAAAGATCCACTGCTTTAATAAGCGTGATTTGTGTATTTAGAAAATTCATTAGAGCAGACATTTCCAGACATTTCTGGATTTATTTATTTAAATTTATTTATTTATTTATCCTAATTTGGGTATACTGCTTCAAAAGAACGCTTAGAGCTTCCCAGCTCCTTAGTCACACACTAATAACATCTAATAATTAATAAAGACATGTAAATTCTTAACTCCCAGAACTATTTCAAACTTACTAGCTGTACACTAAATGTCATGTCTCACTTTCAGATATCTGCATTACTTTGTTTCATAAAACACTGAAGGGATATGTCCTTATCTTGCTCTTCTACCATGAAGTGAAATTCATCCCTGCTGTAACTAACCAAAATCAAAACTAAATTGATGCACTAGCAAAGAATCTCTTCCATAAGATTTGAGAGGTTGGGGGGGCTGTAGTGGGGCCACATTTTTGGTCAGTTTAGATGCACAAGCTTTGTGCCAAATTTGTTGGAATGAATGCCTCAATTGCACATCCAAGTCAGGTAACTGGACCTGCAAATGCATCTATAACTGCCATTTATGCAAGCATTTTTGCATACAACTGAAATTGCATCTGCATTTTGCAAATCTAAATGGTTTAAAAATCTAACAATGCACCTTTACAAATATTTAAAAGATAGGAAGACTGAAAATCAAAATCGAAGTTCTGGAATGGAGGCAAAATGTTCAGTTTATGCATGAATGTAATGCTTGGGAAAGCGAGACTTATCGTACTAGCACAGAACTATCAGACACTGGGAAAACATCCTCACTCAACCCCTGCTTTCTGCCAAACACATCTTAATTTGGCCTTCAGTGCACCCCATAACCTCTTCCTGTACTGCTCAAGGACAGGGACTGCAAGTGAGTCAGTGCTATCTGAAAAGGGCTTAATCAATCCTTGCAACCAACTTTTGTTGGAAGTGATGCAGCCTGTTGTGCATTGTGAAGGATCCACTCTGAAAAGTTCCTTTTTCAGTTTTCCTCATGTTCTGTGATATTTCTCAGTCATGTTTATTTGCTACTTTTGAATTCTTGTTTTCTGTGGAGAGGGGAGATTCCAAAAGAAAGTACAGTTTTTTTAAACTAATGTTAGACCTAGAAAACTCTATATAGCGCCAAACAACACATTAAGGGTGTACCAAACTAACTTCGCCCCCCCAAAAAATCATCATTATTTCCAAAATACAAGAAATCAGCCATCCAAGTTGGTATGGACCAGGTAAGCGTTCTGAACTAGATTCAGAATAAATTTTCCACATCAGAAGCATACACAGAAGCAAGCTCTCCCTCTTGCTAAAACAGATTATAAATTGTGTTAGGCAATTTGACTATTAAGACAGGTCACTCAGTTTAGAACTAGCTCTAACTGGAATTCCTGCGATCTGCAATATTCTCTTCCTCAAAGCCCAACTGGAAGTCAGAAAAAAGGAGAAAAAATTCCTACCTTTCAGAATGAAGAATTTTTTTCCAATCTGATCTTACAACCAAAAGCTACACTATGCATGCTATACTTTTATGCATGAGGCAAACATGGATAACTTGTAGGTAATGTCTTTTTGAAATTAATTTTTACCTATAGCTGATGGGTCACTAAAATAGAATTCCTCTATAATTCTGTAATGAAACCTGAAGAGATTTCAGATACACACTATTTGTTCCATAGCAATAGAATTTGTTTGTTGCTTTCCTATTTTCTGATAGGTTTACATTATGTTATTATTAAGATATTATGGTAATAGAAAGTTATACTCTACTATTTAGCACAGGTATACATTAGCTAAATAAAAGCAATGAACCAGGAGAAACAGAGATCCAGGAATTGTTCTAACACTGATATTTTAGTAACAGGATTCACTATCTCCACTCTTTTTGTGAGAGTTAGGGACAGTGTGGTGTTCTAGTAACCATCAGTTTATATTAGCACTGACTGCTTTTAAGTACTGACTGCTTAAGTGAACTGGTCAATCAAGCGTGTATCTTCCTATTGATTAGAATGTTGACCTGTATTCAGCGTAGGAGGCAAACATCCTTGCTCCCCTGTGATGTCTTTTCTTTGTATAAACATGTGAAATGGCTGCTTTTCATTAGAAGCAGGATTTCGTGACAAGCCTTATATGCCTGTACAGTGAGAAGCACAATTTTAGGGTGATGTATAAATAAATAAAAATTAATAATAATTGTACAGCACAACTTTACAGGCAGGTGTGAGGTTACGGTTAACTGCATGCTTGTTCCTGTGTTAACCTTTTTGCAAGGTTCTTGATTGGCAAGGTTGAAGGCCTTCCTTTTGCATTTTCTAATGTTCTATCTTCTTTGAACTCCGCACAATCACACTAGATACTATTATAGGTGCTGACAGGTGAGTCCATAAATCCCTTATATTCTGAAAGGCCGGGGGGAAAATAACACAGTTACCTCCCTGTTGTTCTTCGAGATGTGATGCAGACATGTATTCTGTTTGGGTGTGTGCGTCCTATGCGCCAGAGCCAGGAACTCTGCCTATCAATAAGCATAAGAGTGACACTCAGGCCCTGAGACAGTAGCCTCTTCCCTGGCCCATGTAAGGGCAGCACTGCCCCCAATTCCCTCAGTTGCTTTACACCGAACACCAGAAGTGCGGACTCTAATGCAGAGAGGATGGAGGGTGGGTTGTGGAATACACATCTGCATTACATCTCAAAGAACAACTGTTACAGGTAGATGCAGTTGTGAATTCTAGGTCTATTCTAAGATGTGTGAAGATGTATTTGCAGGACGTGAGGCTTACAGTCTACGTAAAGAAGGAATGCAGGATTGCCTTCCCAAAGTTTGCATATGATCTGAATGCAGCCATAGTGGAATAGTGACTTGAAAAAGTATGCACAGAGGATGAAATGGCCATGGTGAAAATGTCAAATATAGGAAAGTCATTTACAAATGCTGTTGATATTATATGAACTCTCATGGAATGAGCTAATACCTTCTAAGGAGGCATAGCTTAGGCTACTTCATACACTGTCATGATATGGAAAAAGTTATCCACCTGGAGATTTGTCTGCAAAGAGATCACTTAACCGTTCATTTGGTCTGTATATGGAACAAACAGACATGGTAAGGAACAGAAAAGTTTAGTTCTGTCCAGATTAAAAAGCTAGACATCGCCTGACATACAAAGTGTGAGATGGGGTTGAATGTGGCTTAGGGAAGAACACTTGTAGATATACAACTTGGTTCAAATGAAACTGGGAAACCATCTTAGATAAAACTTAGGGTGTGGCCACAGGGTTACTTTGTCTTTGGAAAATTGCGTGTAAGGAGGCTTCACCATCAAAGACTGCAACTTGCAAACTCTCCTTGCGGACGATATCACCACAAGGCAGGCAGTGTTCTGACATAAAAGGGAGAAAGAAGTTGCCAGAGGCTCTAATGAAAATCCCGTAAGAGTCACTAAAACAGTATTAAGGTCCCACAAAAGAACCAGCTCTTTAATTGGTGGGTGGAGATGAGTGACTCCTTTCAAGAACCTCACCACCATGGGGTTTGAAAACCCTGACTTCCCATGGATAGGTGGATGAAATGCGAAAATCATCACCAGGCGGATTCTCAGTTAACTAAGTGCAAGGCCAGAAGACTGAAGGTGTAAACATTACTCCAAGATGTCCTCCTGGAGATAACCCCACATTGATTGAACTCCATGGGCTAATGATCATACGGAGAACCCCTTCCACTAGACCAAATAGGCCACCCTGGTGGAGGGCCCCCTGCTGTTAAGCAATGCCTGCTGGACTGCCTCCGAACATTGTTCCTCCTCTAATCCTGGCCAAGGCATCCATCACATCCAGGGCTGCCTGCAGTGATACTGTAGTCACCAAACAGCCCTCCAAAATGAACACGTTGAACTCTGCCCTAGAGGTTTAAAACAACTTGACCATGTATTTAGATATGGCTACCCAACTGACAAAATCATATTTTAAGAGCAACGCTGGCTGGTTTGCAACATTCATCTGCAGGGAAGAGGAGGTAAAAATATTTCTCCCCATCAAGTCGATTTTCTTGGACTCTGTCTTTGCGTGTAGATGTACATCTTTCCTGCTGAGCCCAGTCATTTGCTGCCGTCACCACCAGGGAGTTAGAGGCCAGGTGCGAACAGAAATGCTCAAACCCTTGTGTGGGAACAAAGTATCATTTCTCAGATGCTTCACCATAGTGAGCAACAATGCTTGGGGTATTCCAAACGGTCTTTGTAGACTCCAGAAGAGTCTCATTTATTGGGAGGACTACTCTCCCTGTTGCTGATGGTTGAAGAATGTGTGTATTCTCCTGGAGGAATTCTGCCTGGATACCCAAGCCAACGGCCATACACCTCAGGAAGTCCTGATACACCTTAAACTCCAATAAAGATGAAGATTCTGACACAGAAGAATTATCCGGGGAAGAGGAGGCGGCGGCATTTAGTTGCGTCAACATCGGATAATGTTCTTGCACCACAGGATGCGGTCGGAAGGTTCCCACAGAACCAGAGGGAACAGACTCAGCAGTCATGGGAGCCATGCTCAGGAGCAATGATCTTGCTCTAGAGCAGGTTGAAGAGTAGGACCTCAAGGACTGAGGAGTGTCCCAGAGATTCCAAGGAGGCCATGTAGGCCAAAGTCCCAGTCCCCTGTGGGACAGATGCCAGTTTGGTTCCGAGAGCCAGCCCTGATGGAGCAAACAACCAGTCAGATTCGGTTGAAGCCCAATAAAGAGGCAGCACTGGTGCTGAAGAGGAGTGGGGAATCAGCACCACCAGCACCAAATGAGATATAGTCCCACTTGCCACTGGGGGAGGCACTGGCACCAAGGCCAGTACCAGACTTGATGATGGGATCTGCTGCCAAAACAATGACGGTGCTGAAGGATGCCCCAGCATTTAAGGGGGCCTTTGGAGTCGAGGCCAGGCCTCGACTCCATAGTCTGTGACCCAAGAATCCAGGATTGAGAGGCAAAGCAGGTCTGATGCTGCTTGGTATGCCATCAGCGTGGAGACGGTTGGCACTGGTGCCGATATTAGTGGTACTCAGATGCCCTGTGGCCAGAGTCAACAGTACGGGCCCTCACTGCTCTAAGCATGGAACTGGAGAGCGCTTAGATAGACCTGCTGCAACTCGCATGCTGGAGGGAATGTGGTGCCGGGCAGCACTCCTCTTACAAGAGGAGAGGGACTCTCCCTGAGCACTGGAATGGTTCCAGTTTGTTTTAGGAGACCTTTTCCTCACCACACCAAAGGGAGGTGAATGGGGGTGGGGGGACAACAGAGCCTGAATGTGGAGCGGCATCACATACTGGGTCCAAAGGCGACTGCTGATCAGACAAGGGCTCAGTGCCGAAGTGAGTCTCATGTCCTCCTCCAGAAGGTACTGTTTCAAACCACAAATCTCTCACCACCTCTCATCTTTGTGAACGAGCTGCAGATGGAGCACCTCTCTGACGTGTCCCTCACAGAGGCACAGCGAGCACTTCATGTGGGGCTTGCTGTAAGGGATGTCTTCCCCCCTGCACCTCCACCCCCTCACTACATGACAGACAATACTTGAACCCCGGTGAGGGCATCATACAGGCAGCCAACTACTCTAGCTAATACTAAACTAAACACTTAACTAAATCTAAGGTACTACCACTACAACATACAAGAAAAAGTTCTCACAAACTGAGACAAAATTGTGAGGTGAAGACAACACACAGAACTCCAACTCTAGGCCATGGGCAGTAAGATGGAACTGAGGGATCAGGGCTTATACAGTCAAGGGAGGGGCTACAGCCAAAGGGCATGAGCACCACCCCTATGGGTACTGCTAGGCAAAATTCTCTGGCTCCAGTGTGTGAGGCACTGTCCCCCCACACAGAATACATGGCTGCATCTACTGAAAGAACAACTCTTTTATTCCAAATTCAATTTGTTTTTCTTCTGTACCTTTAAGTATGGGGCTTGTCTGAGATTCTGGTTTTCAGACAAATTGTCTCTATTTTATATTGTTAAGTTTTGAAATTCTTCTTGCTCACTAGGGGTCCAATCCCACATTATGAATAAGGACTTCAACTCCCATTGACTTGAATTTGTGATAAACTTTTCACTGCAATAGCTTATGAGTGTGTTTAAAAAAATCCCAACACCCACTCTCCCAGTATTAATGGAATAAGCAATGGGTAAATATAAAATATTGTAGTAAACTTGTACTGAGGTTAATGAACCAACGTTTGACTTCTCATTGAGAAAAGTGAATACCCTATAAAAAGTAAATGTTTGATTAAATCATCACTGCAGCAAACAGGAGGTGCTGAACTCCCACTTTCTTCCTCTCACACAACATCATACAGGGCACAACTCATCTTAACGATCTCTCTCTTTAGAAAGTAAACACCAATCCTCCATTCTCTATGCCAAGTCATTGCTTGCAATCTTATTTCCTGAACAGATAAGCCAGATAACAAAATTTGTACCCAAAATTAAAAACCCTACTCCTACTATATTAAGCATGCCCAGTAGTGAAGGGAGAATTTTTCAGTATGTCCAAAGAATAAACATCTCTATTGTAAAACCCTTATTCTTCCTCACCAAAAACACCCAATGTGTGCAAGAATGGTAGGCTTGGAAACAATCTACTCAGCAATTTATAATGTATCTTTCCTTAAATCTTATTTAAGGGTGTGACTTGATTTTTGGCAAATATAGATATTTATGTTCCAGAATAAGAAATTTAAGTAGATTCCTATGAAAGCAGTAACTACAGCACACACTGCACTCACGTTAAAACAGTTTTTTAGTCTCTTTCTTGTATCGTAGCACACCTGGAAGAGCTGGTGTATGTTCTGGTGTCCTTAAAATATGAAAATAAGCACACGTTGTAAAATAACTTTTACAAACACTCAGAAGCTTTAGTTGTCCAAAACTCATTTGTGATATAAATATTTTAATGTGCCTTCTCCTAAAAATCAATTAACAAAAAAGGCAATTAAAATGAATGATTTTCATACATTTAGTTGGGCTCTGTTTAAAGCTAGCTTCTGTTTAAAGCCACAAGTTCATTCCAATAAAGCACCATATTTGCTGACATTGGGTCCCACCCTGAAGTCCTTTTAAGGGTTTGAGCATACATAACTGGAGTCAATGGGAATTTGGTCCGAGTAAGGAATTCTGTTTTAACTAAATTCATCAATGACTTAAATGGTAGTTTAAGTGGGTCATAAAACAAATGTAAATGGTGACAATTTAACCTGCACAACCTGACATTTAGTGAGGGTATAAAGAAAGTATAACTTGCATGTTGAGGAGACGAAAAAGACTAACAGAAAAAGCAACTAACAGGAGACACTGAAATAACGCAGCCCCTTTTTTATTTTAATCTTAGCACTTTCCTGTTCTACGATCCACCCATATGTAATTTGCAACACTGCAATTCACTGATGAATTTGGCCACAGACTTCCAGAGGATGAAATTTTTGTCCTATATATTTATTCCCTTCTCTACCACACGTTTCCCATGTGACTTTGGGCAAGTCATTTAGCCTTTCTGTGCCTCAGTTCCCCATCAGTAAAATGGGGATAGCAGCACTGACCTACCTCACAGGGGAGTTCTGAGGAGAAATACATTAAAGATTGGGAAGCACTTTGTGATCTCTTGATGAAAAGCATTACATAAGAAAAAGGTATCATCATCATTACTATATTCAACAGAGCCATCTTTTCTCCCACATAAAAAGTAGTTACCAGCCATGAAGTACCAGCCATGTTTAGCTTGAATGCTGAAGTCAAAAGAATAATGTCCTACTAGTTTTATATTTTAAGATGACCTTAGGCCTAATTGTTGAAGAAATCCCACAAATCACTAAGGCCCGGTCTATACACAGTTTTTGCCCTGATTTAATTATTTTGGATAGGAACGTGATTTAAAAAACAAAAAAAGCATCCTAAATCAGTGGTTCTCAACCAGGGGTACATGAGCTCAAGTCTTAAAGAGCTACATGTACCTCTGGAGGTATACAGAGGTCTTCCAGGGGGTACATCAACTCATCTAGCTATTTCCCAAGTTTTACAACAGGCTACATAAAAAGCACAAGCAAAGTCAATATAAACTACAATTTCATACAATGACTTGTTTATACTGCTCTATATACACTATACACGGAAATGTAAGTACAATATTTATATTCCAATTGATTTATTTTATAACTATATGGTAAAAATGAGAACATAAGCCTTTTTTCAGTAATAGTGTGCTGTGACACTTCTGTATTTTTATGTCTGATTTTGTAAGCAAGTCGTTTTTAAGTGAGGTGAAACTAGGGGGGGTACGCAAGACAAATCAGACTCCTGAAAGGGGTACGTGTAGTCTGGAAAGGTTGAGCGCCACTGCCCTGAATCAGAAGATGCAGTCAAACCAGTATAAAGGTGCCTTACACCAGCCAAGCTTATTCACCTTCCCATATGGGAATAAGCTATACTGATAAAAGGCACCTTTCTACCTGTATAACTGCGTCCACACTCGAGAACTGTTTTGCTTTAACTATACCAGTATCAAGCAGATATGGTTAAAGCAGTACAAAAACTGTGATTACACAAGACCTAAATGAGAGAAAAGGGCCATTTAAAAGTGCTTTCCACTTGCACAGGTTTCAAGCTGGTATCCCAAACCAAATCCTGTAAAAGTAGTACCATTTTTTTTCAGCTGCAGACACATCTATAAAAAGACAAACCCTATTTAAAGAGATATAGGGTGGGATTTTAAATAGCAACTAAGTGATTTAAAGAGCTCAAGTCTTAAATATCCACAAAGTCAATACACCCTAACTCACACAGGCACTTTTGAAAATCAAACCCACAGTTCGCTGTGTTCAGTAACAATTCTAAATGTTGTTAGCTGCAGAAATTTACTTTTCTGGAATAGTTACCAGGTGTTTGTTACATCTGGGGGCAGGGTAGTTTGGTTAGGGTTTCTTATTATTTCAACACTTACAAAACAGTTTGGTAAAAATATTTTGTCAACATTCTCTGGAAAGAACACAAATGAACCTCACTTCCTTTCTACTGTGGCTGTGTTGTCATCAAAATACCAGTTGACAGCTTGGGGGTTTAATATCACCATTTTCAAACTTGTGACAGAAAATATTTTCAAAACTAAAATCAAAATAAATAAGGCAAATTTTAATAAAGGAAAAAAATACCCACAACAAAATGTCTAGTGAGCTTGTTTTGAACATCAACTTTTGTTCCTACATTTTTACAATATAATATTTGTCTCTCTGTTAAGAAATCATATTTTTAATAACCTGAATATATGCATGTTCCTTCTCTTATTAAATAAGATTCAAGAATACCCCCCTGGAAGAGAGGGAGGAAAGGGGAGAGGCAAATGAAAGAGAAAGTTAACAAGAAAGACCAAAAACAAAAACAAAAACCCAAAAAAAAAAACCAAAAAAAAAACCTTAAAACTCTTGCAATAATAGAAGGAGAATTTAATTTGACTGTTAACAAAAATTGAACTAGAATCATCTGGTTCTATCCTAGCTATTAACACTAATTCTTTATTTATAGTGCACAGCTTTGATCAAGCTATAGGCTCCATACACTACCAAACGTTTCATTTAAAATATGTGGCATTAAATTGGTCTCCAACTGCTTATGCCATAGTCTCCTGCCATTCTACATTTTCTTAAACCTTGGAGTCCAATTCACAAATGAAGTCTGATTATTTTATTCTTAATATAATATAGATTGGATGTGATTTATTTCAAATCTGCCAAAAAGAGATGGTTTCAAAGCAGTCTTGTACATGTTTATAGTCTGATATAAGAACAAAAACGTAAATTTAATAAAATCCGAGAGCTTGAAAAATGAAATCATTTAGCAGCAAGGCTAAGAACAGCTTACATGTATACTGAGAAACTATTCTGAAAAAGCCCCAAAGGGCAGACAAGAAAAATTAGAACCCACCTGCATGCCAAATTTTTATTCTGTAACTGTTCATAGAAAAAACATGGATTTTGTGTCCATCCACTTAACTGAAGGAGGGGTTTGAAGAAAAGTCTGCTCCCAAATTAGGATATAGGGATAGAAACTCTTTTGTTGGAACTGTGAACTAGCTTTGTCCACTACACAGAAAAGAATTCACGAGTGGACTCTTGATTGCCCATGATAATTAACTTAATGCATGTTTTTAACAAAGTCAGTTAAAAAAATTCTAACATTAGAATGAGCAGTGCTTTTCTTTAATCTTCTGTGCCCCTGAACAGCACAGATATGTTGGTTGTTTCTTTCTGGGGTAAAGGCCACTAGCACACTAGATACAAATTCTGTCTCTATGTTCTCCAAGTAAGGGAGACACACATTTTTAATTGCAGTAGTTTGTGTAACTGTAATAAAAGAAGTTCTTGAGTTTATATGTTCCTAAAAGTAGACAGGCCTAGCTCTCCAGCCACTCAGTAGGACTCATTACAAATATTTTTTAAATCTCAATATAATCTACTCGTCACGGGAACAATTGTTCTCTGTGCTGGATATTAAAGAACAGGTTACAGGTGAAAATAAAAGATTTTGAAAGAGTAAATTCATCCAAACAAACCATTCTATTTTAACGAGGAAGTGAGCACAACAACAGCTATAAATACTAAGATACTAGCCTTTATATTCCTCTCATTTTCTTCAGAATAAGTTAATGCCAACATTTTAATTTGAGATTCACAGGCTGCTTCATAATAAATGTGATTCTGGGGTTTTGTTGGTTGAAGTCAGGCATTTGGTTATAGAACTCAGATGGGAAATTCTAGTGACAAAATGAATACATTGCCCATGCAAACCTTCTATGTTTATCCATAGTACTGTATCTACAAAATGAAAATGAAAGACTAGACATAAAAAGAAGTGGAATTGATTGGATGGGCGTAAAGCAGTTAATGAAAAGAAAGAAGCAGAAATACTTACAGTATCTAACAGTTACATATACAGCCCAATTAGAGTTTAAGACCACCAGAGTAATCAATGGTTGGTAAGTGTTCAAGAGACTACTTTAAACAAGTAGAAGCTGATAAGGAGACTGACATCACAGTAAAGTAAGTGAGCTTTAGTAAGAAGGTGAGCAGTTCCTCCATTCCTCATGCACCCAAAATTCTCACTGTTTGCATCACACCCATATTATTCAAAAAGATAAGTCCAAGTTTTCATGAGGTTTGCTCTTTGTTCCTAGATTTGTCCAATACATTAATAAACATATAACACACACACACAAAGTACGGTACATGAAGACACACACAAATATATAATTATGGAGGTGCCTAGTAACAAATCCGGTTAGGGTTGTGCTCTAAAATGGGGCATATATTCCTGGTTAACTGTAAAAGTAGTGTCCAAACAGTGTGACATTTCTCACAGGTTCATTTTTATGTTCTGAATTTTCTCAACAGTTTTTGTTTGGCTTCTCTTCATACATTTTTAACATAAAGTCTTTAAGTTTAGGTTTTGACTGATTTTATTCCTTGGAAATCCTTTTCTTTGTTGACTGACATCTCTTTTAAAAAAATTATCTACCTACACAAAATGTTAGATCCTGAATGCAATGGGGAAGCTTTGGGGGATTTTTAAAAAAAAAAAAAAAACGCTGGATGTAGCATCATTTGTATTTATGTTACAACTGAAATGTTGTGCCCTGCACTCACAAGGCTGATTGGCTCATTTGGGTTGGGCACACATAGGATATCTGATAGTAGCTCCACTTCTTTATCAGATTTTATTCAACAACAGAGAAAGATTCAAGAGCAAAAAATATTCTCCATCAGCAGCTGCACTTTTGCCCTCCCACAGATTGAAACCCGCATCCTCATCCAACCCTTTCATTCAATTAAGCACTAAAAAAAACCCTACAAAATTAGCACACAAATATTTTCATTGTTTAGCAATAAGGGTAGGCGTGCGGACACATGACAGAAGCCCACGAAACACATGCATTGCAACCTCAAATCTGCCCTCCTTTAATTGCCCTCCCTTCTGCCTTCACTTTACTATACTAAACCAAACCTCTACTCTCATAGGGAAAACAATATGGTAAAGGAGGGAGAGGAGAGGTAAGAGAGGAAGATGGGGCAGAGGTAAGGGTGCAGTGAATGGTACGTGGTATACTGAATTTAATAGTAAGGTATATGCCTCTGGGCTCAGGAGTAGAAGGTGTGATCTGTTCAGTGGCTTAGCTTTTCATTTTCTTGGTTTTGTGTCAGTCATGTTGTGTGTGTAGCAACCCTGACTGTCTTTGTGCTCTCTGGCTTAAAAGTACACTACAGCTTTAACAGGCAACATACAATAGAAAAAAATAAAACAGAACTTCCAGCATTCCAGAGGCATTACACATACATCTTTTTTAATGCATTCCATTTTAAAAGCTTGTAGATTAACTCAAGAAAGGATGTCTTATTCACCTTTATTATTTTGTAGCCAAGCTTA
Source organism: Lepidochelys olivacea (assembly GCF_965140295.1). NCBI lineage: Eukaryota > Metazoa > Chordata > Testudines > Cheloniidae > Lepidochelys > Lepidochelys olivacea. Next base: position 16,370,480 of record NC_140422.1, on the reverse strand, counting down.
ATGAAGACAGGAGTAAATCACCCGCACTGTTGTGGGCAAGGTTAAATTAACTTCATAGTGTTTTTCCTTTTTTGTAACACCGGATTCACCCAGTAATGCTGAACAGGCATATGTATTTCCATATTCATATATAAATGCTATGGCAAAAGTCAGCACACCAAACTGCTGGAATGCAGAGACAAACTAATGAGTTAGTAAAATATCACAAGTTGAGTAAAACTTACTCCCCCTACCCCAAAATTGTTTAAAATCAATCCCAGGAATCCAGGCCTTCAGTTTCATGTTCTTAGCTGTGTCCAGGCAATCGATCATTACATACATTGTCATCCTACCACAAATTTACACACACCTCCCCACGCACCTCCAAAAAACCAATAATGAGAATAAGACTGTAAGGGCTGTACTGATCTGGGCCCTTTGACCTGCTCTGGGGCATACGAAGAGGCCAATTATTGGCTGTATCTGGCCACCTAAGAAGTCCACTGGTGCGGGGGAGCTCTAGCATAAAGTTGATACGTAGCTGACTCCTATCCTGCCCGTTGTCGTCCCCACCTGGTAGAGGGAGCATGCCAGTGGCTGGAGGGGCCTGGCTACAGTGTTCACCAATTCTCAGCTAGTTGATGGCACTGACATAGGTCTCCCTGGGGAGCAGGCCAGCTCATATACATTAGAAAAATCCCTACAAAATTTTTAACACCTCCCAAAGCTGGACTCGAGCTGGGCAGAGTGTAGAATTAGGGAGTCATAACCCAGTTCCCTGAAGATCAATTCCCTTCTCCTATACCAGCCAGAAATTTGGTCCAACAGGACTAAATTCTGCCCCAATTTACACCCCTTACAGCCCCTTTGAAGCAACAGACGGAAAGTCAAAGCTGAATTCATCTCAACAGTTTTAGAGAAAACTTTAAGAAGATTGAAAGGGCCATGCTGTTAGAAGACTTGCATAAAATTTTGCCAGCATCCCATATGACTACACTTGTCTCCTCACCTTGACTGTCAGGCAGCCTCACTACATTGTAATACAGGGACACATGGGTAGGCACATTGTTTTTTTCAGATCCAGAATATTCATTTCCAGCATGCAATACAAAAACATAAAAATCACAGCATTCTAAAAGCACAGCACTGTCACATTTTATGTTGCTGATCTGCAGTACAGTACATGCGTCCCACCCAACTGCCCCAGGTTAGTAGTCACTAACCCTATCATTTAGTAGCTCATCAGCAACAATGGAAAAGGAGTTACCAGATTAGTATGTGACCACTTTGTGAAGTTTTGGTCACTTTAAAAACATAAAAGTTTGTCGATTTGTAGTGAAAGGTCTTTATCATGCCAAAAGGCAAAATTGTGACTCGCCCTACATAGCAGTATGGGGTCTTAAAATGTCTCTTTACTTCTCTGTGGGCACGGGGATAGAAATTGGAGGGAGGAAGCAGGTTCCTTAGGGCATCTTCTGTTCCTCTGCCCCCTGCACAGGTAGAGTGGAAGTGGGCAGAGAGGGGTGGGCAGACCCTTGGCACCACTCCCTCCAACGTGCTGGCTTAAACAGAAGAGGAGGTAATCGGTGTGTAGTAAAGGGCTGCTGCAGTTTACTGTTCCACTGTAGCAAGAGAGAAGAAACTCGGACCCCAGAGAACAAATTGTGACTCTTGAGCAGCTCCTAGGGCAGCACACTTACATACCATCTCTTACATAGGGCAAGATAGAAAGGCAAAAATTTCCAAAAGTGACTAGTGATTTTAGATGCCTTATTTCTGGGGTGCTGAACTGAAGACAAGGGCCTAATTTTTCAGAGGGCCATGTAGAGCACTTTCTAAAAATCAAGCCCTTTAATGGCACTCAAGTTGGCCACCCAAAAAAATGAGGCACCCAAAATCACTAGCCTCTTCTGAAAAATCTTGGCCAAACTTCAATCTTGCCAAAAAATGATAAGCCAGATTGTTGACAGGCTTTCTTCCTTACAATCAGACTACATCACAAAGCAAATTCAGACTTATAGCAAAAAAAAAAGATGAATGAATTAATAGAAGTGGGAAATTGAAATAATTTCAAGCATTTCTTAAAATAAATCTTACAAACTAATCTAAAATTACTAAAATCAAATCGTTGTTAAGTAGATGTCCTTTGTGCTTTCTCCAGACAATAAATTTAATTAACCTTATTGTTCTCCTGGTTATAGTGCTTAGATTTGCATTTTATCATCAGAAAATCACTTCTGCATTACTACATGATTTTCACTGGGTAAATACATTTGTATGTGGATTGGATTCTATTCCCTTGGCTGAGATTCTGATCATTTAACAGCAAGACTGTTGCTATGGCACACAGGATGTCACTCAGGATATGACCATTTCCTTTGGTTTCAAACTACTTTAAGAAAAAAATACTTTGTCAATATAGAAGCAAAGTACCGTTTTTGATCCACAGTATTGGAAACTGTTATGAACACTGGGCCCAATCCTGCTCCCACTGAAGTAAATGCTAGTTTTGCCTTTGATTTCAATGGAAGCAGGATTAGTCCTTAAAAACACAAGACCTAAAGAATACTTTGGTAAAACATTTGCATCATTTCCTCACTGACTTCCTGTGTCCCTGCCATGACATCCTCACCCATCTGAGTAAGGTACCTCTGAATAACTGTAGGCTGCTCAGAAAAGACAGCCCTGCAACACCAATCTACTATATTAATGTGCCTAAAAGTTTTTTTTTTAAATATACTCAGGTTTCCAATCAGCAAAGCAACAGAAATGTAGCATTCCTAAAAAGCTTCAGGTTTTGTTGCTGAAGAAAGCATTGCCAACATAAATATCTTATAAATAATGAGACAATATTTATAAATAAACATCGTATAAGTACTTAGAATTCATATCATGTTGCATGCTTACCATTCTAACGTCCAAAAACATACCACTAAAAGGTTTTACTCAAGATGTACTAGTTTATTAATGTTTTAGTAGACCAGATATACAAACAATACAATTATTTAAAAAATGAGTTATTCAGAACTGTGCAAACGAACCAGACAAGTATGAGTAGAAAAAGACTTTTTACCGATACACATCATCCTTTTTGTACAAAAATACAGATACCCGAAGCATTTAGTTGTAGAAATTTTTGTTAGAGTTTGTTAGTAAGCTTCCCCTGACTTTAATTCATATTTATTTAGAAATATCATTAACTAAGTTTGTATATCCAAAAGCACACAGAAAAACAGCACAACAGACTTATAAAGGCCAAAAACTAAACTTTATAATGAACATTTGAAAACCTTAAGATAACGTACATTTTTCATAAGGTTTCAAGGACAATTTTACAGATGGATCCTAAATCAGTTGTGCCATCCACAACCTATACAGCCATGATAACTTGATTTAAGAGGGTCAAATCCCTTATTGCTTAACTTATCCTTGACATTCTATATTTGTCTTGGTTGAACTTTGCCTGAATAACCCATTTTTTGGGCTAACAACATTTTACTTGGCTTGCAGGCAACATCCTGTTAAATGTGCATTTCCCATTTCACTTTTTGATCATTTTCTTCTCCAGGCAGTTAACTGGACTTACATAGACATGTTTTGCAGAAGTTTAAATGAGACATAGTTAGAGCTTTCAAAAATACATACAATTACCCACACCTACAATTTCTATTGAAAAAATAGAGCTACATAAGTAAAATCCTAAAGGAAACAGCAAGATATTTGCAAAGTTTCTATTAAAGATAAACGGCTACATATCTAGAGCTTATAGCAGATAGAAAAACACAAAATCCAACAATCTAACAGTTTACACATTAGTATCATCATCATTTAGCTGACTAATTCCAGTACAATGCTATAGTGAGTGAAACTATCAAACTGTATGGAGCAAGAATCTGATGCAAACCTTGTTACTAGAAGGTGAGCCTTAACTTGTCCTAATAGAAACCTTGACACAATTGTAGAAATATGGTTCATCCCTCACACACGATGGAACAGGAAGCAACATCATGAGCAAAGTATCAGACTGAAGTCAGCTGTATGGAATATCGAAACCTCTGCAGAGTGCATGTCTGTGTGGAAATCCCATCAATAGTTATGGAATAGATCCCTGAAACTGCCTGCTTAGAATTCAGCTACAAACACAGAAAACCAGCAATACTGTTCGTAAGGGATGGGCTGACATGCTTAAAGGTAATTTTGAAGAAGGGTCTCTCTTAATGAAAAAAATCCTGAAAGATCAAGTTTCGACATTAAGTTTAAATACCACAGAAACTCATGTAAAATAGGAGGGTAGCACATCTTAATTTTGTGTAATAATGTGACAGATTTGAAACCTAACTTCTTCATACCATTCAGTCCATTATAGCAGAGTTCTGGCTTTCCTATGGATTATAGTGGAAAGATTAAAAATTGCAGCAATGGTGGAGGAAAGTAGTTGCTGGATCAAAGACCGTGTGCTTAGCCCAGGCAGGCTGAAGGATGGCAGCAGGAAAGAAACAGTGAAGGGGAAAACAACAGAGAGAAGCCAGGAGTAACAAGAGCTATGTCTGCCCAGCCAGTATCATGGCAACCTGTAAACCACAGAAAGTTGTGGATCATATGCCAGCAGTCAGGAGGAGAGAGGTCCTGGTGCACAGCGTGCAGGAAGGAGGAGTGTGCTATAAACCACCAAAAAAACAAGAAACTATAAGAAAGCACAATTCCCCCTCTTCTACGGAGATTAATGTGTGATGCTAAATTAAGAAGCGTTCCTTAGGAAGTGAAGAAAGCTTCAATTGTCTCCGTGGACCATTACTATGAATTTGTAAGTGCCAATAATATACTCAGCTCTGGACAAAAAGCAAAGGAAGACACAAATACTGCACCATGGATCTTATAATGGAACTTAAGAGCTAAAAACTGCCTTGGATGTCCAAGGAAGGGGAAAGTTATCAAAGCACTGCAAGTTTGTGTTTGTTTTTTGTTTCTAATTGGGTCAATAAACATCTCTTCTAACTCAAGTGGATCAACAAGGTTAGGATTATATCTTTTATTGGACCAACTTCCCTTGGTGAGAGAGAAGCTTTCCACCTACACAGAAGAGCTTTGTGTAGATCGAAAGCTTCTCTCTCACCAATAGAAGTTGGTCCAATAAAAGATATTACCTCATCCGCCTTGTGTCTCTAACACCTAACACTTGGTGTCTCTAAGCTCCTGGGACGGACATGACATACTGCATACAAGGTTAAGATTGGCAGAAGTAAAGTGTTGGTAGTCATTTGAGCAAAGAGGATGGGAGAAGGTAAAGTGCAGCGTGGGTGAAATAATGGGATGAGGGGAGGGGAAGAATATGTAGTGGGGAAAGATGGGAGGCTACAGGCAGGCAGAACAGCATGAGATGGGGAGAATCAGTCTGACCCCCTTCTAATTAGCTAGTCCATTGAGAATACACTTGCCAGCAGCCACTATAAATAGAAAACATGTCAATAAGGAATATAAAGATATTTTGTCTCTATTTAACAAGACCCTCAAAGGTAGAGCATAATAAAGCTGGAAGGTGCCAGGCGAGTAAAGATTACAGAAACAGCAAAAACAACTGCCAGGTGGACATCTCATCAGCTTTCCCCATCAATAGCTCTGTGGTTCCATTTGCGGAGGGAGAGAGTGACAGAAACAATCTTAAAATATATAATACATTATTTTAGATCTTTGGGCTTGTGTGCATGGAACATCAGTGCCATTTGTGCAAGCAGTGGCTCAAGTATGTTTTAGCAATTTAAGTGGAGCCTAGCAGGAGATTTCTGCAGGGACTGAGAGGCTGCCATGAACAGCTGAGGCAGGAAAGGATTATGCCAATCAGGATCTCCTCATTTCAACAGGTAGTGCCATTAGAGTCCTAAATTAAACAACCTCTGGTGCATAGGAAAGAAATGAGGACAGTTATATTCTGTGATTACCCTACCACTCATTCAGGTGTCTGTGTAAGTAGTATTGTTCTGGATTCATTGATCTCTTGCACCAGATTACCAGATACCTTAAACTGGTGGCTGGGGAAAAGAAAATAAAATAAAAATAAAGCACAACACACACAAAAAGTAACACAGGCAGAGAAATCTCAGGATCACTTCAGTGGGGCTACAAATAGAAGGCTCCACTGGCTGCAAAAGTAACCAGCTGATGCAATTATTATAGCAGTCGCCAATAGACCATCTGCCCAATTCCCTGGGCTGCTGTTGTTGCAGGCTCAGCAGGGATCACTCCCCTAAGAGACAGGCCCCCACTGTTTGGAGGAAGACCATCTGCCTGATTCCCCAGGCTGTTTGTTATTGCAAGCTCTGCAGGGGCCGGTCCCTAAGAGACAGACCCACACCCAGGGGCAGCAACCACAGGACAGAGTCTAAGGGTGCCAACCATTTGTGGAAACTGGAATGGGCAGCTGCATTACATTTCTTGTTCTGTTTACTCTCTTCCCTTCCTCCAATAATAGCAGTTGTGTTTATGGAGCATCTTCCTGTCTGATTGGATTTATGGTTTGCTTTTGTTTTGTTAATTTTTATATTGGAAGTCTATGCTGAGAGTACAGTCTTTTGGGGGAGGGGAAGAATTAGTGAGCTTCTTACTTTCTGAGGGTTCCCCCACTTTTGTTTATTTGAAACGTATGATGAATGAGCAATTAGCTGAGATGCGAGGGGATCAGATTTTTCCCTCTCTCTGACCTCCCCTCGCATACCACACAGGAAAAAAACCACCCCACTTTCCCTCTTCTTGTTTGTGTTTTTGTGACGTGTGTGTCTCTTTGACTTGGGGATACGGAACAAGGGCAACAACTTCATTTTAAGCTTAGTGTTAACATGTTAAGCATCTGATGGGGAAGACACAGGATGAGTGAACCAGATGAATTAGCAGGTTTGAAGATACCAGTGAAGTTAACAGCAGAAGGTTCTGGTTTTAAAGTTCCTTTGGAAAATCCCTTTAGCTTCTATTTCAGATAAACACCTGTGGTCAAGATGGAACAGATACATTTGATTCCTCTGGACATGAAATTCGTGTTTGGTAACACCCCATCTATTGTGAATAAATCCAACAGGCTATAGAGTTGTATGGTGGATCACTACCAAGATCTGGCTTGTACCACCAATATCTCCACTGGATAAGGTAGACTTGATAGGTCCATCTCCACAAGTACTGTGCTAGAAATTCTCTCTTATTCCAAATTCACACAGAATGAAGAGGGCAAGAAGGGTTGTGATTCTTTAAAATCCTCCTTGAGTCACATGAACTCTCCAATCACAAAGATTAGTTTAATTTGAGCAGGGGCAATCTCTTGTGCCTCTCAGAGCAGGGATCATTTCGAACAGGAGATCTCAAACTACAGGTTCATCTTTAATTAATTTAATTTAATTTCAGGCCATTTCACTTCCCAGAAATTCTATTTTTCACATTGAAAAATTCACTTATTTTCAATGTTAGTTCATTTTCAAACATATAAGTTTCCAGTTTCAAAAATCTTACAATTTTCCATTCAAAAATAAGAAGGAATGAGGTAAACAGGACCCTGGGTAGGGGCAAATTTACACATACCAATTTCAGGGGCAACAGTGTTCTCCCACATGCTGACAAGATGCTGGGTCACTGGAATGTGAACACAGCAAAACTGGGTGACAGTTGGTGAGATAAAGTTTTATAGGCACAAAGAAAAGCGACTACAGTAAGGTCCAATATCTGATCCACTCAGTGATTAATAAATACGAGATACCTACAAGCTTGCAGAAGACAGACTGGTAATTTCATGAGGGTTCTCAAAGAGTTGGTCTACTTGTACTTCAGCTCCAAAGCAAAAGGATAATTCAGCCTACTTATTAAAGGGTTTCATGTACTATCGATGAATGACTAAGACACTACTAAGATGACCCTGGCTTGTGGAACTCAATTCCCCTCTATGAGTGTTTCAGCCTATCCATTCCAGTATTTCTTTTTCTCCCTCCCCCCCACCCCACCTTAAGCACCTGTCTTGACAGGGATGAGGGGACCTTTATAAATAATTGCTTACTTAGCTCATTGGAGGCAATATTTACATTTTGAATTGAATTTACTCAATGCCTGGAAAACAAAATTATTAAAAGGGACAGTTAAGCTGTTTAACTCCAAAATATCAATACATTTAAAATGAGTTCTGATCTAGTTGGAAATATTCCTGGCATTCTAAATATTTAGAATTTAAAAATTCCTTCTTGCCATGAAGCAAAAACACAGAAAGAGCTATTTGTGTGATCACAGCTTGAGACTATATGCATACTCTATGCCTGAGTGACCCCAGGGCTCTATGCTCCTATTAAAACTAAACAGTCATTTTAATAAAATAAAAAACAGTGTGCAAATTAAATTATTCGGGCTATTATTAGGCCAGATTTTCCCCACCCCCAGATCCAGACACAGAGAAGACCCTCTATGCTTCTGCGTGGAAAGGGATATGGGCTACTCCACAAGTACTATTTCATCACCACCTCTATCCCAAAACCTCCAGAGGTCTGTCCACATGTCCTAGAGCCAATACAAAAGGAGAGAATGAAGAATGGGCAGGCCAGCAGTGACTTTCCCTCTGCACTCCCCAAGGACATTAGTCAAAAAAAAAATATAATACATTCTGGGTCTGTATTATCCTTGAGATACAGAACACTTCTTTGCCCCTACTCAACTCCAAGGTTCAAAGGCAACCCCTAGTACCCAGAGAAGCACTGAAGGCCAGAGCCAATATGAAGCTACAAGGCCTCCATTTGGATTGCCCTGACCTCCAGCAGACCCCTCCACATTCATCAGGTTTTGGGCAGCTTGGCAGCCTTTTCTGCAGGTGTGAGGAGGATCCTGCTTGTCAGGATGATGTAAAAGAATCTCTGCGGGATCCTTATGGAGATGTCCTCCTACTGTGACCTCCCCCACAGGTTCTCCCAGAGGAGGGGATGACCTGGTCCACGAAGTATTTCATTTTTTAAATGTACTTTTATCAAAAGCCAGAGTGAAGATGTGGTTGCATGGAGAACTATAGGAGAGCTGCCTCATTCTCTGCTCATCTTCTATATAAATTCACTCAGTCCAGTGCTCAAAGGGTACCACAGGGCACCAGATGATGTTACACAGGTACAGCTCAAGTCATAGAATATTGTACAGGTTTTTTTTCCCATTACCTGAATAGTGTGTGGCCATATAACTAAGGACCAACGTGAGAGGCAAACCTAAACCAGCCAGTGTTGGTGTAGCTTACATCTTCTCCTGATCCCTCAACCTGTGTGTTATACAAACTCCCTTCCCTAGATTCATACCACTTGTGTGTGTGTGTGTGTGTGTGTGTGTGTGTGTTTACAAACACCTCAGTCAGAAACAGAACACCTCTGATTCAGACTCACTGGACAGAAGGGAGTCTAAGATAGTAAGCTCAAAAAACGGAGGGGTCAAAAGACAGGAGCACAGCAAGAGAAGTAACTAGCACCCTATTTTAACTTACCCAGACTTGCACGTTATTGACTCACCAATCTAAGAGTCTAATTTTAAGGCTGTCTGGGTGAAAGGAAATTTAAGTTACATCAATTCTGAATATGGCCCAAACACCATAATGTAATGCATACAACCCAAGGGAACCCAGGAGGGATTTACCATTTAAATCTTAATGGGGCATTTTCTGACTTCTGAGTGGTTACCTGTGCACACTGAATCATCTTTTAACATAAAGGTTTCTGGTTTGCTTCCTTGAGTTGTTTTTGTTTTTTTTTAATGGACTAGAATAAAAACTGTAGGTTTCAAATTTCCTATAGCAATGTGGGATGGGGTAAGGAGAGAATATAAAATAGACAAGAAAATCCAGAACAACAAGGAAACAACAGTGCTAATGCAACAGAAAAATTGTGAATTCATTTCATTCTTCCCTACAGGAAGGGGATCATTTCAGACCTATATTGGCACCAGGAGGATATTCCCTACTTGTGAAAAATCAACATCCTTCCAACCAGGAAGTACTGGATAAGATTCTGTGCAGTGGAGTCACCACTGATTTTTATTCATCTGTAGTACTGAGGGTTGAACACACTGGCCCAGATCCTTAAATGTTTTTAGGTCCCTAACTCCTACTGATTTTAAAGGGAGTTAGGTGCCTAAACACCTCTGTGTATCTGGACCACTGTCTCTTCAGCACTCCCAGATCAGAGAGTTTCAGAGATCATGATTTATTTCATTCTACAAAATGGAATAAAAAGCTATTTTGAGATTTTTTCATATGCTTTCAAATAACACTCTCATTGGTGTAGTTACCAAGTGTAAACAAAATAAATAAGAACTATGTAATTTTAAATACACAGTAGTTATGGTTGTAAATGGGGGGAGAGAATGTAAAAATCAAAACAAACTTGTATATTTCTTGTGGGAGCTGAACTACAGACTACATGCAAAGCAAGACTCAAGCTCCCCAGAGAGTCTTTTTTCAAATGGGAGAATAAAATAAAATAATAATAATACACTAATAATAAGCACTTATATAGCGATTTACATTTCCAAAATGCTGTGAAAACATCAACTAATGGGACACACTACAATAAGTAATGTCTAAAATGAGTTTATATACTGCATTATATTTTTCTACAAAAGTGGCTACGACTGTTTTCAAAAATTAAATTTCCCCACATATTGATACCAGTGCAAACGGAAGAATTAAAAAAAAATATGATGCAGACTCTTTCCCATCAAAGTACAATGTTTCTCCACAACCTACATAGTTCCAAACTCTGGTTCAAAGTAAGTAATTTATAGGACTTCATAAATAGAAAACTGATATTTTGTTTTTAAGAACAATAAATATGCAGATGAAGTCCTCAGGATAATACATGTGGCTAGTTATAAACAATTGCCAATTTTTATGAAAAGAAACTCTGGCTCATTCAAATGTAAGACCAACAAAGTATTTAAGCCAAGGAAATGTTTAACTAAGTAAATTAGGCACATAATAGAATTTTTTCTTGTTTCAATCTTACAAACAAAAAGACATTCCTTATTCAGCAAGACAGTGCTGTTCAAATGAAAAGATTTCTTAAGGACAGGCAAATGTCCCTATTCTACAATTACTGAGAGCAAGCACTTCTTAAATTTCAGATTCTTAGTGGGGCAGCCTGACATTTTTTTTTGGCAGAGTGGGGTTGGGAAATCATGTACGTAATACTTCACAGTTGCATCACTTCACATTTATTCATCCCAGGATCTCAAAGTAATTTACAAACACAGATCCCTTTAAGGCAGCAGAAATGCTGTTCCCATTTTGCACACGGATAGACTGAGCAAGAGAGAAATTAAGTCACATATCCATAGTCACAGAGAGTCAGTGGCAAACCCATAAACAAAAACTCAGAAATCCTGACTCCCAGTCCTGTTCGAACCCCAGGCCGTATTAGCTCATTATTTCATGCTAGGGTTTCCATTATTTTTTATTGTTATTTGAACTGCAGTAGCACCTCGGAGGCCCAGCATGGACCGGGAGCCCATCGTGCACATCTAGCTTTAAGCACGCACTTAACAGCAAGTATGTGAGAATAGTCTCAGTGACTTCAGCTTGGGGGTTTCTAATGGTTGTACAGTTTTCATAACTATAGAAAAACCCTGACTATCCAAACCTCCCTTTCCAACAAACTGCCAGTGTGACTCCCTGTTGTGCCAGGTCAAGATTATCTGAACATATTTGGTATCACCCAGGCAGTTCTGATACTGAAGATTCTGCCGAACTTTCTATCAGCTCAGCCTTAAGGATTCTGCATAAGGGAGTGGCAACAGAACAGGCCATACACACCACATGTTGCAAAACAGAGAGAGAAAAAAAATTCAAGTTTTTTTAAAATACGTCTGCTACATGGGCCAGATCATAACCCGACCAACACTGCTGCGTAGTTACATTAGGGATGAGGTTCTTACTCCTCCTTAAGCCGAGATTCTTATTGCTCCTTAAGCCCTTTCACAGCCTCCCCAGGTCTTGGGTACTGGGTACAGGGAGTAAGAAAGCTATACACAATCCTTCCCAAGCAAACCCTTGGCTCCATCCGCACAATACACCAGCCAGTACAGCTGAGCCAGCATTGTAGTAGTAATCTGTTACTGGTGAAGGCCAACAGCAAAGAGTGGGCAGGGAAGCAGCTGAAACTCTAAAAGCAAAATTTACTCCCTGTGCTGCTCCCGGGGCAGTGCAGCTACACTCATCCCTTACAAAGGGCAAGTTGTATCTGCTCCGTCTAGTCACATGTTAGTAGTTAACAACAATGGTGAGTGCAGAATCAATTCAGAGAGAAGGACAATTGGGCATCACAATTTGTAGAGTTATATTGATACTAATGCAGCTAAAACTAAATTCACATCACGATGCATTAAAAATATGCTCCTTAAAATTCATAAATTCTTAAAAAAAACCCTCTTATTTAAAGCACAGACATGGAAGACGCTGTGGATCCACCACTTAGCATCTCAAGAGATCAAGCATATTGAACAGTTTTTAAATTCTTTTACACCACTGCATATAAACCAAATAAAGATACAAACACAGTAAAAAATAAGCTACAACAAAACCTGTTTTCCTATTCGAGACATTATCTGTGTTAACATGAGACCCGAAGCTTCCACCAAAAGCAATCAGGACCCATAATTACGAGGAAATCAAAAAAGCAAAGGAATGATGCACACCAGCCAGGTACATGTATTGGCAAATATCCAATTCTTTCATTTTCTTCAACTGAAAAACAAACAAAACATTGCCCTTTCACAGCATGAAAAAATTGCCACCTCAAAGATACTCTAAATAAAAGACTGAACAACTCAAACATATTACTGTAATAATAAAAGGTCATGACAGCCAACAGTTGTGTTAGGGCCAAAGAAGCAATTATTTTGGACAAAAGAGGCCCTAATCCTTAACAAAAACCATAACTACTTTGAAATTGCTAAAATGTAAGAAAGCCTCGTAAACCAGCTTAGAAGAGGAAGTGACATTTGAGTCAATCATAGTCAAAATTCCCCTACAGGAGAAATTAAGTACAAAATTGCGCTAATAGAACCGTGATACAGAACACAGGAAAATCTGATACTACAGAAAATTGTTTCACCAATCTCTGTGTGAACAAAGTGATTCAGCATCACAATTTGCCTTCCAGGCTATGAGTGCACAGCACAACCTTACGTTAACACACCAAAAACTTAAATTTGAGTGCAGAGGGTCAAACAAACAGCCAGTTGGTTGAGTGAGATCATGTTCCGTTATGCACAACCTACAATACACAGACAAGAGTGAAAGTTAAAAATATAGCAACAGTTTTAAATCTCTTTTCTTGACATTTGTCAGCCAGACTTATTACTCATGTTGCTTTGGGTGTGCTCAGTCAGACAAAAAAGATTGTTCTTCACTAAAACTTGCTTGCTTCAGCACAAAGATTTCCATCGGGCTCGCTGTCTGTAACTTGCATACTAAATGTAAAGATGGAGTACAGGAGTTCCAAGTAATACCTGTATCACCTTTGAACTCTGGATAACATCTCTGCTCCCCAAGTATTTGAGACGTTTCTCTTGTTTACACTACTTTCAATGTCACCTTGTCTGGACCACTGAGATTACAAGCAACAAAAAGATTGCAGTCTCTAACCCAGAAACTACATGCACAGTCTCTATGGGTATGTCTACACTTGCAATAAAACACCCACGGCTGGCATGTGTCAGCAAACTCAGGCTTTTGGGGCTTTGGCTGCAAGGCTACAAAATTGCAATGTAGACATTCAGACTTGGGCTAGAGCCTGGATTCCTGCCCAAGTCTGAATGTCTACACTCCAGTTATTTAGCCCTGCAGCCTGAGCCCCACTAGCTCAAGTCAGTTAATATGGGCCAGATGCGGATGTTCCATTGGAATGTAGACATACCTTACATGTCTTCCACTTCAACCACCACAGCAGCCTTGGAATTGGAGCTCTAATGCCCCACATGGTAGCATGGATGAAACATCTTATCCAACCCTTATAGGTTAAGAAAATTAGGAGCAATGGAGACAGGAAAGAGGAGTATAAGAAATTAAATTTGAATTCAGCCCTTACATAACCGCTTCAACCTATGTGTGATGGTTCTGATGACATACATATAACCAGCTATGTTGCCTATCTGGGAAATTCACACTGAAACAACTTGTGACCATGATAAGTAAGACATTTCTAGTACCTCTGCATTTTGAATAAGTAGTTGGACCCTGTTTCAACTGCTGATTGGTAATTTCTCATATAGAGACTTAATCGATCGAAGTTTGATGTTGACTTCAACAGGAACAGGATTAAGGTAGGTTTACAGTACAGAGTACTGACTTTCAATGGGACTTGTGCACTTAAGTCATTTCAGCACTTCTGACAATCCCTTTCTTAATGCTGATCTTACCACTGTATGGTTAGATAGAAGTTCAGAACGAGTCACAGACATTAGCTTCACAAGGCTTGTCCATTTCAATTCCAATTAATTTTGACAAACTCTACAGTTTCAGCTCACATGGTTTTGCAGTTTAAGTTTCAGCATTTGTTTCAATCCAATATAATGAAAGTGATCATCAAAATAAAAGTTTCACTAGGCTCCATATATGGGGCATGAGTTCACTCTACCCAGAAACCAACCACATGGCCAATACAAGTTTCATTATAAAAAGTAAGATGAAACCAGGAAACTGTTTACTAAAAACGTATGTGCATCCAGGGGTGCCAAAAAGTTCTGCTTTCGGTTTCAACTTCAGGGTTGCAGGGGCTCTGAAAGAATTAAGTGAAACCCTGCTTGTTTCATGCTTGATCCCAAAAAGTTCATAGCTTCATGTGATTTCAGATTTGTAGAAAGTTCACACCGCTCTAGTACAAACACTAAAATTGCTCAGTTAAAGATACATGGATGGGACTCACCTCTGTGCACAGAACCTAAGCAAGGATCTCTGCACCATAAAAATCCTACATAAAACCCTGGTGCAAAGACCTTCTCCCAAGAGAATTTCAGTGATAATATGAATAGATTCAACACTGACCAGGAATAGCAAACCAACACCTGGGCAACTCATTCGACCACATCCCAATCCACAAACAAACAAAGAAAGCAAGTTTGGAACCCAGATTCCTCTGACATGTGTGTGTGCAAGTCCATCTCATTACTCAAGGACTTTCTTTCAGTGTCAAAATTAAACAATTTTCAGCAAAGGAACAGATTTCAGATTTGAGCTTACAAAAAGGGGTAATAAAGGTGGAGGAAAAAATAAAGCCTTTCAAAATAAAAGCACTGACATGCTTCAAATTCACAAAGCATAGGGAAATAAATTTACCATCAGGGAGAAGTGACATAGGTAAAGCAAAATGGTGCTGCTACAAGACAGCAAATAAACAGAACCAAAGAGACAAGACCACAAACAGGATAGTTTGCCATTTTTATTAGTATAAAAAAGTACGAAGGTATTATCTTCAGTAACTTCCTCATTTTGTTCATGCTTTGTTCACTGGAACAACACAGTTACTACTGCTAGGTATGCCATTGCAATGAGTTCCAAACCAGATAAATATCCACACGCTAGATGGCAGAGGTAATGTATACTGAAGTGCTTACACTAACACAGTAGGCATAGCAGAAGACTATCTAATGCAAGTATTCCCTGGGCACTGGAAAGACATAGGGAATAAACCTTTGAAGCAAGCCATCCAGGTGTCTAGAACTGTTCAAAATCAGTCATGTTGACTGAGACTTGATGAGAATCAATATATCATGGTGGGGGTAGTCTGCAGTTTTGCAATGTGCCTCACATTCATTTTCCTACAAACCCAAAAATAAAATGCCAAACACACACAAAAAATAAATCAGATTTTGTTTCCTCTTCAACACATTTGAGCTTTGACAGTTTTACTATGACAGTGGCAAGCTGTCAGTGTAATAGCTAGTGTCTGAGAGCTCGCTGGTTTTGGAGATCCTTTCATCATATCTTCTATTTTTGCTGTTCTAAACTAACAGAATAAGTGACTGTTTTGTTTCCAAACACATACAGCCGCATGGAAACACCACTCAGCAGAGATCAAATGCTGTGTTTTGTCTACAGATCAAAAACAAGGGGAAAAATCCAGACAAAGGGCCTGATATTGTAAGGTGCTGCTGATCACCAATTAAAAGGTATTCAGTATCCTCAATTCCTATTAAAACTAAAGGGAGTTCCTCCACACATTCAGAGATTGGGCCCAGAGCAAGTAACAAAACACAAAATCACAATGCTTTTACCATTAAACCAATTCTCAAGACCTTCTCTAAATGGGTTACCAATATGTAAGGTTAGCACATGTGGTTCTTTTCCACCTATTTTGCTTTCTTCTGAGACAGGATTCCACCTCACAACCACAATACCTGGCTCCATGATAAGCTCTCATATTCCATCTCCAGCTAAACACTAAATGGACAAAAGTTTAGTACGTATTTTTTAAATATCTTCCCAAGGCAGAGTTTTCACCCTTCAGCTCACCCTATAGTCAGACAATGTACATATTTTTTTTAATTGTTCTTTCCGTTGCAAGTTACCTCGAATACACATCAATCAGTAATTTAAAACAGTGCATTAGGGAACAAGCTGTGTGGTCTGTTTTCTTCTTCGTATTCAAATTCATGCTGGATTTGTTCCACAGTCAAATCAATGGCTACATCAGTCTATAGGTCACTTCCTGTTTTACAGGTGTGCGTGCAGCTATACCATGTTAATTTAAAAATGCTTACTCTATACAGTTTTAATCCCACCTAAATACAAGTTCTGATATCAAGATTGTTTGTAACATCCTTCAAGGGCTGTGGTCAGGTTTCCCATTTACCTAAAGAGCAAGAGCAGAGAAAACTCACTGGAGTAGCAGCAGCCAGGTAGACTAACATTAAATTCCACAGGCTACAAATACTAGAAAGAAAATATCAGAAAAGAAAAGGAGGAAAAAAACATTGTGATGTGGATATTTATATACATTACATTAGTTTTTAAATAAGATACGCTGGGGCTTATTTTTCTTATTATTTTTTCAAGATTCCTAGGTGATTTTAGCACTCCGATATGACGATAGACACTGTAGAAAACCCATAATAAATTAGACAGATATAACACACACAAGTATACCAATAGTTTATAAGCTACTTGTTTGTCAGCACCTGTTGTCATAGTAGCTGGATGGGGACACACATGCACACACACACACACACCCATGGGCCTGTCCAACAGAAGCCAAAAAAACTGAATTATACACCATATTGACTAACGGTAAATGCATTGTTAAATCATAACTTTGAACAGCAAATTATCATTCTCCCATATGCAAAAAGGAACTACAGAATTTCACTCTAGATTAATTTTAGATTAAAGAAAACAACCAAAACAATTAACACAAGTCAGCTCTCTATTAGAGAACACAATGTGGGTCTCCCTACAACATGCTTCATCAATTCTACCTCACAAAATGGCAGCTTACCTCTGCAGACTCCTTAAAAATGTAGATGGGCAGTACTGGTAAAACGGAGAACAGTGATACACACCAAGTAAGGTATGCCCTACTTTATGGATCTGGCTACAGTGATGTCTACACTAGGAGCACTTTGTCAGGATAGGTACACCGACTTGCAGAGTGCTCATAGTATGGATGCGTCTTTTACCAACAAAACTGCACTTAGATTATTCCAAACCACCCATCACACCTCTGAGTTTAACAAACTGTGCCAACAACAGTTTTGCCAGTGTAGCTGCACCTATATTTGTGGCTTTTGCCTCCACAGCTATGTTGGTCAGGGATCACACCTGACCAACATAGCTATGCTGGCAAAAGTTTAGAATGTAAACTTGGACTACGTAATGAATGACTGTGCCATGCCTTTGCCACCGTTTTCCAGTAGCTTACAAAGGCAAGGCACTGGTTAACAAATGAAGCTAAGACTGCAGGAACTACGGTACCCATCCAGCAATGTAAGGACCCCCCTTGTTGAAGTGGAAAACTTATTTACATGGGAAAAATCTAAACATTAAACACAATTCGGGAAATATTTCTCTCCCATTTAAGATGATTTAAACCAGGGGTACGAAACTGTGCGAGGGCCACATCGGGGTGCAAAACTGTATGGAGGGCCGGGTAGGGAAGGCTGTGCCCCTGAAACAGCCTGGCCCCCGCCCCCTATTTGCCTCCTCCCACTTCCCACCCCCTGATTGTCATCCTCAGAACCCCCAACCCATCCAACCTCCCCTGCTCCCTGTCCCCTGACTGCTCCGACCCCTATCCACACACCCCTGACAGGCCCCCCAGCACTCCCACACCCTATCCAACCCCCCTGTTCCCCGACCCCTGACCGCCCCCCAAAACCTCCGCCCCATCCGACCACCCCCTGCTCCCTGTCCCCTGATTGCCCCCAGGACCCCCCCCCGACCCCCCCCGACTTCCCCCCCAGGACTCCCTACCCAACCCCACATCGCCGCGCATGCCGCCCCCTTACCATGCCGCTCAGAGTGGCAGAAGCTCACAGCCCCAAGGCGAGGCGAGGGGGAGCAGCAGGCGAGGGGCCGGGGACTAGCCTCCCAGGCCAGGAACTTAGAGGCCGGGCAGGACAGTCCCACGGGCCGCATGTGGCCCACGGGCCGTAGTTTCCCACCTCTGGTTTAAAATAAAATGTAAATTTTAAACACAGTGGTCCCCAAACCGTAGGGTGTATCCCCCTAGGGGGACATGGAGGAACATTCAGGGGGTGCATGGGACCAGGGCCAGCCCCCACAGGAAATGGGGAGGGAGTGCCACCCAGCCCCGCTCTACCCCCAGCTCCACTCCAGCTCCAGACCCTCCCCCCAGTTCAGGTCCCGGCTTTGGCTCCCGGCCCCTGACCATGGCCCCCAACCACGGCCCTGACCACAACCCAGCCCAGCCCATGGCCACGGCCCAGCTCCTGGTCCCAATCCCACTCCCAGCCACACCTTCCGCTCCCAGCTTCCAGGCCCGGCCCAATCACAGCTCCGGCCCCTGGCTCCCAGCTCCGCTCCTGGCTGCAGCCCCAGCTGCAGCTCCGACCCTACTCCTGGCCCCAACTCCCGGAGGTGTGTGGACAGGTTACAGTATGGGCAAAGGGAGGGGCATGACATAAAAAGTTTGGGGACCACTGTTTTAACATGACTAACTATTTCAAAATTGGTCTAATATTCCTTTGACCCCCTTCTATCTGTCCCTAAATTAAGAATTATGCTAGCAAGATTATACCTTGAAATAAACTTTCATTAGCCAATTTAACATTTGCCGGTAGAAAAAAAACACATTTATTAACTAGAATATTCAACACCCCAATAGCTCAGGCAGATACTGGATTAAAAGGGCAGCCTAATGTGCACGCGGACAAGTGAATTAATGCTCTCCAAAAAATAAAAATGTAGAATCTATATTTAAACAATGAATTTAAGTGGACTTTTAAAACAGATCTCTGAATGACAACACGAATAAGTTATTTTGCTACCCTTTTCCTCCCCTCCCCAAAATAGAAAGCCTAGAAAAGATAAATTTTTGGGGGTAACTGCTTAATCTTAAAATCTACTGGAAGTAACTGCTCCTCTAACAGCCTTTTGTTTGTTTGCTTAGGTTTTTTGGTTTTGTTTAGCTTTGTATGCAACAATCAGACAATAATAGTTTTTAAACAACTGGTCTACTGTCCCCAGTTCTGCCACTAATAGCTATGACACACAGAGCATTTCTTGGATGGATGTGCACAGGGATACAAAAAAAATCTCATTTACAATTTGGCATCTCAAGTAGGACAGGGTGGTTCAACAGCAGGTGACAAATTAAAAGCTCATTTTTCTACACATTTTCTTTAGAGCCACATTTTGAATACAGACCCACTGGCAAGAAAAAAACACTGATCAGATTATTCTTTAGAAAATGAGAATGTGGTCTCAGCTTAGCTACTAGTCAGTCTTACACACACTGCAAACCACATTGACATAACCTTGAAGTTTATGCTACAAATAGTCTCACAATTGAATACTGCAACTAAAAGAATATCTTTCTTCAACTTGTTTTCTTGTTTCTCCAAGGTCTCTTGAGGAGTACCTTAAATAGCAGTCAGGGAAGTCTGTATTAGAGATATCAACACTGTGGATAACATGCCAAACGAGAGTTGGCGAGAACCACAAGATTTGCCCAGATCTTCCCCACCTGCTCCTGGCCTCACTTTCAGCTCCCTTGTATAATTTCTTATTGGTTGTTAAAACAGTGCTAGTACTGTGTTTACTGTTCATTTAAAAATCAGAGAACAGGGAGCCACATTGTGGCTCTTTCAGTCAAGTCTTGTGGATCTTCCTCAAGACATGTATTTAATTTCACTGCTCAACAGGTTACTTGTATCCTAGAAAAGAAATTTTCTTTTTTAACACTACAGTTAAAAAAACAAAAAGTAACATCAACCTAAACAAGCAAAAACAGTTTTACAAAGGTTGTCATATGCCTATTAAGAGGCAGGAAAAATTAAGTTAGGAAAAACTTTTTAAAAAGCCCTTTCTGCACTGAAATCAAAGGAAAAGCAATGGATTTTAAACATTAGCGTCAGTTAAGTTTCAATATAAATTGAAGTTCAGGTAACCATAGTTTTGTTTTAATATGACTGGTATTGTATTTTATTGACACACAGCATTCAGGAATTTCAGATAAAGTCTATCATAGAATCATAGGACTAGAAGAGACCTCAAGAGGGTTTCTAGAGCAGTCCCCTGCACTCATGGCAATACTAAATATTATCTAGAACTGGGGTGGGCAAACTTTTTGGCCCAAGGGCCACATCGGCGTGCGAAACTGTATGGAGGGCCAGGTAGGGAAGGCTGTGCCCCCCAAAAAGCCTGGCCTCCGCCCCTATCCACCCCCTCCCACTTCCCGCCCCCGACTGCCCCCCTCAGAACCCCCCCATCCAACCCCCCCCGCTCCTTGTCCCCTGACCGCTCTCTCCCGGGACCCCCCCCTCTAACCCTCCCTGTTCCCCATCCCCTGCCCCCACTCAGAACCTCTGCCCCATCCAACCGCCCCCTGTCCCCTGACTGCCCCCAGGGACCTCCTGCCCCTTACCCAACCCCCCAGCCCTTACCATGCTGCTCAGAGCAGCATGTCTGGCAGCCGCGCTGCCCAGCCAGAGCTATACATGCTACTGCTCTGCACTGCAGGAGCACGCAGCCCTGCCGCCCAGAGCGCTGCCCGCGTGGCGGCGAAGCAGGGGTGACAGCAGGGGAGGGGCTGGGGGCTAGCCTCCCCAGCTAGGAGCTCAGGGGCTGGGCAGGACAGTCCTGCGAGCCACATGCGGCCCACGGGCCATAGTTTGCCCAGCTCTGATCTAGAAATTAGACCATCCCTGACAGGTATTTGTCTAACCTGCTTTTAAAAATCTCCAATGACACATATTCCACAACCTCCCTAGGCAATTTATTCCAGTGCTTAACTGCCCTTACAGTTAGGAAGTTTTTTCTAAATGTCCAGCATAACCTCTCTTCCTGCATTTTAAGCCCATTGCTTGTCTTGACTTGACTTGGAAAAAAAAAAAAAAAAAAGTGTTTTTATATGGAGGTAGCTGTTCCCCTCTCCACCTGGAATTGATCTCAACTCTCTACATCAGCTAAAACTGCCCATGCCATGTCTCCACTAGGATTTTACATCAAGATTGTTACCTGAAGGTTACAATGAACTTATTTTGCAATGAAAACATAACCTAAAATAAATAACAACATGAGCCCTCTCAGCCTCCTCCAAGAAATGGCCTATCTTCCCTGCTTCTCCACCCCAGTGCTCTGAGACCAGAGTATTCTCCCACACTCCACATACCTTTTGGGGGAATGGTCTGGTCAGAAGAAGCGAAGGACATTATGAAGAGCAGAGCACACCATTGCTGCAGAACTTTATCCTGCTCTCTTTCTTTTATCTGAATGTGAAACTTCTCAATCTCATCTGACAATGCAAGAAACACAAACTTCACCCCCTACCCAGTAAACCTTTACAGGATTATTCACATGAGTAAAGGATTTGAACAAATGAATTAAGACAAAACTGCATTTACCTGTTTAAAAAAAAAAATAAATTACAGCTATATGAAACTGAAAGTTACATATAAATTGCGTTCAAAATCCCAGGCCTTTTTCACTAATCTCCGCACAGAAACTCTGGGTTTTGGATTTGGGTTTAAAAAAAAACAAACAAAAAAACCAGACACACTTTCTTTGGAAGTCTTCATTGGACAAGTTCAAACACTGCCATAATCACAAAAAAGTTGCAACTCCAGGAGTTACTGTCTTAAATAATGTGTTTGTTTACAATTTTTTGAACTAGACCTTTTTGAGGGTACATTTCATTGTACATTTTCTGGCAAGAAAATGAACTACATAAAGAATAGCAAAAAAATATTGGCAGAACTAAAAAGGAGCAAGTTTTTTTATGTAAGTGTTTTACATTGGTAGTATTTTATTTTTCCAGGTATGCTTACTTGTTTCCTCTTATTTTTGTGGCATTTGTTTGGATTTTCAAGTGTGTTTGTTCTGGTCATTTTCAATTTAAAAAATAAAAATACATACACACACTTCCAGATGAGATAATGTAATGTTTGTGCCAAATGTCACAACTAGCCATCAGGTAGCTTTTATGTTCAGATGTCTGCAGCAGAAATAGTGTTGGGCTCAAAGCACTTTTTTCCTGTATTTTCTTAGTACTAAAGGGGAAAAAACAAGACTATCATGTCTTTAAATTTATTTTCCTTTTATTTTTCTTTTCCTGAATGTTCAATATTGCATTTTTCACCGGCATGTTTTCCTCAGTGCTTCCTCTCAGTTATTTTTTTAATTTGGGTGGCATGGAGGGTGGAATAAGGCAGAATATTACTTTTAATTTCCTCATTTCACATTTTTACCTACTTTTTTAAGTGGATGTTAAATACACCTCTTGATCCCCTAAGTTTTATTCACTGCGTGTAACTCCAGAGCACCACTTTTTCCTCTGTCATTTTAACCTGTCTGGTGCCGCTGCTAAAGATTAAGTTAGGCTTTGTCTATGCTACAAAGTTTTGTCGGCAAACGGCAGCTTTTGTCGACAAAACAGTGGACGTGCACACGCCATGATGCGACTTTTAGCAGCAAAAATACCCTGTTTTGGTGACAAAATAAAACCACCCCGACAAGAAACATAAGACTTTTTGCGCAAAATTTTGGTCCACTGAGTGCCAATGGATTTTATCGCTTTAATTGGCCTCCAGGAGGTGTCCCAAAATGCCCAACATGACCGCTTTGGTCAGCAGTTTGAACTCCACTGCCCTGCAGCCAGGTAAACACCCATCTGCCCCTCCCCCTTAGAAGCCCTGGAGATTTTTGAAATTCCATTTCCTGTTTGCTCGGTGTGGAGAGGTCTCATCGTATCTTCCCAGGTGAACATGGGAGATTATCACAGCAAACGCTCTCCCACTTGGACCACTGAGGAGCTGCTGGATCTGCTCAGTATATGGCGAGAGGAGGCAGTGCAGTCTCAGCAACGCTTGAGCCGTAGGAATTTTGATACCTATGGGCAGATTTCTCAAAGCTTGTGCAAAAAGAGCTATGATCAAGACACAGTGCAGTGCAGAGTGAAGATAAAGGAGCTGAGGCAGCCGTATCAGAAGGAGAGGGAGGCAAACCATCGCTCCGGTGCTGCATCTAAGACCTGCTGGTTCTATAAGGAGCTGGACACCATCCTCGGTGGTGACCCCACCTCCACCGCCAAGAGCCCCGTGGATACTTCAGCGGACCTGGAGGTGGCGGAAAGAGGCCCCAACCCAGAGGATGAAATCATTGATGAAGAGGTGGAGTTCGACGACAATGTGGAGCTCCCAGTGGGGTTGCTCAGTGGGGCAGGCAGCCAGGAACTGTTCAAGACTCCGGAGCTGTGCCAGGCTCAGCAGTTGTTCTCTGGTGAGCAAGAAGCAGGAGAGGAGATGCTGAGTAAGTGGCTGTGGTTTATGTAGTGCGGAGGTGGGTTCAGGGCATAGAAATGTACAAAGCTGGCTGCACTTCTGTGAGCTGCACATTTCCCTGTGTAACTAATCAGTACGGCAGTACAGGGTGTTGATGCACGCCAAGATCTCACGGGAATCCTCCAGAGAGATCTCTAAGAAAGTTTCCAGGCGGTACTCCGTAATCCTCCGCCGAAGGTTCCTTGGTATAGCTGCTTTGTTCCTTCCCCCACTGTAAGAAACTTCCCCGCGCCATTCGGCAATCACTTGTGCAGGGACCAAAGCATCACACAGGCAAGCAGCACAGGGACCAAGATGGAAGCCACAAGCATATAGTGGATGTACCCTCGCTTCCCTACTTACCCTCAGCAATGAGCCATCTAGTACAATGACCCCCGCCTGTGGAAAAGTGTGGGAGAATTTTATTATTTTTTCCCCCTAGTTGGCTGCATCACGACCCTCACAGAGTATGTGATCTTTTCCCCATGTGGGGTGCTCCCTCTTCCTTTCCCACCAAGCATCCTTGGGTGTGTGCGCGTGTGCAGTTTCTTGTGCAATAAAAGCAAAGTTTTTGAATGGTACCTCACCTTTATTTGTTTCCTACAAACTGAGATAGCAAGCACTACCAATATATGCACAGGCAGTTTAATCACTTGCTTACTGAAATGTAAGACCCCAAATGTCATCATTGCTTCCTAGCAAAACAACATGTAACGTAACATTGCAGCACCAATCACATATACATTACCAGATATACATTACCAGTTCTCATTTTCAGGGAGTTGCCTCAAAGCCTCCCTGATTTGAATTGCCTCCCTCTGGGCCCCTCTAATAGCCGTGGTATCTGTCTGCTCAAAATCAGCAGCCAAGCAGTCTACCTCAACACTCCACCCCTGAGCAAAGCTTTCACCCTTAGCTTCACAGAGATTATGCAACGTACAACACGCAGCTATGACCGTAGGAATATTATCCTCATTGAGGTCTAACTAGCCATAAAGGCATCACCAGTGTGCCTTTAATCTACCAACGGCACATTCCATGGTCATCCGGTACTTAATCAGTCTGTTGTTGAACTGCTCCTTACTGCTGTCCAGGTTTCCTGTGTAAGGTTTCATGAGCCATGGGTGTAAGGGGTATGCCAGGTCTCCCAGGATCACTATGGACATTTCAACATTCCCCACTGTAATCTTCTAGTATGGAAAGGAAGTCCCCACTTGTAGATGTATGCATCATGCACTTTCCCACACCATCCCGCACTGATATCAGTGAAACGCCCACAGTGACCCACAAGTGCCTGCAACACTATGGAGAAGTACCCCTTCCTATTTATGTACTCTCTTGCAAAGTGATCTGGTGCCAAATTGGAGTACGCGTGCCATCTATATCCCCTCCACAGTTAGGGAAACCCATTTCTGCAAAGCCGTCCACTATTTCACGCACATTTCCCAGAGGCACGGTCCTTTGTAGCAGGATGCGATTAATTGCCCTGCACACTTGCATTAACGCAGCCCCAATGGTCGACTTCCCGACTCCAAATTGATTCACGACTGACTGGTAGCAGTCTGGAGTCGCCAGCTTCCACATAGCGATTGCCATGCACTTCTCTACCAATAGGGCAGCTCTCATTCTGGTGTCTTTGCGCCGTAGTGCTGGGGCAAGCTCCGCACACAGTTCCAGGAAGGGGGCTTTCCACATCCGAAAGTTCTGTAGCCACTGCTCGTCATCCCACACCTGCATGATGATATGATCCCACCATTCAGTGCTTGTTTCCCAAGCCCAAATGCGACAGTCCATCCTCTGCACCTGTTCCATGAATGCCAAAAGCAATCTTAAGTTGCTCCTATCCATATCATGTAGCATGGCAGACAGCTGGGAGTCTTCTTCAGTTAGAAACTTCATGATAAACTGCACTGCCATTTGCGATGTCTTCATGACAGTTATCAGATGTCATATGTGCACAGCAAACATGGGCCATTGAAAAATGCCACAAAAGAAAGCTTTAAAAGCCCACGGAATTCTGGGACAGAAAGCAAGGCATCAAGGGACATTGAGCCCGGTCACAAGATGTGCCGCGATCTGCTCAGCCTTCCCATGAAAACTAGCGGCAGAAGGTGTTGAGCTGGACCGTTGGATAGATACCCATAATGCACTACTCACACTGTCGATGCTAGTGCCCCAAGTGTGGACGCACTCTGCTGACAGAGGGAGTGAGTGTGAACATGCAATACTGATTTTTATGATAGTGCTTTTTTAGTGTCGACATAACTTTTGTTGACAAAACTGTAGTGTAGACAAGGCCTTATAAGTGACCTGACAAAATGGGCAGATGAAAGAAGAAGAGATGTTCTCTGTTGTGTTGGGTGCTCAGTGAGTATTATCAATGGATATCTGAAGCTCACTTGAGCTCTCATTTCTGATGTAAACAACACTGAGGGTGAAAGACTGACCCCCTTGAAGTCAACAACAAAACTCTCACTGACTACAATGAGATTAAGATTTCACCCTGCAAGACTGCTAGGTCTGTTGCAGCACCACTTATGTCAATGCAACTTTTGCCATTAATTTCAACAGGAACAGGATCAGACTTTTACTATGTATTTTAGGGATCCAATCTTGCTCCAAGTGAAAGTCAATGAGAAAACTTCCATTAACTTCAAAAAGAGCAGGAGAAGGCAATAAGTGCTCTCCCAGTGCAGGGCTTCATCTTCCCTCCTCCACTCCCCCCCAAAGTCACTGGATTTCAAGGTATTATGTAGTGATTCTATCTTAACAAGAGACCTTCCACACTCAGTTCACCACACTGAAAGCAAGACTAATCTATCTGAACATTAACGTAGAAATCACTGATCTAAAGGCTTGTCTATACTCGAAACACTACAGCGGTACTGCTGTAGTGCTTTGTTGTAAACACTACCTACGCCAAAGGTGGGGTTCTGCCATGGGCATAGGTAATCCATCTTCTCAAGAGGTGGTGCTGTCTACACTGGGATTCCAGTCAGCTTACCTATGCCGCTCAGGGGTGTGGATTTTTCACACTCCTGAGCAACACACCTGGGTCAACCTAACTTTTTAGTGTAGACCAGGCCTAAGACAAGTGAGGAAATCAAGAAACATGCAAAAGGTGGCATCAAGAACCAACCTAGACCAGCCCTGCTGGATTCTCTCTGGAGTATTGCCCACTGATCTCAAAGATCTGTGGAGAAATTCTTTCGCACAAGAAATAACAACAGCTTTTGTGGATCCAATGAACTGGGTGGTTAAACCTGTGGGTATCCAACAGAGGGATATATTTTCATGGTGGAGGTAAAAACAAGGGACATTTTTCTAGTCAGGGGGTTGGAGAAGGATAAGAATAATGTTCAAGGATTTTCACAAAACGTGCATATTACAACAGGAACAAAAGAACTTTGTATTTAAAACAAAAAAAAAAATCTGGAAAGCAGAAGTGGGCTACATTTGACCAAACCTCTGGAAGGTGTAACATGAATCATAAATGCCAAACTGTAACACAGTAACCATTTAACTTTACCTTTATAATCGTAAGAGATCATTAGTAAATTCACTAGTGAGCATTACGTTTTCCACAGCATCCATACAGTGCATTTAAACAAATTATTTTTCTCTATATATGTATTTTTCTCTATTGTGTCTTTAAAGAAAGCAAAAGATGTATTTGTTTTATCAAAATTAAATCTAATTACTCTGCTTGGAGAAATACTGACTGTTACTATTCTGAAGAAGAGCATTATTTACCAGGTTTCAGCTACAGAAAAAGGTAACAGAAGTCTTTTTGTTCTATGTTTGTACAGTGCCTAGCACAATGGGGTCCTCGTCCATGACTATGGTTTCTAGGCACAACAGTTACAATAAAGAAGAAAGAATTAACTGTTCAGTTTCTGATCTAGCAAGGAGAAAATATTGGGTCTGAGAGGATCAACTCCACAAAAGTTGTCCTGTCAGAGCCTGGGAGGTAGAGTGGGTTCTAAAAGGGGCCACATACCAAGAAAAGTAAGATCAATTAACCCTTTACAGTACTTAACAGAAATACTAGGACTACTTGTGTTTTTCCAATAATGGAAGCTCTCTTCTATCACAAAGGCTGGGTTGCATTTCTACTTTCCATTCTACATATGTAGCAATAGGTCCTTTACTGTTTGCACAGCTCTTAAAGTTCTGTAAAGCATTCACCATTCACCTGTCACACAACACAAACTGATCCCTTTGAAATGAAAATCTAAAAGTAAATGTGTTAGTCAATGCCTGCCACTGAAACAAGCAAGCCCAATGACCATCTATAAGCCTTGAGGCAGGTAATTCAGTTCAACATGAGATTGGTGAACAACAGTATGTTTTATTTAATTAGGACGAACAGAAGAGATAAACCTCACAGCAGGGCGGGTAATGACAACATTTCAAAAATAATTCATGCCCAGGTAACAAAAGGGTAAATTTCAATTACATAAAAAGCTAAAAAGTTGACTTAATATATCCAAGAGGGAAAAGAAAAAATTAATAAATGCACTGCATATGATTAACAAGTGGCATCTGCAAGCACTCCACATTGTTCTGTTGCTTAGTCTGTTGATAGAAAGCAAAAAGCCTTTGTTTCTAAGCAAATGCTAACAACAAAATGAAGTAGTTTAGATGCAGACTGGTACAGCAACAATATATAGAAAAGTAGTCATATAGTGGAAATCTAACAACATACACCAATTCATTGGACTGCAGCTATCCTTTTAAATATGTCCCAAATGGTATTGATTAGCTTTCAGCCACATCTAGTCCCCCATACAAATATTTCAAAAATACTACTAAAATTTCTGTAAGCTTATGTCTGTTTTGTGATTTTTTTTCAATCGAAGAGATATTTTAATATCTTAATATCCTTCTTTTAGAACAGTGGTTCGCAATCAGTGGTCCAGGGCCCCCTGGGGGTCTGCAAGTAGGATTCAGGGCGTCTGCCAAGCAGAACCAGTGTTAGACTTGCTGGGGCCCAGGGAAGAAAGCCTAAGCCCTGCTGTGCAGGGCTGAAGCCTGGGGGCCTGAGCCCGCCACCTGGGGCTGAAGCAGAAGCCTGAGCATCTTAGCTGTGGCATGGGGCCCTGGGCAACTGCCCTGCTTGCTACCCCTTAAAACCAGCCCTGGCTTTTATATGTAGAAAACTGTTGTTGTGGAACAGGTGGACCATGGAGTTTTTATAGTGGGGGGCTCAGAAAGAAAAAAGGTTGAGAACCTCCGCTTTAGCCCACTCCATAAAATGGCTCTGGCAAACCACCACTATTCAGTACTATAAACAATATATTCAGGTGTAGACAATGAGATGTAGTCCTTAAAACTGACATTTTTCTTTCCTTTAAGAAGCCTACTAACCTGGTTTTCGACGTTTACAAACCAACTTCATGAAAGAAGCTGCACAAAGTACAAATGTAGCCCAAGGCTTTGGTTCTAGACTCCAAAATTATATTGAATATATTTACACAGTATAGTAGATCCTTGCTAATTCTCACTTCACTAATCCACAAACCTAAATTCTCATTAAAAAAATCCCCCCCAAAAAGGCAGTCTCACCCCATTTGTCATCCAATATTTAAAAGAAGAGAGATGTAAATAGGTCTCATATTACTAACAATTCATTACTAAAGTATATTTATTAGGATTCTATGAAACACCGTAGCAGCCATCTTTTTTGGGCATTTTTGGGAGGTAGCATTTATGAGTTGATGGGCTAGATCAAGGGGCTGATTTAGAATTCATAAGGCAATTCAATTAGTATGGTTGGTTAATATCTTTTGTTCTGGGGGATAATTTGCTAAGAGTCTAGCCAGAATACGTAGTTTGGGATTATGCATGAGGGTAAATGTATCCAATTTTTTTAAAATCAAATGGTGGGTTTCATATTTTTGAAGTGCTGTGGAGCACCAAGAGCTTGACCCTACAAACTGAAAATAAGAGATTAAACTAGTCTTGTAAAAATACCTATGTAAACACTGTATATTTATTAAAAGCAAACTAAAGGTAAACCCTAGTATATGAATAAACTATTGTCATTTACTGACCCACAAACAAGTTATGTTTTGTAAATGTTCATTGTAATTATTGATCCCTGGATGTCATCCCATGCATTTTTCATACTGAAATGATTTCAATCTAGTTACTCAAATAGCTTTAAAATAAAAGTTTTGTTGGCACTAATCAATCGATAGAGCCAAACTAAAACCCAGTCTAGGGTAAGGCAGTTTGTATTTACACAACTTTAACACATCTGCAAAACATCATCATTTTTATACCTAGTTCAGAGAATGGCATGAACATCTGCTTTCATTTCAAGACATTAATTTTCAATTATTGAAGAAAAACAAAATAAATCCTTACAAATTACTGGTAACTGTGGAATCTTTTGTTATTCTATTAGTTTATAATAGTAATTTAGAAATCCCACAATTAACATTCCTAACAAGGGCTTTCTGATGGTTATTTGTCATTTGTGGCAATTCAGTAATGAATGATGTTCTTTATGCTGCTCTGATTTTACCCAAGTATATAAGTATATACACAAGAGAAGAAACAATAAGCATTCTCTGCTAGCATCTATTGCCTTGTAACGTTATTTTCCAGTGGTTAAAATTAGATGAAACATGACTAAAAGCATTAGATTTCTATCTGCTGCCAATTTTTGTTTAAGCCCTTCACTTCACCCGTCCTACATTTTTCAATTTTTCCTTACATTTAATAGTTATATCTACTAGAACCAGTGAGACCAGCTCACAATTAAAAGGTTTTTGCCATACAAGACTTGAGTTCCAATCAGTAAGCCCGTTAAACAATACGGAGATCTTCCCCGGAAACTAGACTGTGGGAGAGGGGAAAAAAAGAAAAAAGAAAGACTTTTGGAGCTCATGGGAAACCTCACTGGACTCTTATAACAAACTATACATGCAAATTTAAGAACTACTACATAGGCTAAAATCTAAAGGTCCATGCTCAACATACTGCATGGATTCAAATGTTCTCATGGTATCAACAGCACAATGAACCAGTATCATCTTCAATGATGCTAAATCCCAAAAATGCTATGCTTGGTACAGAACAATCAAGAGTGAAATCTTACTTGAGATGAGTTTTATCTATTTTAGCTTCTGCCTTCACTGTATCAATAAGAATCCACTGAAACTTGAATGAACTGTAAAATTAAAGGATAATCACACAAGTTTCTTGTATTTGGCAGTCATGATTATACTTGTCAAAATTTAATTTGAAGAATGTACTGTTCCACTACTGTCAAGTTCTTCTATATCAGCTGGGAAAAAAAGAAAATTATATCTTTAAGACACGTATGAAAGACATTGTTACTTCCACAGTCAACTCTGTAACGGAGCTCCGACATTGTATAATTGACTTTGCAAGCAGAACAACAGCAATATAACAAAGAAAATGTCAGTGTTTTCACAGCGCTAATCTATAGCACTAGGAGGGCCTCCTGCTGTCAGCCAGAGCTGACAATACAATAGCTTTCAAAGGGATATTACCATCACGCTTTTATTCTTGACATCAATCAAGACAAAGAGAATCCTTTTCACAAAACATTAAAAATCAAACCTTTGTATGAGCGGATAGGTAAAACAGCATTCCTTTAAAGAAGATCATTCATAACAATCAACTAATTGGAGCCTAGAAAACGGCTGAAGTATTTTTATTTACTTTGCATATAATGAAGTACAGAGCAACCTTGTTTTTTTTGACTGACACAAATGAGGCAGGTATGCTGTGAACCAAAAGTTTCTATCAGCATTTTTTGCCAACTGAAAGCAAAAAAATATGACAGCAATTCTGCAACTTCAAGTAGGATAACAAATCTAGACTTAATTAGTGCATCCTTTTTGCAAAACAGTTTGATTACTGACTAGCATGTTTATGAACAAAATACCATTGCAATCTGACAGCAATTTGCAGAACCGTCAAATTCAGCAACCAAAGTGCATCTGACGTTTAAAACCTTGTGCCAATATGAATGTAGTTCCCACAAACTGTATTCAAGTAATTCTTCAATTAAATTACATAGAACCTTGAACCTGTGGTTCTATTACCAGGAGCCCAGTATCTCACATGCTCCCTTATTTAATTGGTTCTCAAACATAAGTAAGCTGTATCATAAGCTATTATTTAATATAGGATTCAACAGAAACCATTAATAATTATCACTGTCAGTCAAATGGCAGCTTTAGAATACAACACCTCTGTAAAGTTTGGTATAAGAAAAACTTCTAAAGATATTTCCTTTTAACTTATTAAAGATCACATCTATCAAAGAAATTAATGGTGCATTGTGATGTTCACAATTTCATTATGGGTCTGAGGTTCACATTCAATTGATTTGAATTAATCTGAATAATATACATCTCCTCTTTACAAATATTAACTATAAATGTCATTGACAAAACATATTATTGACAACTTGACAAAAAAAGGATTTTGTTCACTTTTGGAGAAATTTTTTTTTGGCTGTCTGCAAGTACACAGTTAAGACAGAAAAAAAATCTTTAGGGTAGCCATTCATCTTACAACTTTGTAACTGTTAACACAGCATGTAGACTATAAATGACATAATTATGTTATAAGTTGCCAAGGACTCAGCATATCACTTTCTTTTATGCTAGCCTGACCCTCTCTTGAGTCAGCTTCACTTAAATTAAGTAGAATGTTCTCTCCATCAATCAACTGTAAGGTTGGATTCTTTTAAATTTTCCCATTCAAATTAATGTTTAAAACTAATCAATGTATTTAATTTCAGATCTTAAATTCCACATCAGGTAAAATTCCACAGCTACCAATCTAAATGGATGGTTACTAATACAGTAATTATTGCAACTTTTTATTATACTGAACCAGAGACCTAGTGTTACAGAACAAGTGCAGGGTTGTTATGTCATCCAGTTGTTATACAAATCTTCATTCTATATAATTTATAATTTAAAATTAAGAACTTGTCAACATTTGTTACCTCTGTCAAATTAGTTTGTTACTGTAATGACAAAGATTGTGCACCTTTCACTGTTAATATGCGGTCAACCTGCATTTTACGCATAAAAATCTCCCTTACATCACAGGCACAGTTATCCCATTTTAGTACTTAAGCTTTTTGCATGGAAATGGATGCACAAATCTCAACAGTGGTTACTAAATACAAAAGCTGTTATATAATGTGAAATAAATATACAGAAAAGAGAACTATTTGAAGAAGTAATAAATGCTATGCATAGATCTATATAATTTATACTTGTTTTCCTTCTAAGTTGAATTGGGAAACTTGTGACCTCACAGTGCCTTTATTTATTACATCTCAATTATTTCCATAGAAACGTGTACTGTGGCAATTTACTGGGTTGCCAACTACCTAGACTACAAGATGTATGTGATGGACTTTTTAAAAGCCAAAGATATGTATGAGTAAAAGAGAAGGAAGAATTTCTCTCTCATACATATGAGTTAGGACCATGTGTGTACAGAGTTATGAATTGCAACGTACACAGATTCACACAACATTTCTACCATTAATCAAGATATTCTTCAGACTGCACATTAGTCAATTAATATTAGAAAGTGTAATTTACAGCCAGTTTATGCTGGACTGGAAAAAACATTCCTAGTCATTAGAAAGGTATGCAAAACTTAGCTTCTATAAAAACTCGTTGTAAATATATTTCTAGATATTTATGCTTTAGAAGGGATGGAAAATACTTTATACTGAATATTAAAATATTCAATTAAAAAATACCATTGCAAATAATGGTGCCAACTGTACCAAGATTGAGGTCAAAATTAGCAAAGTAAAACAATAATGCCTTGTGGTGAAGACTGCCACACACAAAAAATGATGAAGTAGAAAACAAATTAAAAATAAATGGCAAATGTGTAATTTTATTAAATAAAAAGGGTTATTGTTAAATTAGCTTTTCAAACTAATATGGTTTTTCAATGCCACTTAACTATTTCCTGTACAATACATGTGGTACTTTATCACAGAACAAAATATTTTGAACTTCCAGAGGCCTATCCACCAAATGGGGTCCCCCTTTTCAAGGGAAGTCATGACCTGAGGCCTGTATGATTTTTTCATAGTGTGATTCTTCTTGTTTCAAATACCATTTTCAGAACATGCACTAGAAATAGTTATACTTCTCTCCGTTTTTCCTTCTATGGTCTGTAACACTTCATATACCAATACAGAAGAGCTGCATCTACAGGAGATTGTCCTGAATTTTGGAGGTCCACAATACCATACTGTTAAAGTGACACACAGCAGAGGCTAAAATACTGTTAGTCTGTAAGAAACACATTCCAGCTTTTTGTTTAAAGGTGGAAGTCTTACTTTTACAATAACATAATATACAGCTGAGAGCAAGGATTAAATAAAAACAAAATTGGGAGAGGATCTCAAAACAAAAGCTAATATCATGGAACAGTATTTCACATGCAGTACCTCTTAAATGCATCAAGTTAGTTCACTTCTTAATTACCACTATGATTAAATGAATGTATTTTCTACATCTAAAAGTTATTAAATAATGAACACTTAAAAGTTTTTGTTCCATTAAAAAGCATCCAGACCACTCAGTTTCTGATTAAGTACTTCTACTTTGTATGAGAGAGTAAAATGTTAGCCAAATGTTATCCTAACCTTTCAATGGCTTTGACTAGCAAGTATTCTAAAATCACTGCTGCATTGTCACATCAATTTACTGAAAACTCAAAAAGAATGCAGTTCACACACACGACAGCACATAGGTATTCTGGGCCTTGGCCTTTATTTGTACATTTTGTAGACAGCTGTTTTCTTGAAGTGATAAATATCCGATTTTTAAGTAACTCTTAACTGTAAATGTTTAAATACTTTATTATGCCCTAAAGAATGACTATGTGGGATGAATTTATTTGTAAAATTTAACCTTTCACTTCTATTTTAAAATATCACATTCTACTTCAGTGTACCCAACTCTAAATCTGACTATTGTCTCTGCAGTTCCTCATGACTTATCCATCTTAGATTTAAATTCTGTGTGACACTATTTGACTATTGAAGTAATGGATTTTAATGCTTCCTTTCTTTGATCACCCTTAAGTGTACTGTACAGTAAACAGAGGAAACAGGTGAATCATAGACTGTTCCTAATTGGACAGAAACATTAATTTCACCTACCTGCCAAGATGCTATTTTTCCCCACAAGCATAATTTTCAAACTACAAGCTCTGACACCAAGAGACAGCAAGACTGGAATATGCTAAATTATAAACTTTTTATTCATCTCTCCAAATTATTTTGCAAGAGCACCCTCTGACATGGAAATTCTATAATAGCTTGTTAAATTAGTGAAATGTGTGTGCTTATAAAATATTTGATTGTATCTATCTTTGGTTTATTTCTCATCCATCACCATGGTAATTCTGTTTTAATATATTCTCCAATTAACATTTCCACAATAGTTATCTAGCTGCATCTTGATAACTTCTGGCTTCAGGTCCATAACATCATAACCACATGTCATAAAAGGGAATAAGATAATCACATGGACATGATATAACATATCTATCCACTGTATTCAAAACACTGGGAAAAATAACTTGTTAGGATATATAACATGGATTCTCAGCAATACTCAGAGCTCAAACAATTTTCAAAAAAATATTTTAAAACAAGGAAAACTTCACCACACCCCAATTCATGCCTACTGACACTGGAGCCAACTTTGTGGGTCTGTTTTCAACCTTTTCATACCAGCCATAAAGACTCAACAAGAGACATGTGACTAAAAGGTACACAAAAATCAGAGTCACAGGAAATCCACTCTGCCATGACACACAGATTCCATGTGGGAATTCACAGATACTGTCTGAGATGCTTCCCTGATCAACCACTTTGTTACCCTAACAGAAACCAACCTATGCCACTCTCTCTAACTATGCCTACATTCATAGACTTTAATGCCAGAAGGGACCATCATGATTGTCTAGTCTCCTCCTGCACACTGCAGACCACAGAACTTCACCCACAAGTCTTACATGGCAGCAATAGGGGTAAGGGGAGAAAGTGGCATAGTCTGGCAGCCATTATAGAAACAGAGCAGCAAACCGTATACTCTTGAGTGTGAGGTTACTATCTTTCTAAAAGATAAATGGGGGGGGGAGGGGGAGAATTAGCCCCAAAGAGAAGGCCAGCTCTGCCATACACACACAGAGCAGGCAATTGCAAAGGACTGCAAAATATTGGGGATAGCAACATGTTCACTGACCCTCTATTGTTCCAGTGGCCATGGGCTGCAAGGGACATTCAGCTCCTGGTGTGCCAGGGCCAACTAAGCCCCTAAAATGGATGATGGAAAATCATGGAAGAACCTTTCCTCTCCACATACAGGGGAAATAATTCAGATGATCCCCTCCCCCTATTTACAGTTTCAAATAGGAAGTAAAAGGAGGTTTTCATACTGTGGGAAACCCCTTTCTCAAGTCTGAGAGCATACCCACCAGCCAGTGCACAAACCAGTCACTAAGCTGAGGCAATGCTTCCTTACTTTAACATTAGCAGAGGATGGAAACAGAAAAGGGAGACCCCCTGTAATCCAGACCATGGGGGACCTGGGAGGCCCTTCTCCACAAAGCCTGGCAAACTTGTCAGGAAGACTTAGCTCAGCTCAGCCACAAGACCTACTACTCACCTGAACTTTACTGGGATGGTTTATAAAAGCGGTGTTTTCCTGGCCTGCCCAAACAAACATTGCTGAGCTGTGGAAAGGGGGGGTCAACGGAATTTTGCCAGGCAGCCCTGGCCTTGTGAAGCGGGGCTGGGGGCACTCGGTGGCCACTTGTGAGGGGTGATTTTTGGGTTGCACGAGGATGCGATTTGTGTTAGGGGCTGGGGGGGGGGGTTGCAATGATCAAGAGGACACACATGCGAAGTGTGCGCTG
The DNA here is from genome assembly GCF_965140295.1 of Lepidochelys olivacea. Lineage (NCBI taxonomy): Eukaryota > Metazoa > Chordata > Testudines > Cheloniidae > Lepidochelys > Lepidochelys olivacea. Next base: position 16,333,562 of record NC_140422.1, on the reverse strand, counting down.
GGGAGGCACTTTGCTCATCCTCGGCCAGTGACAGGCGCTGAGAAACGGGGGCTGGGGGGGGCGGATGCTCGCTGGGCCAGTGGGGCTAATCCCCCGCCCCAGCGCTCAGGTGGCGTCGGGCCCGGGGTGGGGGGGGGCACTTCAGAGGGAGCGGCGGGCTGGAGAGACCCCCCCCCCCAGCCCCGCGGGTAACTCCAGCCCTGGTGCCGACCGCGGGGAGACGGCGGACGCCCGGGGGGGTCCTACTGGCGAGCCCCAGGCTCCGAGCCGCCTAAGCCGCCGCCCAGGCCCCAAGCCACCAGCCAGGCGGCGGCATTTTGTTGGGGGGATTCGCAATCCCCGCCAAGCTTGGCCCCAACCCCTGATTGGTCACGCGGCGGAGGCTGGCGCTGAGGCGGCCGCTTCCCGCACCCAGGCGGCGGCGGGAGCCATCAGCCGGAGCCAGCGGCGAGCGGAGCCGCTCAGCACGGCTCCACCGGGGGCCAGGGCGAGAGACGGGCGCACGCAGAGCCTGGGCCAGGCAGCGACCGGCGCGCTTACCTTTCACCGAGCGGGGCTTGGCTTGCTTCCTTCTGGACATGTCCAGGCTCCTCGGCTCGTCCTGCGGGTCTCTGCCTCCCTGCCCGCTCCCCCCTCGCTCTCGGTGCCTCTGCCCTCTCCTCGCCCCTCGAAACTTTGTCTGCTCGGCTCTACCAGGCGAAGCAGCAGCAGCAGCAAGATCGATTATTTGATTTCTGACTTCTTTGCCTGTTGCAATGCGGCAACTTCAGCTCCTCTTTCCACCCCTTGGGCACCTAGCGTCTGCCCCCTCCGCCCCCCCTCCACAAAAAAATCATACGCGCAACAGTTGCAATTTTTTTCCTAAATGTGCAAATAATAAAAACACAAACCAAGCCCAGCCCGCTCCCCCACTCGGCTTTTTTTGTTTTCTTTAAAGTTTGCAAGCGCCCTGCAGTTTTTAGCCCAGTTCAGACTTTCACAATAAAAAACATTTGCACAGAGCAATTAGAGCGGATTACTGGGGGGGGAGGGATAGGCGTTAGGAGAATTAAAGTGACTAAAAATATGAGAGGCGCTCTAGGGTGCAACCTTGTTGCAATTTTTTTTAAACCCTGCCCTGACTCCAATCAGCCCCCCGCCTTTCTTTCCTTTCCTTTTTGTTTTTGTTAAATTTCCTACTCTTTCCGGCTCTCTTGCAAATGATTTCAAGAGAAGGGCGAGGAGTCTTATTTTTAGGAGAGAGGGGAGCAGATCTCTTGTCTTTCCCCTTCCACCCCAGTCCCCCCTCCCCCTTTTTAAAAGCTAATGTCGCTTGCAGGCTGGCTCCTTCCCTCTGCCTTGCAGCCGTCCGGGTTTCTGTCCGCCTCCTCCTCCTCCTGCACAAATGCACTTCTGAAAACAAGGTAAGTGTTTCTTTGCATCGATGCAGGGGCTGCTAGCTGCCTCCATGTGTTATTCGCTGGAAGGTGGCACTGCTCCTGCCTTCATTGCTGCTGCTGCTGCTGCCCTGGGTTTTTATTTTCTTTAGCTCTCGCCAGCCTCCCTCTCTTTTCTTTGTCCTGGCTCCTTTTCCTCCTCCTGATCTTGCTGCTGGGGCTGCAGTGCAGACACACATAATAAAGCCAGGCTTGGCTGGAAATGTAGCTGAGTCCCAGCAGGAGGATGTGAGGAGTGGAGTCCCGGCGGGGGAGCGCTCTGATCCCGTAGGGAGCCCCGCACAGCCTGGGCTGATCAGACGGAGAGAGAGCCAACAGCACCGAGCCATGGACAGCCCTGGAAATACAGCTCCGGTCGCCCGCAAAACCCGGACTCCGCAGGGCGGAGCGGGAGGCGGCGGATTGGAGTCGCCAGGCGAGGCGGCGACTCCGCGGAGGCAGGGGTCGCTTTAGCCTCACCAGCCGCAGAGGCTGCCGCTCGCGCTGCCCGCGCCGTCGCCTGCTCCGCTTTATTAAACTTTCCCTCTTTCGTTCCCCTTTTCCTGCAGCCTCGTGGTTTCCTCTTCAGCTCGCTCGGCCCCCTTCCCCCGCGTCTGAAAGCCGATTAACCTGCCATCCCCCCTGCGCTAAACCAGACCTGGGTCCTCTTTGTCTTCCTGTCCCCTCCTGGCCAGTCCCACTTTCCCCGTACACTTTCCTTGCAGAGCGGGTGGTTTCTTTTCTTGTTCCTGGAGGGAGGATTGTGTTTGTTTGTTTGCCGACCAGATCGATTCAGTGATTTAATGCAGCTATCGTTTGGCGGGGGAGGGGAGCAGAGAAACTCCCCTGAATCTGTAATTGTACCCTCCGCCCCTTGCTGGAAGGCATACGACACCCCAAAGCTAAACAGGGAAGGATCCCTGCAAAGCAACAGGAATAAAAATGAGCTCACCCACCAGGCAGAAGGCAAACTTTTTGTTCTGTGTTAAGAAGGGGTAAAGTCCTCACACTTATTTTATTTGGAGCATGGCACCCATTCACTGTACAAGTTTTCTTTTCCCTCCTGATAATATATTTATTTTTAGGTGGTGTGTATTTCAGAGCTATTGTGTGCTGCTGTGAAAGAGGACTCCAAGCCTTTGGTTGAGCTGAGACATAGACTACCTTTAACAGCATAATACGGCATTCGGCCTGGGTCTCTGCAAAGTTTCGGCCAAACCTCTGCAGCCCTGCCAGCGGTCTCCACCATATTCTTCTTTCGCTTCCCCCAACTTCGGCTTATATGTGGCGACACTGAATACTGCATGGTTAGGACACAACAGAAATGTTATCAGTCTTTCATGATCAATAAGTTCATCTTAAAGCCCAGAAAAGGAAAATTCATTCCCCCCTGGTTACCAATTACCCAGGGCAACCTGAAACCATAAAAAAACCTGTATCCCACTGAGATAACTTACACGATCTTCTTGCGGTGGAAACAGGTAAATATTTCTTCGATCATATTAGGGGAAGATCGGACATTAACAATGTCTGTCAATTACAGAACTGAGAAATCTTCCTGAATTCTTGGTCTACTCTAAATCTTCAAAGGTGGATTCCGGGTTCCTAATTTAATGTTGAAATCTTGTAAAATGCCCCGGAGTCAGATGCATTTATATTTTTCGTTTCCTTTTATCTATATCCAGGGAGGGAAATGACAAAATAACCTCCCAAGAATACTTATAAAGTAATTGAAAAGGATTGGCCATCATTGGGAGTTCACCTGCTCATGGTAAAGGGATTATGTGTGAACTTTCTTAGGCCCTGGAAACTGGAGTTGGGAAATTTATTTTGTCTTCTTTTTTCAATATGTTAAATTGAGCAGTAAGTAGAGTTTGATGAACATTTCTGTGATAGAAAGTATTCTAGAGAAATCCTACATATGTTAATCTTATAGAGCACTTGATGCTGAGCTGAATCTATTACTGGAATTGGTAGAGAAACAATTACTGTTGAGTTTCTGTCACTATAAGTGAGGTTCTTTTCCTAACATATTTGTACAGCTTTTTAGAAGCAACACACACCTTTTTTAATTAGTTATATACTGACCTCCTTAAGAGAAACTGTGTTTTCAATCGTTTAAGACATCATTAAAGCAAGTCAAAGGAAACGTCTAAACTTCAAAAGAGCAAATATCAGTGGTGGAGTGGAACCATTAGTACAGATACTATGATGATAGGCACATAAGTAATACCTAAAAACAGGTTCTGTGGGTCTGATCCAGTGTAAGTCAGCATCACTCCATTGTTTTCAACAGAGCTAACCTATCTGGCTCAAAAATGGAAATAACACAGTGCGGTAGTTAATTTAACTAAAGGGTCTTTAAATAATATGTCTGGTAACAATTTTCAGTTGCGAAACATCTTTTTGTGTTTTACATAAACTCACAAACGAGATCTAAAATTGTAAATTAGTTTCACTTAATAACTGAATTCCATACTTACCTATAAAGGTTTTTTAATACATTAGGTAGAATTTTAATGGACATTTAGTGGTGATTTTTTCATTTGACAAAGGCTGTGGGTTTCATTAAAAATAGAATAAAGGCTTTACAATGCCTCTCTACGGTATTACTCCAGATTACCATCATAAAATTAAAATATAGTAAAAACATATTTCCAATAACATTGCAATAATCAAGATATAGTTCCCCTACATCAGTATGATCAGTATTAAATAATAGGGTACAGCAGAGTAACCTGGAATGAAGATGGAAGGATTTGAAAGAGCCTGTGGTCCTGATTCTGATCCCAGTCTGAATCGAGAGTAACTTCATTGAAGTCAATGGAGATATAGCAATATAAAAACTGGTGTGAAATCAGAATCAGGCACTCTGTAGCCATATGTGGTGCAGGACAGTTGTTGACAAGACCCTAGGGTGAAATCCTGAAGTGTGATGACTAGTCAGACTACATCTCAAAACCCTTTCTTTCATTACAGTAGTTTCATACCAGCTTCATGGTTGGTGTCCAAGAAGGAGCAGTCCAAAACTACTACTATTCTGTGCCAAGGTCTGTTAAAAAGTATCCAGTTCATATCTAGTGATGAAGAAATCAAAACAACAAATTTGAAGAAGAAAAAAAACTTTACCCATTTTTAAAATTCTCCACCCCCCCACCCTCCAATATTTTTATTCCCAAAAATATATATGGAAGTCTCCTACACTCTGATTCATCAGCATATCTCTGTTCAGCAAAGCTTTTAAACATATGTTTAAATACTTTGCTGGATTGGGGCCAAAAGTGCATAGATTTTTAGATGTGCTTGAGAAATACAGGATATACATATATTCATTTATCTAAGGTCCCCAAGCAAACACACTTTTGAACAGGACCCCTTTGAAGCCTGAGCAGCCCTACACAGATGCAAGGGTCTACCTACACAGTTCCTTTCTGATTGCAGGATAGACTTTATTGTAATGTTTAAGATTAATGGATTGTAGCACTGTAGCAGGTGCATGCACTTATAGTTTAATAAAATGTTTTTGTTTTGAACCTGTTACCTATTTTGTCTCCTCATAGATGTCTTGCATCTTTATTCATGGGAGGTTTAACAAAAAATGCAAAGTGAAAAGCATTGTAAAGTACAGGAAATCTCTGCCCCGGGGAAGTGGGTAGGGGAATCAAGAGACTTCTTGGAGCTCTTACAGACTTTCCAGAACTTATGGTGCCTCCTGGAATTTGGATGGCATATTCTATATTTAAAGTTCCATTTAGCTGTGTATTTAGTCTTCTTCTTGTGTAGCCTAGAGCCGTTACTACTGGATCCCTGAATTATGTGAAATACCTTAACAAAAGCCATGTGCCAGACATGACAGAGGTGCAACTTCCATCATAAGTGACTGACCCTAATGTACAGTCAGGGGAATCCAAATTTTGCAACACCATCGATCACACCACCTTGATAAGAATTTGTGGACTGCACTTAATTTACACATATGTACACAATTTTCTTTGCAAAATATAATTCTAAACAACTATGCCATTTCTTTATACATGTATCTTCCTTGTTAAATGACCAGGCATTGCTTATTGTTGTGTTTACTGGTAATAAAACACCCTGCAACTTTACCCTCACCCCATATTTTCAGGGCAATGGTGGACACAGGCCGTGGTAGAACAGTTATGAGAAATATTTGGCTAGGAGGTTGCATGTGTCACTTATAGACACACTATCCAGCTGTTCTATAGAGAAGCCAAATTCTACCCTTGGACACACAAGCACGACTAATTTAATTCAGCATGACTTGCACATGCACACAAGGGCAAAATTTGATCAGTGGAGGCTGGTGACATCTGCAAGGTCTACAATAGGCTTTTCCTCCCTAAAATTTCTCACCAGTGTTTAAATGGTTCAAGTTTTACCTGTGGGAGCACTAGTGTAAGCAAAGTGCTGGTGTTTTACCCACAAAGCTGTCTAGTCCTTTCCTGAGCAGAGAGTTAGACATGGCAAAAACCCTAGCAGCCTGTTTGCACAGTGTTGTCATCACAGTTGTGAAATTTTAGGACACACACTTTTCAGGTAGGCAAAACTGATATGTAAAGTTGCCATTCATCAGGACTGACTCAGAATTTTGGAGTGAATTTTTTGCTTTCTTCTCCCAAATGCAATCACTGTGAACTAGTTTTATTGCACAGATCCAACTTTTGCATTTTCTAGGAAGAGACTGTACCTTAATAAAGATGAGTTCTTCGTTCTTTCCAAAGTTCTCCTGCCTTGCTAGTGTCTCCAAACGCTATTCCATCCATACCTGCCAGGGTATATCCTAACATATTAGAACTTGTCCCTTCTCACATCAGAGGAGTCACTTTGTGAACACAAGAAGTTGCAGCTTACCCAAAAGCAGTATGATAGTGTTTTCTGGTGATTAAATGTATATAGAAAGTGATAACACAAGTCAGGTACAGCTATCTGTCAGGGTAATCCACTGTCACCCAAAATAAAACACCGGTTTGTAATAAGAATGGAAAACGTATAGTAGAACCTTTTGCAGAATTAATTCATCAATTAAATGACAACCTGGATAAATATAGGCAGGTCTTGGATCATTTCTTGACCACACTACAAAATAAAATGAAGAGGAGCCCTACCACACATTTACTATTTAAGGCAGAAAACTTCTGAAATTAACTATGGGAATAATTTGGCCTACAATTACTGTGGCCTTTAAGAAATCTTAGAGTGTGCTCTAGCCAGCACAGCCATCTTCAGCTCATCACCCCCACAATCTTGACTCACAAAAGAGCATAGTTAGAACCACCCCAACCACCCCACCTTTTGCCTTCTCCATAGCTCCCTTCTCCTTTCTTCCCCTTTTAAACTAAGTGCATTCTTAAAAACAGTTTGAACAGCTCATAGCTACAATTCTTGGCAAAAATCAGAGAAAAACCCCAACCAAACCACAAACCTTCAATAATAGAACAAATATCTCCATCCCATTTCTGGTTAGTTATAGTAATAAATGTCATATCTAGGTCTGAGAGAGAGGTCTAACTAGAAAATTCTGCATAAATCCAGGGTGGAGGCTATTGGGGAAGTCAACTCCAACCTCTCCCTGTCCCAGTCCTCTCTCTTCCCTCTCCTAGCTTCTTGTCCCAGTCCCATTCTCCTTGCCTACCCAGTCCAAATCTCTCCTTCTCAGGCTTCTCATCCTATTCTCCCCACCCGACCAGTCCCAGTTCCTCCCTCCCAGGTCCTCATCCAATTTTTCTCTCCACTATCTCCCACTGGCTCCCAGTCCTTGTCTCCCTCACTGGGCTCCTCATTCAATCTTAGACTCCTCCCCCCCACTCCTGCCTGGCTTTTTGTCCCAGTCTCCCCCTCTTTAGCTCCTTATTCCAGACTCCGTGCCCAGCAATCCCAGTTCTTCCCCTATGCCCAATGTAATTGTCAGACCTGTCTTCCCCCCTACACCCATTCCCCCCCTTACACTGGTTCCTCTCTCTTTTTCCAGTCAGTCCTAGTCTCCCCTTCAACTCCTCAGCCAATCTCAGTATTTGCCCCATTCCCCTCTCCCTCCCCCCTCCAGCTAACTGGCTCCCAGGTCCCACTTCTCCCTCTTTCCCTCACCATCTCCCACTCCTAATTTCCTTCCCCTCATCCCCCAGTTCCCAGTCTCAGTCTCCTTACCAAACCAGTTCTAGTCTCCCAGTCCCAATCTCTCCTTCCAATCAGTACCAACCTCCCCACCCAGCTTCCAGTCCCATCCTCCTCCCCACACCACACACCTTCCAATCCCAGTCTCATCAGATTCGTTGTCCAGATCTATTCCTTGCCATCCTACCTTGTCTAACTTTTATGCCTCTGCATTTGAATTAGATGCTTCTTCCTCCACAGTGCCTGGGTGCCAGCAGGGAGGTCACAGAAGTGACAGATGCCCTGCTCACAATTCCGGTGCTCAGCCCCAGGCACCTGGGAGCAATCATTACCAGGAGAGTCCAGCCCTTGTAATCCTGGGCTAGAGGAAGCATGAACAGATGCTCTGTGGCATTGGCACATGTGCAGTCTGGTAGGCATTAGAAACTGTGAGGGGTTCACGCATACTCTGTGAGGATAGAATTGTGCAAGGTTTTAGCTGCTAAAATCAAAAAAGTCTCTACTGAGCATGTGCAAATAGCAATTTTTCAAAGGTTTATAATTTGGCCAGATTTAAGCATATTTCCACAGGGATAGCAGAAGTCACATTCTTGATACAAAGGCCACCCACTGCCAAATTTCAGAGCCCTGCCGTAAAACATGAGGACACTAAAGCTGTCCAAAGAAAAGGTCACCTGAATTTTTTTAAATGGGAAGATCAACATATTTTGCCCTAGCCTCCAGTGCATGGTGTATGGCTCCACCACTTCCGCTGCAACTCTGCTGTCCTGCAAGCTGAAGGCTTCTGCCTCAGGTTGCTCTCCCAGCCAGACACAGACAAGGTAGCCCGGGTGGGGTGGGGGAGGAGGGAAGGACAAGGCCACATTGCTTATTGTAGCCACAGTAAAAATCAAACTGTTTGAATTACAGCCTTCTGTTGCTTGGGCCATCCTCTGGGGTGGAGTGGCTGGGTGCCATGAACCTCCCCCTGCTGCATTCTTGGGCGTCTGGGTGAGGAGGCTATGGAACATGGGGAGGAGGGTAGGCGGTTATCCAGTGGATGCAGCGGGGGTCTATGCTCTTGTTGGCTTTCCTGCAGCTCCAACAGACGCTTCATCATGTCCGTTTGCTCCCCCATTAGCCTCAGCATCACGTCCTGCCTCCGCTCTTCATGCTTACTTAATTCTTTCCTGGCCTCTGCCACTGAATGCCTCCATGCATTAAGCTGTGCCCTATCAGTGCGGGAGGACTGCATGAGCTCAGAAAACATGTAATCACCAGTCTTTTTCGCCTTCTAATCTGCGATAACCTCAGGGACGGAGATGATAGGGGGAGCGCAGAAACATTCTACGCTCTAAGATTCTGGGGGGACTGCATGGTCACCTGTGCTGCTGAGTTCGCCATGCTGACCAAACAGGATATGAAATTCAAAAGTTCCCGGGGCTTTTCCTGTGTACCTGGCTAGTGCATTGGAGTTCAAAGTGCTGTCCAGAGCAGTTATAATGGAGCACTCTAGGATAGCTCCTGGAAGCCAATACAGTCGATTTGCGTCCGCACTACCCCAAATTCAACCCAGCAAGGTCGATTTTAGCACTACTTCCCTCGTCGGGGAGGAGTACAGAAGTCGATTTTAAGAGCTCTTTAGGTCAACAAACAGGGTTGGTCGTGTGGACGCAGTCATTTTTATCGACCTAACACGGCTAAATTCGACCTAACCCCATAGTGTAGACCAGGGCTGAGAAACAACTTAACTATTTTGGCTGAAGTTTTCCAGACATCCAGTATGGAAAGTTTCAGTCCAAAGAGTTAAAGTTTGGCAAAATTAGAGGCAAGTGAAAACTTGGTCTTATAATCAGAAGTGTTGGACAACCTTAGAATAGATGATGCTACCAGCTCGGCCTATATATAGATATGGTGACAACAGAGATTTTGAAAACAAAAAGAAAACATTGAATTTAACTTTTATATTTAAAAATTAACTATGAGATTTTAAAAATGGTAGAATTATATAAAAGCAAAAAAGAAAAAACCATTAAAGCTAGGATTTTCAGATGCCTGAGTTAGGTACCCATCTATCCTAGGTTACTGTGAAAACCCCATCCTGAATTAAGATTTTAAACTGTTCTAGTGACAAACGGAGGAACATTTTAAAGTACAGTAAGAGAGCTGGGAATCAAACACCACAGAGAAGCTGATCTTAATTGTGGACTATCCAGCACCAATAACCACCTCATATTAAAATAACGTTTTATAGATAAAAGCATACGTAAGAAATGCTGAATATTGTCTAGGAGAAATATAGGGAAATTCTTGCATCACACTGAAAGCCATCTAACACCTCTGATCAGCTTTTGTGCCAGTTAAAAGATAATGTAGAATCTAAATCAACGCCCATGCTTGAAGGAAAGACCCATGCAGATCTAATGCAAGAGTTTTAAAACATTACCCTGTTCTTTGGATTATATAAATGGTTTGCCATTTGGTAGATAATTGGTTTAAACACCCATCATTTTGAATCTGTAAACAAATACAGTCACACACTGGAAACTATTAAAGGATTGGATTAATTCCTAAAAAGAGATAATGTTTCCAAAACACATCACACAATGCACTCATTCAGCTAAGAGTCAAATGTCACTGTGGATACAGTTGCAAGACGGTGTTGCTCTTTATTTACAATAAAATAGGGAACACAAAAGCATCATCACAATAAACATGGGACTAGACCACATAAAGGCAGAGTACATCGGAAGACCTGAATAAAAGCATTTACAACAATACAAGTTTGGTTTCTATGGTGTTTTCAATTTATACCTCAATGTTTTACATAAATAAATAACTGGCATCGCACATTTCTGTCTTAACAGAGGTGTGTAACATAGCGTGAATTTCAGGGTACTGGGAAAGGCAGACCCAGGAAACAGGCATTTCAGTGGTAGGCACATATTGGAAGAAAATGCATTATTTGAGGATCTGTTATACCTACCATGCATGATCTCAATTTATTTAGCGTGTGCATAGTCGTCTAGCCAAGCAATGGCATCTTCAGTGACGTGATGCAGTTCTTCTAGGCCTCCGCTTAACCTAGCTAGCAGGCATTCCTCAACAATGTGTGTCATCGTCTGTGTCGTGCCGCAGCTGCACAAAGGCCCAGCGGTACTGGTTGGCTGCACAGAAACCTTGCCCAGTCCGGAACCTGTTCAATAAGGACCATTGGCAACAGGGCAGGTCAAAACCAAATTGTGGGGTTGGTGATGACGGACTGGTTCGGGATTATAACAGATATCCATTCCTCTCTCCAGAGTGTTTCCGCCCTAACATCCTGGCGTGGCGGATGAGACCATAATGAGCAACGTGACAGCAAACGTGCAGCTGGTGGTTTAAAAAGGTCATTGTGCAGCGGCAGGCTTGAGTTGGCACGTACTTTCTCCAGTAACTTGCCAATGGCAACCGCTCATATGATATGAGGAGGAGCAATATTGCTCAGAACTGGAAGTCATGGGAGTGGAGTCGGACACAGGGTGCCAGAGATGATGAGCATGGTGGCATGTAACTGCGTATCCACCAGTTTGGTGTGTGATGATTCACTCCAAATACCACAGAATATGAGGTGGCAAGAGCTGACATCCGCAAAGTTGGAGCACGAGCACCCCATGACGAACCTACCAGTTTGCTAAGAAGATTATTTCATGTCTTAACTTTAGCTGCTGTCTTCTTCAGGTAGGCATGGTAACTCAGTGTGCAGTCTAAGGTAACACCTAGATAGACTGATTCTACTTCATGCATCACCTTCTGACCATTCAGATAAACATTCAGTTCTTGGGTTGTGCTGGTGTGATGAGGTGGAACAAACAGTAGATTGTTTTTATGATGATTGGCTGGAGGCGCCAAGTCTTACAGTAGTCACGTCCCTGTTTAAGGTGGCATCAAGCTTGTGAAATGTCTGGTCCTGGGTACCACAACAGAGGTAGTCTCCGGAAATGAACTTTCGTGACTCTGTTGTTGGCAGGTCATTGATGTAAAGGTTGAGGAGGGGATGGTGACAGTACAGAGCCCTGGGGTAATCCATTGCTCTGTTGTCTCCAAGCACTCGTCTTCTCCCCCATATGGACTCTGAACTGCCAATTTCTTTTCACTGGTATGGTAACTGGACTTGTGCCAATAATTTTTACTCTAATTCAGAGAAAGACATAATGGGCTATATTCAGCACTGGTGTAAGTGGTGCAGCTATTGACTTTGGAGGAGTAACTCTGGCATACACCAACACTGAATTTGACCCAATAAGTATGACACATCCAACTGACAATCAGCACAGGAGTCACATAGCTGTTTTCCCAGGTACAGGCAAGCAATTGTGGAGGCACAAGGTACCCTACAAACACTGAAAGAGGCCTTGACCCCTCCACAACATATTGAGAGCCACACTCATTTTAGACTCATTTCCAAGTAGGTGTTCCAGGAAATGATGTGGGAGGGAAGTCAGCAGCCACAGGTATGACGTTATTGACATGAACTGTGACCATATAGGTCATTGTTGCAACCAAGGTCCTATAGTTGCACCAAATCTTGTACAGAGGAGGTCAAGTAAGATGTCTATCAAAAAGTTGTAATTTGCTGGTTATAATGCTGTCTGTATGTGTGTATCATTTTTGTATTTGAAGTTATGAATATTGGCTATGTACTTGTATCTCAATATGTTTGATTCTAAGTAGCACCAGTGAAACATTTGGCCAGCTTATTGAGAAGGAACTCTTCAGATTAAGTGCCCAATCAAGCATCATTTAACTAACAGTGGACCTTGGGAGACTCCAATCCACATATGAGGAGTCTTCCTGGGAACGTTCAAGGTAGCATGTGAGCAATGGCTGCTCTATCTGTAAAGAACTGAATCATGCATGGACATGTGACTTGCCCATGTGACTCCTGTCATAAATATAAAGGGAAGGGTAAACCCCTTTGAAATCCCTCCTGGCCAGGGGAAAGCTCCTCTCACCTGTAAAGGGTTAAGAAGCTAAAGGTAACCTCGCTGGCACCTGACCAAAATGACCAATGAGGAGACAAGATACTTTCAAAAGCTGGGAGGAGGGAGAGAAACAAAGGGTCTGTGTCTGTCTGTATGCTGGTCTTTGCCAGGGACAGAACAGGAATGGAGTCTTAGAACTTTTAGTAAGTAATCTAGCTAGGTATGTGTTACATTATGATTTCTTTAAATGGCTGAGAAAAGAATTGTGCTGAATAGAATAACTATTTCTGTCTGTGTATCTTTTTTGTAACTTAAGGTTTTGCCTAGAGGGGTTCTCTATGTTTTGGAATCTAATTACCCTGTAAGATATCTACCATCCTGATTTTACAGGGGGGATTTCTTTATTTCTATTTACTTCTATTTTTTATTAAAAGTCTTCTTGTAAAAAAACTGAATGCTTTTTCATTGTTCTCAGATCCAAGGGTTTGGATCTGTGGTCACCTATGCAAATTGGTGAGGCTTTTTATCCAACATTTTCCAGGAAAGGGGGGGTGCAAGTGTTGGGAGGATTGTTCATTGTTCTTAAGATCCCAGGGTCTGGGTCTGTAGTCACCTAGGCAAATTGGTGAGGCTTTTTACCGAACCTTGTCCAGGAAGTGGGGTGCAGGGTTTTGGGAAGTATTTTGGGGGGAAAGACGCGTCCAAACAGCTCTTCCCCAGTAACCAGTATTAGTTTGGTGGTGGTAGCGGCCAGTCCAAGGACAACAGGGGGAATATTTTGTACCTTGGGGAAGTTTTGACCTAAGCTGGTAAAGATAAGCTTAGGAGGTTTTTTCATGCAGGTTCCCACATCTGTACCCTAGAGTTCAGAGTGGGGGAGGAACCTTGACAACTCCAAACTGCACCTTGCTGGGTGATTTCCACAGTAAGAACAAAGGGGTGTCCTTCCACGTGGCAGAAGATATAAAAGGCCCAGGAAACCCCTCCATTTTGTCTTCATTCCTGCTTCTGACCACTGGAGGAACTTTGCTACAAACTGAAGCTCTGAACAATGGACTGAATGACCCATCCATGTTGTGGATGTACTTCAAAGACTTGATTTGAACCTGCAGTTTATTCCATCACTGCTACCAGCCTGAACCAAGAACATTGCCATTACCGCATGTAATTGATTCCGCTAACCAATTTTAACTCTCATCTATATTTCTTTCCTTTTATGAATAAACCTTCAGATTTTAGATTCTAAAGGATTGGCAACAGCATGATTTGTGGGTAAGATCTGACTTGTATATCGACCTGGGGCTGGGGCTTGGTCCTTTGGGATCGGGAGAACCTTTTTTCTTTTACTGGGGTATTGGTTTTTATAACCATTCATCCCATAAGAAGTGGTGCTGATGGTGATAAGGGGAAACCGGAGTGTCTGAAGGAATTGCTTGTATGACTTCTGATTAGCCAGTGGGGTAAAACCAAAGTCCCCTCTGTCAGGCTGGTTAGGTGTGCCTCAGTAGTGAAGGAACCCCAGCCTTGGGCTGTAACTGCCCTACTCTAAGCAATTTGTCCTGAATTGACACTCTCAGTACTGTCCCCCCAAGAGGCTGCTTCGTTACAACAGGATATGCACTTTTTGACAGAATTCCCTTCAGGAGCTCAGCTTTTCCAGCACCATATATTTTGAATATTCATGTAAGAGTGACTTATAGTGCTTCATGGGTTTTGTACTTTTCATCCCAGCTTTGAAAGAGCTTCCCTTCCCTCCCCCCGCTCAAGTTTTATACTGCTGCCCATCACTGTAGCATCTGTGGCCCAGATCCTTAAAAGTATTTAGGTATCTAAGTATCTTTGAGGATCTGAGCCTGAGTGGTTTCCACATCAAATCAATAGCAATCGCAAAGTCCCGAGTGGACTTCATGGGATCTCTAGCACTTCTAAAGGCCTTGTTTACATGAATTAAAAAACCAGAGTTGTATTCTTAACTGGAGTTAACCTAACATGAGGTAAAATCCTACTGAAGACAAGGCAGTTTATGGTTTTGACATGAATTAGCCGGTCAAGGTAAACACAAGGCTCCTCCATAGTCTTTCACTTGAACTGCTAACTCATGTCAAAGCTACAACCTGCCTTGTGTTGGCTAAGATTTTACCTCATGTTAGTTAACTCCAGTTAAGAACACATCTTTTTTCCTAGTAAAGATGCACCCCCATGGCTCCAAGGAATGGCTCACCATATCCTTCCCTGTAATGTAGGGAGTGAAGCCCACTTCTACTTTTTTGGTAGGGGGAGGAGAAAGTAAATATAAAGAAGCCTCTTTTTTGTTTAAATTTTATCTTAGTTTCTGCACAAACAATAAATGTTGCAAACAGACCCGAAGTTCATGGGATTTGCAATTTATTTGTTTACAATAAAAAGAAAAGGAGTACTTGTGTAAGCTATTACCAGCAGGAGAGTGGGGTGGGAGGAGGTATTTTTTCATGCTTTGTGTGTATATAAAAAGATCTTCTACACTTTCCACAGTATGCATCCGATGAAGTGAGCTGTAGCTCACGAAAGCTCATGCTCCAATAAATTGGTTAGTCTCTAAGGTGCCACAAGTACTTTTCTTTTTGCGAATACAGACTAACACGGCTGTTACTCTGAAACCTTTGTTTACAATGTTTCCAGTATTCCAGCCCCAAATGGACTCTGAGACCAGGACATGTACTTAAAATTGAAAACCAGTGTAAAAAATATAATTGGCAGTCAGTGAAGGGATTTTTCAGTGCAGCGTATGGAAAATAATGAGGGGATTCATACAAGTCTCTGTAAAGTGCATTGCATGGCTTTGTATGACAGATGCCATGTTCAAATATAACTGTATGATAAGTAACAATTGTAGACTAACATGAGGAGCAGTATTGCGGATGAAAGTGAAGATAGTATGGTCTCCTGCAACTTTTACTGCAGTTTATCATCAATTACTATATGGTGGCTTAAAATAATTCTTTGAATTGAACCCCTAGCTCCTTCAGCATAACTAATGGAGAAGTAACTTTTCCCCTATACCAGACTGATCTAAAATTAGCACTTAGCAGTAGACTAAGAATAGTTATTTTAGCTAATTTACGGACCCATCCCAAGTGTTAAGTGTTACCCCTGTTCATCATACGTGCATGAGAGTCTTTGGGTTTGTTTTATTATGTATAGTTTGCATGTCTAGTTAGTATTCATGAGATGGCTTTGAATTAAGGCTCCAGAGATGGAGGTCCTCTGTTTATCCACAGAAGTGGTTCTGCACAGACGGTAGCAGTGCAAGCTTTCCCACACTTACCTGTCAAGAAGTCTCAGAAGTACCACTTGTAGGAGTACAAGATAGCATTTTCAGCATAGGCTGAAACAGAACTAACAAGATTGTTATTTAGTGTCATTGTGGTGGGTGGCTCTATGATAAAGACAATTGTCCCCTGGGAACTGGACTGGGATGCTTTGATACCACATCTTAGAAATGCCATTGACAGACACCAGCAAACAGCAATCTGATGGTAACAACTTTCATACAATCCTAACCTGGGCTATATTCAAAGCAGCAGCCTAAACCATGAAAAGACTCTATAGCCAGAATCTGTTTTTTTAAAGCATTCTGAAGTGGGAAACCAAAGCTAGAATGAAAACAAATATTATATTTTTCAAAGCTTACCACTGTATTATAAAACTTCCTGTAAACAGAAGAAAGGAAGCACCTGGAAATACTGGGAACAGGAATGAGGAGAGCTTGGTTCCAGTCCCTGCTGTGCCATGGATTTGATGTAGACTTGGGCAACTCACGTCACTGTGCCTCCATTTCCTCAGGCAAAATGGGGACGACAACAATTATCCACCTCTGTAAAGTGCTTTGAAATCCTTGGGGAAAGTGCTAAAAGTAGCATTATTATAATAATAAAGAAAGAAGGTACCTAACAGAGGCTGTGTTCACACTGACCATTTTCCCCCTAAAGTTTCCCACCATTGCTAACACCTGATCAGCTCCTTCAGTAGGAGCAATAGTGAAAGTGCTAGGCCACTGCAAGTGTTTTAACCACTGTGTTGTCTAAAGCTGCTCTTATTTCCACCTGCTGGTAACAGCCTCTAAGGAGCCCTCCACCTGTTGGGGATAGCTGGAGAACAATGTGCTCTGGCCATACCTTCTCCTTGCCCTGACGTGCCAGCCGCATCCGGGGGTTCATGGGGAGCAGCGCAGAAACTAGCTATGTCCGCTCCATATCCGCTAGGAACTCCAAATATTGGGAGAATCCCTAAAGGGGAAGAAGCAGCCACTGTCTGCTGTGTTTGCATTGCCAGAGTGGCTCAGAGTGAGTAAAGCAGGGTCCGACAAGACAAGACACTTGGTTTAACATGAAGACGCTGTTTGGATGTTAGGGGTGACGGGTGCCTCTGGGTTACACTGGAAGCTTAGACTAGGCTGCTGCGGCCACATCCTCCTCCATCTGCTTCCCTCTGTGCTGAAGAAGAGGAACCTGAAACATGAATCAAATGCTATACTACAGAGTTCACAGTTTCCACTCACACGTCTTTCCCATCTTCCCTCTCACTGTGAAATTAAGCAATAAGGCAGGACGTACTGTTTGGTGAGGCTGACTAATATCCCCTCAGGTGCCAAGTGAGGCACCAGGCAATTGTAAAATGGACATTTTAGAAGGACGTTATTTTTAATATTAAGATATTTATGGGTCCCCCTCTGAGTTGGTGCAGTAACTTGAATGAACTTTGAAGCAGGTGGCAATTTGAGAAAATTTGGCCTTTATTCTTGGGCTATACTCTCCCTGTAGAAAAGTTCTATAGAAATTAACAGAAAATTATATCCTTGCTATTGAATTCTGTGGATGATTCCAAAAACCTAGGGAAGGATCTCATTCCTATTAAATTCCACAGAGTTTTAGAGTAGTTTCTATAGAATCTTTTTACATGTTTACAGAACCCCATTGGTTTCATCCCTGCAAATTCGGCAGGGGTTTTCTAGAAGGATAGCATTTATTTTCCTCTCATGAGGCCCAAGGATGTCCAGTTTAAAATCATCTGACTGATGATAGTATGTGTGCTTTGCTCATTAGGCTTCCTTCTTACATTCCGCATAATCAGGCCTGTAGTCAGCCAAGCAAAACAGAAAAGGCTGAAGGAAATTTTGGGGAGGCTTTTTTTTTTTTTAAATAAGATGGGGCTGTTCCCCAGAGAAGATTAAGACTTTTTAAAAAACAAACAAAAATCTTTCTGTATTTGAAGAACTTGCCACTGTGCAAAATTTTGTTCCTTTAAAACACTAAACAGGCAGCAAAACAGCAGGCCCAAAACCCTAATGTATTTTCCAGGAGCACATAAACATCTTAAAGAGTTATAGCCAGGATCACTATTAAGCATACACACACTCCCAAAAAACAAAAACAAAGATGGAACCCTACCATAACAAAACACAAGTCACTTAAGGTCCCCAATTTACACAATCATGTTATATTAAAAAAAACAAAAAGTGTGTGTATGTTATGTAACCAAACCATCTATAAAAGAGTAAAATAAACATCCAACTAGAGGAAGGATGAGTGAAGGCGTATGCGCCACTTGTGATTAGAGATAAAATATTTCTCCATTTTGTTTCCAGTTTATTTACTTTGTTCAGTTGACAGCACTTTGTGTAGAGTTGTTTCCCCCAAATGGTGAGGTTTCCCCCCAGCTGCCTTTGTCTCTCTCTTAGTGCTGTGTGAAATATCTGTTTTAAGGTTGCAAATATTGGCTGAGGCATTCAGAAGAAAGTGTTGTACTTGAAAGTACTTCTAATTTTTTTTTTTAAATGATTAGCTTTCAAACTCAGGGAGTCCTTGTAAGAAACCAGTGAAATTTGACAATTTGTTAGGTTTTTTTGTTTGTTTTGTTTTTTAAAGTAAAGAACATATTAGTTGAAATGTATAATTGAAAACAGAGTGGTGCTGTTTTTGTATTTAAAGCAATAGTTATCCTTGCTCTTTACCACTTGGATGGGGCAGCTTTTAATTAGTTTATTGGGAGTACAAGAGAAGACAAGAAAGAGGCAGAGGTTCAGACCTGCAGGCCCAGCAAGGAACTGAGAGCTGAAGAGGGCAGGAGGAGGTGCATAGCAACAGGAGTCAAAGGGAGTCAAAGGGAAGAAGATCAAGCAGCTGGAGCTGTGAGAAGGTAGGAATGTGTTGGGATGGAAGCAAGACTGGCGGCTCAGAGTAGCAGGAATAGTAAGGACATCGAGAGCAACAGAAGTGAGGAGAAGTCCAAAGCAATAGGAGGGGAGATCAGAGAAAAGGTGAACAGGAAGAGGAGGAAGCGATATGGAAGAGCAGGAGGGGAGCTGGAAGTTAACAGCATCAGTGATGAAAGGACGTCAGGAACATCAGGAGGAGTTCAGAGGTTTGGTAAGGATCAGAGCAGCAGGAGGGGACACAGAGGTTTAGAACTATGAAGACTTACACCAGTGCAAGATACAGAAAAGGGGGAGGAGGAGAGGTGTTGGTGGTCCAAAAACAACAAGGCACAAGTGGAGAGACTAGGAGGAAATGGGACAAGGTCACTTGCCCTAGTTTTACACTATTGTAACTACATTGATTTCAAATGAACTAGTTGCTCTTGATTAGGCCAGTTTAAGTGAGATTAGACTCAGACTCCCAAAGCATAAAACTTTTTATCTTAACTATAAAACGCATTCCAAAATGGAGTTAAAAAAGAAAGTGTGCATGTGCTTTTGGCATTTAAAAATATTACTGCTACATATTTTATAAATCTCATGTAATTAGGTGAAGTCCAAACCACATGATAGTGACGACTGCCACAACAGTTCCATGTTCTGTGAGTCCAGCCAAAAGGCATTAATTCCAGACTCCAGTTTATTATTATTAGTTGTACTAACTTTTCTAAATGGTGGATGACAACCCTTATAATCTTGGAATAATGTCAAAAGGGGCTTCATATGGAAGACAACTGTACAACTCAACAAACAATATGTTCTCAGGCACTGCCTTGTACTCTGTCACAGGACAAACATTTTAAAAATCACTTATCATGTGATGGGAGCCCAAGAGCTGGCTTTCTGCTCTCCTCACAAAGTCCCAGGGCTTCTTGCCTTAGACCAAGGTTAATTATGTTTCCCCTTTCTAGGCTACCAAACTTCTACAACACTGGTTTAATGACTAGGGATTTCTAATAGCATTGCTCTCTCCAAATCATAGGGAGAAAATTCACAGGTGATGCAGTGTCTGGTTCCTGCAAACATAGGGCCTAATTCTGATCTCAGTTAAATGAGTGTGAACCAGGAGTAACTCCATTAAGTCACTGGAGTTACATTGTTTTGAGCAGGACTAGAATCAGGCCTAGAGTCACTAAGCCTACTTTGTTAACTTAAATGATTGCACCACAAGACTTCATGTTAAATAAGATGTCTTACTGCATGCAAGTGTCATTCCTCTCTATGAAGAAAAATGTTAATCAGATAGCAGAGAAGCACTAGATGCAGTATCTAAATAGACACATTAAATATCCAGCTAGTTATTTTGTGATAAATAATTAATAAGATTAACCTATTCATCCATGCTATGCACAAGAGATATTATGAACAATCAATACTAACAAGGCATAGCATTTATATACTGCTTTACATTCTCAGAGTACAGTGTAAACAGTAATTTACCAATAGGCAAGTATTGCTGGTATGGTAGAAACCCAGTGCAAACTTCTGAAAGTTAAGAAAGTTTTGATTACATACAGAATTCTACTTTTCGTTCATGAAGACTTATTGAAATGCAGCAGAAATTTTAGGCTGTGACTAAGGAATCAAGTTCCAAATCTGATGGACTTTGAATGGGAAGGGGTGGTTTAATCTACATTAGGCTCTTTTGAAAAACCCAGCCTGATTCTTTTGAGGGTTGCAGCATTTTTAGTGCCAATTTTACAATATTTTTGTTTTTGCTGCTCAAGAAGTTGAAGAGGGTCTTATAATAAAAATAAATAAATAAAAATAGATCAGAGAGAGAGTGACTTTGAAAATGCAGAAGTATTGTTTAACTGTAAATCTTTTACAGTCTTTAGCATCTGTTCCAACAATTTATGGGATTAATAGGACTGATGGTTGTTAGATTTCTGCTCCTGTATCAGCTCTTAATCCAAACTTATCACAGTGCTATGATAGAATTTCAAGTGTAACAATAATGGTTTTCTTTGTTTCTACTCAACGTCTGAAAAATATAGATAAAAAGCTAAATAAATTAATTAGGATGGTGCTGATACAGTGAAGTTTATTTACTGTTCTGTCAGTATCAGAGAGGGAAAAATTGTCTGTCCTACCATACATAGGATTCCTAGCTTTTCATAAAGAGTAATAGAGTTAATGGTCTTTGGGGCCCTTCAATACCCAAGTTAGGATCCTTCAAGCTTCTAGGCTCATCTCCGCTTTCCCCTAAAGCAAATAGACAAAGCGAGTAACCATCACCTTACCTTTCAGAGACTGCCTCAACAATGCAAGGGTTGAAATCATGACACTAATTTCCCCTCCAGGATCATGGGTTATTCATGGTTCCCATGCACAACTGTCCTTGTGAAAATCATGGCCACTGGTTCCCCATCCCCTTATCCCTATATATTTTTTTCCAACTCTGTGGGGCACACCGCCACCCAGGATGCCTCAAGCTCCCTCTCAGCTGGCTGTCTACAGCTTAGTTAGCCTTTCTTCTGAGCAGCCAGCATGAGCCAGGATAGCAAAACTTTATTTTTCAGGCCTTTCCAAAATACTCAAAAGGAGAGAGTTATTGGACTATTTATTATGTGGCTGAGGTTGTAATATCTCCACACTTGCATCCAGGAGTCGAGACAACAGTAAATGAGTCTATGAGAGGTGCCTTCTAGCTTTCATACCCGAAGTGGTGAAAGGTAAAAGCAGGCAAAAGCCCAGGGAATTGGTAATGGGGTACAAAGATTTTCAGGTGGATGACTTAGGCTCACAAGCCCCATTGAATTTCACTTTTGGGTTGCTAGTTTAAAGCCATTAGTATTGACCAACATTTATTATCATTTCATGGCTCTTTTATGGTCTGTCTGAAATGAGTCTAATTCATGTTGGATGGGCGCTCTGATCACAATGTCACTACTACTCTTGGCACTAATTAGCAGCTGCAACAGAGAGATCAAGACATGAGAATGATCTTTTGTCACTAGGAGAAGCAGTTCTTTCAGTATGGGATGTTTGCACTTCTGCTGCTTATCCTGTATTTTCCTAATGATTGCACAGTCTACCAGAATGTAAAGTAGTGCGCAGGAAGAGAGCTGGTCTAAAATTTACTTTAAAATAAATACAGGAGCTTACATTTTTAGGCATTGATATTAGTTCATGAACCATCTAACCATGGAATAATGGCATTCGTCATTTAGCTCTGCTGTTGTGGAGGAGCCAGGCTGTCTTGTGCCAGCTCAGGACTGGTGGAATCAGCCACTGGCCAGTACATAGAAACATCCTCCTATCTCTTAAGACATCTTGGAAGTAACATAATAATGCCTTTTCTTCCCTTCCCCTGACCCAGTGCAAGACAGTAATCCTGCAAGCCTAAGTCATTGTGCACATGTGCTTCCTGGCTCATTTTTAGACAATTCAGCTTCAACAGTTTTATCTGCTTTTCCACAACTTACATTACCAGAAGAAAAAGACAAGAAATATTATCCTGTTTAATTTTTATTTTCCTTTTATACTGCACAGACAAGCCACTGAACCACAGCAGGCTTAAATCACTTGCCCAATGTCACACAAGACATTGATGGCATAGCTAGGAACTGATCGCATGTCTTTCATAGCCCAGTCCATTGTCTTAACTACAAGCCCATCCTTCCTCTCTGGAACTAGCCTTGTATTTTACATATCCAAAAAGACATTTCCCTCCCTTTATCTGTGTTTGCAATACATATTCAAGTCCATATCTAACTGGATCTCATCTCCATTTGTGACTTTGTTCTCCTATATTGTGGATCTCCATGATGCTGGACGCTGAATACACATAACTGAACTAAAGAATGTCAGGAGAAAGTAGACAAGAGCTTTGCAAAATATATATTACATCAGAGTCCTTTGTATATAGAAAAAAATATTCCATTGTGCTAGAAGAGAAAAATTCTGTGGGCATTTCAGACAAACCTATGTTATTAATACAAACTGCTCGATTCAACATGTGACCAAAGCCTAAAAACAAAAGAGGAAAAAGAAATACATCTACAGCAAGCATTCTGCAGTCCCTTAGGTCACATAACCATGGATCTGTTGATTGGAGTTAGAGCTGGGCAAGGAATAATAATAATAATTATTATTATTAATTAATGTTTCCTTCAATATTTGTTTGAAATTTTAAATGAAGTCACTTCAGCCCTGCTTGTGGCTGTTTTGTATTTGATGTCCACTAGAATTGGAGTGTTAAGATTTTGACCAACAAAACTCAGAATTAAATGACAAGCAAATTTTAGTAATTCATGAATATTCATAGAAACTGATATTTAAATATGCATGTATGAGTGTTCACACTTGAAATACTTCTCAACTCACCCAGCCAGGGAACAGAAACTATATCATGTGATTTATGTGACCAATCACATTATGGCTCTAATATAAAATAATCAATACATAGAATCAGATTTTCTAAAAGATGTTCTGAAATCAGTTTGAACAAATAATTTGAAGGTTGTCTCAACAAAAGAGGCACTTTTTATCACATTTATTCACTGTGAATTATTTGCTCAGTTCTAATCAGAGGATTAGGAAAACAAATGTTTGATAAATGATGCTGATGAAGAATTCCTACATTAGTGGGTCAAAGTAAAACAAAAACCACAAATTGTAACACCGTAAACGAGCAATAAATGTAACAAAGTGTGTCTTCAACAACAGATCAGATCTGTCAGAATATAACTCCAGTGGGCAAGTACTACCAAAATGGTCTATTTTAAAAAAAATGAAAGTCCTCATTTTATTATTTACAGCTATACTTCAGTGCAAAGATTTTGCCATGATACAAAGGACCAGA
Source organism: Lepidochelys olivacea (assembly GCF_965140295.1). Lineage (NCBI taxonomy): Eukaryota > Metazoa > Chordata > Testudines > Cheloniidae > Lepidochelys > Lepidochelys olivacea. Next base: position 16,310,030 of record NC_140422.1, on the reverse strand, counting down.
CTGATGCCAGGAGTGGAGACTCAGAGAAGATAGAGAGACCTATGTTATTGATTTGCTCTATAATCTTGGGCTGATGAGGAAGGGCTCAATTTTCATATTCACACACAATTACTGTAATTGCATGTGCAAATAGTTTAGTTGTGCACAATGCAATGGTAATGGTGCACATGTAAATACCCTCACAGATATGAAAATAAGACCCTCAGACCTCTCTGGTTCAGTTTCACAATCTATAAAATGGAAATTATAATTATGTAATTCACAGGGATGTTGTGAGCCTTAATTAGTATTTGTACTGTCAAGCTCTTAGAGATCCTTGAATGGAAAGCACTAAATTAGTGCAAAGGATTAGAATAGATATTTGTAGACATTTATGTTCCATTTATTTGTTGCTAAGCCAAACTATAAGCATTTAGCTCTTTTAATCTTTTCTTTACAACCAATCTTGATTCCAGACTTTAAATGTTTTTGCAGTTCTTCCCTGGACTCCCTATCTTTTTTTTTAAATGGTGAAATGTCTAGATATGAGGTGCATTATTTCAGTTGCACTCTCATCAGGGTGTATAACAAAAGGATTCCACTTCTGTATTGCCACACCACATTGCTGATTCATTAATCCTCCTTTCAGCATTCCTGCTTTTTTAGTTTCTCTGTACCATCTCAAGAGTGAAAATTCAAATACAGAAAAATGTGAAAGGAGCTTGAACTAAGAAAAGGGACAAGAGACAAAGTCAAGGCACGGAAATAGTCCTGCAATATTCCTGAAAACTTTAAGGTCAAAATTAAATTTACACTTTACAAGGTTCTATGTCATTATTTTTTGTCAAAATTACACGAGAATCTCCTGATTTTACATGAAATTTATCACACACACCTGAAGCCACGTGTATAACAAAACATGATCAGGACAAAGAAAAAACCATAAACAATGGAGCTATGTACTGTAGGAATTCAGGACATGTGCAGGAGTCTATGATCTGCATTATTTCTTTGCTTAAGGCCACCTAGCAACAGTGCTTAGGTTAATCCTCCATAGACTGAGCAGGCAGCATCAGCCAACAGGAAAGCAAAATATCTTTCTGGCAGAAAAAAAAATCAGAACAAGAATTACCCATTTGTGAAGTGGTTGTAGGGAAAGGTGACAGAAAATAAGAAAATGCATGCATAAATCTCCTTTAGAAAAGGAGGAGATTTCCCTTTAAACTATTTCAGCCTTTTCTTTCAGACTCACATTAAAACGAAGGTTGTGGAGTTTGGGTTTTTTTTTTTTTAATCTGCTGTACTCTGATCATGCAAAACCACTGTGGGAGTTATAAGATCATTACTCCAAAAGGAATTTGGACAGTCTGAGCTGGGCTGTGGTCAAGGCTGGGTTGCCATTTAAGAAATATTCTTTTTATTTTCCCTTAAACTACAAATCTTTGGAAACACCTTTTGCCAGGTATTATCAGTACCATGCCCACCTAAAGAAAACAGCAGCTAAAGTTAAGATGTGCAATAATCTTCTTAGCAGACTGATAGGCTAGTCATGGGGTGCTCATGTTCCAACTCTGCGGACATCAGCTCTCGCCACCTTGTATTCGGTAGGAGTACTGCGCACCAGCATGGATCTGATCGTCACACACCAAACTGGTGGATACACAGTTACATGCTGCCATGCGCATCATCTCCGGCACCCTGCATCCGACTCAACTTCCATGGCTCCCAGTTCTAAGCAATATTGCTCCTCTTCATGTCAGATGAGAGGCTGCCATTGGCAAGTTACTGGAGAAAGTACGCGCCAACTCAAGCCTGCCGCTGCACAGTGACCTTTTTAAACCACCAGCTGTCACATTGCCTATTATGGTCTCATCTGCCACGCCAGGATGTTAGGGTAGAAACACACTGATGAGAGGAATGGATATCTGTTATAATCCCCAAACAGTCCCTCTTTGCCGACCCCACAATTTGCCCACTGGTTTTGACCTGCCCGTTGCCAATGGTCCTTATGGAACAGGTTCGGGACTGGGCAAGGTCTCTGTGCAGCCAACCAGTATCACTGTGGCCTTTGTGACAGGCCTTTGTGCAGCTGCGGCACGACACAGACAATGACGGACGTTGTCGAGGAATGCCTGCTGACTAGGTTCAGCGGTGGCCTAGAAGAACTGCATCACGCCACTGAAGATGCCATCACTTGGCTAGACGATTATGCACACGCTGAATAAATCAGTAGTACCAAGAAGTGCTAGGTTCAGATATCTAGGGGTTCCTCTTAAAATAACAGGTAAAAAAATACTTCCTCTCTCACAAGCACTGAGTCTGTGTATGAATCACATGAAAATTTTATTAGGGGAAGTGAACACAAAATCAAATTGGGAAAGCACAGCAACAATGGATAAGGATTTAAACACCCACCCCTGTGGAAGGGACTTGCTGGGTCATCAATTCCAATCCCCTGCTATCACAGGTTACCCCATCAAATAATCCCATTCATGAATTTATCAAGATCCATTTAAAACTAATTAGGTAAATAGGCCATACCTGGTCTATTCCTACTGGAAGGCCATTCAACAACCTCACTCCTCTGATGATTAGATTCCTTCTAAGCCCTGACTAAATCTATTCATGGACAGTTTTTACCCATTTGTTCACGTGGCAACACTGTCCTTTAGCTTAAAATAGCTCTTCTCACTCCTTGGTGTTTACCCCCTCCCCAAATGTATTTGTAGAGACCAATCATATCATCTCTTCACATTTGATTTGCTAACCTAAACAAGAGATCTTTTAGTCTCCTCTCCTGAAATAGGCTCCCCAGTTCCTTGATCATCCTAGTAGCCCTTCTCTGCACTTGTTCCAATTTGAATTCATCTGTCTTCAACATGGGGGACCAGAACTGTACACAGTATCTCAGATGAGGTCTTCTCTAGGCCCCCATCAATGGTATTAACATTTCCCTATCACTATTGGAAATACAGTGCCGGATACAGCCTAGGAACTCTTGACTTTTTCATAGTCCTTTCACAAAGGATAACTATGGACTGTTGCCACTGATTGACTAACACACCAGATCTTTCTCCTCCTCTGCCATTTCCAACTGATGAGCCCCCAGTTTATAGCAAAAATTCTTGTTACTAGTCCCTAACTGCATGACCCTTGCAGTTTACATTACTACATTTCACCCCATTTCTGTTACTCCCGTCATCAAGGTCATCCAGTGCTTCCTGTATAATATTCTGATCCTCTCTATGTATTGACTGTGTCTTCCAACTTTGTATCATTGTCAAGGCCGATTCCCCACTCTGGCACTTCGAGTGCAGAAGGTGGGGCCCTCAAGGATTCTAAAACTTAATACTGGCCACTTCAGGCTTGTATTAAACTCCCAAGGTTACAACTTTCCTCTGACCTTGGATGGGTAGATGCTGTCATCACCCAAGTGCAAAAATCCCTTTGAAAATCCAGGAAGGCACACTTGGGAATTTCTTCTTGTGGGGTGTTATCAAGCCCTTTCACTACCCGCCCTGGGAAGAGCCGAGAAAGAAAACAAAGGAAGTCAGCTGTTGCCACGAGCTAATTAAACAACATGTACACAAACCTCTTAGGGGCACAAAAATCCAATCCTGTTCCTAAACAAGGTAAGTTTTATGAAAAACAAAAAGCTTAAATTCCAGATTTTCTTTTTGCTAGGTTAAAAAAAAAAACAATTACAAGGATGAAGCATCAGGATGCTTCTTGAGGTCCAGTTTAAAGATTACAAGCAAAACAAAAGCATCTGGGATTAGCAGAGGTATCCACAAGCGATAAAGAAATAAAAAAGAAATAAACCTAACCACATCTTTCTAGACATTTCCTGATCTACTTACATATCTGGGGTTTTAAATGAGTAGTTTCTAGGTATGATAACTGATGATTTTCCATACCTGGCCCAGAGCTTTTTACAGCATTGTTGCTCTGTCCTCCTCTACCTGGGAGAGCAACAGACAAAGGGGAAGTTTTTGCCCCAATTTTAAAAGTTCTAGCCTTCCCATTGGCTCTTTTGGTCAGGTGCCCACTCCCTTGCTTTTACCTATGGACTTTTTAACCCTTTACAGGTAAAGCAAGTAGAGAACAGCTACTAACAGGAATTTTATAGCTAGCTGGCTGGGTGTCCATAAAAGGGAGCTCTTTCCCCCCCTTCATTTATCACAATCATCAACATATTTCATTAACACACTGGGGCCCCAGCCCTCCCCCGCCTTGGCCATAGATGCGACTGCTCACTAACACAATCAAGTTTGGGGCAGAGGCTGAGACAGGTCCACCTAAACCCATCTATGGCCACTCTCTGAAGAGACACCCCTCACCCCAAGAGACTCCTGGTCCCTTCCTTGGGTGGGCAGTTCTGTGGCTCAGGCATTGTGCGTGGGATTATGAGCTCTGGGCCCTGCTGATGGTTTGCCCTGGTCCAGCATGGAGCGACTGAATGAGATTGGGCTACTGAGCTTCCGCTCCACCTTTGAGGGCTGCTGATCCTGCAACAGAGCTGATCCAGCATGGGGCTGAAGGGAGTTTGAGGAGATTATGGTCCCTAGAAGGGGAAGGCCCCATAGCTCTCTGCAATGGGGGGAGCTTCCATCTGTGCCCCTGCAGAAGGGGATGCCCCCATGGGTCTTTGAGCACCCCCATGCCCAGCACAGGAGGGATGCTGGTACTGCCCCAGAGACTCAGGGCACAAAATCCATCTATTAACGAAAATTCTAGTGGAACCTTGGGGAGACTCAGACACTCTGCCCCCTACTCATATGCTCGGCCCCAGGGACCAACCCCCACCCCAAATCAGCACTCCCTGGCCCCCTCCTTAGGAAAATACTGGTTGTGTCCCTGTTAATATACTCCTATTTTCTGTACCAAGGCCATTAATAAAAATATTACATATCAGTGCCAAGAATAACCCTTGAAGAACTTCACTAGTAACCTCCCTCCAGCTCAGGAGAACTCTGAGCACAACCGATTGGCTAAATGGGAGATGACAGTTCCTTACCCACCATACTATTCTGGCAGTAATCACCATCTTCTCCAACACAAATTATAATTTCCCTTGTGTTACCATAGCAAATGCTTTACTAAAGTCCAGATAGATTAGACCTACCACATTTCCTTATCTACAAGAGGAGTCATCTTATTAAAGAAGGTCTGCCACAATTTACCTTTGGTAAACCCACTGATAAACTCCATTCCTTACCTGCTGGTGTGACCAGCTGATGAACAAATGTCCCTTGAACACATCACTGTCCCCTTTTCCCCTCCCCTAAATCCCACTAATGGTTTGGTATCAGTCCCAGAGTCCATAAGTGCCCTTGGGCAGGCCTGTCTACAGCCCCAAGGGGAAGAGCTATCTGGTCTAGTCCCGAAGCCCTACCACCTAAGCCAGCTATAATACTTTCAACTATGTGGGTGGCTGGATAGGGGGACCCTCAACAGTGTTCACTCAGCTCTACTGCGGTCGTCTGCAGCTTCAGCAAAATGCTTCCTCAGCATCATCTCTGAAGGTTCAATGGTATATAGGACCCTTGAACAGAGTCCTTGCTGCCAGGGATGCACTCTTTACCCTAAGGTAAGAATTTCTTTCTCCACCCTCTCTTTCAGCTCAGCCCATTACCCCACCAATTCAGAGTTCATGAACAGTTCTGCTGAGTCCCTAAAGTCTCAGAGGATTTCTAGATAGAAAACTTAAGCAAATGAAGCTCTCTTTGTAGCCATACTTCCCCTGTTCACCAATAGACAGTGACAGACAGCTGCTTTCCTATCTATCTGGAGTTCTGGGTAAACTGCTTAACAAGCAGCTCTTAGCTGCTCATTCTCCTGTTCACCAACACATGATAGTAGCAAGCCCCCTACCCTCTATAGCTTCAGGGGTTGCAGGAAGCCAGACTCAAGCATGCTGCTTTTTTCAGCCAATGCCTACTGCAGCCTCTCACATCATCCATGAAAGTAACATGCACTGGCAAGCCATTGAAACTGTACAAACCATGAAGGGCTGACTCATGGTGCTGTTTTACCGCCAAGTGAGACTTCCACTTTGGTGAGCAAAAAATGGGGAAGAACTAATGTTTGCAATAGTCAGTGACAGCATGATATGACTATCATGGGCTTTCCTAAATAAGAAAGAGCATTTCAGTGGAATGCCTGGTGGTGTCTGGAACCCTGTAATAGAAGTCAGAGGAGTGACTGTTTTCACTAACATAGTTCTTCTGCCTCCAAACTCTTTGTTTACTGCATGCTGCTCCCCTGAGGCTGCTGCCCAAGTCAAACTTGCCTTTAATGTTTCAATATTTTGTACCATGTTGATTTTTAAAGCAAGTCATAAGGTAAAAACCAAATATCTTCAGCATAATGTATGCTCAGTATGAGCCTCTGGCAATGGCCATTGCATTGAGTTTGTACTGTTTTCATAAGGGTGTGCAAACCAGGAAGTCTGTTAAATCAGTGCTTAGAGTTTTTCAGGAATGACACATGGGTAAAAATGCACCAACGTGTGTCATTTTCAGTGATGAGCCTTGTCATAAATATAAAGGGAAGGGTAAACACCTTTAAATCCCTCCTGGCCAGAGGAAAAACCCTTTCACCTGTAAAGGGTTAAGAAGCTAGGATAACCTTGCTGGCACCTGACCAAAATGACCAATGAGGAGACAAGATACTTTCAAAGCTGGGGGGACAAAGAGTTCTCTCTGTCTGTGTTGTCTTTTGCTGGGACCAGAGCAGGAATGCAGGTCAGAACTCCTGTAAAGGGCTAATAAGCAATCTAGTTAGATAGGTGTTAGATTCTGTTTTGTTTAAATGGCTGAGAAAATAAGTTGTGCTGAATGGAATGTATATTCCTGTTTTTGTGTCTTTTTGTAACTTAAGGTTTTGCCTAGAGGGATTCTCTGTGTTTTGAATCTGATTGCCCTGTAAGGTATTTACCATCCTGATTTTACAGAGGTGATTCTTGTACTTTTTCTTCAATTAAAATTCTTCTTTTAAGAACCTGATTGCTTTTTCATTGTTCTTAAGATCCAGGGGTTTGGGTCTGTGTTCACCTATGCAAATTGGTGAGGATTTTTATCAAGCCTTCCCCAGGAAAGGGGGTGAAGAGTTTGGGAGGAAAGACACTTCCAAGCGGGCTCTTTCCCCGTTACATATATGTTAGACGCTTGGTAGTGGCAGCAATAAAGTCCAGGGGCTAAAGGTAAAATAGTTTGTACCCTGGGGAAGTTTTAGCCTAAGCTGGTAAAAATAAGCTTAGAGGGTTTTTCCATGCAAGTCCCCACATCTGTACTCTAGAGTTCAGAGTGGGGAAGGAACCTTGACAGGCCTGTTCCTGGATCTGGACTTGGCAGCTTTCTCCTATCTGCATTAATGCACAGAACCAACTCTGCAGATACCCACTCCAAGCAAAATTGGGAAAATTTAGGTTCAAACTGTGCAGCTGGGGCCCAGCTCTCCTTTAAGTTAACCATTCTCAAACAGCAGAGTTGTGAGTGGGGAAGTGTCCCTTTTGGGAAAATTCTTTGCCACCTCAAAGGATAAAGTCCTAGAAACACCACTGAAGAGTGCTTGCTTCAGGGCTTTAGCTCTAGGCACTGTCTATTGGCAGGGGAGTGGCAGAATCCAGAGAGGGGACATTCTCTCTTATAGTATTTGGAGATATGGCTGGGTTGAGACTATTGGCAAGAGCAAGATCCAACCCACACAGCTTCATTCTTGCTGAGAACCCACATCCTTCAGCAGCTTGCATACTTACTGGGCCCATCTCTCCTTGCTGTTGGTCCCCAATAGATTTCACAGGCCGAGAATCAGCCTGGGAGAGGTGATGCTTTTCAGAGCTGGGATCAGAAAGTAGAATTGGCATTGGAGACCACAGTGGCTTTGTGCACAGAGGGAGCTGGCAGCCCCCTAAAACTACTGTGGAGCATCTGCCAACTAGAGGTGAGGGGCTCACAAGGGGGAAGAGGGGGGTTCCAAGGAGTTTAACTGGTAGTGAAGGCAGGTGCATGGAAACATTTTGCCCTCAGTTACTCTGCTGATATTTAGCCCATAGTATGGGATGAAAGTCCCAAATTGTTACAATGAAATGCAACATGCAAATAAAAAATGTGGTTGTAAAGATTTTCTGCTTACAGGGAAGAAACCTACAACTTACTCAGTGACCTTACTCAGGCAAAACTCCTGCTGGGCTGAATTTTGATGCACCCAATTAGTGTATGGTCAAACCACCACTGCAGCGAGTTGGCATTTTGCCTAAGTAAGGACTGAGTAAGAACGAATTAAAGACCTCAGGATTTGGCCTATAGTGAAAGTGTTCTTTAGGGGAAATAATAAATTTTATTTAGGGGCTTCCCCTAATCCTATAAAGTGCTGTGAGATTTGCAAAAGGTGCTATATAATCAATAACACTATTAACAAAAAGGGGACCAAATGACAGCTACCACCGATTAAAATAAAGCCCCTGGTACATTGCAGAAAAACAACAATGCAACCATTTCTCTAGTATCAGAAGCAGGTCTTTCCTAGTGCCATATAACTCATGTTAAAAATCACAGCAAAAAGGCAGGCTTCCTCGAAGCTGTTCAGAAGTCTTTGGAGGCTGCTGTTATGCTTCACCTTTTTAATGCTTTATGTATTACAGCTTTATTTTCACCTGAGGCTGTGATTCTAAGCTTCCTCACAGCCTTATCTACAACTCATATTTCAAAGCCTAATTTTCTTGCCCCCAAATGTAGAATAAAATAGCTTGCAAAAATGGCTGCAAGGAAGCTGCAAGTTCTATGTTTTCACAGCCTTTCTTCATAGGTTCTATATAGGTACAATTCCTCAAGGGCCTAAAGACTTCCTAGAGAAGTAGTGTAGCTAGAAGATACTGCTTGACCTAGCGTAACACTCTGTCCACCAAAGCTGGTGGAAAGATTATGAAATTTTAATTGGTCTGAGAGCAAGATATCACTATAATTGGAGCCCATGTGTCTGAATAAGCCTGAGAGCCAGGGACCTGTTGGAATTCTGTAACACTCTGGGCAATTCTAGTGCCAGAACCTACCTATGCCATCACAATAAGCACAATGAGAGTCCATCCCTCCCATTCACATTTCAGTCATTGACGTCTTTTCAGATTAGCTTGTTGGACTGAGAGAAGGATATTAGTCTTTAATGTTTTCAGGCCCATGCTCTTTTCTATTCCTTACCCTATTCTGCAGTGAATTGTAGCACTAGGAAATAACAAAGTTTTAAGAATGTTCAAGTCAAACACAATTAGGGCTGAAGTCTGCTATTTGATACACAAGTTTTTCGCCATGCAATTAATCTGTGTTTGAGAGCTATCAATGACCTCTTCACCAAAACAGTTGTTCCCTTGGGACACTATCATTCTCCCAAAACCATGATAGGCCAGACAGCTATACCTATTGCAGCTGTGACAACACATCAATGGGCACAGGGGTGCCTGAAAGTGTCAAGTTTCAGGCCCACGTACTAGCTATTTGTATACCACCATCTGGTGGAAAACAAGAAACATGAATAGCCTCTGAAGCACAGAGTCCTTTGGATGGAAAGAGTGGCATATTATATATATGCAAAATGTTTAATTTATTATTACTGTACAGATTTAGTCAATACAGTGTCACCTGGCTACATGCAATCTTACAAATCATTCTGCTGACTCAGATCTAAATATAGACTCCAGAGTGTGGGGATTTGTTATACACTCAGAAGGTCCTTATGTCCAGAAGCTAATGCATGGATTACACTCACTCACATGAGTATCTTCTAAATCTTTGCCAGACATGACCAATGCACTGTACAGGTAAACTGCAGTCTTGATTTCACCATGAAATGTGTCCACAGTTTTCAGCAAAAACTGATGGTCTGGCAGAGGCAGTCTTTATCTCAAGGTCAAAGCAAATTTCACTTGCAAAACATGCTCTTTTTTCCCCCAGATAAGTATAGATTCTAGCTCTGAGTTAGCCAAATGTTTTCACTTCCTAGTAGCTGTCTGCTACTACAGTTGTATGCATCTCTTTTAGCTCTAGCCATCCCTGCTGCTAAGGAGTTATCACATTTCTGCTACAGTGGGAAATCTTGACTCCTGACATCAGATCTATTAAAAAAAAAAAAAAAGGCTGATGAAGCACTGTCATTTTTAAAATGCAGCACAGCAAAAGTTTTGGCTTCTTTTCTACTGCCGGACATAAGTTCACCGCAACGCCATATAAAGTTAGCTCAATAGAAGTAGCACCCCTGCACTGAAGGAAAGAATTGGGCTCTCTGATTAATTTAATTGGAGTTATTCATGATTTACACCGGTGTGAGTGGTAGGAGACTCAGACCCTCTGTGACTGCTCTGCATTTCGTTCAACATGCGTGACTGCCCATGGTCACTTCTGGAACTGCTGGTGTTAACACCCAGGCTGGCAATGGGAATGCAGACACTGATAACAGGTGCCTCTGAAGTACTGAGTAGTTTGTCCAGGTCTTTAATTGTGCTGAGGAGGTGGCTATTTATTGCTGACAAAACAACAAGCTGAAAAGGTAGAAGGATATTTTAAACTGGTTGCATAGGACAGGAGTTTGCCTAGTGGGGCTGTCTGCTAATGCAGCTTGCATTGTAGTTACTGTTTCCAAACATGATGGGTGAATTCCTTGCCCTATTTAAATCAATGGCCAACTCCCATGGACTTCAGAGGGGTCAGGATTTCACCTCCCTCATATGAGAGCAAAACAAAATGAAAATTCTTCCGACAAGAACAAAAGAAGAGGTTGTAGCATGTAACATGCCTCCCAGTAAAGAGATGAAAGCATGCCACAGACAGCTCTGACTGTAACTTGTCACTGCCTCAGACAGAAAACTGCTCTACAAAAAGTAAGAGGGAGCCTTATTTCTGGAAAGGCCATTCTGATTCAGTTGCAGATTGTGTAACACTTGGAATGAGGAACAACATTTTTAAATGGCATGGAAGTCAGTCTAGCTTATAGGGTTCAAGAACGTAATTATACTGGGATTGTGGGCCTGGTCTTCTTCAGCGTCATGACAATTAAAGTGAATTTTTTTTTCCAAAAATAGGAACTTGGACTGCAGAGTGCTTTTCCCTGCCAGGGTGAAGGTCTGCTGTAGAAATCAGACATGTGTCTTTCTTGATCCCATAAATGTTTTGTGATAGGAAGCAGACAGACTTTGAAGAAATGCCTTTTGTGATTCTGACTAGCAGAGATCTGTTCCCTCATGGAAACTGTGATTAGTTTTGGGGTTTTCCCCCCCTAAAAGTCACCTCCACTGAATTGTTATAACAGGATTTACATGTTGAAAGTGTCCTTATTTACTGTAAGGACAGTTTCTTCTCTAGGAGGAATCCCAGTCACTGATGAAAGTAGCATGTGTGTGCCCTTCTGTAGGATGTTTTTTTCCTAAGGCCAGATGTGTAAGTCATAGAGCTCCCTACGCATACGTGCTGCCCCAGTTTGAAGAAACATACAGCTCAGTTATCCAGCGTTTCTGTTACAGAACCGACCCTTATCAGAATGAGGAGTACCTTTGCATAAGGTGTGGAAATGGGTCTCTCACCCATCTGTGGATAGGATATATTTCCACTACAGATGGGTTCACTTTTTAAGAGTGACATGTAAAGGATAGATGTTGAGTTTGTGCCCTTTTGGCTTCTTTATGGGCTGTAGAGGACCCACCTAATTTTTATTTTGTTACTCTGGGGGGAGGCTGGGGAAGTGTGTGCAGATCTGCTTAGTGATTAAGAAATTCAGGTCTTGCTTACTCTGCAAGAGTGTATGGGTGACTGGAGAACTAGAAGTTTATGACATCAGATATCAAGGAAGTCAAACTTGATTAACTGAAAAGGGGAGTGATTTTTATTCAGATTGTTTAAAACTCTTGAACAGATTTGTAACTAAAATGCCCTGGGCAGAAAGCTCTGCTTAAGGCCCCCAGGACCCATGCATCCCCTTCACAGTTAAGGGCTGAGAAAGTTCCCAATACTCAGCTGAGTCAGCCAATTGGTCCTCCAGCAACAATCAAGCCTTCTCCTTGCTGCACATATTGTTGCCAACCCTCCAGGATTGTCCTGGAGTCTCCAGGAATTAAAGATTAAACTTTAATTAAAGATAATGTCATGTGATGAAACATCCAGGAATTCATCCAACCAAAACGGAAAACCCTAGCTGCACACAACATGACACTTCCTGGTATTTTTTTAAGGGAGGTGGGCAGAAGCAGCAAACAAAAAAAAACACACACACACAAAAACAAAAAAACCAAGGCATTTTAGTTCATTATAAAGGACACCATCCTTTCTCCCCTCCTCCTATTCTAGTCACCTTGGTGAGTGCTGTACATTAGTCCACAGACCCACTTTGGATGGAGAGCCCTGAAGGTGCCTTTTGCCTGTACAAAGCAAACTATTACTTCTTACGTCTCTAACACCAATGCCAGTGTTCATGCTGCTTGATGGAAAATTAAGCACTCTGTCTTTCATAAGATGACTTATGAAAGATGGTGCAGTAATGACACCACATGATGCTTTCACAAGCTAACGTTCCTGAAGGAATTCTGGTCTTGCCCACATCTTGTATCTTTGTCCCACATCCTCTTCAGATAGATACACATCTCTTAAAAAATTATCATAGTGGAAATGAGTCAGTGACTGACATTGCTGATATGGTCACTGCTAAATCCAAAGTATTTGTAGCAGCCTGACACAGGGCAAGTGCACCCCATCCCCCTTTGGGGGAGGGGCAAAGGCATCGTAGCCTCATGGTTAAGTCTACCTAACTACCCTTATCTTCAAGGCAGTGAGGGCGAATGGCCAAAGTCTATATGGTCACCCTTCCTCACATGGCTGGGTGACCTAGTGGCCATTGTCACTATGTCTGCCCTCTCCTTCAGGGCAGAATGGCCTAATGTCCAGAGCCTATGAGGCCACCCTCCTGTGCAGGGCTGTGCAGTCTAGTGGACAATCAGAGAAGTGGACCGCTACGCAGGGGTGGGTGGCAGCCATGGTAGGGGGTCTGGGCCCTCCCTACTCCACCGAGTCTCAGCCCAACTCTCCGGCAGTGGCGCGTGTGCTTGCGCCAAGTCATCTGGGATCTGACTGAAACACGCTAATGTCACCTGGACCAAGGGCTAATCTCCCCGGGCTACTTCCTACCCTGTCCCTGATGCTGTGGTCTGGGCATCTCCAGGGTCTCTGGGTTCCTTGGTCTGCATAGGGTTGCCAGGTGTCTGGTTTTCAACCAGACCACCTGGTCAAAAAGGGACCCTGGTGGCTCTGGTCAGCACCACTTGACCAGGCCGTTAAAAGTCCGGTTCGCACGGAGCCGACAGGCTCCTTACCTGGCTCCGAGCGGCCCCTGGAAGCGGCGAATATGCCTTGGCTCTAAGGCTGAGAGATGGCCATGGGGCCTCTGTGCGCTGCCCCCGCCATGCCATGAGCACTAGCTCCACAGCTCCCATTAGCCAGGAACCGCACCCAGTGGGAGCTGCAGGGTCAGCGCCTGCAGGCAGAGACAGCACACAGAGCCTTCTGGCCACACCTCTGCCTAGGAGTGGAGGGACATGTCGCCACCTGTGGGGAGCCGCATAAGGTGAGCACCACCCAGAGTGCATACCCCAAAATTCCTCCCATATCCCCAACCCCCGTCACAGCCTTGAGCCTACACTCCTCCTACACTCTGAACCCCTTGGCCAACCTTGAGCACCCTCCTGCACCCCAAGCCGCTCTTCCCCAGCCCCACCCCAGAGCCCACACCCCCAGCCTAAGCCCTCACCACTACCCCATATCCCAACCCCCTGCCCCAGCCCAGATCTCCCTCCCACACTCTGAACCCTCATTTCTGGCCCCACCCCAGAACACACCACCCAGCCCAGAGCCCATACACCTCCCACACCCCAACCCCAGCCCAGCATCCCCTTCTACACTCCAAACCTCTCAGCCCCAGCCCGGAGCTTTCTCCTGCACCTCAAACTCCCCAGTCCCACCCAAGACCCCACACTCCCACCCTACAGCCCATACCCCCTTCCTTACCCCACCCCCCTGCCTCAGCCCAGAGCCCCGTCCCACATCTGAACCCCTTGGCCCCACTCAGCCATAAGCACCGACTTCTGCTGGCACCAGTGGGTGCTCAACCCCCCTCTGCCCCGACTCCATCCTTGCCCCTCCCCCATTCCAACCCCTTCCCCAAATCCCTGCCTCCTTCCCTGAGCACACCATGTTCCTGCTCCTCCTCCCTCCCAGAACTTGTTACACTGCAAAACAGCTGTTTTGCAGTGGCAAGCACTGGGAGGTAGACAGAGAAGTGGGGACATGGCATACTCAGGGGAGGAGGCGGAGGTCAAGGTGAGTTGAGGTGGTGAGCTTGGCTGCCGGTGGTACAGAGCACCCACCAATTTTTCCCCATGGGTGCTCCAGCCCCAGAACACCCACGGAGTTGGCACCTATGCCCCCAGCCCCTTCTACACCCCCAGCCCTCTCATCCCCAGCCCCACCCCAGAGCCTGCACCCCCAGCCAATTCCTCACCACCACCCCCACTCCAACTCCCTGCCCCAGCCTGATGAAAATGATTGAGTGAGGGTGGGGGAAGAAGCAGCAAGAGAGTGTAGGGGGAATGGAGTGAGCAGGGGCAGAGCCTCAGAGAAGGGGGGACAGGGCAAGGGGGTTCAGTTTTATGCAATTAGAAAGTTGGCAACCCTATCCATGCAGCTTCCAGCAGCTCTAAATCCTCTTGGGTGTCCATAGGTACCTCAGCATCCTCTTGGGTCTAAGTGCTACTAGCTTCCACGGTCTGGGGCTTCAGCAGCTCCCAGGCTAGAGCCTGCAAGGTGCATCCTCTCTCCTTAACAGTCAGCTCAGACGGAGCTTAGTTGCTCCCTTTTATACTGGTGCTACAGTTGGAGCATACCCAGCAGGGACTGGGGGGCGGAGCTTACTCCACTCAGAATGTGAAGTTAACCCCTTCTTGGCCAATGCGGGGCAAATGCACCCTAGCACACAGCCTAAGTTTTGGTGTTATTTATATATAGTACAAGTCGAAAAGAGTAGTGGTTGAGGGGGAAAAAGAGAATGAGGCATTTGGTTAGAACTGTGTTTTTTAACTTGTTCTGTTATGGCACATCAGAGTAGCTCACAATAGGCTTTGAAAGAGGGGTTAAGTCTCACTAATCCTCAGGTGGGAGGAAAGGTCATTGGCAGGATTTTAATTACAGGCTGCTGGCAGGAGGTGCGGGCTCTACCTAATCTGATATAACATTTTTCTTTCTACATGCCTGCTGATGCTTCTCCTTTAAGAGGAACAAAACAAAATGTTCTTTGCACAAAAATGTCTTGATATCATACCTGGGCAAAGGAAGGCCAACCCTCTGCAGCTTGCAGGAAGTTTAGTATCAAGATGACAAAGCAACATAGTGTACTATACTAATGGTAGAGAAGCTGGGATGGAATGTCTACTAAGCCTCCAGGAAATTATAGCAAGCCATTGCTCATACTATCTATGGTACTTCTGTGGCCCCCATAGCTATCCTCAGAACACCCTTGTGAGCTAGGGAAGTACTCTTATTTACCTTTTCTTTGGAGGGGGGAACTGTGGCATAGACACTTGCCAAAGTCACACAGGAAGTCTATAGCAAAGTATGGAATTGAATCCTGGTTTTCTATGCCCTAACCACTACCCCCATCATTCCTCCTCTCAAGTGCCATGACTACTTTAAGCTATTGCTCATACCCCTCTTTACCATATCTCCCTCCCACAACCTGCTCCCACTTATCTGCTTATCTTGCTCTTTCTTCTTGTCAGAATCCAAGATGTGAGTTCTCGGGGCATGGGCTGTCTTTATTTTACTGCAGTGAACACTGCCTATCACAACAGGATTGTGATCCTTCACCGAGGCCTCTAGTCAATACTGCAGTATAAGTAAATAATACTGAACGGAAAGGGAGGAAAATAATAAATAAATCATAAAAATATTTAGCATTTCTATAGCACCTTCCATCTGAGCAAAGCATTTTGTAAATCTAATTGAATTCAGTCTTAATCAATGAAGCCTTCATTTCTTAATTAACAAATTAAAAAAACCCACAATATTGTATATCTTACAAGTGAAGTAGTGGTGTAATAGGATATACTGAGTACATTAAATCTATTTTTTCTTTCTGTATGAGAAAAATTAATAAAAAAGGAAAATAAAAAAACTAGTTTTATATTGAGTGGGAAGAGAGGGAAACTCAGTTCCCTTTGTTGCAATAAATTATGTATATATGTACAGAACAATCTTCCAGTCATTCCATTCAGCAGAGTACTGCAAAGATTTCCATTAATTTAAGTATGGACCTTGCTGTTGCTGTTAGGAAAGTAATGATTGTGCATGGGCTTCAGAGCTGACGAGTTAAGAGGTTTTCTACTGGTGTAACCTTCATGCTCTACCCAGTTTGTCGTTGTAGGTGGTGCGGATTTGTCTAAGCAATATGATGAAGCAGTCAAAACAGTAGGCGCACACCAGTTGGTTTTTCAGCATAAATACCCAAACGGTTAGTTTCACATTCAGGAACCTTGCGACACTTAGAAAACTGAAGGTTGAAGGTTCATTACTAGGGGCAGGGAGAGTATGAAGTCTTTTGCAAAAGACTTCATCAACTGGAATCATCTCTTGACCTAAAAGATAAACTCTTATGAGAGCTGATAAGAAGAACTAGATTCCTGCTGGGGTTTATTGCCATTAGGTTTCGTTATAACTGACTTTTTCCACATTTCACTCTTTAAGAAACAGTCTTTATTTTTTTAAATAAAGAGCTGTTAAATGTATTTCGTATCAACCAGGGCCTGGATAAAGCAATTCTAATAACAAAGCAAAATAGAATTGCAGATGTAAATGCTATTAATACATCCTTTCTAATTAAATTCCATCAGAAATCATACAGGGTATTTCTGGCCCCATCCTCATTCTAGTCCCATCATTTTTTGATTAACTATCCTCATGCACTAGGAATTAAGGTGTGTCTGCTAACTTTTTTGTGAACGATGTGCTGTTTTTAATATTAACAGCACCATCTTTTCACTGTTCTCTGAGCAGGGTTGGGAGGAGAAATATAATTACACACAATGGGTGTATAATTCATACATTCAAAATAACATTAAAATGATAGGTAGCAAAATATAACAATAGAGCAGCCTGCCTGTCATTCTTTTATGGGTTACTGACACCCTCCAACCCCATTACAAACAACTCTCTTGAGTGAATATGTCATGAAGATGTGAGATAGATTAAAGCCACCGGTCATCCTTTGGGAACTCAATACATAGGGGATCCTTCTGCATGAGGTTGCAAGATATCTAATTTAAGTTTATGCTGAAACTGTACTTAGGCACACTCTGTCCCTGGGGCCAAGTGGCTGGAGTCCACAGTGTGCTAGAAACAATGTGGGGAAGTGAGCACATATTTTATGATCTTTCCCCTGTAGTCAATCCTTCTGGAAAGGTATGACAGACCAAATTTCTCAACTGTAATCTCAATGCTCCTATTGGGAGATAACATTATGCAGTTTGATGTATCTGGGGAATCAAAGGCCCAGTACATAGCTGACCTTTTGCATCCAGAAAAGTAATTCTGTTGCCCTCAATATATCCTCTTTCACCAGAAAGACAGAACTAAATTTCCTCTAGTCACCAGGAAAGCTAAGCACTCTCTTAAGTATGGAAGCGTTTAAAAAATTAGGATTCTTTGTGCACAACTGACTTATAATTACACAACCTCTCCTGCTGGCATCGAAAGTTGAATGGGATTGCACAGGGTGTAAATCAGTGGCTAAGGTACATATCCTGAGTCCTGTCCATTGAATCTAGTCACACAAATAAAGGTTTAGTGCTTTTTATTCCTCTTAGTCCTATGGAGCCAACACAGCTATAGGAGACAGCAAGTTGGATTCCATTCTGTCTTGGGTATCATTAGCCAAATTGTTAACAAAGTTCCAGTTGCAGAACCTTCATTACTGGTTATGATTCATGAACTAAAAAGAACCCCAGCATAACAGTCAGATGCCATCTATTTACTTGTCAACCACACAAATCTGATATGAAGTTACTGAGAACTAACAAACAAGATTATCTTTTACCTACTCAGTTTTCAGAGTTCAAAGGTTTATAACTTGGGGTAGTGGTGTAATTGAAAACAAATTGTTCACCTTTGCATGGGTGGAGAAAAGTTTTAGTGATGGGCCCCTTTCTGAAATCTTGCTTCAGGCTTATAAATGGTTGGGACTTTTTAAAAATTATTTGCATACTGCTTCATACAGGTGCATTTAAGCACAATATTTAATTCACAGATCTCATTCACTTCTTCCAGATTCTGCCCAGAGTAAGACTTATCTAAGATTTTCATAAATCCATTACAGGAAGTTTTCTAGCTCTCATAACTTAGTGCATAATATTGGAGATGTACATTTCAGAGTAACTCAAAATCTTGGAACACAAGAAACATGAAATACCAAGGTCTGAGGATAACAATACTATTACATGTTTTCCATGTTTTATCACCTTTTCTTTAAGTATAATTTCACTTTCCATTCTCCCTCTCCCCATGTGTATGTGTTATGTGGACGTGAGTAAAAGAAAGTATGTGTAAGTGGATATATTTTCCAACTTTCAGTAGGCAGACATTCATGTATCTGTGCTCAATGGCACCCTGGAGTTCTTATTGCAATATTTTTGCATCAGCTATGTTTGTTTTGACCAAAATGGACCTTAAAATTCTGTAACACACACTTAGGACTTGATTCATTGTTCCACAATGCAGCCCTCAACCCAGAGGATCCAGCCACTGGAGGATTCTCCCTGTGTTGGGGGATCCTTTGGGGGTGTACAGCAGCTGGGATTGGAGACATGGCTGGCAGAAAGAGGTTGTGCACTCCGCCGTCTTAAACTGCCTTAATAGCCTGTTGATCTCACATGAATTAGAGAAGTTTTAAGATTACTCTAGTTTATATCAGAGACCACCCTGGCATCTGGACAGCCCCAGCGCAGGGGCAGTACAAAGACAGTTTAATCCACTTTTGTACTTCTTTCTGTCTCCTGAGCTGCATTGAGTGCTTCTCAGCCATAGTCCACGACTGGGCCCTAGAGTTTTGGGATAACGACTTTTCAGTGTTGCAAGACTAATTTAATCCAATTTTATTAACAGAATATTTTAGTTTGTCTTTTTAATACTCTCTGCATTGTATAAATGTAACACGTTTAATGACATCAGATGTAAGAATTTGATATGTTAATTACAATAGTTCCAGTGTTTTTACGGAGCTATATGGAATAGTGCTGATTGTAATAACCCCTGTGGAAAATAGATCATTGGAAATGAAAATGCACTATTTCAAATTGCAGCACTGAAAGCAATCAGAAAGAAATGGGTTTTCTTGAAGTCTAAAATTAACTGAAAACTTAATAATTGCCATGATGCCTGGCCCAAGTAAAAGCAACAGACTTTATATGACAGGAATTTAAATAGCTCTTAGATTTAATTTGTAATTTGCAGATAAATTAGATCCATCACACCTAAGCTATGGCTCAGCCTCACCACAACCATAGAACCTATGTGACTTCTTCAATATCTAAGACACTGATCCTGCAAATGGACACTTATGCTCATGTGGGGTCTTGCTTTCGTTATCGGCTCTTGGAGATAAATAATACAGTAACTGGCACCTACCTAGCACTTATCTTCAAAGTGCTGTGCGTTTGCACAGTTAATGTTTATTAACTAAGCCTCATAAAAACCCTTTGTAATAGTCAGACAGTGCTAATAATATCTGGCTGAAGGGGAAACTGAATCACAGACGGGTTAAATGATTTGCCTGAGGTTACCCAGAAAATCAGTGGAAGAGTTGGGAGTAGAACTGCTGATACCTGGTATAGAGCTCATTCTTTTAGACTGTGCCAGCATTCCAGAAGGTCAGGGCCAAGAGTTTTGGAAGTAGGAACCTCAAGTTAGGCTCCTAATTCTATAGTTAGCACCATATCGTGTATATAAAAATACTGTGTGCCCCTAAAAAGAAAAGTTTGTAAAACACGCTCAAGGGTAGAAATTACAGTCTGTGAGACTTATTTTCTCTCTATGCAGACTTGAGTGAAATACATTTAGCAAAACAATGGGTGAATTTCACACCTCTGTATTTCATTGCTTTGTACATAACCAAAACTTTCATGTCAGACAGTAAATTGTGATTATTCAGACTGAACTATCCCCATAAAAAGTACATTTGTGACTTTGTTCCAAACAGCACAACTAGATATATTCTAGTTTCTAATGCATGGCACTGCAACAAAAGGACTTCCCGTTAATTACTGATGGTCCATTTAAAAAAGGAAAATGTGAGGTCAAAGAATAATTGACTCTTGGAAAAATGGAGTGCTACTGGAACGTGAATACAGGTTCGATTTTGTGATGTATGGCAAGACATAGTTTCATCTGGTATTTGGGTTACATTTCATTTTCTTTGGACTATTTGTTGCTAACGGTTGATTAATTGTTAGTATGCCAAGAAGGTTAGATGAGAGAAAAGTTGGCTGTGCTTTTGAACTTCTACAGGAATAGCATCAGTCTGTATTTTTAAATAAGAAAATTGTAAAATGTTTTCTGAGTTCAAGTTTACCTCCAAGTATCTGTTGTTCTTCCCCTCTCCCTCCCCCCAGATCCCCACATATAAACACTTATGGTTTCCAAAAACTTATTTAGTGTTTTCTTGTGCTACTTGAATAAAGTACTATTTAACAGCATCAAGGCAAAGGGCATGAAACCCTCTCCATTTTACCGGTTTTATGGTAATGTGACACCACTGACTTTACCTGAAGTACACCAGCAGAAAACGGGTCTAGCAAACTGGAAACTCAGTCCCAAAGATCCCAGCATAACAGCGGGAACAAGGTCCCTGGCGATAAAGAATGAATATCTATCTGTGTAGGCAATGATATCAAAATCATCACTCTGGCATCTAGCAGTAACAGGCGGCTGACAAGTCTGCAATGCAATAATATCCATCAACCGCTTTTTTACTAGAAAAAATTACTATGATTTTTTTTAAAGTATTTTGGGACCAAATCCTGAGGTTCTGTGCTCAGTCTCCATCTGGGGAAAAAAAATACAGTGTTCTTCTTATTAGAGTAAGAACTGAAGATGGATCTCAAAGTTTATCCCAATGGAAGTTTTAGATGTATATCCTCAGCTGGTGTAAGTTGTCATAACTTCATTGACTTCAGTGTACACTACCTGAGGGTCTGCCCCTTTGTTGGAATAGGAACTTCAGGGTTTGGCCTACACAACTTGGAATAAAGTCTGTGATTTCCATATATAAAAGGCTGCTCGCTTTAAACAATCTGAAATTAAAATAATTAGAGCTATATCCTGAGCAGGTGTAAATCAAAGTTGCCTTTAAATCTGAATTTATGAAACAGCTTCCCTGTATTTATTTTATTAGCATAACTTAGTATCTTTAACTGCTCTAGATATGCTTCAGAGAGTCAAACTGTATATGTGCATTCCAGGAAACAACAAAAGCTCGGCATAAAAACATAATGGGCCATATTTTCAGTGGCCTCAACCCAACTTCTGCATTTGCACGCACAAGGTTTGGGGGGGTGAAGGGGACTGTGCCTGGATGACAGCTACCAGACCACACAGCTGCCATTTGCACCTAGCCATCAGAGTTCTTGGGCACCCACAATTGCTTACCCATGTACTTGTGTGTGCTGTTCATGGCACACAGATTTAGAGGTTGCTTTTGAAAGCTGGTCCAATAGGGTTCAAATGTAATATCCTGGCTAGGGCTGTGCAAAGCTATTGCATGCTACTGACAAGTACAATTGTTTGGTTAAATATCTTACAAATACAATGTAAATACATTCAGGGTTTATGTGAAAGAATATGGTACTGTAGTACAAAGAATGAAAAGACCGAGGTGGATCCAGCCTGCTGGCTTTGTAGTAGCACAATGCTCTCGCTCTCCAAGGGGGGGAAAAAGATTTGTTTCACTTCTGAGCATCTCCGAGAGGCTGATTCTGATGGCATTATGTCAGACTTTGAGATGATTTGGTTCTCTTATTTTCAGGCTCCAGGGAAGTTCAAGTCAGTATCTGCCTAGGGAGGAGGAAGGTTGAAATTCCAGCCCAAATCGTGATTTAAATTGTTCACATTTACTTCAGTGGGAGCAGGATTGGGCCTTTTAAAAGGAAGTTGAGCATGGTGAGTGAAATCCTGGTCCCCTCTTAAGTCAATGGCAAAACTCCCATTGACTTCAATGTGGCCAGGGTTTCACCGGTTAGCGTGTAAAATAAAGCTCCGCTTGACTTGTCCACAGCCCCACTTGAATTCTCACTGCCTTCAGGAGGTGCTTTTGGTCAGCAAAGTGGCAAAGGAGAGCTAATGCTCAGGCCCCTGAAAAAGAGCATAAAGAGAGCTTTCCACTGACTAAAATGTAAATTGGATTGGACACTAAAAAACTGTCCACACACCCTCAGCTCCAGGAGCTCCTCCATTTGAATCTTAAGACGTACATTGTACAGCCTGTCTAGCCTGATTCTTCACCACCTTGCTTCTTGTGGAGTCACCCAGATCTGCACAAAGTGAATGTAAAACAATGGCAAAGCTGAATGGCAGCACTTTAGCCCCACTTTACTCAGTGGCAAACCTTTATCCTTCAACATTTCTACACTTATCTTAACCACGACTGGGTGTGTGGCTTACTAATCCATTATCTTAACATGCACTTCCAGGAAATAATAATAATAATAAATAATAAAAAAAGAGACTCCTGGGCAAGAAGGAGGTTTCCGGCACAGTGCAACTACTTAATAGTGCAAATTCCTTTGTATTTAGGTATCTGTATTTAGGAATCACCTCTCTCCATGTTTTGCCAGTTTATTCTTCTCATTCTCTTCTTTAGGGTATAAGAGTTTATTTTTGTTAGGGTTGCTGAATAGCATGATGAACAGGAGACCAGTCATGTGCCAGCAGGTGGTTTTATCAGCAGGTTTTACAGACAGACGTGGGATCAGCACAGCTCAGGAAATACTCACTACAGGTTCAAGATTGGTTTTGTGTACATACTTTGTTCTAAAAAGAAAAGGAGTACTTGTGGCACCTTAGAGACTAACAAATTTATTTGAGCATTATTTGAGTACTCCTTTTCTTTTTGTGAATACAGACTAACACGGCTGCTATTCTGAAACCTGTACTTTGTTCTGTAAATCCCCAATACATTTCTGTCTATTTAGTTGTACTGTAATAATCATAAAAGTGTTTTGCTGGGATTGAATGACTCAGGGGGTTAGGAATGGGCTAGGCTGCAGAACCTTGCAATTTTGGATTGCAGGTTTAAATCCAGCCAAGGTCAGTGATGACCCAACAGCGACACCATCAGATGGCTCTTTGGTGAGCTTTGAGAAATGTGTTGGATATCCTGAATCCAGTTCCCAGCTGGCAAGTGTCCACATCACAAAATGCACCACCACAATTGACAATTTGCAGCCATCTTATTGGTAGTCCTAGCAGAGAGGCTGAAGATTTAATTGGCATAGAGCAGGTCAGGTCTGAGACACAGCAGGGCTATATGGAGATTCTCACTGCCTACAGAAACCCTTCTAGCTATAGATGCAAAGAGAGTGTTCTACCCACAGCGGGCAGGAAGACTGTCCCATTGGCCCATGAGCCCAGTGCTCTGCTTGCTGCATAGGCTCCATATGGATCTCAGAATCAAATTCCAAGCTTTGTTCCTGAGACTGGCACAGGTTACCTGAAGAACCTACTACCCACAACAGCTACCTTCCATTGGAACAACAGAATCTAAATCTGGGTTTCTGGCAAGGGCGCATACCACATAAAAACTCAATATGGTGTGAACATCACTTTGCTCACAGATATGTATTTGGTAACAATAAGTCTCATGGACAGACATTCATAGTAGGATGATTTTAGGAAGGAGGTTTAAGGGATGCACAGAGATACTGAGACAGAGTGAGTGGGCTAGGATTGTTAAACATCCTCAGAGACAAGTAGGCAGACAAACCAATTCAGAAAGAGAGGATAATATTTTGGTATAATCCACCTCTATATAAATCCACCTGTTTTTCCACTCTTTCTAATAGAAGGCTACTATACATTGGCTTTCACTTACACTAACCTTTAAGGTCTTCTGTACAGGATCCTGTATTTTGAGGAGATGTATCATACTTTGTGAGCCCAATTTTCAGAGATGAGGAGCACCTTTAACTCTCTCATTGAAGTCAGTGGGAACTGCATGTGCTCAGCAGTCAGCACCTCTAAAAATCAGGCCATGGGCATGTCAGATTTGGCTTCATTTCTCATAAGAAAGAGTGTAAGAGGGAGGGGGAGAAACTATGTCCAAATCTTATGGTCACATGGTCTTAAAGCCCAATAAGACACTTGTGACCTGATGGGAAAACAGTAAACCCATTGGATTGACTAATACTTCTAGGTCTTGGATTCCCACAGAGAAAATACGATGAACGTATCAGAACCAAGAATCTTGTATCTTCGGATCAATGGAGTGCTGCCTACATGGCAAAATTTCTCATGAGAAGTTACACTTTGTTTTTCAGAACATGTTCTAGAGAATGGTATATCAAGTTGACCAGGTATGTGCCCAGATGTGTCCCACCTCCCCCAGTTTCTATTAGCCACAGTAATTATGCTGTTGCAACATATTTTCATTTACAGAATTATTTGGTGGCAAAAAATAATCATGTTTTGTGACTCCATTTCCCCTGGTATTGGGAGCCAGTGATTTCTTTTATTGTTGTTCATCCACATCTTTGTCTCCACAAGAAACTACATATTAAGGGAAGAGACTATGCAGCTTCTTAGTGATACATGATCACTAATATCTTGTGCCAATTTGTGTTTTCATCTTCTTCTTTCTTAAGCTAGACTTTACTTCAAGAAAAGTGATGATCAGTTCTTGAGTATGCATTATGTAATGATATTTATGAAAGCTGATACTGACTTACCTCTTCCATGAGATCTCTTCTTTTTACTTTCTAATCCTCCCAAACTCAGTGACACAAAGCTCCAGGGTGCACTTTTGTGATACTGTTTTGACAATACCGTTTAGATGTCTTTACAGAATTGGCAAAGCCACAAGAAAGTTGCTAGGAAAAGTTTTCACAACGTTCTCCATCTGATAGTGTATATATAATGGGAGCCCAAGGAGAAACCCACTACAGATGGCCAAGTAGCTAACATTTGGGTTAGACTAACCCAGGGATCTGAATTGTGTCATACATCCACATGCACAGTGCAAGGAAAATAAAACAAAGCACTTTAGTCAAGAAAATTGTTTTCTAAGTTAAGAAATTGATTCAAAACAAAGAGCAAGGGAAGAAAAAGTGGCAAGACACACTATGATTTTAACAAAATCAGTTTACTGCTCTTGTGCATGGAGACTCTTGGTGCTACTTTTCCCCTTCTCTTCTCACAAGCCTTTGGGAAAGAGCAATTGCGATAAAGGAAATTCAGAATGCTGAGCAAACAGAAAAGTGGGGACTTGTCATCTTTCTTCTGGGGACAGTCTGATATAGTTAGGTTTCAGAATGCCTTGTAACTTTCATTCCACCTCCCCGGGACATGAGCAACTGCAGTAGGGTGGGGTTGTGGGGCTTACCAACTTGGTGGTTGCCTGGATAGTCACCTGACTATTCTATTTAGTGTCTTGCTTATTGACAGTCTGCATTTATGAGTCTATATTATGGAAATCATGGACCGCAATAATAGGTAGCATCCTTGCCTCAGTGGCAGAAGTTTTGTGAGTTTGTTCCCCTCTCATCTCTGTCTGCAGTTACCCTTCCTTGCTCTAGAATAAGAAGGTCAGCCAGACCCACACAATTAGAGGAGATTGTATAAGGTTGACCTTGTACCCTGTCAAATCCTTTCATGTGTGGGCAGTCTTTAGCAGTAGCAGCATAGAAAACAGAGTGAGAGATGTGCTTATAGGTGTGCGAATGAGATTGTTAAGACTTTTTTTCCTCACTCTCCGCAAACTAAGATAGTACCTCTGCCACTTGGGTGAACTTAGGTTATTCCCACTCATATCTAGCAGCCCATGGTTTCTTCCTTTATCTTGACTTCTGCTATTTTTGTTCTGTGATGTCTCTGCTTTTGCACTATTGGGAGTGGATTGTGTGTGGATCACTAACTTTTGGACAGGTCAGCTGTCTCAGCCTGAGCACCACTAGAAGGATACTAATAAGAGGAAACTAATACATCAAAAACAATTCTCCCTTTTTCACTCCATACCCGTCTCCCAGGCACACTGCTTTCTTCTGCTCTTCTTGTTGCTGCCCTTTCTCGCTCTGCGTTTATACTCCGGTTTCTGTAGATGGTACTATACCAAGAAGAGATGAAGATTGACTTTTTTGGTCTGCTGGTCCTGCCTGAACAAGTCAGAGTGGAGCCTACAATTCAAAAGGGGCAATGCAGAAAAAGACATTACATAAATGACATTACAAAATGTGCAAAATTATTTCAATATATACATTTTTTAAACACGGTTGCTGTTGGAAGAAAAGTGAAGACGCTGTAGGGA
Organism: Lepidochelys olivacea; assembly: GCF_965140295.1. Lineage (NCBI taxonomy): Eukaryota > Metazoa > Chordata > Testudines > Cheloniidae > Lepidochelys > Lepidochelys olivacea. The sequence goes on along the minus strand of NC_140422.1, from coordinate 16,283,462 downwards.
ATGTACCCAGGGGATTTGAAAATGGCTCTCTGAATGTCAGATCTGATCTCTGGGGTGTTCTGGGCCTCCAGTGCAATTGAGAAGCGGTCATTGACCACTGGCTGTTGCTGAAGTTTGGCCTAGGAAGACAAGGAAGACCTAGGCTATATAAAGTGTATCTGTTGATTCCTTGACTGAAGCTGAGGTGCAGAAACCTTGTAATGACTAACTGAGCGTGTGGAGGTAGCAGCTTCATTTTTCATGGCAGGATCACATGGAGTGCTGAGAACAGAAATCTGGGGGTGGGGTAGGGTAACCAGATGTCCTGATTTTATAGGGACAGTCCCGATATTCGGAGATTTTTCTTATATAGGCACCTATTACGCCTTCCCCCCACACACACACTCTGTCCTGATTTTTCATACTTGCTATCTGGTATGGGGGTTGCTTCAGTATTTTTTCATGTGGCTGGGAAATGTCTAAAACCATGCCAATATACTGGCCACACACTCTTCTCTCAACCTGCAAGGAGTTCTTGCGAACGCTTCACATTTGCTTCAGTTTATAGAAAAAGGACTGTGCAATGCAACCCAAGTCCTGGTTTTTCCATGAAAGCTGTAGGGAAAAGTATCTACAGCTAAATCACATGAGTGTCACATAAAAGGAGAGGTATGTGGAGGCCATTAGGACAGGTTTGCCTGGGAGCTAAGTAATGAACCAAGCTTCTGTCTCCAGAGACCTCCACTATCCTTTACCTGTATTGAAAAAAAAGAGACTTTCATTCTACTTTCACCACAGAGGGAATTTCACGCTACCCAGGTTCACAATAAATGGCCAATTCCATACCCCCAAAATAGGCAAGACTACCAGTGAAGTCAGTGGAATTTCAATGGGAATTTCATCTGCCTGGGGATATTGGACTGGTGTCTTTGTGAGTTCTCCTTTATTGTATAGATGGTAGAACCTGATACACCATTGCTCATAAAATCCTTTGCTTATCGTACATTATCCATGCTGGTTGCATTTGTTATTCATTTATCACCATAAATATGGGTTGGCCACATCACTCGCAATTGGAGAGCTGCACATATCTTAGTTGGCATAAGAGTCTCTGGGGACTGAATTTGCAGAATCTTTGTTACCAATGATGATCCATGAAAAGGAAACAGCCCATTTGGACTCTCAGAGCCCAGGCTGTGTTTACAGGGTTGGCAGTTAAAAAAACCCAAAAACTATCCTGTTACTTGTATAAAATGAGCAAATCGATTTGGAATCAATCAGCTACACTCAACATGGAACCCTACAATAATATTTCTACAGTCGTTGTACGTTAGGGATCTGCCAGGGCAAAAAGCAAGTGTTGTGTCCACTGGAAACCTGAGAATCTCCTCTTTCCACTTGTAAACCATAGTCCTGATGGTTTACAAGTTACCAGACCTTAAAGCGATCACTGGTCCAGCAATCAATATTGTCCATGTGTAGCTCAGATCACTGAGATTTGGCAGAAATTAGTAAAAATTTATCTGGCAGAACACTGTGAACAAATTAAAGAGTGGCAGTTTGAAACTACTCAGATTTTTGGTATGTTTGAAGTAGTCTTAGTGGAAATAGGTTAGTACAGAAGTTCTCAAAGTGCGGCCAAGGACCACTAGTTGTCTACACAACTTTTGCTGATGGTCCACAGAGAGCAAGCTGCTAACATGATACTGGATCTATGTAGATGCTTTTGACTCCATCAACTTTTCCAAACAAGCAGTTGCTGTAGTTGCCTCAGGAATGTTAAGAAATCGCAATTGGGAGGAGAGGTGGTTGTGACTGGAAGGGGAGGTGGATGATAAGACAATCTTTCCACACTAAGTTCCACACTGTGGAGAAGTTTCCAGACTCTTGGTTAGTGGAGAGGATGCAAGGGAAGCAGATAAATGTGCATGACAAAGTAATAGCTTTGTAGTTTGTCATGTGGATAACACCACTATATAAATGGTGTGGATTTATGGTGGAAAGATTAAACAAATATGGAGATCTTGTGCATACAAAACATGCAGGTAACATTTTTGGAAGCTAGATTTGAAAACTATGTCTGGAATTTTATTTTTATTATAAAGTCCAAGCCTTCTTCAACTATTCATTTAAAAGGGCTTCACTTTATTGTGGAATATATTTTTTGTTTGGTTCACAGAAAGTGTATTCTCTTAATAAGTTTGTTTCTTTAAGTGGAATGAATATAAATGAGTCCTGTTCTACAAAGGTTTCATTTAGATATGTTGTATTTCTTCTTCCTCTTTATATGTAAAATACTTGTTTGAAATTGTTTTAATGTAAGTGCTATATACCATCACCCTCTATGTGATAAAGTACGGGCTAGTCATTCCATGAATGACATTTTTATATGGCATCTCAATTATCTTTTCTTTTTATGAAATAATAACTATATCCTCCATTAAGTTCTAGGGCCAGCTGTTAGTTGCAGCTCTGGTTATTAATGAGTTAACAGGAATCACAGCCCATTTATTCTTAGAGAACCTGATCCAAAGCCTATTGAAGTCAAAGGAAAGATTCATGTATTTTTGATCTAATCTATACTTACATTGTCAATGTTTCTGCAAGTCATCAGAAATGAAACAAGAAGCTGGGGCAGCTGTGGTTGTTGTATGTATAGACAGTGTGGCCTCGTGGCTAAACCATTAAACCAGGACTCAGGAAACCTGGGTTCTATTCTCAGCTCTGCTGCTAGGTGACCTTCAGCAAGTCACTAGACCTCTCTCATCTTCAGTTTCCCTATCTGTAAAATGGGGATAATGATGCTTACCTCCTTTGTAAAGTGCTTTGAGATCTATGAATGAAGGCACTATGTAAGAGCTAGATATTATCATCATTATGGATGTTTGGAGCCAGAGTGCAGGGAGTTGTTGTACTGTACTCTTTATTGAAACCAGGATCCTGACAGGCTATGTCTACACTAGAAGCAACTTGCCAGTATAGCTATACTGGTATGCTATACCTGCAAAGAGCTCGTGGTGTGGACACAGCTTACAGCAGCAAAACTGAACTTTTGTCATCAGCAGAGTTTATTCCAGCCCCGAACTCCTTCCCCCAAGTGAAAAAAACAAAAAAAACCCAAAACCCAAACCCCCACAGTTTTGCTAGGAGAGTTGCATCTACGCTCAGGACTTCTGCCAATATAGCTCTGTCAGTCTGGGATCACATCTCTTCATGCGCCTGACCGACAGAGATATTTTGGCAGAGGTTTGCCGTACTCAGTCACAGTGGTGTTACCATAGCATTGAGAGTCAGTCATTGGAATCTGTTCTGGTTTGTAGAGCTCATTCTACTTCATTATGACTACATAAGTGGCACTTGCAAGTACATTCTTCACTTTGTGTTACCGACCCATATTTTTGGTTTCAAACAGCACTGTTTCCCACGCAGTATTTCAAAGAGGAAACACTAGTCACCTCTGACACAGTTTCTTTCTAAAACCATGCACGTTCTTATCCAGGGCAACATTTTTATGCAGGGTTATGTTATTCCCCAGCGGCTGTACTGGCAAAGTGCAGTATGTTTAAATTTCTCAACATACACTGTGGAAGGATCCTCCTGAATATTTTCTGTAAGGCTGCCTGGAAAAGTGCAGGGAGGACTTCTGGAAAAATCGCTTTTAATTTTTCATCAGAATTTCAAAACCGTAGAAATTTGCTCACCAGCTGTAATTTTCTGCATTCTAGGGCATTTTCAGCCTGCAGAGGGGGAACTGGCGTGTTTTTCCAGCGCACCCGCGTTCAGTAGCAAAGCAGTTACCGTGTCACCATGATGAAATGTTGCCGTTCTGCTGTTGGTACTTCAATAAGTCAATTCATTTAAGCTGTCATGGTGATGGGCAGACTGGAGTCCCTGAGATGCCAAGTAAAACAACTTTCTCCTGGAAGGATGATACGTGGATGGAACAGTCTAGTGAGGGGGGTGGGAAAGTCCATTTCTGGACCTTTTGGCATGTTGAATTGTTCTATTTGTAACTTTTTGTACCAAGCCTGTAGCACGGGACTGATGATTGATAGATGCAGTTGAATGAATGAATACAAATATTGGCCGAGATTGTACAGCTGTGCAGGGATACTCACATAGCAGCAGGAAGCACTGCCAGATTCTTCTTGAATCCTCATGGTGTTTCCTCTGCATTTCTCTATTGCAGGGGCGGTGGAATGGGGATTCGCTGACTTACAGGAAGAGCAAAGGATCAGATCCACAAATTCTGTGCATCTCCCAAGATCCATGTGGGGTGCATGGACTACAAGGGGACACAGGAGCCCTGTTCCTCTGCAGCAGCTCTGGTGGCCCTGCCCCCTGGCAACCTGAGTCCACTGTCAGTAACTTTCTCAGAAGCCTTTTTCGGGGGAGTTCCAGTGTGGAGGGGCTCCCAGAGAGTGTAATATATTGGTGAGTCCCCTGCTCATTCCTGGAGTACCCTCTTCCCAAACATGGATCCCCAGGCCTGGAAAACCCTCCTCTCAGGGGCATCGCAAGGCTCCAGAAGGCCCTGGTGCAATAATATAAGGGTCTCCTTCCCAGTTCTAAAAATCTAAAATTTTGCTTTCCTTTACTACCTTGGAAAATCAGAAGATATCCTGCACATTGTGTTTATGTATTTATGGGTAAGACAGCTATCCAAAAGGTTCTACGTACACCTTCATACAGAATGCTCACTGGCAGGGATGTAGTGCTACATCTTATAGTGCAGAAGTCCTGCAGAAATGATCTCCAGCTAGCAGGTCTGTCACATGTGAGATATACGATAGATTTTGGAGACTGTGAGGTCATCAAAAGATAAAGCACCTATATTCAAAACAACTTTTTACAAGTAAATTTTATCTAACTGAAAATCTGCACAACAGCAGTTGTAAGACTTCACCCATTAGTAATAAATACACACATCATATCAGCATAAAACCCAAGTAACTCATCTTTTATATGCCAACTTTCAACTAAATAGCAAGGCACATCCAAAGCACACATGTAGTTAGTCAAACAGTCCAAGGGCTTGAGTCACCATTGTATTACTCCAGTTTTGAGCTCGTGCAACTCCTCTGGAACTAAGAGAACAGGGTTACACTGCTTAAAAATAATGCAATGGAGAATCAAGCCCCAAATCTTTAAGCCTGAACCCACAATTTTACCCATGGAGCAAAACTTGCAATTTGAGCACAAAGCGGCTTTGACTTGCATTCACAAATCATGTGGCTGGGCACCAAATGCAAACAAGTGTTGTCAGAAATATACAAAACACTCTTGAAAATGTGGCGTCAGAGTCACAGAATCCAGAGTAGCAGCCGTGTTAGTCTGTATTCGCAAAAAGAACAGGAGTACTTGTGGCACCTTAGAGACTAACCAATTTATTTGAGCATAAGCTTTCGTGAGCTACAGCTCACTTCATCCACGAAAGCTTATGCTCAAATAAATTGGTTAGTCTCTAAGGTGCCACAAGTACTCCTTTTCTTTTTTAGAGTCACAGGAGCAGAACACAAGGATCCATACTGCCATACAACAAACAAACGAACAAAAACCCACCAATCTAGTAAAACAACTACTCTCTCAGAACTTTTTCAAATATCATGATATCTAGCCCATTTTACACTGCTATCTAAATCAAGCACTTATGGTATGTCTGCTTCCGTACCATAGAAATGTTAACTGACCTAGATAAAAAGCCAGCCATCACCACCAGCTGTAACATCTTCCAAGTATCTCTCAGATACACTATTCAGATAGGGTTTGATCCTACCCCGTATGGGGCAAGATTCACTACCAAGCCCCAGCTATCTTTGGGCCATTCCATAAACCCAACTAACTGGCTGATCAGACCAGGTTGATGATGGTTTTTTATTGTCAAAAATGTTCCCTGGGAGCTAGAGTGCACCAGCGAACATAGCCTTGTTCGGAGAACACATTCTACCAGTAAGGAGACAGATTCTGATCAACGGCTGCTCCTTATCTGTCCCCTGCAATCCTCCCCTGGCTGCTGCCTCCTCTTTCACTTCATGGGGCGGGGACCATTCACCATCTGCCCTCCACAAACCTCCCCATCCTCCACCCCAAGCGGGGGTGGGGGAGGACCTCCTGCCCTGTTCCCCTGGAGTTGCTCAATTCAACCACAACAGGACCCAGGAACCCCCATCCAGCCCCGTGCCCTTTGCACCGCGCCTGCATGCTGCACCCCCAGCCCACCATACCCCGCCTGGGCCCCCATCCTGCCCCCAACACCTGTCCAGATGAGCTCCTCCCTGTTGGAACAACGGTCATAGTGTGAGTCCATGGTGGCAGCCAGGAGCTGCCCAGATAGCAGGGCCCTTGGGGGCTGGGCATTGCCATGAAGCCCTGGCAGGACTGGCAGTGTCACCAGGAGCAGGTCCTAGCTGCTCAGAACCCGAGTCACAGCTGCAATCTTACTCAGGGTGGGGGTGGGGAGCAGCTGAGTTGTGGGCAGCCCAGCAGGGGGGCACTTCCTGCTCCTTGGAGCCCCATCCGCTTAGACTGTGGCATAACTGCAATGGTGCCGAAGGTAGAGAGGGCTCTGCTAGTTGGGTCCCCATATCCTCTTGGGCCCTGGTGTCACTGCACCACTTGCTCTCCATCGTAGCTATGCCACTGCTTCCTCGGGGGGGTGGGAGAGATCTGCAGGAGGCAGATCATGAGGACATGATCTGGCCTGTTGTATTAATAACAAAAAAAAATCCCATGTATCCCGTGGTACAATATCTAGGAACCAGCAGATGGGAACTGTTGAAATAAGTGTTTGCTATGGATGGATTCTATTCCTTCCTGCGCATCAGTATCAGAATTGTTGACTACATTCCAGTTATAGGGCCAATTAGTAAGCCCTGCGGAACCCCCACTGAAAGTAAGGGTGCTGTTCAAGGCCTGAGCAAGGGCATGGTGTGGCCTGCAAAAGCTTTATCATTAGTAATACATAAGAAAGAAAAAACCTAGCTTGACTCTCAGCCCAGGCTGAATTTCCAGGGCTGATCCCTGGAACGAAAAAACGTCGCGTGCAAACACTGAACACACTGGATAGAGAACCATGGAGACAGCCCCACAATGCTATTTTTATCATCCCTTTTCAAAGTAGAGCTGCATTTTCTGTAAAATGTACAAGACAGATCATTGTGGAGATTAAAGTCCTCCTAACTCCCCAAAAGTACAGCATGAGCAGCAAGTTCTCCCCTTGCTTTTACTGCCTTCTGCAGGGATCACTCCTATACAGGAACAGTAATATTGAATTCTGACACCTAGTTCTTCTACAGTGCTCTCCATCAGTAGATCTCAAAGTCTTGTACAAAGAAGGTCAGTATCATTATCCTCACAAAAAGAAAAGGAGTACTTGTGGCACCTTAGAGACTAACCCATTTATTTGAGCATAAGCTTTCGTGAGCTACAGCTCACTTCATTGGATGCATTCAGTGGACAATACAGTGAGGAGATTTATATACACAGAACATGAAAACTGTATCCTCACAGTTACAAAACTGGAAACTGTGGCCCAAGGAGGTGAAGCGACTTGCCCAAGGTCACTCAACAGGCCAGCAGCTGACCCCGGGCTCCTGAGTGCTCTATCCAATAGGTCACGTTGCTTCTCATAACATACAGTCACTGCCCTTTCTGCTGAGAACGCCAAGAATGGTGCCAGTGAGTGTCAGTGAGGAATGTGGTTTTGTAATGTGGATGCCTGTCCCCTAATAACTATACAGAGACCAAAAAGCACATTTCACATAAGCTACCAAACACCTGCCAGCAAAGCTTGGAAAAGGTGATTAAACAAATGAAACAAAGTTCTTTTACCTTCCTAATTTTCTAAATGTCCAGCCATTATGCATTTATTTAGAATTCATTGCCATGAAGTCAGTGTGTATTCAGGTGGAATGTAAAGTGAACACCATAGGAGTTTGACAGTAATTCGACATTAGTTAAGCATTAGTTGACAGATGTACAAAGCAAAACCATTATTTCTCCCATACATTCTGTCATGACATTTTTTTCCTATTGTGGTTTTCCTCCAATGAACTGCCTCTGCGCTCTACATAAAATGCTGAGATGAAAGCCTTAGCTTACAAGAAATGTTAACTATTGTATGGCTATTGTTGCTCAAAGGGTTTTCAACAATAATTAGAGGTGAGCAAGAGGGAAACAATTTTGTTTAGGATGGAAATATTTTGCAAAACATTAGGATTTTTCATTTAATCTGTGTTTCTCTTACCCAGATTTCACCAGCCTGAGTTTCAGGTATATACAACATTTCAAATATAATGCCTTGCCTGGATATACTAGGAGAAGTTGTACAGCTAGATGTATTTAAAAAAAAATTGGAATTCACAATTGTTTATCTGAATCCCAAATTTTATCCAAGTCAGAGTTTATTTGAAATTCAGTTCATGATATTGTGAAATCACCAGAATGCTTTGGAAAATGTTGCCTTTAATTAGCACATTAGTATGTACAGTACACACTGACCACAAACAAACACTATCAATACTGAACTCAGGCATCTTTCACTGAAATAAGCAGGACCTATAATTATATAAAGGATAGATTCATATTATTATTCTACAAAGTAAACTTTTGAAAATATTAAACATAAAAACATTTTTAAAAAATCAATGCAAATTACAACTCCACATGAACTCAGATTGTGGTCACTGGGCACAAAACATGGAGGTAAATTGAGCAAATCATTAAATCTATATGAAGTACTTGTATGTCCCCGTTTACCATAGTATCTGAGCGCCTTGTAATTTTCGATGTATTTCTCTCATAACAGACATGTGAGATAGGGAAGTGCTAGTATCCCCATTTTACATTATTATCATTAGAATAGAGCGAGTATTTATATACTGGTATGGAAGGATTCGATTTTTATTGGTAAATGTCAGTAAACATCAATTTCACAACACACAAACTGAAAAAAAAACTTCTATTGATAATAATCAAAATTTACGGATAGGCAAAGAAAGAAAAATGCTGCTTGAGAACTTAGAGTTTGATTTAAGGGTATTTACTGTGTATATTTTGATATGTAATGCTGACAATGTGTGTTTGAATGGTTAAAATGCTTTAACTTTTTGAATCTCAACATCTACTCATGAAATAATTATTGTCCATCCTCCCACAGTGTCTGACCATCCCTATAATTTCCCACAACTGTGAAAATTTAAAATCGATAAAAAAATTTAAAAATGTTGATATTATCCATTTAAATTATTAAAAAAGAAAAATTGAATTCTGCCAAGCCTACTTAGATAGCACTTTACATCCTTAAATCTCAGAGCATTCTAGAGGTGAGAGAACATTATTCTTCCCATTTTACAGACAGGGAAACCAAGGCACAGAGAACGTAAATGATTTGCCCAAGCAAGCCAATGTCAGAGCCAGGAATAATGCCTGTGTCCCCTGACTTTCTGTCCAGTGCCTTAACATCTGACCCAGGTTGTCTCCATAAACTTTGTACTGGTACAAGGAAAAGAATGTATACTTACTGTTGGACCTCAGCCTCAGTAGTATGCTAGGAAAAATAGATTGCACAGTTCATACCTAAATTCACCAGTAAGACGACAAATGGAACCAGACCCTGTGCTTCCGTGAGAAACTACCAAAAGACTTTACCTTCTGCGTTCATATTGGACTAGAAAGTCTTAAGACTTCCAAGTCCTTATGATCCTACTGGAGTTTATTAAATGTTGCAACCATTTGAACAGGAAAGTTTGTTATATTTCAGCAAGGTCAATCCCTCTTGGTATTAATTTTTAGTGTTTTCCCCTATAAATTTTGCTGTGTTGTTTCAGTCATTTTTGAGGATACAGATGGACAGTGCTAGTAATAAAGATATTTGACTGTAATAAATGTTTTTGTTTTAGCTTTGTACAAACGCTCATTGGAACAAGAAAATCAATTAGACAAAAACCGGCCAGCACACCAAAGCAACAACAGTCTATTGAACAGTTAGTGAAAGGGTGATCCTGGCATTCCCATTCTTTGGGCAAGTGGAGATCAGGAATATTTTGGCATTTAATGTTTGATTTCTAAGAGGGTTGTCAAGGTTCCTTCCCCACTCTGAACTCTAGGGCACAGATGTGGGGACCTGCATGAAAAACCCCCTAAGCTTATTTTTACCAGCTTAGGTTAAGCTTCCCCAAGGTACAAACTATTTTACATTTTGTCCCTGGACTTTATTGCTGCCACCACCAAGCGTCTAACAAATATAACAGGAAAAGAGCCCACTTGGAAACATCTTCCCCCCCACTCCAAAATCCCCCCAAGCCCTACACCCCCTTTCCTGGGGAAGGCTTGATAAAAATCCTCACCAATTTGAATAGGTGAACACAGACCCAAACCCTTGGAACTTAAGAACAATGAAAAAGCAATCAGATTCTTAAAAGAAGAATTTTAATTGAAGAAAAAATGTAAAAGGATCACCTCTGTAAAATCAGGATGGTAAATACCTTACAGGGTAATCAGATTCAAAACATAGAGAATCCCTCTAGGCAAAACCTTAAGTTACAAAAAGACACAAAAACAGGAATATACATTCCATTCAGCACAGCTTATTTCATCAGCCATTTAAACAAAACAGCATCTAACGCCTATCTAACTAGATTGCTTATTAGCCCTTTACAGGAGTTCTGACCTGCATTCCTGCTCTTGTCCCAGCAAAAGACAACACAGACAGAGAGAACTCTTTGTCGTCCCCCCCCCAGCTTTGAAAGTATCTTGTCTCCTCATTGGTCATTTTGGTCAGGTGCCAGCAACGTTATCTTAGCTTCTTAACCCTTTACAGGTGAAAGGGTTTTTCCTCTGGCCAGGAGGGATGTAAAGGTGTTTACCTTCCCTTTATTTTTATGACAAGGGTCAAACACAAACCATTTTTCTAGCAGTGAATAACAGAGCATTAATGCAGTTCTTAAAAAGGCCACAGATTTTGCTCACTAGCCCAGAAAATAAGTGCCAATTAAGAGTGAAAAAGAGACAAGCCCCAAATGGAATTTGTTCCAGCTTGGGGTTTCCTGCAGTCACACACACACAAAAACCAAAATGGAAGAAACTAGAGCATAGGTTCATCTCCCATGACCACACTTCCTAGTGTCACACTAAATATCCAACTCAGTAGCATGCCAGTTGATCAAATGTATTCTTAGGGCTTGTCTATACACAAAAGTTGTACCGCTTTAACTGCACCAGTATAGTTAAAATGGTACACACACACCCTCCCACAGTATGGATGCATTTATATGGGTATAAAAATACTTTATACTGGTAGAGCTATTTCCATATCAGCAAGGAAATAAGGTCTACCACTATAACATACCTTGATACCAATATAACTGCATTCGCACTAGGGTTGTACTGGTATAACTAAATCAGTGTATCCTATAATACTTAACCACTTGTCCAGTGAGCTGAGACAAGCCCAGAGCAGAGGCCATAGTGTGGGCTAGGATTTGGTATGACTCGAGTACTAGTGTGGACAGGGTGGGGAACAGAGAGGGGCACTGAGTTCCCTTTAAATAAGAAGCCTTTAAAAATTGAAAATAAATAATGAAGCCCAGGAAGAAGAAAAGCTGATGAATGAGCAGAGGTTTGCTGAGACACAAAAATGCATGAAGTCCTCAACGCTTTTTTAAAATGTAATTTTGAATTCAAATACAGGACTTAGGTTGGTGATTTTATGATATTTTTATCTTATCCTGTAACTTTTGACTGTTGTGGTCAGACAAGTTCATTATTTCCTGCAAAATTTGTGTGACATATATCACCATCCTCAACAAAATAAATGAAGAGCTAACAGCAAGTTTGTCTCCCCACACCGCACAGGTATCACATTGCTTTAACTACTTAAACACCAGCTAGCTTTTAATGACTGTCTAGAATGTATTGCTTTCCTTTCCTATTTCATATCAAACTATCCTTTTTCACTTCCCTCCCACCTGTTAGATGCCCCTCTTAATAAATTATTAAATGCATTTATTTAGATCACAGAAGCAAGACAAAGAAATTAGATTAAATTGATCCATGGCAATTTGCTCTCAAGTCATTTCTCCATGAAATCCCTCCCATGTTTTATTCATGAAGACATCACTATCTAACTCTCATTGCCATAGTTCAGTAACATTTTCATTTTGCTCAATTTACAGTTCCAGCTGCAAGTTACACTTGGGATGGGCGTGAGTGTCTGTATATAGACACCACAGTGGTCTGCATCTCAGTGATGCCTCAAATTGTCTAAGTGATGGTGTCTCAGCCAGGCAAAGGCTTTGAAGCATAACAGATGGTGATTCTAGTAAGATCTAGCAGGCTTTGGTCTAAGGGAAAAAGGTTTCAGAGGGCAGCCTAAGAGAAGATACAGTGAGCTATAATGAAGAAGCTACTGCTCTTGAGGATAGAAGTGCTGTGGGAGAACTGGTCCCCACTGAATAAGAAGTTTCAGACAGCTGTTAGTGCTGAAGGAGAGAACTAATAGTAGTCTCTATCATGACCACAGGGTCAGCTTGAAGGAAGATGTCAGCCATGACCAAATCCATTCAGACTCAGGTTCTTACTAAGACTGCAATGTGTCCCTAAAGAAAGGTTAAGCTTTTCAAAACTTAAAAAGTGATATTTTCTTTTTTCCCCAGCATTTTCATTAAAGCAGAAAAGACCAGACAGTTGGATTTTTTTGAGACTTTCCCAAAGAACAAATCTCTCACTGAAGCAAATAAATGTTGACAAATCCAGCTGTGTTAACCTTCAAGGGTATAGTGTGTGACAGCAGACTTCTGATAATGTTTGGATAGCTACATTCCACAGTAATGAGGTTGGTATAGCCAGCCTCAGAACTCTGGTGTTCTAAAATGCAGGCATGAAGAGAGATTCTAGCGAAACACTTTTTAAAAAAAAATTTTTTTAATACAAACTTTTTGTTGCACATTGAAGGCTTGGTTTGCAAACATTGGCATCAAAATTAGGCTACCAAATCCTGCAGTTAAGCGCTGAAGTCAGCAAAATATCCAAAGAAGTGTTTAACTGCAGACACTGCCCAACAAATAACTTTAACAATAGTATTTTACATACACAGATAAATAGCATCTTTCATCAGAGGATTTCTAAGTGCTTTGCAACTATTCATGAAGTCCAACTCATTCATAACCTCCTCTTTTTTAAGGTAACTATTCTAATTGTACAGAAGGACAAAATGAGACACAGGCAGTTGAAATGTTTTGCTCAGGGTCACATGATACTGGTCATCTCTGGTAAATTGCATTCCAGAAACTAACAGAGTGTAAAACACTCCATGGGGATCAGACCTGTTTAGTTTAACATCACATCAGCTAGTTGTGGTTATTCCTAAGGTATAGTTAGACACAACCAGATAACATGATGTTAAATAGGACAGTCCTTGTCTACACCAAGTGCTAAGTTGTGTTTTACACACTGCTAATTAGCATGTGTTCTAACATGTTGTAATTTTCCAGTGTGGGCAAGACCACAAAGAGTTGGTATTAGGAATCCTACTCTGACCACAAGACAACACTTGACAATGGTCCACAATATGGAAAGTAGCCTGTTTTCCACTGTAGCCTTAATGACAACATGTCAGTTATGAAATATGCTTGTTTTTAATGCTTGTCATTTTATTTATCTTGGGTCTAATTCTGCTTGCCTGACTCACATCAGTAGTCCTGACATCCAGAAAGCTATTGTGAGAGTAAGACAGACAGGTTCTGGGCCTCGTTTTAATATTGCTTTCTAGTGGGATCACATATGTTTTATCATCTCTGTCTTAGATCTATGATATAACAGTATCTTTTTATTACTTGAAATTTAGAACATTGGCCTGAGATTTTGTTTTTAATTTCTAGTGGCAATGGTGTAATGAAGCCGAGCTGGAATACAGTGGGTGACATAATTTCAGACAGCTAAGAATCCAGCTTCATACATTATTTTGATTTACAGTTTGGTCTCTAAGTATATTTATTTTTAAATCAATACATCTCTGCTAAATTAGCATTTTTGGAGGCTAAACACATGATATTCCACAAGCATAATGTTTATAGCGAAGAATTATGACCTCCCCTCTGTACGTGCTCCTTTAGCAGCAAAATCACTGCAGGGCGGGGCAGGATATAGGGAGACCATGCAGGGGGTGGTCACACCCTGAAAGTGGTTTCTGATCTGCTACACAGAGGGAAGTTAATGGGCTGGAGATCTTTTGTTACAAAACTCCCCTAGCCCATCCTCCTTCCCTAATGCGGGCTATGCTGGCCCTCTCTGATTCTTCTCCCCCTGGCTCTCCCCAGACAAACTAAATGTTGGATTGGCAGAAGCATGCAATGACTGTTATTCACAGATGGCAGAGCCACAACTGAGTCATACAGGTCTACCCACGAGTGCTATTGGAAGTCATAAGTCAGTGAGAAGTAGAGGAGAGAGCTGTTAAAGAAAGGGTATGGCAGGGCCTGCCAAAGTGAGTCCACAGGGTTCTACAAAGATACATGCAACTGCCCTCATCTTTCCTATCTGTCCAGGTACTTACAAGGCCCTAGTCACCTTAGTGTGCGAGCACCACTGCTTCCAGCTGAGCCATCTCTGAGTGGAACAAGGTGGATCATCATCCTTGTGGAAGTCACGTGCCCATTAAAGAGGAAAGCAGATACAAGCTGCCCCATTTATGTAAATTATGTGCAGCTTCTTGTTGCCAATGTTGTGCTCCTTCATTTGGGCAAAATTTGGACATCCCTCTTGTATAAAGGTGAACACCCCCCACACCGCAGCATTTTCCCCAGGCTTCACTGCACCACATCAAGTAAACTCTTGAGATGTCACAGATAGTCATTTTGCTAGCCTTCTGCATTTGCATCCACATCAAATCACTTTGTTTCATTTTGCCACTTTAGAAACTCATGATAAAACAATATTTTAAGTGGACTTTGCCACTACAATGTGTTGGGTTGTTACAGGAAGGAGCCCATCGTGCCAGCTGAGTTTTCCTCAATGAGGCAGATTCAGTGGGAAACAAATGCTCTAAAATTGTTAAAGCACTTGACAGACAGAAGCCTTTGTTGGGAAAGTCTATGATTCATAGGAGAACCAACACAAATTAAACTACATCTGCTACAGCTCAGCATGACAAATTAATACAACTTGTGATTTCAACCTAGATGTCATCTTCAAATCAACTTAAATTTTGCAATTTCTAGTTGGATGGTACAAGCTCCGTTTGCCTCTTCGAAGGCTTCATGCTACGTGGCTTAGGAGAAATCCTTAAGATGACAGGATTTCATCTGAAAGGCCTTGAATTTGTCCTAGCTGAGGCCTCAGCCTTTTCAGTTCCAGGCTGTTGGAGCTGGGTAATAAATGCTATTGTCACTGAAAACATTCAGACAACATGAAAAATTGTTCCCCTTTTTCCACTGACATTTTTAATTTTTTAACAAAAACAAACAAAACCCAAATTATTTGGGTTTGGGGGTTTTCAGAAACCCCAAAATGTTCAGTTTCTGTTCCCCTTTTTTCCCTCCTGTTTTTCCTGTTTCCAGTGGCAAAATGGAAAAAGGAAATGGGGTGGGGAGGGGCGAGAAACTTTAAATCCTTACAAGGAAAACTATTCATTTAATGAAAAATTTCATTTTGTGGGGGGAAAAAAATGTTTTGGTGAAATTTTTCTTATCAGTGCTTTCAGTAAACTTTCCTTTGCATTTGATTGTCATAGATTCAGGACCTTGTTTTTACCAAGGTTGTAGCTGCAAGACTCACCCACAGAAAACGGCTTTTACAGATGTCATCGTTCTTTTATTAACATTTTCTTTTGGGAAATTTCAGCTTTTATCTCATGCTCTATCTCTGCCCTATTTCCCCCAATCCTGGTTTTCAGATTGTTGCCTTTTAACTCTGTGGTTTTCTCCCGGTTTTACAGTTTAATTTGAAAAAATCCCATGTTGTGCAGACTTACTTTTCCCTTTGTATTCATTCCATCTGCTCATTATTTTACAGTTTGGGAGAAAGAGCTGTTTATTGATTAAGCACACTCTAGAGTATCAAATCCAGAACAAATATTTACATCAATGGAAAGACCAAGACAATTCCTGCCAGCTTTCCCCTACCCCACCCCCAAATCTTTAAGCCAGATATCCTAGTGTTATCCTTTTAGGGCCTGTGCCACTAAAATCAGTGACTTCAGAAGACTGGCACATCAAGCAGAAAAATTTGGATGCATTTTTTTTTTCCTCCTGGGAGCTTCCATAAGATCAATTTCACCTATAGTACCTTGGAGTATTCATATCACATCTCTGCAAAGACCACAGCCGGTTCTTCTTATCTTTTCTCCCTTCTATCTTTCTATTCCACTCTGCACTTCTCTACCTTCCTTCTTGGTTAACCTTCAAGGAATAACTTAAGTAACCCAGCGAATCACAATAATGGAAACTTTTGGCCAGAGCCCCAGATAAAGAGTAGGCAGACAAAAATCACCACTGACAATACTGTCCAAAGGGTCAACAGCATGGCACCTTCTCTGTTGTGATTGTTATTTTTACTTTGCTTATACACACACACACACATCCTATTCTCTCTCTATTCAATAAGTTTAGTGAACATTTTTGCTTTTTTGTCATTTCCTTTATTACTGCACGGTCTCTCATTTTCTTCTTCTAAAAAAAAGGTGTTTGTGGGGGTTTTATTAAACAAACACACTCTTCTCTATAGCCTCTTTCCCCCAACAATCTCATCCTCGGCCAAAAAAACCCTGATGATTTAATTCCTATGAATATATGGTTTGCTGCTTTATCTGTTTTTAAAATGTTGACAATTTTGCCTATATGGAACAAGTGTTTTCCTGTGTATTTAGAAAAGCAGACACATAAGAACCTCGTGATTTATTAATTTTAAAGCTGGAATACAAGAGCCTATCACATTTAAAAAACAAACAAACCACAATATGATACAGATGTAATGGTTTGCATTCTTAACTCACACTGCTATTTGTTTAATTGTCTTTTAGTAACACACCTCTGGAATTTGCATAACCCCGCTTTCAAAAATTACAGAAAATACATTTTAAAATACCATCATTTTTTAGAAAATACAATTCTGCTCAGACAGTAACATCCATTCCAGAATTTTTACCAAAGTTAAACATTTTAGTTTAGTCCCTTCTCCCCTTCCCCCCGAGTGCGTTGGCAAGATGAGTGGTATATTTTATTCTCTTTGTTAAGGTTGTCTGATCTTTGAAACAACCCAAGCTATTCTCTTAATTCACAAAGTGACAAATTTGTGCAACAAATATGAGATCTCAGAGAAAAACAGCGAGATCCAGAGATCAGAGTAACAGCTGTGTTAGTCTGTATTCGCAAAAAGAAGAGGGGTACTTGTGGCACCCTAGAGATTAACCAATTTATTTGAGCATAAGCTTTCGTGAGCTACAGCTCACTTCATCGGATGCATACTGTGGAAAGTGTAGAAGATCTTTTTATATACACACAAAGCATGAAAAAATACCTCCTCCCACCCCACTCTCCTGCTGGTAATTATGCATTGGAGGGGTTATCCCTCCATTATCCCCGATAATGTCACGGCTAACCTGGTGGCTCAACTTTGTGACTTTGTCCTTACCCATAACTATTTTACATTTGGGGACAATGTATACCTTCAGATCAGCGGCACTGCTATGGGTACCCGCATGGCCCCACAGTATGCCAACATTTTTATGGCTGACTTAGAACAACGCTTCCTCAGCTCTCGTCCCCTAACGCCCCTACTCTACTTGTGCTATATTGATGACATCTTCATCATCTGGACCCATGGAAAAGAAGCCCTTGAGGAATTCCACCATGATTTCAACAATTTCCATCCCACTGTCAACCTCAACCTGGTCCAGTCCACACAAGAGATCCACTTCCTGGACACTACAGTGCTAATAAACGATGGTCACATAAACACCACCCTATACCGGAAACCTACTGACCACTATTCGTACCTACATGCCTCCAGCTTTCACCCTGACCACACCACACAATCCATCATCTACAGCTAAGCTCTGCGATACAACCGCATTTGCTCAAACCCCTCAGACAGAGACAAACACCTACAAGATCTCTATCAAGCATTCTTACAACTACAATACCCACCTGTGGAAGTGAAGAAACAGATTGATAGAGCCAGAAGAGTTCCCAGAAGTTCCCTACTACAGGACAGGCCTAACAAAGAAAATAACAGAACGCCACTAGCTGTCACCTTCAGCCCCCAACTAAAACCCCTCCAACGCATTATTAGGGATCTACAACCTATCCTGAAGGATGACCCAACACTCTCACAAATATTGGGAGACAGGCCAGTCCTTGCCTACAGACAGCCCCGCAACCTGAAGCAAATACTCACCAACAACCACATACCACACAACAGAACCACTAGCCCAGGAACCTATCCTTGTAACAAACCCCGTTGCCAACTGTGCCCACATATCTATTCAGGGGACACCATCACAGGGCCTAATCACATCAGCCCCGCTATCAGAGGCTCGTTCACCTGCACATCCACCAATGTGATATATGCCATCATGTGCCAGCAATGCCCCTCTGCCATTTACATTGGTCAAACTGGACAGTCTCTACGTAAAAGAATAAATGGACACAAATCAGATGTCAAGAATTATAACATTCATAAACCAGTCGGAGAACACTTCAATCTCTCTGGTCACTCGATCTCAGACCTAAAGGTCGCAATATTAAAACAAAAAAACTTGAAATTCGGACTCCAGCAAGAAACTGTTGAATTGGAATTCATTTGCAAATTGGATACAATTAACTTAAGCTTGAATAGAGACTGGGAGTGGTTAAGTCATTATGCAAGGTAACCTATTTCCCCTTGTTTTTTCCTACTCCCCCCCCCAGACATTTTGTTAAACCCTGGATTTGTGCTGGAAATGGCCCACCTTGATTATCATACACATTGTAAGAAGAGTGGTCACTTTAGATAAGCTATTACCAGCAGGAGAGTGGGTTTATGTGGGGGGGGAGAAAACCTGGATTTGTGCTGGAAATGGCCCAACTTGATTATCATACACATTGTAAGGAGAGTGATCACTTTAGATAAGCTATTACCAGCAGGAGAGTGGGGTGGGAGGAGGTATTTTTTCATGCTTTGTGTGTATATAAAAAGATCTTCTACACTTTCCACAGTATGCATCCGATGAAGTGAGCTGTAGCTCACGAAAGCTTATGCTCAAATAAATTGGTTAGTCTCGAAGGTGCCACAAGTACTACTACTCTTTTTGAGATCCAGAGAGAATTTATGATAGGTTTCCTGAAGTAGATGCATCACAAAACTGCTAAAAAGCAGAGTCTGAGGCAGTTCGCAGCGGGGGAACGTAGCCCAACTGAGCCCAGTTTGGCTGGGAGAAAAGGTAATCTTATATCAGTACTATGAGCATCTTACTGGCCAAAATCTGACAGCAACAGAAAGGAACTGTTAGATATAACTCTGATATTTTAAAACATTTAAGAGCTTTTTAAAAAACCTAAACCATAAAGATAAAATAGAGAATGTCATATCACTAATAGGATTTTTTCCATTGTTCCATGGAATATTTTTCTTATGGCCAGGGAATAATAAAATTATAGTTTTTATACTGAAAAGTTATCATTTCCGCATTACCACGCTGTTTAGTGAGCTCAACAAAATTGTAATGTCATTATTCCTTGCACACAAGTAAATGGTAACTGTCCATATTTTAGTCAATGGATGCCCCCTTCTGGCAGAAAGCAAGTCCTTCTGTAAGCAGAAAGTGTGGGCACTGTGATGCGCTCTCACTTGAATTATGTGCAGTGTGATAGTGTAATTCACACAGGAGTTGTGGCTAAGTTGCTCCTTAGTTCATAGAAATAAAAAGTAAATACTTATCTGTGCAGAGTTCTGAAAACAGGAAGAGCCAGAATATATACTGCCTAGTATGTAACTATACCTTACATAATAAATGTCTATGTACATTCAGAAATGCTATTTCTAACTTTCTTCCAGGGGTGTTTTGTTTAATATCAAGACTACCCTGTTTCATTCTTATTGTCCACATTTAAATTTTGCATTGGATCTCTCTGTGTGTGGGAGACAGAGTGGACAGATGAAGTCTAAAAGCTGTTTTATCCATCTTTTTCCCCCCTCTAAATCACTGCAGCATTCTGTCTTTTCTCCCCAAAGCAGAAATGGCAGAAAAAACGTCCTTTCCTGTGTACATCAAGAACTCCTGGGTCCCAATTCAGTGCTTCAGCTACTGGCCCACATTTCTCTCTTGAAATAACTCAGTGAAAAGGGGGAAGAAAGAGAAAGGGGTGCCAGGAGGAAGGGATGAGAAGACCTTTTGCTTAGTTTGTTTCAGTTCCTTCCTTGCTTCTGCCTTGTTCTAAGGATCATTTTACCTGAAAAGAACTGGCTGGAAAATGGAGTTCGAGGGGACCAAAAATTTCACTTTTTTTAGCCAAAAACATTTTGGCTGTCAAGTTATTGATGAAAAGTCAAAATTCTCCATGGAAGACACACTTTCTGTACAAATTTCAACTTTCCCTCAAAAACCTGATTTTTCATCCAAAAAACTGTTTTAATGAATATTAAAAGGAGTACTTGTGGCACCTTAGAGACTAACCAATTGGTTAGTCTCTAAGGTGCCACAAGTACTCCTTTTCTTTTTGCGAATACAGACTAACACGGCTGTTACTCTGAAACCTGTCATTAATGAATATTGTTGACCAACCCAGTGGCTAAGGAAAGGGCACAGCAGCCTCTCCCTGATGACCAGAGCTGCCATGCCCTGACAACTGCTATTGTTGGGCACAGGCTTCATCTGGAGCAAATTCAAAGGATCACAGGTGTGAGGATCAGGAACACACAGGAACGGAGGCAAGACAGGGATCGTTGCTGTGTAAAAGACCTGGAACAGACATGTCCTGTCCTGCTTGGAACTCCAGGAAAGGGGGCCAGGGAGAGGAAAGCTCCCACGCAGGTTCAGGAGTGGAGATCATAGTCTAGGATTCTGCTTGTGCCTTTCAAGTATAAAGCGCTCTCTATTTTATTGGTTTTGTTTATGTGAACGGTAAAGGCAAAACAACGCTTGTGCTCTTGTGTGCGTCTTCATAGCATATAAAAACCCTACAGTTTTAAAGCAATTCTGTTTCATTTTTGTCTTGTCTGGAAACACCTTAGACATGTCAGGTCTTGGCTTCCCTTCTTAGTGTTTGCTGGAGGAGTCCTTGGGAAGGCTAGAGAACTAAAGTGGGATCTTTCACCTTCCCCAGATGAAAGGGCACAGGGGTTTCAAACAACTTCCACTTCTGTCTCTCCCTTTGCGAACTGCCTTTCATAAATATTTTGTACATTGAGTCTTCTTTGGCAAATATAGGGGCTGGCCGGGTAACACTGAATTACCCTGAACCATCTTAAAACTGCAACCACTGTTCCAGCCCAGCACAGACACTGGAGGTATGAGTGCATGTTACTCTTCTTCATACATTTTCCGTTCCTGGGCACATGCCAGGCTCATCGTTCACATACACAAAATTTCTGCATTCTGGAAAGTGGCAATATAAACACAAGCTGGATATTTTAGGATGGGAAACAGTGTGTAGCTGTCACAATATATATCTATATTTTTAAATACTGGCAGCCCTTCAGGAATAATGGAGCCAAATCAGTTCTTCTCTCAGAAGTTTCCTGGTATCTCTTATCACTAAAAAGCATTTACCATCTTGCCAGTGTTTGGGCTTTTTAACTGTTATGTGAAAACACAACGAGATGTGCTTAGTCAATGGGAGTTTATCTGCAGGAGTAGGACTGCGGGATTGTGCAAAGTTTTTCCCAGATTAGGATAGCTCAGAGATCCTCATCTGCCCATTCTCCGTTTCTGTTTCTTCTGCTTGTAACACGGTTCTCTTTGTTGCTGGAACATTGATCTGCAGAGCAGGTTTTCACTTTGTCCATTATTTATCCTTGGTCAGGGATTCCATTGGTGTCCATACTTTGTCTCTCTTCATTTCTGCATCTTCCAATGTCCATTTTTCTCACCATCTTCTCTTCCCTTCTCTCCAGTTCTGCACCCGCAGAATAATTCCATTACAGTTTAATGGTGACTGCCCCACTTGCCATCATTGCCCAGGTTTCCATAGGATGCATGTCAAAAACTTTTTAAAATATCCTCAAACTCCAAATGGGAATGGAGATCAAGGCCATTTACAAATAAAGAGGGGGAAATCAGTCCCCAGACCCTGCAAAAGATCTTCAGTGCCTTTAAATAAGATTTTTACACATATGTAGCACAGCATCCTCACAAAGAAAGGGGCAAGTACTGGTCCTCCTCTAGCAGGTTGGAGGAAGAAGAGGGAATTTTTTGGGAAACAATTTGAAAAGTAATGTTGCACTGGGGAAGTTAGTTTTCATTCTGCAGAATGGAAACATTTTCCTCCATTTCCTGTTGGGTCACTGCACTTAGGATTGAGAAAACAGGGAGCCATCTTAAGTAGTCAGTAATGAGCTCACTATTCAGTGCTGGGTTTTGGTTCTGCCAAATCCTAAATAAAGAAAAAGACACTGTTTTTCCATCATTTGACCTCCACTTCTTCAGCTATTCTTGAAAGAAGCTAGAGCCTAATCAAAGTGGCCATCCTCCCCCACAGGGAAACCCTGCTATAAGCCTATTACTGCACATTACAAGAGGAGCAGACCATTGGCAAGTGCTAACCTGGTACTGTTTTAGGACTTCTAAATAATGGTTCATTTTATGTATAGAAAAACTAATTCTAAGAAAGGACTTTTGGCACTAAATGATCTCTGGCCTTGGATTAGAGTGATCCCTATAGAGGCAAGGAACCAGGATGTTCAAAAACTTGCAGTCTTGCAATGAAATAGGTGCACCTCTGCAGCACAGGATTTCTAGAGAGAATTGTCCAGTCCCCTTCAAAGGTCAGGTCCGCAGTCCAACTGATCCAATCAACTTTAAATAAAACATTCCGGGGGTAACAGTCTCTCAGTCTCCCAAAGACGTGGATGGCAATAGGAGACCTGTGGAATGGTCCAGACATAACCATCCCTCAGTAAATTGCTTCTTCACAGCTCAAGTGGAAACCATGACCTGCCAATCAGTTTGTTTTGGGAGGACTGAAGACAGTGAGTGAAATCCTGGCCCTGTTAAATTCAATGGTAAAACTTCCATAGACTTCAACAGGGGCAGGGTTTCACCCAAAGTCTCACCTCATCAACTACAATTAGACACCTTCCAGCACGAATGGCAAGTGATATTTTGTACAGTGGGCTGTGGTGGGTTAGGAGTGCATTTGGTAAACTTGCAAAACTCATGTAATGAATCAGCAATATCATTAAATGGCCCAATAAAGAAGACACTACAGCAAGACACTGCTTCAGCTACAAAGACAAGAATACAGTGAATTAGCTGTGGAGTTGCATTAACACCAGAGAACAGTTTGACCTACTCTAAGAGACCGCCACAGGGAAAGGAAAGGGCTACCTTTAGTGTGTGCTCTTTTGCTGTGTGACAGAATACAGTTTTAACGCTGTGGTGGTTGTGTTGTAGAGGAAGTTAATGTTTAAGATTATTTTCAATGGAGGAACGGAACAAAAAAAGTTACATTTTGACACAGGTATTAACTAGAAGCACTTTGCAAAGTAACCACTTATAGGGAAGTCCAGGAACCTATTAATTTAATTTTCACATCAACTCCTCTTGCTTGAGACCCAGCCAGGCAGGGGTTGCGTTATGGAAGTTTTTTCCGTCATACTCCCTGAATTATGTAACTTGTCACAAAACGAAACATTTATTTCTGGGTAATATTAGATGTACTACTAACTCAACAACAAAAATGAAGGGCTAACAATACTTCAAGGCTGTGAGCTATTTTGTAACCTTTGAGGAGAGAATCTGAATGTTTTCAGTGAAAAGTTAAGACAGGGTGGAACCTCACCTTTTCCCTATTAAAAACAGTGATTTATTTGCCCCTGCAATTTCAGTTCAGCTCATGAGGGGAAGCAGGGCAGATGAACTTCCATCATACACATTCTCATTCCTAAATTGATGGGTCATATTCCCCTCCCTTACCTGTGCCTAATGCATTTTTAAATCACCTCTGGCATTGTCCCTTTTAAAAGTCAGTTTACTAGCAAAGTCATCAACAGAAAAGACACGTAGACGAGGAAAAGTTACTTACTCTTTCCATAATTGTCTTGTGCTGTACTACATTTAGGAATTGCCATTGAGCAAATAAAAAATGGATCGTTGCTGTCAAGCACGTTACTCTGACAGGTTAAAAGGAACAGAAACTGTCAAGAAATCTATAAAAAATGAAAGATTGTGACAGTTACATTTGCTCATAATTGGAAGCTGAAGCTTTTAAATTATGCAAAAGTGCATTCTTTAACAGTTTTAACATTAAGCAGCAGCTCTAAAGGCTAATTTCAATGAAGTTCAGGAACAGGGTACGAGTGTCTCAGTTCAGCTCCAATAGCTTCTCAATTTTGTTACATTTGACACGAGTTAAAGCAACACACTAACCCATGAAGTATTCCTTTAGCAATGCATATCAGACAATTATTTTGAAATGCACGTAGAAAGTCATTGGAGATGGGGCCGGTTGTGCCACCTATTATTTAGGTTGTCTGACACTTCACACAACGAGACTCTTTTTTCAGTTGCTTATAACTTTGCCAGACTTTAACTGTTTGGACTGCAATTTTGCGTGCTGGGTATTTGCTTCACACTGGACTTGTCTGAGCAAATGTCAGCCAGAATGGTTCAGCCATTTCCAAGAACAAAACTAGGAAAAAACATTATTTTGCCTACGTTAAAAAATTCAGATAACCCTTTCTTTGAACAGCTCTAGTGCCTGTGTGCCTCAGAGCAGGGATTTGAAATTTGGAAGGAGGACAACCTTTGCATCAGGGCTGGACGTTTTGTCATCCCCATGAAAATCTGCCCAAATTTGGCGAAGTTATAAACCTCTGAAAAAAAAGTCATAATTTGCACATGCTACATAGATACTTGACTTTAACAGCTTAAATCTCTGATGAGTCTCTCTCCTGGGTATGCTCAAGCCTCTCCAATCTCCTAATGCTGACCAGCCTATACACGCACCATCCCCACAAAGCAACTGAGCATGCTTTGTTATTTGCTTTATTTGTTTGATGATTTAACTGGGAATTGGTCCTGCTTCGAGCAGGGGGTTGGACTAGATGACCTTCTGGGGTCCCTTCCAACCCTGATACTCTATGATTCTATGCTTCAACCCACCAGTGCTTGTGTGTTGACCAAACTTGATCCGCCCCCACAAAGCAACTGAGCACATGCTCCCTCCAGCCCAGTGCTACAAGGGTGAAGTTGGACTCTCTCTTTAAAGGCTGCTTTGGGCTAGGGTGAGGCCTGGCCCTGGAACATGAACCTGTCTCTTCTTTGCTCACAATGACCTCCCGGATGGCACTCAGGCAGTGTGAAGGAGAAAGCCAAGTGACTGGAATGTAGAAGGAACAAAAACTAGAGTAGGATGGGGAGGGAAAGCCGTAGACAGAGACTGCAGGAGACTAGGACTGGGATGAGAAGCCTGAGTAAGCAAGGAGATTGGGAGTGGAATAAGGAGCCAGGGATGGGAAGACCGAGGACTAGGACAGTGACAGATCAGAGGGGACAGGGCAGAAGAGTGCGTCCACTAGGAGAATTCCAGAGATTGAAATGGAACTCAAGATTTCCAGGTCTCAACATTCTTCTGCTGCTCGCACATATCTATGAAACTCACTGGCAAAGCACATGTCACATACCATGCAAGTGCTGGTCCACATAGAGGATGACAACCTACTACTGCTAGTTACTCTGTTAGCTCAAGTGGCAAAGGTCTGTGAGGTGCATCTAACAGTTTGGTGATGAACCATGTGGGATTCCTGTTTGTATCCGTTTGCTTTTTTAAAAACCTAGTAAGTTATACACCAAACCTGCTATTTTTTCCACAGGACCTCTGCCTCCTGCAGCGCACAGAACAGACCTACCCTGGGGACGAATCAAGGTTGTGGAGTGAAGAACACTGTTGTCTGAAGGACCCCTGCTTCTTTTGTTGCAGAAGTTGGAAGGTGTGTGGTGAACGAGACAGGCTTCAGGAAGAGAAAGGACGGTCATATGGCTAAGGAAGTGGAATGCTGCCCTGCAGAACTGGAATCTATCCCTAACTCTGCCACAGAATTTCTGTGTGATCTGGGCAAGTCAATTAAACTGAACTTTTCACAGATAGCCACCAATTATTTTCTGGATGCCCAAATTCATACCCCAAGGTCTGATTTCCAGAAGAGCTGAGCACTCATAGCTTCAGCTGACGTCAATGGGAGCTGCACATATGACATGCTATATGACGCCAAGTACTTTGACAAAGTCAAGTTTAGCAGGGACTTTTCATCTTAACTTCTCTGTGGTTCAGTTTCCCCATCTGTAAAATGGGGATAATACACACACACACACACCTACCTTTGCCTCAGGGGGTTGAAAAGATAAATCAGTTAATATTTGTGAAGCACTCAGGTACTATAGTGATGAATGCTATAGAACAGCCCAGGAGGAAATTAATAATTTTGTCTTCAGAACAGAGTTTGCATAGTGTGCTGCAAATAAGGCCTGTGGTCACTCACTGACCAACAACGGAAAAACAAAATATTGAATAAATGCTCACGTCTATTCTGTGGACTGAATGAGGCAGGGGTCCTGTTGAAAAATATAGTATCTGATCATGTAATTAAAGACTTTATCATGATGCATACTCATGCAAGGGCCCAATTAAGGTTGCAGAGGCAACATTAATTCTTGCATTTCTTAACTTTTAGCGCTTGACTTTGCAACCTTAATAATATTCTTTTAACATGTAATGTTTATATGATATATTACACACAGTGCTATAGCAATACACAGATAGCAAGCTGATGTCCCCCTTTTATTAATTTCAGGAGCTGCCATTCAGTCTAAGATCTACCAGTGAAATAAGGAATTGTAATTACAGTGTATACAGAATATGAAAGTGAATATGTCTGAATAACTAGTTCTCACTGAAGCGATATTAAGAAACCAACAAGATATCAAAGCAGTTTAAGTACTGTTAAACCAACAATTTACACCATTTCATTCATGACAGACCTGAGAATGGAAATCCTTCTCTCCACAAACACATCCCTTAAATAGGTAGCAATGTTATAGTTCATTAATAGTAAGTAGTAAAATAAGTTGCAAAAATAAAGAAGTACTAAAAAGAAAAATATGCAATAAAATATTTACTTTTACAAACATCAGAAAGTTTACAGTACACAAATGAACACAAAAGAAAGCATAAGGACTTTTTGTTCACACCATTTAACTTAGTCTACAACCCAAGGAAAATCAAGTACCATACAACATAATTACCTGTGTGTAACAAGTGGAAATATCTCTTGCTGGATATTCATGCAGTCTTTCCATCTTTAAAAGAACTTAAGTTTAATTATTACAAGCTTTTTTACTATGTCAGAGTAAAATATTTTGTACAACTGACCCATAAGCCAACTGACTATCACAAATAATTTCCATAAAACTGTTTGGGGAAGAATTAGTAAAATATTTTAAAAAACGATTATAAAAACATTAAAATGCTTATTTACCAAAATTTTAGCATGCATTAATAAATAAAAGTAAACATTCACCTTCTCATAACAAGTACTACAATTAAAATATTAAGCTTCATTTGTATTTTTCAACATACATTTGTGAAAGTTTCCTGGGTGCAGACGAACGTTTACTGCCATGACAAGCTGAATGAAGGTAGCCAAGCTCCCGGCCTGCATGCTTTGCTTTTAAAATAACTTGCAAATTAAAAAGGAAACTTACTCTTTTCTTCTTTGTGAGCCACACAGTTGCCCTATATGTTTGGGGATTTGTTTGTGTGCGCATCTTGGAGGTTTTTCCCCCAATGTAACAAAAGCATTACAATTTTTGTTCTTAAAATAAGGCTCAGATCTCCTTTCTGCACTGCAAGGAACCAGCAAATGGGCACAAAGTCATTTCCCTCACCTTCACCCTCCAATTACATTTAAACAACCAGCTCAGATCTAAACTAACCTCTAACTGAAACAAGCTGTGCTAATTCATGGGTTATTCTGATCATAGACACATGTATCATAAAATAGCCATTTTACCCAAGTACGCATTTCCCCCTGTACAAATACAGCATTATGGCTCAAGGTTTTAGCTGCCATTACAAAACTGCTGAAGCTATGGAAATGTGTTAAAAGCTAGTTTGTGTTTCTTCCCCTCTATTAAAGCTATCTCACAGAGACTGCAGAGGGGAATGAGACTGGTCCCTAAATGCTAATGTCTCTGCACCTTAGGGTCCCCTTTGCAGTGCTGCCTCACTTGGCAGTAGAGCAGAGCTCCCCATCCCAGACTGGTGCACAGCACAGTGACCCCACCACAGGTGATCCCCACACACAACCCTTTTCCCCTGCCCCAAGCCTACCTATATCTCTGGACAACCACTCTCATTAATGCCACTGAACTCTCCTAGATCCCTGCTCAGCCACCCTGACCCGCTTACAGAACACACTTCCCTCCTCGTCTTCAGCCATAACCCACACTTGCTCTCATCCACCAAATGTCCCTTATGACCAGTCTGCCTCTAGGCTTTCCTAGACTAAGAACACTGACCTGTAGCCACACTACATGTAGAAAATCATGAAAAACAATGCTCTAAGTATCATTTTAATCTATTCTAGGGCTGCAAATGCTAACATTCATTAATCCTAAATTAATTCTTGCACGGCCTCACTATGGGCAGAGTGAGGGTTGTTTGAGTGCCTAAATAATATATTTTCTCAGCATAACACATTGGAATTTAGGTTTAACCTTAACTCTGAACTTCCTGCATTTGTACCACATGGCTTTGGGAATCATTCCAACATCTTGGTTATGTTTATACCCTTACTTTACTGATATTTACTCTCAACTTTAGCTCCCTCTTAAATTTTTTTGGTCTGAGAATTCAAATAGAATCCTTCAGAACTGGTCCAGGGTATTGCATTCTCTCCACTGCAGCCTTTGGATAATGCAGGCCACCACTTCTAGCAAACATTCCTTAAACTGTTATGCTGAAAAGTAATTTTGTAAAAACTGGCATTGTGGGGTTCTATGCTTTGTCTCACCTAATTCCAACTCTATTTTCTGAGTGAGTTTACAAGAAAGGATGTTTTAGCTGCTAGTCCTGCAAACTCAGCCTGGAATCTGAAAGCCCAACTATTTAGTTTTGCTTAGGTATCATAACCCGTAATAAAAAAAAATTCAGGCCTAAATTCTTCCTTCTCTTCTTTGAGTAGTTATGGGGACAGAAGGAATTTAGTTAAAAATTCTGCTTGTGATGCACAAATGGACTATAATCCAGCATTCTCACCCCTGGCTCTAGTGAATGAGCAGCTATACAGGAGTAAAAGACTTTGTAAAGAATGGGGTTTAGTAAATTGGTAAATGATCAATCATGGTCAGTTTCACTTTTTAAACAATTTAGCTCAATTGAGGGTTTATACTCTATTTCCCCTTTTCCAAATTAGGTACATTAGGTACCACAGCAGCACCTGCCTGCAGATGGGCAGCTGCGGTCCCCAACAGAATGCTGCTTGGAGGGGGGTGGGGTGTGTGTGTGTGAGATAGAGCAACTGCTCCCAGCTCTCTTCAGCTGGGGGGTAAACACTATGGGTCTTCTTTATCCTCATCAAAATAAATGGACAGCTGAGGGAAGGAAGTGATCTGCTTTGTCACACTCACCCTGCTGAGATTGTAGCAACTGCAGGGTTTTCTCTACACTCCTGGTAGTCCTTTGATCTGCTAGTGCAAGGGAACCCCAGACAGCCTTTTACTGCTCTAGCCTGTACGTAAATCCCAGATTCATCCTGAAGAGCTGGAAGAGAGGAGAGGGGTTCTGCTCTCTTTGCGTCAGCCCTTTAAACTGAAGTGCCTACAACAGCCCCTACTATATTTCAAAGAGCTCAGAGGCAGCTTCTCTTTCCCATTTATTTTGGGGGAGGGGCCATGGTTCTTGCCCTTCTCTCCACAATGTCTTCAGGCTGATGTTGCTATTGAAAGCATAGACTGATGTGGGTCTAGCATCAGAGAGACTGGTGTATTAAGCGATGGGGAAACGGGAAAATGAATCTGATGTCCCAATATTAAGGGCTTTGTCTTATATAGACAACTATTACCCATTGCCCTGTCCCAATTTTTCATACTTACTATTTGGTCACCCTATCCCAGAGTGACCTTTTTTTTTAAGCTAAGAAATGTTGGTCATTAAGTCACCAGTTTCTTCCCCTTTCAAAAGGGGAGGTCAAGTGAATAAAGTAGTTACATTTCCCCACCCCAGATTTAGTGCCAGTTGCCAGAACAGGATCATTGCTGAATAGGAGACTTGGCTTCGTCAACAGGACTTCTGTTTTACTCCAGTTCCTAAACATACAACACTGGGTTAAAAAGCAGACAGGTATCCATCAGAAAACTAGTAAAAAATCAAGACATACTGCCAGAAAAGCTGACCAGAATATAGATGGGGAAGGGCGAGAAGTCAAATACAGCTTTGTGAAACTATGATACTCAACAGCTAAACACAGAAGTCAACTCGAGTCTTGGTGGTGTGAGGAGTATTTCACAATTCAAGCATCCCAGTGCATAGTGGTGTCAAGGTCACAGTGAGTGTATCTTCACTTTTTTACTCTAGTCCTAGACCAAGTTTCTGGTTAAATTCTCAGCTAACTTTATTATTTTAAACATGATTGAATATTATAGTCACTAGACACTGCAAAGTAACAGAACTAAGCCAATAACTGCAGAGTATGTTGGAAGGACGGGAAAATTGAACAGACTAAATTTGACGTGATTTAAAAGCAAATTTACTTAATATGGGCATCAAGGACCTTTGACAACTAGCCTGTTGTCAATTCAGACCCTTTTTCAACTTCAACGTACAAACGTTCAAAGTACTGGAGGAAAAATATTTGTTACACTTTCAAGCTTTTCCACTTACCTCTTTCTAAAAAAATATGTACAATAGACGCTGCAGATTTGATGCAGAATCTCTAACCAAGTGTCTGAAAGGTGAGCAAAGCTTTTTAAAAGCCTCCAAAACCCCCGAGGTAGGCTTACGAGTTTACCTGCCAAGACTGTAGCCAAAGTTTGTTTTCACTGCAGCATTGGCACACACCCTGAGGGTAAAGCATTTCCATGGATTGCTTCACTGCTTAGGGAAGTCAGCCTGCACTAGCCTTGGTAGATAGAGTATATTTTGCCATTCTAGGAAGCCTTCCATTTGAGAATCTTCAAGCACTTTCCAAAACATTACTGAAGCCTCACTATTGTCCTATGCTTCAACTGTGAGACCATGCTTTCCAGAAGGGAAGCAGCATCAATTTGCTTAAAAGGTAGTATTTAAGACTTCTCCTATTTAAGGACTTAGAATTGTTTTATAAAATCCTTGAATTTAATTTGATACATGTTTAGATTCTGTCCTTTTCACACATTGCCCTATAAGATGTGAATTTTTTAAACTATTTTTATATAATATATATACACAACAAATACCTGCTAAGGATGGAAATATAAAATCTTATTGGAGATAAGGCATTCTAGATTATACCTTGAGGCAGCTAGTCAAAGTAAACTCAGGGCCTTGTCTCCACTAAGATTTTATATTGAAATAGCTACCCTGATGTCAAAACCAACCCCCCCCCTTGCCCCCCCAAAAAGTGTTTTTGAAGTGAAGACAGCCTCACTTCCACTGGCTTTCATGGGTGTAGGATCAGACCCTTAATGAATACACACCACATTCATCTTTAAACCCTTCTTTTAAGGAGGAATGATCTTGTGATTAAGGCATTAAACTGGGGTTCAGGAGATCTAGGTTCAATTCCTAGTGTTGTGACAGACTTCCTGGGTGTTTATAGGAAAGTCCTTTAGTCTGTGCTTCAGTTCCTCATCTGTAAAATGGAGATACACTGTAAAACACTTCACAGGAGGGAAGATACATGTATTAATGCTCAAGGCCCTCAGATACTACAGTGTTAGCAGCCAGATAATGACATAGCAGGAACTAAATGGGCTACAATCACTTCAGAGGACCAGTGACAGCAGTTTAGTTACTGACATAAGAACTTTGAAACCCATACCTAGTCAGAAACAAAAAACCCACAGAAGTTAGGGTAAGAGTTGATTAAAGAATAAATCTCACACACACATAAATTTAGTTTGAACAACAGTTTGAGTTATCTGGCAACTGGTTCCTAATTCAGGATGGTTTAGCTATTACTAGAAGCAAAAAAGTAGCAATAAGATTGCATAATGCCAATTAAAATAAATTAGCATGCTTTGCAGAACTGTGCTTAATCTGCAGTAAAGACAGGTCTATTTTCCTAGTGTGTGTTGGGGACTGTACTTTGTAGCAGCTCTGCTGAACTGAGACTTATAGGTGGGTCCTTAGTTAAGTGGTTAAATAAATGCATTTGTTGAAACAAGTGAATTTTGACACAGCCGGCCAATTAAATTCTTTCTACTATGAGAAGAAAATTGCACTAGAAGTTAGTTTTATAAGCTTCTAATTGATCAAATGCTCTACTAAAGAATCTATGGTGAAAATACTCAAGAGTGGCTATAAATAGGGTAATGAAACAACAACAAAAATAGATTCTACCTTAGTTAGTGCTGCTTTAGCTGGATGTGTTAAGACTTGAAAATCTTGCATCCATAAAATGATGAAGAAAAACATATACAACTGCCAAAATTATATGAAAGTAAGAACTCTCCAGGTTAATTCCTATTCTTAGGAAGGTACACCAATATACAAAAGGTCATATTTCTGTCTGAAACGTTAAAGAAGTCTTTTCAGTTCTTTTAACTTGTTTGTCCGAAGTTTAGTTACTGAGCTAGCTGATTGTTTTTGTGTATTGCCATTTTCCCTTTTTGTTTGTGTGAGATGAAGGTGAGATGAAAAGGAAACCCACAATAGAAAAAAACAAAATTTAAGGGGCTAGTACTGTAATTTTGAACTTTGCCACTATAAGTGGGTAACTGGGTGCTAAACTATTTTTGGCAAGTTAGTTTTTTGTGACAACTAAAAAATTACATGTCAGTTGGAACTATACTTCATGTTTCAGTAGAATGACTGCACACAATTCTTTTTAAAAACGTTTTACAAAACATAACTGTATGGCTCTAAATTAACAAATTAAATCTGTTTGTGTGGAACTACATGTAAATTAAGGTAGTTCTCAACATTAATTTACTTAATTGCATCTGGGAGAGCACAATTAGTAGAGCAATTTCCTTAATCCTTTCATATCTTGTCATTAAACTTCAAGTTACAATAGAAATGGATAGACTAACATTCCAACACATTGAAGACATAAGATAGCAAGGCATAATATAGTAATAAACACAAGATCTCATTTTAAAATATTTCAAAAATATTAGAAGTCAGCTAAGCAAGTGACATACTGAATAAAGGTTGATATATGGTCAATGTGTCTTCATCTTTACTCAAGGAAGATGCAAGGAGAATAGAGGCAACACTTCTGTATTATATATATATATAAATAAAATCCCAACAACCCATGGACTTTTCACATTTAGAAAGAAAGAGAGAGAGAAAGAGAAAAAGAGAGAGAAGAAAAAAAGAAAAAAAGAAAGAGAAAGAGAGAATTCTATCCAACCCTACCAAACACAAGCACTAAAATGAAGTCTGACTGGGTCTGCTTATCCTCCTAAATAATAATATGGAAGAGTCAGGTAAAACATAACCACAAAAGAATGAGTGCTGAGTTGTGTAAAACAAATAGTTTATTTTGTGACCATATCTATTTAAACAACTTCTAATTTATAAGACCATGAATCTACAACACTGACCTTCCACAAATACCAATTTTGGTTGAACAGAAGAGCGCCCTGAAATTTTAAAAAGTTCCCATAGGAATGTGTATAACAGAAAATGAGATACATTTAAGTTTGTCTGGGTGTACGGACACTAGCAATACAAGTTTATCATGCTCTCTGCTGTCTTAGAAGAGGGATGCCACCATCATGTTTAGTGTATTCCATTATTAGTCATGGTGTCTGTGATGTCGTCTCAGTTAAGCAAAGGCTTTGGTTTAGCTGCCCGTTGGTGCTGCACAGGTTTAACATGAACAGCTGTGACAAAGAAAAATAAATAGTAAGGCAGCTGTTTTACAGAAAAATGCCCTGCCCCTTCCCTCCCCCATAACTGGCTAGATGTACCACACTCACTGAGGACTCCTCATCCTCTTTCACTGGCAAAAGGCTAACAGCTACCTCCACTTTAGAGAGTTCTGTAATGCCCATCTCTGCAGTACTGTAAAGAACTTTATTCCTCTATAACTTTCCCACTACTGCCTTCAGATTTAAGACCAATTGTCCACAGCCTTGGAGTCATCTCAGACCCCATGCCACTGAAAGCCCAAATAGCAGCCAAAGACGACTTCTTCCATCAGAAGAGATTGCACCCCCAACCTTTTGACCATAGGTATGGCCACAGTGATCAATAGAGTGCAAAACATAGTGACCACCATGCTTCATTATTGCAGTTCCTATCTATGAACAAAACCACCACTCAATGAAAAGGCTCCAACATATGCTTGAATAATAAGAATATAGCAGGTAGGGATATACTACTGACCACATGACCACGATGGTGATAGTAACTGTAAAATGCTCAGGGAGATTAGAGAGGCTATAAAAATAAACTCAATAGTAATGGGGGATTTCAACTATCCCCATATTGACTGGGTACATGTCACCTCAGGACAGGATGCAGAGATAAATTTCAGGTTTCAGAGTAACAGCCGTGTTAGTCTGTCTTTGCAAAAAGAAAAGGAGTACTTGTGGCACCTTAGAGACTAACCAATTTATTTGAGCATGAGCTTTCGTGAGCTACAGCTCACTTCATCGGATGCATACCGTGGAAACTGCAGTAGACATTATATACACACAGAGACCATGAAACAATACCTCCTCCCACCCCACTGTCCTGCTGGTAATAGCTTATCTAAAGTGATCATCAAGTTGGGCCATTTCCAGCACAAATCCAGGTTTTCTCACCCTCTGCCCCCCCACACACAAACTCACTCTCCTGCTGGTAATAGCCCATCAAAAGTGACCACTCTCTTCACAATGTGTATGATCATCAAGGTGGACCATTTCCTGCACAAATCCAGGTTCTCTCACCCCCTCACCCGCTCCAAAAACCACACACACAAACTCACTCTCCTGCTGGCAATAGCTCATCCAAACTGACCACTCTCCAAGTTTAAATCCAAGTTTAACCAGAACGTCTGGGGGAGGGGTAGGAAAAAGCAAGGGGAAATAGCCACTCTCAGTCTCTATTTAAGCCTAAATTAATAGTATCCAATTTGCAAATGAATTCCAATTCAGTAGTTTCTCGCTGGAGTCTGGATTTGAAGTTTTTTTGTTGT
The DNA here is from genome assembly GCF_965140295.1 of Lepidochelys olivacea. Classification (NCBI taxonomy): domain Eukaryota; kingdom Metazoa; phylum Chordata; order Testudines; family Cheloniidae; genus Lepidochelys; species Lepidochelys olivacea. Next base: position 16,247,960 of record NC_140422.1, on the reverse strand, counting down.
AAGATAGTGACCTTCATGTCGGTGATTGCATGACCAGAGAGATTGAAGTGTTCTCCGACTGGTTTATGAATGTTATAATTCTTGACATCTGATTTGTGTCCATTTATTCTTTTACATAGAGACTGTCCAGTTTGACCAATGTACATGGCAGAGGGGCATTGCTGGCACATGATGGCATATATCACATTGGTGGATGTGCAGGTGAACGAGCCTCTGATAGTGTGGCTGATGTGATTAGGCCCTGTGATGCTGTCCCCTGAATAGATATGTGGGCACAGTTGGCAACGGGCTTTGTTCCTGGGCTAGTGGTTCTGTTGTGTGGTATGTGGTTGTTGGTGAGTATTTGCTTCAGGTTGCGGGGCTGTCTGTAGGCAAGGACTGGCCTGTCTCCCAAGATTTGTGAGAGTGTTGGGTCATCCTTCAGGATAGGTTGTAGATCCCTAATAATGCGTTGGAGGGGTTTTAGTTGGGGGCTGAAGGTGACAGCTAGTGGCGTTCTGTTATTTTCTTTATTAGGCCTGTCCTGTAGTAGGTGACTTCTGGGAACTGTTCTGGCTCTATCAACGATGGATCGTGTGGTGTGGTCAGGGTGAAAGCTGGAGGCATGTAGGTACGAATAGCGGTCAGTAGGTTTCCGGTATAGGGTGGTGTTTATGTGACCATTGTTTATTAGCACTGTAGTGTCCAGGAAGTGGATCTCTTGTGTGGACTGGACCAGACTGAGGTTGATGGTGGGATGGAAATTGTTGAAATCATGGTGGAATTCCTCAAGGGCTTCTTTTCCATGGGTCCAGATGATGAAGATGTCATCAATATAGCGCAAGTAGAGTAGGGGCTTTAGGGGACGAGAGCTGAGGAAGCGTTCTAAATCAGCCATAAAAATGTTGGCATACTGTGGGGCCATGCGGGTACCCATAGCAGTGCCGCTGATCTGAAGGTATACATTCTCCCCAAATGTGAAATAGTTATGGGTAAGGACAAAGTCACAAAGTTCAGCCACCAGGTTAGCCGTGACACCCTGACCACACCACACGATCCATCGTCTACAGCCAAGCTCTGCGATACAATCGCATTTGCTCCAACCCCTCAGACAGAGACAAACACCTACAAGATCTCTATCAAGCTTTCTTACAACTATAATACCCACCTGCGGAAGTGAAGAAACAGATTGATAGAGCCAGAAGAGTTCCCAGAAGTCACCTACTACAGGACAGGCCTAATAAAGAAAATAACAGAATGCCACTAGCCGTCACCTTCAGCCCCCAACTAAAACCCCTCCAACGCATTATTAGGGATCTACAACCTATCCTGAAGGATGACCCAACACTCTCACAAATCTTGGTAGACAGGCCAGTCCTTGCCTGCAGACAGCCCCGCAACCTGAAGCAAATACTCACCAACAACCACATACCACACAACAGAACCACTAGCCCAGGAACAAAGCCCGTTGCCAACTGTGCCCACATATCTATTCAGGGGACACCATCACAGGGCCTAATCACATCAGCCACACTATCAGAGGCTCGTTCACCTGCACATCCACCAATGTGATATATGCCATCATGTGCCAGCAATGCCCCTCTGCCATGTACATTGGTCAAACTGGACAGTCTCTACGTAAAAGAATAAATGGACACAAATCAGATGTCAAGAATTATAACATTCATAAACCAGTCGGAGAACACTTCAATCGCTCTGGTCACGCAATCACCGACATGAAGGTCACTATCTTACAACAAAAAAACTTCAAATCCAGACTCCAGCGAGAAACTGCTGAATTGGAATTCATTTGCAAATTGGATACTATTAATTTAGGCTTAAATAGAGACTGAGAGTGGCTAAGTCATTATGCAAGGCAGCCTATTTCCCCTTGCTTTTTCCTACCCCTCCCCCCAGACATTCTGGTTAAACTTGGAGAGTGGTCAGTTTGGATGAGCTATTGCCAGCAGGAGAGTGAGTTTGTGTGTGTGTGTGTGTGTGTTCCCGGGGGGGCGGGAGGGGGGTGAGCAAACCTGGATCTGTGCTGGAAATGACCCACCTTGATTACCATGCACATTGTAGGGAGAGTGGTCCCTTTGGATAAGCTATTACCAGCAGGAGAGTGAGTTTGTGTGTGTATGGGGGTGGTGGGGTGAGAAAACCTGGATTTATGCTGGAAATGGCCCACCTTGATTATCATGCACATTGTAGGGAGAGTGGTCACTTTGGATGAGCTATTACCAGCAGGATAGTGAGTTTGTGTGTGTGGTTTTTGGGAGGGGGTGAGAGAACCTGGATTTGTGCAGGAAATAGCCCACCTTGATTATCATACACATTGTGAAGAGTGTGGTCACTTTTGATGGGCTATTACCAGCAGGAGAGTGAGTTTGTGGGGGCGGGGGGGGCGGAGGGTGAGAAAACCTGGATTTGTGCTGGAAATGGCCCAACTTGATGATCACTTTAGATAAGCTATTATCAGCAGGACAGTGGGGTGGGAGGGGCTATTGTTTCATGGTCTCTGTGTGTATATAATGTCTACTGCAGTTTCCACGGTATGCATCCGATGAAGTGAGCTGTAGCTCATGAAAGCTCATGCTCAAATAAATTGGTTAGTCTCTAAGGTGCCACAAGTCCTCCTTTTCTTGATGCAGAGATAAAGTTTCTTAACACCTAAAAGACTGCGTCTTGAAGCAGCTAGTCCTGGAACCCACAAGAGAAGCAGCAATTTTTGATTTAGTCCTAAGTGGGGCACAGGACCTGGTCCAAGAGTTGAACATAGCTGAACCACTTGGTAATAGTGACCATAACAAAGAAATTTAATGTCCTTGTAGTCTGGAAAACACCACAGCATCCCAACACAGTAGCATTTAATTTCAAAAAGGAGAATTAGACAAAAATGAGGAAGTTAGTTAAACAGAAATTAAAAGTAGTGCCATAAGTGAAATCCCTGCAAGCTGCACGGAAACGTTTTAAAGACACCACAGTAGAGGCTCAACTTAAATGTTTCCCAGCTTCTGGCAAACAGAGGCTTGGGACACCATCCCCGTCCATCCTGGCCAATAGCCTTTGATGGACCTATCCTCCATGAATTTATTTAGTTCTTATTTGAACTCTGTTATAGTCTTGGCCTTCACAACATCCTCTGGCAAGGTGTTCCACAGGTTGACGGTGCGTTGTGTGAAGAAATACTTCCTTTTGTTTGTTTTAAACCTGCTGCCTACTCATTTCATTTAGTGACCCCTAGTTCTTGTGTTATTTACTTCGTCCACACCAGTCATGATTTTATAGACCTCTATTATATCCCCCCTTGGTCATCTCTTTTTCAAGCTGAACAGTCCCCCTCTTATTAATCTCTCCTCATATGGAAGCTGTTCCATACCCCTAATCATTTTTGTTGCCCTTTTCTGTACCTTTTCCCAATATATCTTTTTTGAGATGGGGCGACCAGATCTGCACACAGTATTCAAGATGTGGGCATACCATGGATTTATAGAGGCAATATTGTATTTTCTGCCTTACTAGCTATCCTTTCCTAATGACTCCGAACGTTCTGTTAGCTTCTTTAACTACGGCTGCACATTGAGTGGATGTTTTCAAAAAACTATCCACAATGACTCCAATATCTCTTTCTTTAGTGGTAAGAGCTAATTTTATATGTATAGAAGGGCTGTCAAGAGACTAAAAAAATTAGTTGTGATTAATCGCGCTGTTAAACAATAATAGAATTCCATTTATTTAAATATTTTTGGGTGTTCTCTACATTTTCAAATATATTGATTTCAGTTACAACACAGAATACAACGTGTACAGTGCTCGCTTGATATTTATTTTTGATTACAAATATTTGCACTGTAAAAAAAGATAGTATTTTTCAATTCACCGAATGCAAGTACTGTAGTGCAATCTCTATCATGAAAGTTGAACTTACAAATGTAGAATTATGTACAAAAGAATAACTGCATTCAAAAATAAAACAAAATCCACTCAGTCCTACTTCAGCCAATCGCTCAGACAAACAAGTTTGGTTACAATTTGCAGGTGATAATGCTACCTGCTTCTTGTTTACAATGTCACCTGAAAATGAGAACAGGTGTTCGCGTGGCACTGTTGCCGGCGTTGCAAGATATTTACGTGCCAAATGCACTAAAGATTCATATGTCCCTTCATGCTTCAACCGCCATTCCAGGGGACATGCATCCATGCTGATGATGGGTTCTGCTCGATAACCATCCAAAGCAGAGCGGACCGATGCATGTTCATTTTCATCATCTGAGTCAGATGCCAACAGCAGAAGGTTGATTTTCTTGTTTGGTAATTCGGGGTCTGTAGTTTCCGCATCTGAGTGTTTCTCTTTTAAGACTTCTGAAAGCATGCTCCACATCTCATCCCGATCAGATTTCTGGAAGGCACTTCAGATTCTTAAACCTTGGGTCGAGTGCTGTAGCTATTTTTAGAAATCTCAAATGGGTACCTTCTTTGCGTTTTGTCAAATCCGCTATGAAAGTGTTCTTAAAACGAACTGTGCTGGGTCATCATCCAAGACTGCTATAACATGAAATATATGGCAGAATCTTGGTAAAACAGGAGACATACAATTCTCCCCCAAAGAGTTCAGTCAAAAAAATGTGTTAATTAAATTTGTAATGAGTATCATCAGCACGGAAGCATGTCCTCTGGAATGGTGGCCAAAGCACGAAGGAGCATACAAATGTTTAGCATAACTGGCACATAAATACCTTGCAATGCTGGCTACAAAAGTGCCATGTGAACGCCTGTTCTCACCTCCAGGTGACACTGTAAATAAGAAGCAGGCAGCATTATCTCCAGTAAATGTAGCCAAACTTGTTTATCTTAGCAATTGGCTGAACAAGAAGTAGGACTGAGTGGACTTGTAGGCTCTAAAGTTTTACATGGTTTTGTTACTGACTGCAGTTATGTAACAAAAAACAAAAACAAAAATCTACATTTGTAAGTTACACTCACGCTCAAGAGATTGCACTACAGTACTTGCATGAGATGAATTAAAAATACTATTTCTTTTTCATCATTTTTACAGTGCAAATATTTGTAATAAAAAAATATAAAGTGAGCACTGTATACTTCGTATTCTGTGTTGCAACAGAAATCAATATATTTGAAAGTGTAGAAAAACATGCAAAAATATTTAATAAACTTCAGTTGGTATTCTATTGTTTAACAGTGCAATTAATCACAATTAATATTTTTAATCGCAATTAACTTTTTTGAGTTAATCGCGTGAGTTAACTGCAATTAATCGACAGCCCTAATGTGTAGTTAGGATTATGTTTTCCTATGTGGATTACTTTGCATTTATTAGCACTGAATTTCATCTACCACTTTGTTGCCCAGTCACTCTGTTTTGTGAGATCCCTTTGTAACTCTTTGCGGTCTGCTTTGGACTTACCTATTTTGAGTAGTTTTCTATCATCTGCAAATTTTGCCACCTCACTGTTCACTCCCTTTTCCAGATCATTTATGAATATGTTGAACAATACTGGTCCCAGTATAGAGCTCGAGGGAAACTGCTATTTACCTCTCTCCATTCTGAGAGCGGACCATTTATTCCTACCCTTTGTTTCCTATCTTTTAACCAGTTACCAATCCATGGGAGGACCTTCCCTCTTATCCCATGACAGCTTACTTTGCTTAAGAGCCTTTGGTGAGGGACCTTGTCAAAGGCTTCCTGAAAATCAAAGTACACTATATCCACTGGATTGCCCTTGTCCACACGCTTGTTGACCCCCCCCCCAAAGAATTCTAGTAGATTGCTGAGGCATGATTTCCCTTTACAAAAATGATGTTGACTCTGCCCAACAAATGGTGTTCGTCTATGTATCTACAGGTTTCAGAGTAGCAGCCGTGTTAGTCTGTACTCGCAAAAAGAAAAGGAGTACTTGTGTGGCACCTTAGAGACGAACAAATTTATTTGAGCATGAGCTTTCGTGAGCTACATGCTCAAATAAATGTGTTAGTCTCCAAGGTGCCACACAAGTCCTCCTTTTCTTTTTGCGAATACAGACTAACACGGCTGCTACTCTGAAACCTGTCATTATGCAAGGCACTGACTTTAGCCGTATGGAAAGGAAATCTATCAACTTCATGAAAAGGAATGCATCCGATGAAGTGAGCTGTAGCTCACAAAAGCTTATGCTCAAATAAATTAGTTAGTCTCTAAGGTGCTACAAGTACTCCTTTTCTATCTATGCATCTAATAATTCTGTTCTTAACTAGATTCAACCAATTTTCTCAGTACTGAAGTTAGGGTTACCGGCCTGTAATTGCCAGGATTGCCTCTGGAGCCTTTTTTTCAAAATTGGCATCACACTAGCTATCCTCCAGTCATCTGGTATAGAAGCTGATTTAAATGATAGGTTACATACCACAGTTAAATGTGAAATTGCAGAACTACTGAGTTCCTTCAGAACTCTTGGGTGAACAAACAATAAGTCACTAGGATCAGATGGTAATTTATCAATTTGTTCCAAAACCTCCTCTAATGACACCTCAATCTGGGACAATTCCCATCTGAAAAGAATAGCTCAAGTGTGGGAATCTCCCTCACATCCTCAGCCATGAAGAATTAATTTAGTTTCTCGGCAATGGTCTTATCTTCTTTGAGTTCTCCTTTAGCATCTTGATTGTCCAATGGCCCCACTAGCTGTTACTTTTTGAGTCTTTGGCTAGCTGTTCTTCAAAATTCTTTTTTGGCCTTCCTAATTATATTTTTTACACTTCACTTGCCAGAGTTTATGCTCCTTTCTATTTTCCTCAGTATGATTTAACCTCCACTTTTTAAAGGATGCCTTTTTGCCTCTAACTGCTTTTGTTACTTTGTTGTTTACCTACAGTGGCATTTTTTTGGTCTTACTATGTTTTTTTAATTTGGGGTACACATTTAAATTGAGCCTCTATTATGGGGTCTTTAAAAAGTTTCCATGCAGCTTGCAGAGTTTTCACTTTTGGCACTATACCTTTTAATTTGTGTTTATCTAACCTCTTCATTTTTGTGTAGCTCCCCTTTCTGAAATTAAATCCTACCGTGGTAGGCTGCTGCGATGTTCCCCTCTCATCCCCCAGATGTCAACATTTTTTATGTTATCGTCACTATTACCAAGTGGTTCAGCAATATTCACCTCTTGGACTTCATCCTGTGCTCCACTTAGCATTTTGCATAGAGTATAGTACATAAACAAATAGTAACGTTTTTGTATTAAAACATCCTGGTTACTTGGAGACAGTGTAATTAATACAAGGGTTTTCTGATTCTATGTGTTGCTTTCACACTAATTGCAAAAAGAAAAGGAGGACTTGTGGCACCTTAGAGACTAACAAATTTGAGTGAAAGCTCTCGTGAGCTACAGCTCACTTCATTGGATGCATTCATTATACATAAAGCAAACATATCCTTCATTAGCAGATTAGCCTTTTTTAAGGAAGATTATTGCATTTTTTCATTTGAAATTTCAAAGCTTTTTAGTTAGGAGAGAAATCTGGCTGGCTAGCATCAGAAAGTTTTTAGCGACAAGTGTTGCATATACTACAGTAGATATTAAATAGATATTCAGACAGACAGCAAAGTAGCTAGTCTCAAAATATTACATATGCTAAGAATCTACAAAGCTTTCCCATCCTCACCTGGTGTTGGCAAAAGTCCAGGTTTCTCTCCAAGTAGTGGTCGTTTTGCAGGCTGATGGGGTGAATATCCTAGAAGACCAGGTCTTTTAGCAGGTGCTGCTAGAAGAGGTGGAGGTTTACCCTTTGCACCGGACATCCCTGTTTGGAAATTAGGGTGATGTTATTTTTAATAAAAAGAACATTTCATTTGTTTGAGCAGGATACTCACATTAATATTTAAACGAACATTGATTTTAATTATAACAATATCTGAAAACATTCAACTTGTAAATGCTGCTCCACTGCCTGCAGTTTCTATAAAAAGTAGAATTTCCGACTCTACTAGCATCATTCAGATTTTGCTAAGTCTTCAACCGATGCCCGTAAGAGCTTTACTTTATAAAAGATCTAACACTACAGAAGTAAAATCCTTCCAAGCTATTTAACACTACACCCACATGCAGGCATGCATATTGGAAAGTTTTACATCTCTACCACAAAGTACAGTTTTCCGCTGCATTAGTGGTGACCTGTAAACATGTTTACACTACAAGACAGACTGACACAGATTAAATTAATAAAGTGAGCTAGTTAGTAAAGGAAGATTGATAAAGACAGTAAGTAAAACAGGACTAAATTACTATGTTACAATTCATGTCAAATATATTTGACAAAAGACCCGAGGCAGACCCAATAACGACTAATTTAAGACAGCACAGCAGGACATCAGTTGTGATGCAAATCTGTGTCTAGTACACCTCTACCCTGATATAACGAGGTCCTCAGGAGCCAAAAAAAAAATCCTACCACGTTATAGGTGAAACCGTGTTATATCGAACTTGCTATGGAGGTCCAGGTAGGGAAGGCTGTGTCTTCCTAAACAGCCTGGTCCCGCTCCTATCCAACCCCCACCTACTTACCGCCCCCTGACTGACCCCTCAGAACCCCCGACCCATCCAACCCCTCCTGCTCCGTGTCCCCTGACCGCCCCCCAAGACCCTCTGCCCCTTATCCAACCCCCCGGCCCCGCCCCCTTAACATGCCGCTCAGAGAAGTGTGTCGGAGCCAGACACGCTGCTGCCATAGGCATCGACTCTGGGGCTGAAGCACCCAGGGAGAAATATTGGTGGGTGCAGAGCACTCACCGGCAGCTCCCCTCGCCAGCTCACCTCCGCTCTGCCTCCTCCCCTGAGCATGCTGCCACTTCTCCCCCGTCCCTTTCTTCCTCCAAGGCTTGCCGCGAATCAGCTGTTTGGCGTGGCAAGCCTGGGAGGGAGGGAGGGGGGAGAAGCAGATCACTCTCACAGATCTTGGGAGACAGACCAGTCCTCGCTTACAGACAGCCCCCCCAACCTGAAGCAAATACTCACCAGCAACCACACACCACGCAACAAAAACACTAACCCAGGAACCTATCCTTGCAACAAAGCCCAATGCCAACTCTGTCCACATATTTATTCAAGTGACACCATCATAAGACCTAATCACATGAGCCACGCCATCAGGGGCTTGTTCACCTACACATCTACCAATGTGATATATGCCATTGTGTGCCAGCAATGCCCTTCTGCCATGTACACTGGCCAAACCGGACAGTCTCTATGCAAAAGAATAAATGGACAAATCTGACAATAGGAATCATAACATTCAAAAACCGGTAAAAACACTTCAGCCTCTCTGCCCACTCAGTAAAAGATTTAAGGGTGGCAATTTTGCAAAAGAAAGGCTTCAAAAACAGACTCCACTGAGCTTGAATTAATATGCATACTAGATACCATGAACTTGGGTTTGAATAGAGACTGGGAGTGGATGGGTCATTACACATGTTGAATCTACTTCCTTAAGTTAAGTATCCTTACACCTTCTTGTCAACTGTCTAAATGGGCCAACTTGATTATCACTACAAAAGTTTTTTTTCTCCTGCTGATAATAGCTCATCTTAACTAATTAGCCTCTCACAGTTTGTATGGTAACTTCCAACGTGTGTGTGTGTGTGTGTGTGTGTGTGTGTGTACCTACGTGTTCCATTCTATGCATCCGATGAAGTGGGCTGTAGCCAACGCAAGCTTATGCTCTAATAAATTTGTTAGTCGCTAAGGTGCCACAAGTACTCCTGTTCTTTTTGAGGCTACAGAGTAACAGTTGCTACTCTGAAATCTGTCAGTATAGCTAAAGTTATCCAACTTTTTTTTTTTTTTTAATTTAATACAAAATTACTAAATTCAATATAAACTCCCATGGGTTCAGCTTCTGTTGCTACAGTATCAAGCTCAAAGTGAAAATCACCTCTGATGCTTTTCTCCAATTTGGAGAATCCAGGAACACAAGACGACCATGGATAGTGACCACAGACACAATCACAAGTACAAAGTTTTATCTGTACTACAAGTTTTATTAAACCAATAAGTGAAGCTATAATTACCCATGCATATATAAATCCTACAAAACCCATGCAATGACTAAGACTGGAGTCATATTCACATCCTCAGATATTCTAGAGTCCGATGGACCTCTCAACAGATGATCATCGACAGAGGGATGGTTCCTGCTGGATCTTCCCACTTTTACCCAACTAGGAAATATCTTTTATATTGTTGTTCTGACCACACATAACACTCTATGCATATGCATGAGCATTTCAACCCTCTTTTCCCTTATCTGTACTTCCACACCCCATGAATACTGGATGGCTTATTTTTCATAGGTTATTTCTTAGTTCATCTTATTCTCATTAGCATCTACACACAACATGTAACCTGTGGTCAGGACATGACATTCCGTGATGTTTCAGTCGGGTGTCTCGTGGTCATGGACAATACATTGCAGTCTATTCCAGTTTTCTGTAACATCACCTAGTGCAGAGGTGGGCAAACTATGGCCCGTGGGACCGTCCTGCCCGACCCCTAAGCTCCTGGCCCAGGAGGCTAGCCCCTGGCCCCTCCCCTGCTGTTCCCCCTCCCCTGCAGCCATGCCGCCGCGCAGGGAGCACTCTGGTGCGCCACTCCTGCCGGGCAGCACGGCTTGCGCCCACCCACCTCCCAGGCTTTCTAATAAGCCAGTTCTGCCTCTCTGAGCGGCATGGTAAGGGGGTGGGGGTTGGATAGGGCGTGGGAGTCCCAGGGGGCCTGTCGGGGGTGGGGGTTGGGGGGATGGGGGGTCCCGGGAGGGGGCAGTCAGGGGACAGGGAGCAGGGGGGGGTTGGATGGGTTCGGGGCTCTGAGGGGGGCAGTCAGGAGGCAGAAAGTGGGAGGAGGCGGGGGCCAGGCTGTTTGGGGAGGCACAGCCTTCCCTACCCGGCCCTCCATACAGTTTCACAACCCCAATGTGGCCCTTGGGCCAAAAAGATTGCCCACCCCTGACCTAGTGGCACATCTTTTGCAGTAATCTTGTGACCTTACTGGCATAGGGTTTTTCCTAGGTCAGCCACTCATGTCTTAAGCCTATGGCCTAATATGGTGCAGCTAAAATCTTACAAGCCTCAGCCTGAAGGCCTTTCATTCCAGCCATGCCTTACTTATATACCCAATACACACTCATCACTCCTAAATACTTGTCAGTCTTATACTTCCATAATCCAATGATTTAAATCTATTTAGCATGCACTGATTATATATGAAATAGCACAAGAATTGAGCATCAAAACAAAACACGATACATGGATGATAAAATAAACTAATTGGCTACGCTATTATTGAACCACCACTCTAAATATTTACAAATGACTGATATTTTGGGGATCCACATCCCCTCACTTGATTATACTTCCTGTAACTCTGATTATAATATTTCTATTACATTTTTGTGAGCAAATCTATTAAAGCGAATGATCAAATCAGTCATGAAAAAAATCAAGGTAGTAAAATAGTTTTAAATATAAAATTTGACATAGGAGGAAGTTAAATTGTTACTAACCTGGTGTTGGAAGAAGAGCTCCTGATGGCCTATCACCCAACAATGCAGGTTTACCTGGAGGAAGGGGTGACTGGCCTAAAAGAACATTCCTGCTGGGTGTCGGCAGAAGGGGTGGAGGTTTACTTAAGGTATGGGTGGCAGTGCTTGTACTTGGCATCACGTTTGCTTGATACAGTGTGTCTTCAACTTCAGTTGAAGGATCAGTTTGTTCAACAAGGGCTAGTTTAACAGAACAACCACCAACAACAAAGTAAGTAACGCTTAAGAGTACATCATTACAAAGACTGCGTGACCTACAATGATAGATTACTTCTAATTATTAACCCCTTTTAACCTAGAGGTTCAAGAAGTTTCTGTAGGCTGCTCCTAGGGATCAAGAGAACACCAGAATATCTTTCCAAAATACACGTATTCTGCAACTTATGCAAGTTTGTTGGTTTGTTTTATCTGTTTAAGTTGTTCTGCTGAATTTCTCTTGAATACTTTGAAAAAAAAAAATATATATATATATATATAAAATGGTTGAATTAATGATTTTTATTAAACCAGATGTGAAATTCTGCATAATGGTTCCTTCTAAGTGACTTTAATTTAGAGTGCTTTTATATGTGTATCTATGATCAAAACTTAAATGCGTGTCAGTGTTAACAGAAGAGCTACAAAAATGTACTTGTAACAGTGAATCTCATGGGAGAGTGATTGCCACTGGGGGCTTGGAGATAAAGATGAAGTGTTTGATGTGTGACCATTTCTACGGGGAATATGTATCTGATTTTAGGATAGATATACATGTGCTTTAATATACATTGACATTTACATGTGGACTTTTGACCTTTATCATTTATATTTGTAGACTATTTATGTGTAATGTACCTGAAAGCTGGTTTTGTAACTCAGGTTGATTTTAAAAAATGTTTACAGTTGTGTTTTGGGGAAAAAAGCATGAATACCTTCAAGCTCATCTTTCCTGGTCTTCAGGTAGTCACTTATTGAGTTCAACTCCTCACGATATAAATATTTTCCCTCACTTAACAGAAAGAGGAGATGTCTAATGCCTAGAGGCACACTGTAACTCCCACAGAGCTCCCGTTCTAGGTAGTCATCCGCCAGATCAGCTGCTTTGTGTGAAATTTCGGCACGCTCCTGCTGCTCACGCTCAGCAAAAATTTTCCCAAATGCTTTAACTACCAGAGCCAATGCATCCTCCATGGGCATATTACGGTGTACTACAGAGAAGAGAGATAGCTTGCTTTATCAGTCTTGTGTTCCCATCTACTTGACACATTTACAAAAAGACAAAAAACAGAGCTGTTAAGTCTGTGTTTAATTCAACTGAATAAAATTTAAAAGGTTTCTGTTTCAGTATTAACATGGTTACCCCGTAATTACAAAAGTTAGTCTGATTCAGCCCAGCTATGTGCAATGTTACTTAACTATAAGTTACATTTTAAAAGTTTCCCCAATTAAAAGATACAGGTCACTTGTCATCTTAATTTAAGTTTGGGCTAAAAAGATTCCTGGTTTCACATTTGAACAGTTATGCACACATCTGATTGAAATAAGAGGAAAAGTAGGATTAGCATAGACTTTTTTCTTAAATTCGGAACATATTTTACCTGAATGGGAGAACAGGACAGTTAGGTATTTTTCATTTAAAAAGAAAGTGCCTTTTTAATAATGACTAGAACAGCTACATTCTTGTTAAGGTGAAAGATGGGAAATCTGAGGTTAAAGTTTTAGAAAACTGAAGACTTAAAATAGATGGATTTTAATTTGATCCATCTATGTAGCAGTAAGATAAGAATGTGAACTGTAATCATGTTATTTATATATAATGCCCTACTATTACTTACTATGCTTGACAGCTTTTGATGACTATTTCATGCCATTTAGGAAACAGAAATTCAGGGCAGATGGATTTGTGTTTTGTGAATTACTGGAAATTAATTCAATGAAGTATTTACAAATTGTCACATCTTAACTAGGTCAGGTTGTGTTACCAAGAGGTGTAATATGTCAGTATTTAATATTTTAACATGTTCAAAGAAAATTAAATTGCAGTTTTGAATGGGGACTATTTTAAGTGACATTTCTACATGAAGCTAAACTTACTTTTGATAGACTCATGAAGCATGATTACGGTGCAAGAGGAAAGTGCTACATTTGACTGTTCAACAAGAATACAAAATGGGGAACCATCATTTTTAACTTCTTGGAGGGCGCGTGTGAGACCCAACTCAGATGTAAGGTATATCATTTCCACCACAAGGCCATGATCCTGCAACCGATGGCCTATGACTGTTGCATATTCCCTTAAAGAAAAAAAAGAGGCTGGTTATTTTACAAATAAAAGTCTGTGTCACTGTTAGTTGTTGCCATGCTGTAGTTCATGTTTTGTATGCTCTAAGTTACAGGTAACAATTCTAGTTATGTGAAGTGTAAGAAACAATTTTCTTTCCACAAATGGCATGTTCCTTAAATCAGACGAGCTCTTTTAGATGACAGAATGGAGATTTTTTTAAAAAAACCATATACTGTACCAACTATTTTAGAAAATATTTGTCTTAAGGTTCAACTGTTTGGAAATCTGATCCCTGCATATATGGGAATTTTTTATTGAGGATCCCTGTGTTGAGCATGTATTAAGTGCTATTTTTGGAAAGTATGGATATATATTAATACATTAATGATTGAAACTATTTATATTTAGCATTTTATTTATTCTAATTCATCATCTATGTATCATCACTGATACAGTCAATTAAATGTATTCAATTAAAACTTGACTTCTTTTCTCTTTCCACAACAGTATAAACTGTTATGACTAGCATTAGTGTAAGCTTTTTAGTTACATTAACTAGTTGGCTTTTTAAAAATAAATGTGTAAAGATAAAGAAAGGGCACTGAGAATTAGGTTTAAAGGGTATTTATGCTCAGCAAATGTATAGCACACATCATACTACATGTACACTGCTCCCTATGTAACTTCTGAGTCTTATCTGCTTATTTTACAGTTGAAAGTTTGTTAGTATCAACACTAGAGAATCAATATAGATAGGGAAAAGCAAGCCCTGTTCATTTCAGCTTCCTTATCAGAACTGTTAGCTAACAGCCAATAACTATATTATTATATACACAAGACAGAAATACAGATAACTTTGTGTACCGCATGGTACTTACTGTTTTGGCAGTTAGGAAGATGCTGCTTTAACACGTAAATTAAGTATATTTGATGTGAAAGTCAGCGAAGGAAAATGGAGATCAAGATGTCAACTTTACACACAATTATTTCTAACTGTATCAACTTTAGAAATCTATTTTTACACACTGCTTAGAGAATTGAGTATGATCACTGCACTTCAGGCGACTCAATCAACCAGGCTCAGTTGTTCCTTCAGACAAAGCTATAGCAATGGCAGTGTTTTCACCATGATTGCAAGTCTCTCTACTACTGAATACAGAACAGACATTTCATAGAGCACTGACCCCTGACATCGTGCTATCCTGGGTACTGACAGAAGATTTGCCAACTGCATTTGAAGTGATCACCCACCATAACATCTTTCAGATGGTGCCACGAATTAAGAGATTAGCAAAATCTCTAGTGTAATCCAAGTAACATCTGAATAACAAAAGACTAATATGTCAGATGGAGGGAGGAAAGAAAGGGGATTCAGGTATAGTATTTACAGCACCAGAATTCAGCATTCGAAGGAGAGCAGCAATATCAGTACTGCTTTAGACTGATGAGTTTGTTGATTCCCTTACTAGAAGTTGTGTAAGATTCTAAAAAGTATGGTTTATTATCTACAAGTATCCATGTAGTTAACCCATTTTAAAATAGCATATTGGTAATTAATTTTGTATTGGACACTAAATATAAAACATTCATTTCATTATGGAAATGGAGGAGGAGGCAAGAGAGAAAGGAAACAAACAGAATTTAAGTGGTGATATTGAACATTAACTAAATATTGGGATGCTAAAGTTAAGCTTTCTTGCACCAATCCTCCTTGCCCTCAAATAAATCCTATGATAAATGTATCAATGGATTGTCAAGGCCTCCATATCGAAGCTGATCCTGGTCATCTCCAGGAGATGGACAATTATGATATGAAAGTTAATAGTTCTATAATAACCAAGAAGAAAGTTCTTTGCACTCTGCCTCATTTAACTCTCTTGTTTTGCCATATATGTAATTTCATGATGTTTCAAGCCTTTACTTTGTATTTGTTAGAAAATGACATTGAATGCTTTAAATAGAAAATGTAACGTCTTGCTATGAAGACTTCATTACTCATAAGGATTAATCTGGAAGAAAACCAAGTTACCTAAGAGGAAAAAAAAAAAAAACTAGAAAGTTTGCTTTAGGTTTAAAAGGATGTTACACTTAAAATTTTCAGAATTTTTTTTTTAAATTTCTTTTGCTGTAAGCACCATTTAACATGACTAAAAGATTAGAGAATAAAACCTATCTGAGTTTGCACATTTGATAGTGCCTTGTATATAGACAGTTTCCCTTTTGTTTATGTGGATCTTTCATTTGGCAGCCGCAGAGAAAAACATATTTTAAGTTAGGAAAATATGTAAAGTATTAAAAATTGTCAAGGTGACTCAAGAGAAGTGTAGGATCTGAACCTACTTTTAACATTATTTTATATTGATTAGATTTCATGGTTTCTAAGAAGATTCTCCTATTAAATGCTAAAATGTAAAGAAAAAAATTAAGAGTTGAGTCAGAGTTAATTTGCTTTAGAAGTCACTTTTTAAAAGTTCCTCCGTGTGACCCCATGCACACTTCATATGCTCAGTGGCTTAGGAGATGCAAAACAATTTAAAATACTTTAGAAAAGACTAAATAGAACTATGTTAAGGAACTTCAGAGAGGAAAAAGTAGGCTTAACATTCAATTATTACCTACGTCCTCAGCTCTGAGAGAAAAGTATCATTAACTGAAAGTCTTAACTGGAAACCTTAAACACCTAATTTTTAAATTAGAGACCTACGTTTGTTCCTTGCTGATGGCCACAATGATACAGTCAGAAGGTCTCTCTTTATCGTACTCTTTCTGTATCTGCTGGTAAAACTGTAGGTATAGCTTCTCCCTACGATCATCCCTGGTATAGTCATCATCTAAAATCAAAGAACAAATTGATTAAAAGGTAACAGTGACTGCAAACGAGCATTGGAGCTTCAGGTGTCTTTTCCACTCAGTTAAGTATTGTGGAATCAGAGAAGTCCACTAAAAAGTGCACTGTGAAACTAGTAAAATGTATTTGTCTTGGACACATAGCAAGACAGACATGACACAAGGAATGTGATTTAACTAGGCAGCAATTTTATTGACTCATCTGGGAATTATCCAGTAATAACTAATCCTATGCATGTCACCTTCCTCCCTAAATCTGTTCTACCTGGTGGAAAAGTGTCTTCAGACCCCACTCCAAACCTGATCCCAGCCCATTGTTAGCCCACTGCTCACCCCTCACATTAGAGCTAAAATGCTGGCGGGGAAGGGTTGGTTCCTCACTGTACGAGGCATTCGGAAGCCCAACCCTGTTCCCCCATCTTCTTTAGAAAATGCCTTCCCTTAAATCCACTTCCAACTCTGGTTCATCAAGGAACCAGACCTCTATTAAAAAAGTACTTGCAATGGAAGCATGCAACCAGGAGATGGCACCAATTAGCTTGGCTACCTCCCCACATCCCTAACTAGGCTCCCACATGTTAACAACTCCTTCCCTAACATTGGCCAAAAATATACTCAGTCCCTGTCAAAGTCTTCCCTGAATAGCCCAGGTAACTCAACAGATTTTTAAAAAAATTTAATCACTTCCTGATTTACATATTTTCTGGCCTCATGAACACGTGGAGGCCTAGTGGCTCGCTGCCATAATCTCTGATGCAATATTTCAAACCAGATTACAGTTACCCATAGGAAAAAGGTCCTGATTCTGCCCTGTCTCTTTGCCCTAGTTGTTAAGTTAACCCCCTTACAAGATCCCAAATTGTTTTCACCTTGGTACATAATAATCGTTTCAGGTGGCTACCAAAGGGTGTAAGCGGATATCAGCTAATCGCAGAGCATTTACGTTAAAAGGTAATTAGTCCTCCTTCCGTGCAATCATCCCCTCACCAAGGCCTAATATTGTGAATCTTCTGGGCAACTGGCTGCCCACTTCTGGGCCCAATGAACAATATTGTGCCCACAGATCTAATAATTATCTCTTGTCACCTGCTCCCTTGATCCAGAAAACTAGGTATGCCGCAAAACATAGCAAATTCACACCCCTGGTCTCTAATTCTCAACTGGAGGCCTCATATGCACTGAGTATTATGACATCAACCAACTGTATCCCTCAAGTCCCTATTACCAGTTGTACTGCAGAAGTTGCTGCCCTGATCCTGAAAGAATGGCACCCAAATTCACCGCAGGGAACCCTGATAGCATAAGCCTCTTTTATAAGACTGCCACAAACTGGAATTTTCTTGAGAAACTCCTGTCAACAGGAAGAAAGAGTGGCCCAGCATTAACCAGCCTCAGCAATACGTAGGTCCTTAATGCTCTGACTGGGCAAGTCCCTGCCTTCCCAAACTCTTGCAGTACTATAGACTCCCCTTCCCCTCCCTGATCCATTGACATTATCAGAGTCAAAATGACTGATCGTTCCCCCAATATAAGTCCCTAAATTCCAAAGCTCTACCTGAAATACCCCCTTGCTGATCTAGGCACGAGCTCATTGACTAAATTTTTTAAAAAAGCCCATTAAGACAGCTGCCTTGTTCAAGTCTGCATATTGGCTCTATTAACATACCTGATAAACTCCCACCAGATCCCAAAGAAACTGAATAATGATGGCTTGTCAGGGATCTTCTATAAGGCCTGTGGGATGAGACCACCATCTAACAGCCTCCTAACTAAAACCCGCCACAAGGTTCCAGAAAACCCAACATCCTGCTAGGTGATGCTGATAAACAACTGAAACAATCATTGATGCCAGCCCACAGTGTATCAGACACCACGCACTTCAGGAACTGGCCGAATCTCGGGCAAGCCGACCCCAAAACTGAGTCAATTCCCTAAAACCCTAAACTTTTATGGGGCTGCTGATCTCTGCATTAATCCAAGCACAGCAATGAGCCAAGGTTCCAAAAGGCCAGTGACATCTGCTCAGGCTCCTTGTCAGCGCCTGGTGCCAAATCTTGAAATCCATCCACCTGCAATCGAGACAGCATGGGCTATGCCATTATTAATCCCAGGCACATGTTAGCAGTAAAAAAGATTTAGCAAGTTAAGCACTGCAGGACAAATGCCCTCACCAACCTTGTAACTCAGAGTGACCTGGAGGAGTGGGTGTTAGTATGTACCAGTGCCATGTTGTCACTATAGAATTTCACTTGTTTGTGAGCTTCTCTCCTCCAGATCATCACTGCAACTAAAATGGGGGGAAAAAACCCAGTAATGTTATATCCTTTACTATCTCCCAGAGTATATGATCACTAGGCATCTCCAAGCACACCACCTGCCCTAGTAAAGGCCCCAAACCTGGTGTCCCCAATGCATGAGTGAACTTTCAGGTCTGTCTCTACCCCAGCTAGGCATCTAGCAGGAGACACTTCTCTCTCCAAAAAAGTAACTCCATTAAAGTGATTTAGGAACTGAGCTGTTCCCATGCCCATAAATTCACCTTCATTTTTTTACTCATATTTATAAAATGGTTGGGCCTAGCTATCCCTGACATGTCAGCAGATGGCATGCAAAACTAAGAAGGCAAACAACAGCCTGCAGTTCATGCAGTGTAATCTACTTGGCTGCTCTGTCCTCCTTAATCCCAATAATTCTGCAAGTTCATGCACAGAAAGTCTAGAGATGTCAGTCTCTATATCTAACTTGATCCCCTTTTTTTTTTCTGCTAGCAGTAATCATAGGTACTGGGTAAGAGGAGATCAACAAACTGGCACACTTTAGAATCTGCCCTGCCCATAAACAAGAAGGCATCCTGGTAGTCTGCTATTTGCTGTAAACCCAATTCCCATATCACTGACCTCCACCTTTGGGCTGAGCCCACTATTGAGCATCCCACTGCTATGGCCTTGTCAAAATAAAAACCGACCGATCAAATAAAACCCCACAGGTCTGAAATCTGAGGGGGTTTACTGGTAGCATCAAAAAGCCAACCTGATGCTACATTTCACTAAAATTGACCTGCGACTGCAAGTCCTCACCATGTTCACAATGGTACCAAAAGACGAGTAACATACTGAACATAATTCACGGTCTATTGCATCATACATGGAGCTTCCAATACTCCTTGATGCCTTTTTGGGGCCCAAACCCGAAGGAGAAACCTGCAGGTCAGTCACAGGTCAGTGCATGAATAGCCCTGTAATTCTGTTAGAAACAGTTTCTTGTTAAATCTTGCCCCTTATTATGTCTCTCAAACCTACAGATGTCAAATTTTGAGACGTCTGAATTCCAACTCCTTCATATGGTATCCCAAATCCTGCTACAAACTCCTCCCAAAAATATTCCCCATCTGTCTTGTTAAGGTAATCCCAGGGAAACACCCAAAGCACCTTGACATGGAGATAAAGCTCCTTCCTTCATTCCTGCTACTTGGTCCTGTGTGTGGGGATAGAGGGAGCATCTGACTGATCCCTCCTTCTACTGGTCTGGAACTTTCCACAAATGCTGTGGCAAATGAGTGCCCCGTGAACACCGAAACACTTCTGGCATGTGATTTTTTATCTGCAGAAGTTCCAGAAACATCCACCTTCACTGAAGTCCCAGCATACTTTACTGCAAGAATCAGATCTCTGGTTAGCCTGCTGTGGAAACAATAAACTGCTGTTGGTATGTATGAATGGCACTGACCAAGCCAGGATCATCTGCTCTAACCAGAGGTCATTATCAGCCCTGTCACACTCATTCGTGGACATATTGCATGCAGCCTGTAACTTAAATTCCTTGTCTTAATGGGCCCATGCTATACCCCCAAATGTATTGCAGGCCCAATAGAATATGTACATATATTTGTACAAGGCTGAGCTTCTCTGGATATTTGCCAGACATCACCCCAGCACATATCAAAAAGGCAGGTTGTCAGTTTTCCCAGGTTCAAGCCACCCTTTGATACCTCACATTCTCAGTGTCCCTCTTATTCCTCCGCACTCTACCTTCCATCATTGCTTCCCTGTACAATGAGAATATTTCTGTGGGGTTTTTTTAAGTGGCTTTGAGCAGGTGCACCCCCAACTGGAGATGCATTCCTGTACAAGCCTGTCTTATTTTCACCTGGAAGACAAAAAACTGACAGCTGCGGTGGAACCCGCCACATAACCTGCTCCCCACCACCCTGTGATGTACTCATCTCTATGGCCTTGCCACCTACCCCTACATTGCAAGCCTAAGTGTGATTCGGCACCTGCGTTCCTACCCCTCCTTGATTGGTAGCTCTTACCCTGCTGATGGGAGCAGAATCAATTTGGCTGCTGCCATTACCCCAAACCGGAGCCTATGTTGGGCGTGCAGCGGTTCCCATGCTAGATTCCCCAACAGAAGTTAAGGGATAAGGAGAACAAACTTCTGTAACTTAAGGACCAGAGAATCCACAGTGGCGTTTAAGTTTGGCCACCTGGCTGGAAGAGTAATTTCACCTGCAGCCTGTACCCCAGACTGCCTGGAGAACTCAGGGCAAGTGGGTTAGAACCCTCTGTGGAAGCTCACCCAGTCTCGCCAAGAGGAGCTCCAGGGGTATCCTCCAGGTCAGAGGCTCCCTCCATTGTCCCTGTGGAAAAATCTGCTGCCCGTCTAGGTCCCCGATTCTGTCCCTGGGAGAAGGGGCAAGGCCCTCCACACTGTACTGTTCTGTTCCGCCCCCCACCCCACCTGTCCAGGTGCATCTTCCAAAGTACATGCCCACTGCACTCCCCAGAGCCCAAACTCACCCACTACTGGCAAAGGAGATACCCCTGCCGGGGGGACCACACTTGCAGCCCTTGCTGTTCTCCACTTCTCTCGGGAGCAAGGGGCGGTTGGGCCAACTTCCACTGCTGAGGATTCATGCTCCGGATCCTGTCGCCTGGAAGAACCTGGCTGCTGGGCTGCCACTGCTGCCTCTTGTCTTCCGGATATCCCTGGGATCTCATGCAGACTGGGACCTGCTGGGACCACCACCGTCAACTTGATGTATCTCGGGACTCCCTCACTCCAGGAGGCACCCCATGCTCCCATTCTGCTGGACTACTTCCCTGCTAGCATCTAAGCTATTGCTTTGAGTGTGTAATGATGTCCCAGCCAGGGGGAAAGGGCTTGGATGCATAGGAGTCCCTGGGCTTCTACTGTGCTGCTCAAACCAGACAATCATTCCTTCCAAACCCAAGAGGAAGCTGACTTCCCACAGGGTGTGGGAGACCCTTAAAGAAGCGTGTAGACTGCTGGCCTGTCTCCCCAGCCAGGAAGGACTGAAACCATAACTAGAGTGTGATTCAGGCCCTTTTCTCAGGCTTCAGCTTTATTTTTCCAACATAAACTAACACAATACTTCAACTATCCCGTCTTCTCAATGCAAGGTCTTTTGGAGAGGCCTACTGATTCCCCACACAATTTTTCCCCCCAGCCATTTGCCAGAGTCATCCTGCTCCAGGGCCTGCCAAAGGCGCCAACCTGCTTCCTGCAGCTCTTCCACATGACCCAGAAACTTCTTACCAGAGCCTCCCTGCTCCGGGCCTGCTACTGAGTCACCTGCTGGCTTTTACAGTAACCTGATCCCTCACTGATCAGCCACAGGTGAGGTTGGGCCCCAAGTTCACTGAAGGGCCAAGTACCCTGTGATAAAACCACCGAGTTCCTCTTTCTCCTGCAGACCCACACAAAGGCTGCAGGGGGTATAGTTTAACAAAGGAATATCAATTAGTTACAAATTCTTACCTTTTTGGGAATACTGGTATCTCTCATAGTAATCTTCATTTCCTGGTGAATAGTCATACTGTTGTCCAAATAGTTCTTCAAAACTAAGGAGGAAATAATATTTTGATGAAAAAAATATATTCAAAACATGATA
Source organism: Lepidochelys olivacea (assembly GCF_965140295.1). Taxonomy (NCBI): domain Eukaryota; kingdom Metazoa; phylum Chordata; order Testudines; family Cheloniidae; genus Lepidochelys; species Lepidochelys olivacea. The sequence continues at coordinate 16,225,371 of NC_140422.1, read as the reverse complement.
CCAGACCAATTCATACAGATATCCACACAAACTAGGAAGATAAAGGTTTTAAACAGTTGTAGTGTAAAAGCTATCGACATCGAGTTTCAGAATAGATTACTTTAAGCCATGGAGAGGTCAGAAATGTTAGTCTTTCCATACTTAAAAGACTAAACTAATTTTCCATTAAAAAGCTTTTGACCTCCCAAGTAGCTTCACTAAAACTAAAGTATATTTAAAAGAAAAAGATTATACAATGATCTATAAAGCCCTGAAAGTTCTTGGATCTGATTGCTAGAGTTCAGTCAAGACTGGTGGAGGCATTTCTGTTCTCTGCTCCAGAGACTGAACTCTAAGATCAGTGGCAGGGCATCTTCAACGGACAGCTCTTTCCTCCAAAATTCACTGAAAATTCATATCAAAGTGGTCTTATTTTAACTCTATTTTAAAACAACTGTAGTGTGCCCATGTGCTATAGCATTAGATACCATGAACAAACTAGGTGTTTAAAAAAGCCCAACAACTATTTAGGAAGTTTTAACAGATATATGTAAAATATATGTTATGTAAATATTAGACAAAACCATAGTCATTACAAAAGTGAGCTTGTTTATAGACAGAAGTATTTTCCTGCAGACACATGGGTTGTTCACAAAGGCTTTAAATAATTTACATAGTTATCCTATTGAAAAGTCTTACCTATTCAGATCTTCAAAGTCCTTTGAATAACCATCTTGGGGAGAATAAGGACTTTTCTGGTATGGTCTGTAAGGATTTATGCTAAAAGAGGTAAGAAATATGAGATTAGGTATGTTTGGTCAAAAGAGCTTTTGCATGGCTACAATGAAAAAGCTTAAGTTTTACATACTGGTACTCTAAAGTACTTAATGGACTTTCCAAATTCCTTTTAGTTTTGGTTTTAAAACAAATGTCATTATAAAACTATCTGCTTAATTCCAGGGCTGCAGTATTATGGTGAAGCAAAACATATCTTCCTTTCAGTCAAAGGAAGACAAAACATTCCCAAAAACTTTCCTTCACAAATCTTGGGCATCTGTAAGCCAGTGACACTTCCATATTTCCTTGTAAGGTTTTGCCTGCATTGAGCTAGGTATACACTGCAAGCTAGGGGTGCGATTCCTCTGCTCCTCACACACACTTACACTAGCTCTCATCAAGATAGCTCAAGTATAAACAGCAGTGCAGCCACAGTAACACTGGTAATGGCCATGGAGGCACGGCTGAGCCGGGCCGAGTATGCACCCACCTGAAACCAGCTCAGCCATGCCTCCATGGCCGCTATCAGCGCTAACGCAGCTGCACGGTTATTTGTACTTGCGCTATCCCAATGAGAGCTAGCATGTGTGTAGGAGCAGGGGAAAATCACATCCCTAGCTTGAAGAGTAGACATAGTCTTAGAAAAATGCCTTCTAACATAAAACAAGGCAGCTACATTTTGTTTACAGCCAGCTTCTGCTGATGTTTTATTCTTCCTTTTAATGAAATGGTGATGTCATACCAGCTGTCATGAAGTTTTGCAATCACCGATGAGACATTTTAGGGCAAGTGACATTTACATTCTGCTTACACCACCTCTATCTGAAGCTTTGGATGATCTATCATTTTCCCCTGAACCTACAGTTGCTCGTGAGCGTAAAGGCTGAAGCACATGCTGTTAAGCACAAGTTAACACAACCGATTTTGGATCTTGCAGCTACGACTTAACTGATTTGTTGTCCATAAGATGTGGTAAAATGTAATTTAAGCAAGGCTTTTGAATGGTAGTAAACTTCAGTTTACCTATCATTTTAAGCATTTAATTTGCTTTAAGAATACAATCCTATACACTGGTTCATTTTGTTCTGCAAGAGATGCCTATGCTACCAAAGCCAAATATATTTTCACACAAAGGTCACAGGTGAGTGCTTTACTTTCTTATTCTTAATATTTATATTATGGTGGTAGCCAGAGGCACCAGTGAGGATTAGGGTTCAAGAGTGCTACATGTTGTACAAACTGTTAGACAAGGTTCCTGCCCCAAAAGAGCTTACAATCTACGACAAGCAACACAAAAAGAGTGGGGGAACAGGGAGACAAACATACTGTTTTAGTTGTCTTGATGTAGAGACACCCTGAATTTGCATACAAATTAAGGACAGAAAATGAGTTTAGTTTATGTATTACATAATTAGTTTATGTATTACCGTTAGGACCTTTTTCTGCACTGGCAAGAGGATTGACTAAAAGCCCTAATAGAACTTGATCTCTAACTTCTATAATATTTCAGTTCTACTTCATCAGAAAGAAGAGCAAGATAGAATTTGACATATAGAAAGGACTGAACACACAGAAAGGATCACAAGAGTTATCTGGGAAAATGTTCTTACTCTGTGGTGAATAGGGGAGGGCTAGTATGAGAAACCTAAGTCACGAATAGAACTAGTGCCTGGGGATTTGATAAGGATCACATAGGCTTGGTACAGTTTGTTTTGTGAAGGTAGTGCCAAATATGAAGTCCACAGGATAAAAGGAATAAGCAGATGGCTCAACCTGAACAAGTCAAAAGCAAGTTGCTTTGAATGAAACACAGGCTGACTAGGATGATGTCCAAAACCAAAATCAGTAGCCACAAAGAAAAACAGCACAATATTTGGATGCCAACCAACCAATAGGAGAAGAGAGATTTTGTCTTAACTTTGCCTTGTCAAGAGATCAGGAATCTTGCAACACCAGTAGGGAGCCAGCTTCACTTGAAATAAACACTGTAGTTGACTTAAGTTATTCATATTTTTAACTATGTTGTCAAAGTTACAAATATTTTATCACCTGAAAAATGGAACTGATAGCTATTCATGATAATTAGAAAACTGCTTTGGAAATCCTAGCACATCAAAAAACTATTCAGGAACTAACTATATATAAAATGGATGCGCCTAATGCTTCGTTGCATGCCAGGCACATTGACAAGGTAGGGCCAATCTATCACAAGATAAATGGTCCCAGCAGCAGGTAATACAGATTACCACATTGCTCAAGTACAGAAGTGCTAACATCTAGAGAGATGTCAGCCATTTGAAATGGACGGAGATCCTGCAACAGGATAGTGTTGCACTTTCAGCCATCTCTACCAGTATCAGCACTTTTGGGCTGTGCTATTCCATGGCTGCTGCTGAGATAGCAAGAAACAGACAAGGATGAAAGGATGACTGGATAGACAAGAGTGGTGGTCCAAATACTAGTCCAAGAATTCTTCTGTAAAGAATGAGAAGAGGACACTTCCATATCCAAAAGATTAGAAGTTTAGTTTTAAAAACTTAGTTTCTCAACCTAGTTGGTAAGAATTTGGATTCTCCAGGAGTCTTAATTATTTTGATGGAATAATCTGATATAGCCAGGAATCTAAGGTGGATAATTCTAAATAAAATATTGTTTCCACAAACACAAACCTAGTAACTTCTATAAGTTTTCACCGATTATCAGAAAACTTTTGAGAAAGCCAGTAAAAGAATGCAACCATAGAGTTAGTTCACATTTCAGGATTTCTTCAAAAACAGTCATTCTGGGACGGTTATTCAAAGTATCAATGTTTATCTCATAATAGGGAGAAACAGACAAAAGTCTTAAATCACTCTGCTGGTAATATAAAACAGAATATGAAAATGTGGGAAGGAAATGAAGAAGGAGATAAGAGGCTAAGGAGGCACCACTTGGGGAAAGAAAATGGTAAGAATAGAATAAACTGGGAAAAATCATATGTACATTGTGAAGACCTGAAGACTAATCAAGAACTCATTCATGCTAGTACTAAAGAAACGTTAAGAAAAAGTGAACAAAAACTGTAAGATTGTCCCCTCTAACATTTACTAAAGGAGTTTTGTTTACTTTGATAGAAGTAACTTACGAAGACATCTAGAAGGGAAAACAAGTGTACGCTTACAAACAGAATGCACAATAGCGTTTTTACACACAAAACTGGATGAAGAAAAAGTCCACCTTTTATAATCTACTTAAAAACTCAATAAATCTGTTACATATTACTTACTCCAGAAGGCGTGGAATCCATCCGGGTCTATGCCTGGACCCAAAATGAAAAGAGCTTGGATTAAGTTATATTGAAGACAAACCGTAAAAAAACAGCAGTTATATCAAGATTAGTAAAATGTGCTGAGTTTCTTCAGCAGCACAGACCTTATGCACCACACTTTCAGATTATCACAAAATGTTTTAAAGAGTGAATGATAAGCTTAAGAAAAAATGGAAATTATGTTGTGTTGTAAAGGAATCTGATTTTTGGAGTAGGTGTGTTCCTTGAAGCTATCTTTTGTAGGCCCCAAGTACTCAGAGGCATATGCAAACCTTACTCACCTCAACTGTAGAAAGAGAAAAAGAGCAAAGAAAGGAGAGTTAGCGATACTGATTAAATGAAATTCAACTACTAACACTAGTAATCTATATTTTATCCCTCACACCATAAGCCATATAGCAGGGCATTAGATTGCTCCTAAAATTGATATTTCTAATATTCTATCAAGAGATGCGTACAGAGGAATTCTTTTTTATGTATTTATACACATACCCAAAAAATGATCCAGTTGGATGCTCTGCTACTGTCTAACAAAAGACTTCCCTTTTTCCAGATGCAGCTAGTTGGTAAAGCTGGCCTTTCCATGACGAACTTCAAAGGGTTTTGAAATACATGATTTTGTTCACCTGGCAAGAATAACTGTTGGCCAAAATAAGAAATCCTAAATTCTGATCTCCTTACCAAAAGACATTCTTGGATCTGTATATTAATTTTACTTAGGGAAATGAAAGTTTGGAAAGAAATAAAGGTAATTGCTTGCTAAACATGAAATTTAGAAAGCCATTCAGAAAAGTATTAGAAATTGAGTAAGAAATTACCCTTGTGTAACTGAACAAAAATTAGGATAATAATCTTAATCCTCCAGAACTTCTGGATGAAGTATCTGCAATAATAAATAAATGGCCTTATGAAGAAGAGGGCCTGACTGAAGATCTAGTCTCAAACAACTTCTACAACAGCTTGAAATTTTAACACTAGAACTTTAAAGTGACATGGTGCATTAGAAGAGTGGACTGTACAGAGAAATAACAAGACTGGCACAGGAGGAAAGTAAGAAACAAGTGAGCCTAATTATCTCCTATAGACACTGCTACCAGATGCTCTTGGATTATGCTCAAAGAACCACTATGAGATTTAGAAATGGATACCAAAAGATCCTGTACCAATGACTGAGTTTTTTTCTCTCTGTACCACAAAGAAAAGACACTTCATACCTAATTCTGTGCTGAAAATCCAGGGGTCTTCACACACTGAGTTTCAGATATTCTGTGCATTTAATTACTGAGCAATCAAAATTTACTCTAGCCTTTCTATTTAGGCTGTTAGTTATAAGGCTTCACACATCACAGCAGAAAGGTACATCTAGGATTACACTGACAGATGTATTACTTAGAGGAAGCAGATTCTTCAAGCTACAATGGTAGTATAATGAGGACAGCTGTTTGGTCTTACTTCATTTACTTTGACTATTCTAAAATGAATGGCATTGGATAGGACAATGTAAAAGCTACTTAAATTCAACTGATGGTGTCAGGTTCTATTTAACTGCTTAAGTTTAAAAGAAAAAAAAAAAAGGAAGCAGCAGCAGCATTTTGAAATATCCTGGAACTTTTACATGAGATTTGAAGATAAAGAAATAGGTTTTTACTTAGTGCCTCCTGGGTCAATTCTCATTGCTCTAAACATTGCTTCTTGGTGTAGGTCAAGACTTTTAGTGTCCCAAAGGTCAGAAAATTGACAAAGTTACTAAATATCTAGTAACTAGCTGGAGGAGTAAACCTACTAGTCAATGATAGACACAAAAGATAAGTAGAGAGCCTCCACATCAATGAGCTCCAGGAAGAATCACATGTTGTAAAGTACAACCTCCTGCCATAGGTAATGGAAGTGCTAGAATTCATGCATTGGGCTCCAGCTTTCATATCAGCATCTGGCTATCTGATTAATGTGAAGCTTCAACGACTTCTAGATACTAGAAAGGAAAAGAGGCTCTCTGGATACTGCAAGGGTAAGGAAAACACAGAAAAAGCTTCTGGTACTCTAGTCTTCTCCTACAGCACAGATTGATAGATTTTTTTTTGGGGGGGGGGAAGGGAGGGGAGGGTGTTGTGAAAAATTCTAGCACTGATTTATGCTGATGAGATTTTGCCAGATGCCAGCAGACCAAAACCGATACTCTCAATTATTTCATTGCTGCCCACACCAATAGGAGAGATTAGTCTTGTTAATTTTACATTGCTAGCGGGCACAGCTATGAGGCACTGCAGACTCAGGAAGCCACCACCACCACATTGGCTTACGTTCAGTCGGTCATCTTCACAACAGAACTGGTTAGAAACAGTCTGTTTTTTTTATATGAAAGTTTGAATTCTGCAAAGAACTAATGTTCAGCCTCTGCATGCAGAGAAGGCTTCCCACTGGTGAGCAGGCACATGATTTTTTCCATCTCTACCCTTGATATGAGAATGCTTTGATATCTGTGTTACTCTGAATAAGTTTATTCAAAAGATATTTTGTAAAGATAGTCCATCTTTTCTGCTTTAATATACTTTTAATTTAAACAAGTTGCAATCTAGTTTCATTTTGGTCCTTTATTGGACACCTTAACCTCAGCCATAACAACACTTGAGCAAACTAGGGAACCCTAGGCCACACCCAACCCCTTAACCTTTTCTTAAGCAAATATCCACATTGAAAATAGGTGGAAGGCCAAAACCTTTCAGGACATTGGCTGATAATTAGCGACAGTAGTTCCTCTGTAAGAAAACTGAATTATTGCTTCCAATTCTTGGAGACTAGGCTCCTCAACAGAACCCAGCTCCCTACTTTCACAGTTCATCCATTTAGCTCTGAATTATTATGCCCATTCCTTTGAAATGTTTAACAATTACAGAAAGAAGTGTATGAAATTCTTTGAGTCGCAAGCTGACCTTCCACTAGAATGTCAAATTTATCATTGTGCATGAGATTTCTCATGCTTAATTTCAGCGTAAGATTGCTTTTTGTTATGCAAGCACAAAAAGAAATCTCTTTTACACAGTGATTTCTCCCCCATCCTTCAAAAACAGAGACATGAAATTTGAAAAACAACCTATTTTTCATGTACTAGTCCTCACTGATATATATGAAAAAATGTTCAAAGTCTTGATCCTGCACTTTACAGCATGTAGGCAAACTACTGCACCGTCACAGAGCCCCACTGAAATCAACATGGCTCTGTGTGGGCACAACAGTCCATCCATATGATGTAAATTGCAAGATCAGGGCTTAAGGGTGAAATTCACCCCTGTACAGAGGGCCAGCAAAAGGTCTGTGTACCACTTAAGTTCTCATAGGATGTAAAGACTGCTTTTAGACATTAACTGGGATTGAAGTGGTGCATAGACTTTTTGCTAGTTCTTGGCATAGGTGTGAATTTCACCCCACAGAAGTTAGAATTGAAAATGTAACTGACTAATTGAAAATGTGTTGTCCAAGCACAATATTTTAGGAATGTTTTTGAACACCGACTCGCACAGACATCTGAACGGTGTACTCAGAGTGTGTTCAAACAGTACAGTACTACCAACAACTGGATAGCATAATTCCTTATTCCTCTATAAATTAGAAAAATGACACAAAACAGTATACACAATATTCATTTCAGAAAATTTTACAAATTGTAGTTCTAATACTGACTACAAAGTTCCTTTCAATCTATTGTTTCATAACACAAAATGCACACGATAAAAGTAACAATTTCATATGTTGATTTTTAAATGCTTAGCTAATTTGTTTTCTATATTATAGAAGTAAAATATCACTGATTCATGTTAAACATAGGCTCCAATTTTAAGCATGTGATTAACTTCACACACTAAGTAGTCCCACTGTAGTCAATGGAACAACTCACTGCATCAAGTTAATATGCTGAAGTCTTCCCAGGAATGGGGCCTTAAAGAATACAATTATGTATTTCATAGAATTATAGTAAGTAGAATTGGGTGTGACTGTTTATTTCCCTTTTTATATACTCTTTATATATGCATGTTTGTTTTGTTAAAGACATTCAACTCTTTAAAGTGACTGAATTTTAAAACAATGACAGTGAAATGACCACAATTCTCACATTTGAATATGAAAATAAGCGTTAGTGTTTTCACAATTATCTGTAGAAACAATTTTTGAAGTGTTTATTTTTATTTTACTTTACCTTTTATCCACAATAGGTTTCTGAACTTGACCCCTGGTAACCTTAACCCAAGATGACATTTTAATTCCTAGGAAAACAAAATACATTGCATTTATTCTCTTCACAAGTGAAGTGAGAAAACAGTCTTAAAACAGCCATAGTACACTGCAATTTTTTAAACTGACAGCTTGCAACTTGTTAAAAAATAATGTATTTAATAATCAAGCTTGTGGATCATCTCTAGTTGAGTGAGATCCCTTTGTATGTTTTTGCAGTAACCTTTGGACTTAACTATCTTGAGTAATTTTTTTTTAATCATCTGTAAAAACCAGCTCCCTGTTCACTCCCTTTTCCAGATCATTTATGAATATGCTGAACAGTACTCATCCCAATACAAATCCTTGGGGGACCCTGCTATTTACGTCTCTCTACTGCAAAAACTGACAATTTATTCCTACTCTTGAAGTTTCCTGTCTTTTAACCAGTTAGTGATCCATGAGAAGCCCTTCCTCTTATCCTATGACTGCGTATTTTGCTTAAGGGATTTTGGTGAGGGAGCCTGTCAAAGGTTTTCTGAAAGTCCAAGAACACTATATCCAGAGGATCACCCTTATCCAAATGCTTGTTGACACCCTCAAAAAATTCAAATAGCTTGAGAAGGCATGATTTACCTTTACAAAAGCAGCGTTGACTCTTCCCTAACATACTGTGTTCATCTAGCTGTTTGAATTTTATTCTTTACTATAACCTCAACCAATTTGCCTGGTACTGAAGTTAGGCTTCATGATCTGTAATTGCCAGGATCACCTCTGGAGCGTCTTTTAAAAATCCAGCATTACATTAGCTATGCTCTAGTCATCTGATACAGAGGCTGATTTAAGCGATAGGCTACATACCACAGTTAGAAGTTCCGCAATTTCATGTCTGAGTTCCTTCAAAACTCTTGAGTGAATAGCATCTGGTCCTGGTGACTCTTTACTGTTTAATTTATCAGTTTGTTCAAAAACCTTCTCTATTGACACTTCAAACTTGGACAATTCCTAAAACAGGTCACTTAAAAACAATGGCTTAGGTGTGGGAATCTCCCTCACATCCTCTGCAGCAAAGACTGATGCAAAGAATTCATGTAGCTTCTCTGCGATGGCCTTGTGTTCCCTGAGTGCTCCTGTAGCACAGAGGTGGGGAACCTACGACCCTGGATCCAGCCTGCTGCTTCATTTTATCCAGCTCACAGCAAGTCTCCATGCTGTGGGCCGGAAGCCACGAGCCTCGGTGCCCCCCTGGCGGGGCTGGAGCCACAAGTGCCAGCTCGCCAGAAGTCCAGTTTGTTCCGCGCAGCTCCCAGAGGTGACCGGCATGTCCCTGTGACCCCTAGGAGCTGGGGTGATCAGGGAAGCTCAGTGCGCAACCCTGCCCCCAGCGCCGGCTCTGCGGCTCCCACTGGCCGGGAACCACGGCCAATGGAAGCTGTGGGGGCGGTGCTTGCAGACGCAGGCAGCACACATCACACAGAGCAGCCTGGCTCCTCCGCCTAGGGGCCATACATAGTGGCCGCTTCTGGGAGCGGAGCGAAGCCCTGGTGGGCAGGGAGCCTGCCTTAGCCCCGCTGCACCACCAACCGGGAGCTGCCTGAGGTAAGCGCCACCTGGCCAGAGTCCACACCCCGAATCCCCTGCTGCAGGTTGGAACTCCCTCTCACACCCTAACTCCCTCCCAAATCCTGTGCCCTTACCCCAACCCCCTGCCGCAGGTCGGAACCCCCTCCCGTACCTTAACTCCTTCCCAGACCCCCACCCCAACCCAACCCCTTGTCCCAGCCCTGAGCCCCCTCCCACACCAAAACTCCCTCCCGGAGCCTCCATCCCAAACCACCTCCCACACCCCAACCCCGTGCCCTGAGCCCAGTCCCACACTCCAAATCCCTTGGCCCCAGCCCAGAGCCACCTCCCACGCCCCAAGCCCCTCATCCCCAGCCCCACCCCAGAGCCTGCACTCCCAGCCGGAACCCTCACCCCCTCCAGCACCCTAACCCCCTGCCCGGAGCCCCCTCCCACACCCTGAACTCCTCATTTCTGGCCCCACCCCGGAGCCGAGGGAAAGCCCGGAGCCTTCGCCCCGCCGCGCCCCCCGGGCTGAAGCCGTGACAGCTGGCTTGACCTGCTGCCGGGGGGAAGAAGCCCTGAGCCTTACTGCCCTCCACGGGGCAAGGTGTGGCCTGCGACCAATTTTTTCTGTCGATCGGAAAAAAGGTTTCCCACCCCTGCTGTAGCACCTTTATCATCCAGTGGCCCCTCCGACTTTTTGGCAGGCTTCCTGCTTCTGAAGTACTTAAAAAAAAAATTGCAGTTCAAATTTTAAGAGCAACTAGCCAAAAACACAAAAACTTTCTTGGACTGATTAATCATACTTTTACATTTGACTTGCCAGAGTTTATGTTCTTATTTTTCTCAGTAACATTTTACTTCCAATTTTTAAAACATGCCATTTTGCCTCTAGCAACTTCTTTTGCTCTGCTGTTTAGCCCTAGTGGCATTTTTTTTTTGAACGTCTTACTGTTTTGGGGCAGGGGGTTGGGCGGAGGATATTTAGCTTGAGCCTCTATTATGGTGTTTTTAAATAGTCTGCATGTTGTTTGCAGGCATTCCACCTTTGTGACCCTTCCTTTTAAATTTCCATTTGACTAACTTCCTCATTTTTGTATTAGCCCCCTTTTTAAAGTTAAATGCTACTGTGGTGGATTTCTCTGGCAATTTCCCCCCTACAAGGATGTTAAATTTAATTACATTATGGCTGCTATTACTGAGCGGTTCAGCTATATTTACCTGTTGGACCAGATCCTGTGCTCCACTTAGGACTAAATCAAAAATTGCCTCTCCCTATGTGGGTTCCAGGACAAGCTGCATTCATTCATGTTCTCCCTGCTTCTAGTGACATACCTAGTCAATATGAGGATAGTTGAAATCCCCCATTATTATTGCATTTTCTGCCTTTGGAGACTCTCTAATCTCCCTGAGCATTTCACAATCATTGTCACCATTCTAGTCAGTAGTATATTCCTTCTACTAAACTCTTATTATTCAAGCATAGAATTTCGATTCACAGAGATCCTACGTACAATTTGATTAATTTAAGATTTTTATTTTGACTCTATGCTTTCTTTTAGTGCCACTCCCCAAACAGCACGACCTACTGTGTTGTTCCTATATATTTGAGCCCCTGTATTACCGAGTCCCATTGACTATCCTCATTCCATTAAATTTTCATGATACCTATTATATCAACATACTCATTTAAATGACAGGCACTCTAGTTCACCCATCTTAGTATTTAGACTTCCAGCATTCATATATAATAAGCACTTGTACATTTTATCAATATAAATTTCAAGTCTAGTACTGAAAGGGTGACCATATTTCCCCAAGGGAAAGCGGGACACTGTATGGGGCTGGCCTGAACCCATGCATGTTCTGCCAGACCCTACTTTTTTGACAAAAGTGGTCATTTGTCCCGTTTGCTCTTACCAACTGATTAGGGCTTAAAAAAGGGACTGTCCCAGACAAAACAGGATGTATGGCCACCCTAAATACTGGTTGCTTTGCAGCATAATTTCAGAAGTAACCAAGCATGCAAAATGGTCTGGATAAGTGCACACTTGGATGTATTCTCAAAATACAGTTTACGAAAATAGCGTGACCTGATTACAGCAGCATTCTAGACACCAAGACCCCACCTTGACAGGGGGAAAGGTGTATTTTTCTATCATGTTAGCTCAATTGAATAAGCCTAATACTTACAGAGGTGCCAAGTTCAATGGATCTCAGAACGGTGCAATATAAAAGGAGAGAAACAAATTGATGCATCTCTGCTTGGCTTAACAAATGGGCGGAAACATACAGTTAAAGAGAGAGAACTAACTGAACGGCAGCACTCATTCAATGCTCGCTGAAGAAAAGGCAAGAGCCCGAGCCCGTTACCGCGCCAGCCGGCTCCCTCCAGCCCTGAGATGGCTGCGGGTCGGGGGCGGAAAGGGCCTGGGGATAGAGGATGCTCTGCACACACAACGTAAGTAGAGGCGGAAGGTTTCACACCCGCCAGCTCTTCAGGGCTCCCCGCAGCATCCCGAGCTCGGGCGGGACCCAGAGACAGGGCGCCCGCGGGACCGCCTCCGCTGCGCCGGGCTGGGCTCCAGGGAAGGGCGGACAGCCCCTGCTCCAGCTCCCCAGTGCGCCCCCCAGCAGGCCCGCCCGCCCGCCAGCCAGCCAGCACCCCCGCCAGGACCCAGCCGACCTGCCCCGCTCTCGGCCGCGGCCCGGCAGGCCCTGGGAGCCCCGCACTCACGGCTGGGGGACTCCACGCAGCAGCCGCCGCCTCCGCTCCGCTCCGCTCCTCGCGCACAAAGCAACGGCGGCCGGTTTGCCGGAGGCTGGCTGGGGCGAAATGGAAGCACCGCCCCTTCCCCCTCGCTGCCAGGAGAAGAGGGAGCATCGGGGCCAGCAGCGGCTGCAGCCTCCCGCCACAGTGACCCCTGTTGGTGGTGCCGGGGAACTGTGCCCCAGAGAGAACCAGTGGGGCAACCTTCTCTCCTCCGCCCCCTGTGGGACCGTGGTTACCATGGGGACCCGTCCCAGCACTCATTACCATGCACATTGTAGGGAGATTTCAGAGTGACAGCAGTGTTAGTCTGTATTCGCAAAAAGAAAAGGAGTACTTGTGGCACCTTAGAGACTAACCAATTTATTACAGCATAAGCTTTCGTGAGCTACAGCTCACTTCCTCAGATGCATATCGTGGAAACTGCAGCAGGCTTTATATATACACAGAGAATATGAAACAATACCTATTCCCACCCCACTGTCCTGCTGGTAATAGCTTATCTAAAGTGATTTCCAGCACAAATCCAGGTTTTCTCACCCTCCACCCCCCACACAAATTAGGGAGAGTGGTCACTTTGGATGAGCTATTACCACCAGCAGGAGAGTGAGTTTGTGTGTGTGGTTTTTGGAGGGGGGTGAAGGGGTGAGAGAACCTGGATTTGTGCAGGAAATGGCCCACCTTGATTTTCATGCACATTGTGTAGAGAGTTGTCACTTTGGATGGGCTATTACCACCAGGAGAGTGAGTTTGTGTGTGGGGGGGGTGGAGGGTGAGAAAACCTGGATTTGTGCTGGAAATGGCCCAACTTGATGATCACTTTAGATAAGCTATTACCAGCAGGACAGTGGGGTGGGAAGAGGTATTGTTTCATGATCTCTGTGTGTATATAAAGTCTGCTGCAGTTTCCACGTATGCATCCCATGAAGTGAGCTGTAGCTCACGAAAGCTCATGCTCAAATAAATTGGTTAGTCTCTAAGGTGCCACAAGTACTCCTTTCCTCCCCTTGTGGGACTCCACTTACCATGGGGACCCCTCCCAGCACCCATCTCTCCCCTTCTGGGGCCCTGGTCACCATCGGAACCCCTCCCAGCACCCATCCCTCCTCATCCCTCCCTCTGGGGGACCCCATTTACACTGGGGCCCCCTCCCAGCTCCCATCTCTCCTCTCCCCCATGGGACCCTGACTTCCAACAGAACCTCTGCCAGCACCTCTCCTCACCCAGTTGGGTTCAAGGCAACTCATCTCCCCATTCCACTCTGTAGAGCCCTGGGTACCATGGGATACCCCTCAGTCACCTATCTCCCCCCCCCATCCCTTTGTGGTCCTGGTTACTGTGAGGGACCTCCCCTCCCATCTCTTCCCATCCCCTCTGTGATGTCCTGGTTTCTATGTAGTTTCTATGTCAAATCAGGACACTTATCCAGATCCTCAAAGGTATTTAGGCTCCTAACTTCCATTGATTTAAATGGAAGTTAGGAGCCTAAATACCTTTGAGGATCTGGGTAAGTGTCCTGATTACAATGGAAGTTAGGAGCCTAAGCACCTCTGAGGTATATAATCAACAGTTTAATAGATTAAGTTTGGATATTAGCCTACCACACACTATCTTGAAGGCAATGGACATAGATGGCATTGAGATCAAGCACAAGCAGTTATACCATAGAACAATAAAAATCACCAAGATTTCTTATTACGTTTACTTAAAATCATCAGTTATTGATTCTTTAATATTTCTAATAATACATTTATCATACTTCAAGTAATTTGCCGAGGAGTAAAAACATAGTTGGTCTTAAGGCACTCTTATGAACGGTGTCCCTGTTATTTCTAGTGTTTGCTTTGAAGGGTACTAGTTTAAAGCATCAAAAGAAATAGTTTAGAAAAAGTTTTCTTTGAGGTTCTCTTAAGCCAATTTACTTAGATATACCAGGAGAAACATATATATACTCTCATAATACAAGAACAATGGGCCACCAAATGAAATTAATAGGTAGCAGGTTTAAAACAAACACAAGAAAATATTTTTTCACGCAACGCACTGTCAACCTCTGGAACTCCTTGCCAGAGGGTGTTGTGAAGGCCAATACTATAATGGGGTTCAAAAGGAGCTAGATAGATTCATGGATGATAGGTCCATCAATGGCTATTCACCAGGATGGGCAGGAATGGTGTCCCTAGCCTCTGTTTGCCAGAAGCTGGGATTAGGTGACAGGGCATGGATCACTTGATGATAATCTGTCTGTTAATTTCCTTTGGGGCACCTGCCATTGGCCACTGTCAGAGGACAGGATACTGGGCTTGGTGGACCTTTGGTCTGACCCAGTATGGCCGTTCTTATTGTTAAACATTGTTTAACATATTTTAACAATATAACATAACAATACATTGTTAAAATCCCAAAATATAGTTCCTTGGGGCATCAACAGAAAGACTGCAGATGCCGCAAGATAACTTTCAGTTACTTACATTAAAGAACACAGAGAAATACAATCTCTGAAACAAAGTTTCTTCTTAATCCTGGTAACCTTAAGAGAATGGAAAGACTATTGGCTGGTATAAGCATCCAATAGCACTACAGGGTTCTGCAGCTTCTTTGATGGGTTCAGCAAACTCTGAAGTTCCACATTGAGGTTCCACTGTTTCAGTTTTAATTGGAGGAGAGCAAGTCACTTATTTTGTACTGGACATTTGTCAGACTCTCACTTTTCTGCTCCCTCAGTTTCTATGCTACTTACCTTGATATCCAGTAGATGGCAATGGTGTATAACACGTGTCTTTTATCCTTTTCTTTTCGGAGGCTTTTTATTTTTTTTTTATTTCAATTACTGTCTTTCTGAATTAACCCAGACTATTAATTGGAATGTCCCCTTTAAGTAACTTATTTTAATATTTTAAATGCATACACAGAGTAGGTGCTTATATCTTTCAATATTCTTTTTCATTCTCATTCCACACAATTTATATCACTTCTAGAATCTAACAATCATTTAGAAAAACAAAAATCTTTTACAGTTCCTCTAAATTTAGTGGACATAGGCCATACATTCCTTGATTATATCTCATGGTTTTCATTTCACATCCTTCAGGGCTTAAAACAGAAGAGACATTATACAGTAGTGAAGGAACAAGATAATTAATCATAGATAGAGAGATGTCAAAAATTTCCAGTCAATTTCCCTGTGTAGACCTTAGACAATGTGTCTCACAAGTTTAAGGAGTTATTGTTGGTCTTCTATTTGGGACAAACAGAGGTGGAGTAAACAAAGGTACATTTTTTAGCCTTACTTGTCTTTAGTGAGGAAAGAGTATTTATTTTCTGATTTAAAGACCAGAAGAATCAACCTATAGTTATCAACAATATATTCATGTCATATTTGACATTTGTGTATCTCACAGGACTCTGCAACAACAGCATCCATCTCTTCTCCTTTCTCAATATCAGAAAATTAAGGACAGTGCAAAGCAGTCTTCTCTTCTACCTTCCAGCCCCATAATCTACTCTTAGGGCATAGTCAGGATGGGGAACACCCTTCATTCACTAAGCACTCACTTCTCCCTATGTTGAATCTGCATCTGTAGGGGCTCCCCTTTACCTTCTAGGTACCCAACTTTCTCCCTTTGACTAATACAGGACACCACTCCAAACCCATTATTATGGAACTAAAGACAAAGCAGGTAATGCTATTATAGATGTATGGTTTAGAGATCTCACCTTCTGAACTGGTCCAAGGAAAACGTGGCACTAACTAGAAAACTTTGCTGTATGTATGGGAGAAAGGGATTAGGCCAAGCACCAACATTTTTGTAGGAGCAGCAACAATTTTAATAAAGTCAGAGGAGGCCATGAGAGCTGACCGCTAATAGTTCAAGAGAGACTCCCAGCCCTAGGAAAATGTAAACTTTAAAAGTTGCTGTCTTTTCCAAGCAGAAATCAACAAAAGCCATCTTCTGAGTGTTACATTTAAAGAGCAAACAAGTAATCCAGATTAAACTCAGGCATCTTTCATGATAGTGTAGAGGTAGCAGCCAAGCATTTTTATAATTTCTCTACTCTTCAGATGCTTGTCCTCTCTCCCAAGCATATGGCAGCATCTGCAGAACATCATTCTATAGATGCAGTTGTATATCCATAAACCATTTCAAGGCCTCCTCTGTGATGTCATGGGTTTCACCCAATTCACCTTTGAATCCACATTTGGGGCACTGCATTATGATTGGATGGGTTGGATGTTCTCATCGCAATTGCATGAAAGGGAGTCTTTGATTTTCCACAAGTAGTTTCATCTTCCATGGTTTATTCGGATGCAGTTCAATGTGGTCCAAAGTCTGCCTGGCAGGTCAAAACCATGAGGCTGGCTTTTTGGGTCCGTAGTAGCATGCTTCTTTGGAACGGTAGATGTGGTCCAGACACTTTGCTATTCCTGACAATGATTAATATCTTTCACAAGCAGATGGGAGACAGAAAAGGAATAAATCTGTGTGAATTTCCACCTTGTTGGCTTTGAAAAAATCCAATCCATACATATAAAATACAGGGAGTTTGGTTTTTGTTTTGCATTCCCTAGTCATTGCACAGGCCACTACTTTACATGGTTGTACAGGCACATGTAAGTTGCTCTGATCCCTGCTGTGTGTTGAAAGCGTCTTCTTTGTAAACTAAACATAATTTCAAATGATCCTGAAAACTAGGCTCTCGCTGTGGAGTTTTGACATTACTCAAAGGGGGCACTTCAACTTTGTTATTTTTATTACATATATTGAAGGCTGACATCAACTCATTAATCCTCGTGACTAATCAAACCTACTTGCAACACTAAAACAAGACTGAGGTTTGATGGTAAAATAAAGTTACCAAAATAAGTTATATCGCTTTTTGGACTACATATTTAAACAGGAACCTATTAAACATAGTCAGTGTGCCAATATAATAGGTGTTCACAGAATCATACGGTTAGAAGGGACCACAGGGATCATCTAATCTAACCCCCAGCTATAGTGACTGACTTGTCATGTGGACCAGATTGCAGGACAGAAAAGAGAGGTATTAAATACAGTAACAAAGAACTATGGGAGAATTTCTCACATTTGTTTGCAGCTGCAACCTCCAACCCAAGCAATTATTCTTCTGGCCTTTTATATTCCACATCCGAGAATAGTTCATAAAGATTTAGTTTTTTGATTAACATATAATAAATATTTGGTTTAAAATGTATTTCCTCCCCCCCTCTCTCACACACACACACACAACCCAATGCAGGAATTTACAGTACTTAACATTAAGGATATACATTTATTGAAATGGGAAATTATCCAGCACACATTTTTAGGGGAAGAGTCTGAAAGAATTGCAGAACTGTCCCTAGGACTATAAGTGTAAGAGACCAAGGAGTCTTTTCATAGATTCCAAATGGCCTTTGGATCAGGCGTCTCCTCCTCGCTCTAGTTTTGCACGTGGAGACCGATGCCCTCAGGGCTGTGACACATACAAAAAAGAGGCAACAGCCGCACAGTTTGCTCGGCCGGGCTCCTGCCCGCAGCTCCATCGCGCGCCGCTCTTGTCCAACGCTACAGCGCTGCCACGAGCCGGTCCTACCCCCGGCGCTTTTTGGAATCTTTCCTCCTGCAGCCACGCCCCTTCCCTTCCCAGCCAATGGGGATGGGGTTTGCTAGGGAGGGGTGCGACCCGGAGGGGATGCCCAATGAGGTGCGGCGTTGTTGTGGCGGACGGGGGACTGCGGAAGGGGCGCAGGGTGGGAGTAGGAGCCGGCTCTCTGGGCTGCGATGCGAGCGGCTTCCAGACGCTGAGGAGGGGGCGGCCGTGCGTGGTGACCGCCCTCCCCCACCCGCCATGAATTCGCTGGAGCAGGCAGAAGGTAATTGGGGTCGCGGGGTCCCCGCCCCCCCGGGCCCAGTGACCCTTCCTCCTTTCCTGGGGGGGGCCGCGGGGGAGCTCGTCTGTGCGGCTCCCGCGCCCCAGAGCGGACTCCTGCCTCTGACCCACGACTCCCGCCCCTGCAGCGGGAGGCGTCACAGGGCGCTGGCCAATAGCAGCTGGGGGACTGCGAGGCCACCCCACCTCCGCCCCGGAGTGGGGAGGGACGTTCTGCGTCCTGTGGCCCAGTGACAGCGGGAGCCAGCGAAGGGTGTGCGGGGCGGGGAACGGGAGTGAGCGGCGCCCCTCCCCTGGGGGGTTCCGGTTTTCTGTAGGGCCAGAGGTGCGCTGTGCAGACCTGCCCCAGGACAAGGTCCCTGGTGCCCACAGCCTCACGCCCTGGGGGATGGCTCAAAGGCGAGGAGCCGGTGAGTCGTGGATTAATGTTTTGTTTGCTCGCTTATTGATGGAGGAGGGGCATGTTCCTGTTCTGCAAGCGGCGCTTGGAACAACGATAGAAAGTGGATTCGGTTGCAAAAGGGGAAAGTTCTAACTCTTAACTGAGCCAAGTTATTTGAACGAGAGTGCGTGCATCGGCTTTCTCCACCGGGAACAGACTAAAAGATCTCCAGTAGTTTGCAAAACTTCCTTTTTGTCATCTTTCTTTGGTTTGGTTGTTTCATGACCGAGCCTGGCTTTTACAGTGTGGTCTATTAAGTCTGTTTTTTCTGCGTTGATAAGGGATTTGCTGTACAAGTTGGAAACTTGTCATAGAATATTCACTAATTCCTTTCCTTTTTGAATGTAAGCTATGTATTCAACACAGCTGTAGTTCTTTAATTGCATTCTATATCTCAAATACATTGAGATGTAATAATCTAACCAAGGAATTCTTTTCTTCAGGAAAAATACAGCTCACTGAGCTTCACTTTCTTATTTGCTAAAACAGAGCCTTGTTTTAAGTTTTGGTGCAGATTTGTAGTAAAGGATATTAAAAAGGAATTTAAAACTGCTTTCTTCAAAAAAAATCAATACAGGAGAATATTTTAATAATACACCAGTACTTCAAGATTAGATAGATTAGTAAATGTCATATATAAAACAAACAAGATGTAGATACATTAGCAGACATATTAGAAATTATGGGAATACTGAGGTGACTGTCAACACTTATTCTAACACTGTAAATATCAGAATTATCCCTTTGGTTAGAACTGGTAGACAAGCATTTTTAAAGACCAAACCCATCCTTTTTTTGAAAGAGGTCCTTAATTTGGGCTTCCAAGACTTATAAAATGTAGCTCAAGCCTTTATTTTTTTATATTCGCTTCATTTAAAACACTAAAAATCATATCTAATTTACAAATGCTTTCTATTGGTTAACAAAGTAGTTACATTTTTTCCAGTTGATAAACATTGAAATAATCTCTGCGTATATTTTAGAGTAAGTACATACTTCAGTAACAGGCATGCATTTTAATGAAGGTATTTTTCTTGTAGTTTTTGCATTGTCACCTTTATTAGAACTTGACATTCTAATACAACATGAAATTCTTTCAAAGAATAGTAGTTGTTACTTGAAGCCAGCTTACATTTGAAGTATATATACCTTTTATTAATAAAAAATATCAAACTTCAAACAATAAATTAGTGGGACAGTTTTAGGCCCAAAACTTCTCTGCTGGAAAAGGAAATCTTCACAGACGTTAAAATGAACAGTTGACTCTTTTTTTTTTTTATCTGAAAATATTTCTAAAGTAGACTTCTCTTCATGTTAAATAGTTCCCCTGTAATGTTGCAAACCAAACATGCTATTTCATGAGTCAGATTCTAAAGCTGGCTAAAACTTAAATAATTTATTATTGTATTTTCATTTTCCAAGATGAGTGGCATGTAAAAAAATAGATTATTGAAACTGAAAGGACTATTAAAAATCTCAAATGATGCCAACTGAGGTAAGAATTTTTGTAGTGAGTTATGGTGATAGTGTCATTCTAATCACAAACAAAATACCAAACTCTATCTATCATTAACACAGACCATGGAGTGTAACAAGGTTTTCTGACACATTTTACATTTCAAAATATACCTTGTTTTAGAGTATTTTAATCTATTAATATTAATGGCTTGCATTTAGATTAACAAAGGGATACCATGTCAAGGTATTCTAATCTCTTCTGTATATGGAAATACCTGTCACTTAATATATTCCTTCTTGGTGGGGAGCTTAACCAAAAAGTGTGGTAAATTCTAAAGCTAATATGCTGAGATGCAGTGCTAAGCATCTTTCCGTTAACTATTGCTTAATCTGAGACGCAAGTGATTTTTGATCACTACATCATCAGTGCATTACAGCTTTCCTTTGTAAGTTATGAGTCTGAGCTGCACAGGGCATAAGTAACAGAACAGAATCTGAGGCATTAACTATTAAAGGTCAACTAATAGACCAAGACTTATTAGATCTCTGTCTGTCTTTTCCTCAGATCTCAAGGCTTTTGAAAGAAGACTTACTGAATATATTGCATGTTTGCAACCAGCTACAGGACGTTGGAGAAGTAAGCTTAATATTTTAAAGGAGAAGTTGGATTAACTCTTTAATACTTCATTTGGCATTTACCCATGTATATGCCTATGGATTTGTGTTTACAAAAACAAACCCGTGCTTTAAAAATCTTACTGTATATACTTTGTATCTGAGCCTAAAAATCTTTTAAATATTTGAAGGTACCACACATACACAAATTTTACAAAAAATAGCAAAAGTAAAATAATGGATTTATGTTGTTGCAACTATACTATGTGCACAAAACGCTTATAACATTTGCACAGTTGCTATTCAAAAGTAGATATTGGCAAGAACAACAAAGCTAGAAGTGTAATCAGTATGATAATGATCTCATAGGCAGTCTCAGCAAAGAAGGCCAGGACTGAATTAGTCTTTTTAAAAGGAATTCTTCAGGACAAGTTCGAGGCATATTGAGGCTTTGTGATTAAGGCCATATCTACACTACCACTTATGTCAGCAAAACGTATGTCGCTCAGGAGTGTGACACCCTCCCTCCCCCATGAGTGACATAAGTTTCACTGGCATAAGTGGTAGTATGCATGCGCTGTGTCAGCGGGAGAGATCCCTCCAACATAACTACTGCTGCTCTTTGGGGGTGGTTTAATTATGTCAACAGGAGGACTCTCTTCTGTCAGCATAGAGTGGCTACATGAGAGATCTTATAGGCGTGCAGCTGCATAGGTACAGCTTTGCCACTGTAAGCTCTCTAGTGTAGGCATAGTCTGCACTACCTTTTTTCATTCTTGTATCTATTTTGTGATTGTATATAGGGGTTTGGTTTCCAAGTTGGGCTATTTTTCACCATGATAACTTAAAACCATTTGTTTATCAATAGCTTTCTCCTATTCCTTAGTATATTTTCCAAAGTTTCCCCCAAAATCAATATATTAAGTTCACTGGTCCTATAGTTTATTTTTTTTAATGGGTGTGTTCACTTTCCAACTGTTGGCAATCTCTTCCAAACTTGTTCAAATATATTTAAATGCAGGCTAAAGTTTTACTGACTTAAAGCACACTCATGAAGAAGTTTTAAATAAACACTGGATGTGGCATCTAGTGACTTCATAATTCTGTTATCTGTATAATAACTACTTTATTCCTGGAAAACTGGTATTGATATAGGTAGATCTTTACTATCTTTCTGTGTGAAACTGGAGAAATACCTTTCATTTTATATGGCATACAAACTTTTTAAATTCCCCTTCGAATGTGCAAATTCCAGCTCCTAACTGGACCGTTTTTATTTTATCAGTATTACTAGCCCCCAAAATAAGACATCACGAGTCTGCTTTACCAGCAGTGAGGTTTGAACCTTGAGAATGTGCACTGTTCATGTCTTTCAGGCTTTTATCCACAACTATGAGTGGAGGGTTGGAAATAAAACTTTATTGTAATAAAAGCTGAGGTTCTCACATAATCACTTGCCTCCCAGAGCTGGAGTACTGCTACACTTGCAATGAAATTGAAAGAGTTGGCGAGGCTGCCTGCCTCCTCGCAGAGCAGCTTGCAGGACTGGCACTTTAGTGTTATTGGTCCTTGGAAGTTATGTGCAGAATACTGCGTGGGTTTTTAGTGTAGTGCTCAAGAAAGATATTGTGTACTACTTTCCCTCAATTTTCTGACTAATGTTTCTAAATCAGTGTATCTAGTAGAAACCTCTTATATCTCTCCCCCACCCCTGCCCCCACATGTCTTTACTTAACAAAACACTATCTGGTACTATTTTTTTGTCCTCTCTAGGAGGCTGATAGACTCTTGAAAGGGTTGCATTGTTTTAAACGGTAAAACGTTTTTTTATTTCCTTCCATTTTGACTGCATATATAGAAAGGTGGGAGTCCAGATGAGAAACAAACATGATATGCGGGTAGAACTCTTCAAATAAATCTCGCTCTTCTTTGGACATTCTTATAAATCAAGAATGGAGAGGGGAAATAAAATAGAATGTAATCTCTTTCAAAGCTTTTCATGAGACCTTAAATACTTTCTAATAAATATAAACCAGATGTGTTGCTTATGACCTTTATTTTTCATCAGTGATTCTTATAGTGGTATCAGTCTGCACAGCAACGGGTGCTTGGAACTGGTTAATAGATCCTGAGACACAGAAGGTAAGTTATACTCTAATGTTGAAATATTAAATGTCTCATAATGTTTGTAATTTAGGTAATAAAAACAAAGTGTATGTAGTCAGGAGTTGTGGACTGCCTTGAAGAGTGAAAAGCTAACAGCAGGGTTATTTCTCTGACTGATTCAAGACACTAGTGACAAAGAGCAAATTCAGTGGATTATTTACATCACAGGTATCGCACTTTGAGGGGCGACTAAGAATTTTTGAGGCATTCCACAGCTGTGCTGAATAAGGGTGATTTCCCCAGAATAACTTCATTCTGTCTATCTATAGAGCATAGTCGGCTGAGGCCACCTTCAACTAGACTGATCCATGATCAACAAAATTGAACTTGTGAGAACAGTAGCAAATTAATTAGTCCTAAACGTTTTTTCTTATGTACCTCTGCACTTTGGAAATATCTCCCCCTTTCTCCTTGAAATAACTTTTTGTAGCAGTGGAACAATTTAAAATTTGTCACCCTAGATATGTATACACAAGCTATGCATTTAAGTTTTTGTTTAACGTGAATATCCAAGATGATCAAATTTATGTTTTCCTAAACTGTGTGGGTGGAATGGCCTGAGGCTTGGTATTCTAAATTTCAGACCAGAAATTTGCGGCTTGTATTGAAGTGATGGCAGACTTCTAGGCTACATTGTATCTGTGAAACTGAATCTGAAAGTATAGTTGTTCAATGAACTTTATATGGTGCAAGAGAACTTCTGAGTGGAATATAGGAGATTCGCTTTACCACCAAACTGAAGAAAAATTGGTAAAGGATTCCTCACTTACTTTCATTTTTATACCTTAGCAATAAACTGAGCTAGAGCTATTACATTTTATTCAGAAGTGGAAAGAAAAATACAAGATGAGTGATGAACAATTGATTATTTTTGTGTCATTAACAGGAAAGTACTTTTTAATTTTAGACTGTTCCCATAGAACTTTAAAACAGAAACTTAGCTTAATTGCAGAGACTCAAACAGCACTACTACAATGAGAAATGGTATCAAATCAGAAGCTGAAGAATAAATACCCTCGGATCTCACAGTTTTTTAAAACTCTCTTCAGATGTTATCACTCTTTGTCCCCACTTTAAAAGGGATAACGTCATGGATAGCAGATCTAAAATTTTACTTTGGTTATTTTTCTTAAACAGTATATATCACTTAGTAGGGCAGCTGCTCTAATTGGGACTTCTCCCAGGAAAATCGGAGAATATTTTCTCTGTTACCTTCCAAAATATCTGAAAACAGAAGGGATATTCATTGGGAAAATGTTTGGCAGAAGCACTTCTTGTAAAGAGTAGCAGGGTTACAAAGGAGTAGTAAGTTCTGAGTAACAAGGGAATTTTTAAGAGATCTATTCCAGTTTACATTAGTGGCCTAAACATCCGGTTTGAAATACTTGGTCTCCAGCTTGATGATGTCCCTTCAATCACGGAATCTTTTAATAGTTTTTCTTCAAGATAATTTTATTTCTCTCCTAGGTGTCCTTTTTCACATCATTGTGGAATCATCCATTCTTCACAATTAGCTGTATTACTCTAATAGGCTTGTTCTTTGCTGGCATACACAAAAGAGTGGTGGCACCATCAATGTATCCTTTGATAGTTTGTCAGGTGAAAGTTGAGGTAATTCTTACTGTAACTGCAGCCCACATAAAATCTTTGTTTAGTACTTTTCTTTGACGAAATTCACACAGCATAGCAGCCCGATGTCGAACAGTCTTGGCAGAGTATAATATGTCCTGTGATGATGTAAGTGACTCTAGTCTCACTGACTACATGTACATGTTTAAGGCAGGAATAAATGCAAAAAAGAGGAAATTGCTCTCTCTTCCTGAACAGACATTGCATTCCCAGCTGGCACGGGTATAAATAGCAATGTAGATGGTGAGACAAGGCTTAGGTGTGTAGACTGGCTTACTTGCATGAACCGCCTAAGCAGTGCCTCCCATGTACTGTGAGATACTATCCTGCTATTTTTAGCAGCATAGTATCTTGATAGTGGAGCTTTCTCTACTGCAGGGAAAGGCCCTGGTGGGGAGGATGCAGCAGTGAGAAGCTCTGGCAGTTCCCTGTTGCCAGAGCCTTTTACTGCAGCATGTTGCACGTGTGTAGTGCCTGTACTCTACATGCTGTTAAAGGGTAGACAGCCTAAGAGTGCATATTTACATTTTTACAAATAATGTATGGTTAAAATATGAAACTGCAAGTTACTTAATGGTTCCATGGATGCAAACTCTTAGTTCTCACTCCTGTTGTTGCAGACTAAAGAGAAATTAGCACAGATAATATTCACCTTTGTAGTAAGGCTATGTTAAATTTCAGGGTTTGTTTGAACTTGAATTTTTCTTTTGCAGACTGGAAAACTAATTTTGAAACCTAGGCCCCATGTTCAATAATCACGATCTTCCTTCAACTCTGTCCACTGCCATGGAAACCAAAAATGACCTTTTCTCAAGCTAGTGGGGCACAAAAAGTCAAACAGGACTGGTTTTCAGTTGCCTAGGAGTGAGAGTCTTACTTACAATTGACAGCGTAAGTGTGCAATATTACCGTCTGGCATATTTGTCTAAATTCTCTTTTGACTATCCTCATGTTATCAATGCTTTTGCTACTTTTGATTACCTCTTTTTCAGTATTAGTGTCACTTTTGTTCTTCAGGTAGAGCAAAACATGCAGTGAAGTATGTTAATTGGTTACTAAGTTAAACTTGGAAACCAAACCTTGTTTGTTTCTTATAATGTGTTTTTTGCAAACTACTGTAAATAGCAAATCAATGCCAATGTTAAGCAAAGAGTAATACATGCTGTGTGAATTCTTGTTCTCATGAACCAGTATTTAAAGGGATGCTTATCTGCCATTCCCAGAGCTTTTTATTAATTACAGTGGTCTCTTTCATTCCTGGTTACAATATTTTTGGAATCCGCAAACAAAAGAGACTTAAAAGAGAAATCTATGGTGGGGAAAAAAGGTCTTATTATGTTTAAGAATATTACAAATATGTTAAAGTATCACTTGTCTGTCTATGTACAGTACTTCGGCCACTTTCACTGTGGTTATCCTTAATTCAGTGCTTTCATCTAATTCACAGTACAACCTGGTTTTAATTATTTTAAGATTTTAAAAACTCTTAAATATACTTTCAGATTATAAAAGTTCTGCACTGTATCTGAATTCAATAATCACACTGTTTTAAGAGTGGATTTTATCCTGTTATAATCTGGCCATGCAACTAGTATTGCAAATATTTAACGTTGGATTCAGATAATTTGATAAAGGAAATATATGATCGGTGCCACAAAATAAATTAATAAAACTCTCTAAAGTGTTCAGAGAAACTAAGTGTGGCTGTTGTGTATACATAGTACAATAGTCCTTGAAATATTTAGAATCATCATAACAGTTTAATTTTAAGTGTTCAAGGTGCCTTTTTACCTGTTTCAGATTTTTGTAATTTAATTGAGCATACATCAGCATAAAAACAAAAAGCTATTGCCGGCACAGTAACCTCTCACTACAGATAAGATTAGCAAGGCTGCCTCTTAAAGTGAGCATAGTTTGACTTTTATGTATGTTAAATTTTTGCTCAGTTGAGGCAATAAAATCCTTTGCTCCTAAAGGTTTTGTACTTCTGTCCTTCCATTGTTTTTAACTGATGTAAATTTTGTAGGTAAATATGTGCATTAAATAAATACTTTATATATGTTAGTATGTTTGGGGTTTTTTGTATTATAAATTGACAAATGTGCAGATATAGGATGGGAAGTGACAAAAGCTGAACAGTTATGTACTTTAGTTATGAACAGCTGAAGACTCCAGTGACGGAAGTATTGTGGCTTTTGTTTTTTTGTGAAATGTCATGTTTGTAATGCTGGATATTGATGTCACCAAAATACGGACAGAATGGAAAGCTGCAGCCCATGGTCCCTCTACAATAATCCACCAGTCTACCTCAACCCTGTTCCAGGCACCTTCTCATGCCTAGAGCAGGTATTGTCTCTATCTCCATTCAGTCTTTGTCCTTTCTGAGGCCTCAGGAAGGCCCCAGATTCAATAAGCACTTAAGTATGTACTTGGGTGCTAACAAGGGTGCCATAGACATTAATGTGATATGACCACTTGTTGATATGGTGGGTCCTTGTCCAGTTCCTGGTGAACATATTCATGTAGGCTCCTGAGTCATCATCAGACGGAAATTACTTTTAGTCACTTCCAAACTGGCTGGATTTGAACTAATGATCTGCAGGTCATCCAGCTTCCCTGGAATGCCTAAATCAGTGGCTCTCAACCTTTTCAGAATGGTGTACCCCTTTCAGTAGTCTGATTTGTCTTGTGTACCCCCAAGTGTCATCTCACTTCAAAACTACTTGCTTACCAAATGAGACGTAAAAGTACAAAAGTGTCACAGCACACTATTACTGAAAAAGTCTTACTTTCTCATTTTTTACCATATAATTATAAAATAAATTGACTGGAATATAAATACTGTACTTGCATTTCAGTGTATGGTATGCAGAGCAGTTTGAACAAGTCATTGAGTGATTTTAAGTTATACCGTTCTAAACTCTATGTCGTCAGGAGAGCTTAGAGCGTCTCTTGTGCCACTGTAAGTGCTGTAGTGTAGATATAGCCAAGCTTACACAGAGCTCTTCAGGTCTGGGAAATGTCACAGCTAAATACAAGGTTTCAGAGTAGCAGCCGTGTTAGTCTGTATCTGCAAAAAGAAAAGGAGGACTTGTAGCACCTTAGAGACTAACAAATTTATTTGAGCATAAGCTTTCGTGAGCTACAGCTCACTAAATACAAGGTGGAACAGATTGTTTAGCATAAGTAGTTAGCACATTTCAAGGGCCATTCAAGGTAAAATGGCATGTTAACAGCAATCCAGTCATGGGGAGGGAGTGTGGAAAGGAAGCACGGAAAGGAAGTGGAGGAGCCAGTTTTGAGGGTTGTTAGTGTTGGGTTACAGATTGTTGAAGCCAGTGTCTCGGTTCAGTTCATGATTTTGAGCATCTAGCAAAGTTATGAATTTAGCTCCCAGGCTCATCTTTTGAAAGTGCTGTGAAGGTTTCCATCGAGGATGAGGACTGATAGGTCAGATAGAGTGGTCACTTTGTGAAGTGTTCATCCACAGGTGATTAAGGCTTTGTTTACACTACAGCTTATGTCTGTATAATTTATATTAGTTGGGGGGGTGTGAATAAATCACCCCCCTTGAGTGACTAAGGCTATGTCTACACTGGCAATTGAACGTATTAACCTCCCCCCGCAGACAAAAGTTTTGCCACGACAAGTGCCAGTATGAACTGCGCTTTGTCGGCAGGAGAGCAGACGCCACTTGTTGCACGTGGAAGTTTTTGTCCGCGGGAGAGCCAACAAACAGCAGCTATACCGCATGACTTTTAGCGACACAGCCGTTGCGACACAGCCATGTCGCTAAAAGCTGTGTCGTGTAGACCAAGCTCTAACTTACACTGACATAAGCGCTGGTATGGACAGCACTATGTTGGTGGCAGAGCTTCTCCTGCTGACATAGCTAGAGCCGCTCGTGGGGACTGGAGTAGTTAAGTCGATGGGAGAGCGCTTGCCCATCGGCTTAGAGCAGCGCAGCTACATCAGTGCAGCTGTAAAGTGCCGAAAGTGTTTTTTTGGTCGTTTATCATATTCCTGTGTGAGTTCATACAAGAGTTTACTGATACACCGCTACGGTCCACTTCACCTGGAATGGCCCTTGAAATGTGTTAACTACTGTAGTGCTTTAATGAAGATACTCTAGGCTGATGGGAGAGAACTCTCCTGTTGGCATAGTTAATCCACCTCCCGGAGCAGCAGTAGCTATGTCGGCAGGAGAAGCTCTCTTGCTGAGGAAGCATTGTCTATACGGGGGGTTAGTTATACCAAGCTATGTCGCTCAAGGGTGTGGATTTTTCACACACCTGAGTGGCAGTTATACCAGTATAGGTCTGTAGTGTAAACCAGACCTGAGGAAGAGCTCTGTGTAAGCTCGAAAGCTTGTCTCTCTCACCAATAGAAGTTGGTCCAATAAAAGATGTTACCTCTCCCCCACCTTTTGTCTCTAATATCCTGGGACCAACCCGGCTACACCAACACTGTATATAACTATGGGAGATAACTTTCAAACATGGTTGCAAACTATAAAATGGAAAAATATTAAGGCTGCAAAAACTAAAACCAGTGTGCCACATGTAAAAGGCAAGGATAATAGCTCTGGATAATTTAGAAAGAATCTGCCTACTTTCTGTCGGAATCTGGATGTTTTTATTTCCTATTGTGTGCTGCTCCACTCTGTGGTTCCAGGGTTGGATACAACATAAGGACAATAATTCAAAAGTATTTACTTTAACAATCTAATCTGCCTTTGCTGCTGTTGTACAAAGTTTTAAAACCTACACCCTTCCTTTAAGTCCTGCCCTGGTCTCGATTACTCTATAACAGCCCGTAGTAAATATGCAGCTGTTAGGGACAGATTTAAAAAAAAGCATCCAAACAATTTGTATCTGATATTGCAGCGGTTTATGTGCATGTTTTGTAGCTGTATTATGTAGCAAACTTGTCCACTGAATGAAACATCACAGTTGTGCAGAATTCAGAGTAACAGCCATGTTAGTCTGTATTCGCAAAAAGAAAAGGTACTTGTGGCACCTTAGAGACTAACCAATTTATTTGAGCATGAGCTTTCGTGAGCTACAGCTCACTTCATCGGATGTATCCGATGCCACAAGTACTCCTTTTCTAGTTGTGCAGAAGTATCCATCTCCATTAATCACTTATGCTGTCCAGCTGTGAACAAATGAGATGCAGTTTACTCCAGTTGATAGGGTATAGTAGTAGATTCAGAAGATGTTTTGTTATTTATTTGTATCTAGTGGAGAGCCTAGGAGCCCCTAGTCATTGAGTAAAACGTGGGGTTTGTAGAAACCTAGAACAAAGACTATTCCTTTGGCTATGTGGACACTACTGCAGTAAGTCAACCTAAGTTACGCAACTCCAGCTATGCGAACAATGTAGCTGGAGCCCAGGTAGCTTATGTCAACTTACTGTGGGGTCTATATTGCCCTAGGTCCATGGTAGATGCTCTCCTGTCTACTTACCTTGCTCCTCTCCTTCCCAATGGAGTACCGGGGTTGAGCGGAAAGCACTCTGAAGACCCGCTAAATCAACCCCCGGTGCACCGCTCACCAGAGCGTCCATCCCGCGGTAGTGAACGCATAGCCTAAGGGTATTTGAGGCAGACATAGGCGACGTCTACACTAGCACTTTTGTCAGTATAACTTATGTCCCTCAGGTGTGTGAAATAGACACCCCCTTAAGTGACATAAGTTACACCACCAGAAGCACTGGTGTGGACAGCGCTATGTCCACCAGGGAAAAGCCTCATAAGCTGTGACTCTAGGAGGGGGAGCTTTAAGACAAACACCCCTGCCCGTCTCTTCCCACCTGTGGAAAATGTCGCAGGGGCAGCCTCGGAAGGAAGGAGTGGAGGGTTTAGCTTCCTTCCTTCTTTCTATCCTGGTAAAGCAGCAGCCCGGCAGGGCCGAGTCTCTCAAAAGGCAAGGGGCGCTGCCCGTGCCCTGGGTGTCCTGCTACCGGCCCGGGGAGCCGGCGGGAAGCTGCGCACTTGCGCACAGCCCAGGGCGCTATTGTACGCCACGGCGTACGCTGCCTGGCCGGCGTAGCGCCCCCTAGCGGATCGGCAACCAGCCGCTCCTTCTTCTCCGCGCCTGCGCCAGGGTCAGGGCCGGCCGGGCTGCGGCCGCACACGTGGGGGCTCTGCGTTCTCCTGCGGCCCGGCAGGGCAGGGTCGCCGCGTCGCCGCCCGCGGGCGGACACCATGGGCAAGAGCAAAGCCAGGAGGTTTCGGAGAGCCCCGTTCTCCCCAGCCGGCCCGCAGCAGGCCGCTAGCGGGGAGGGGCCGGCCGGGGAAGACGGCGATGGAGGCTCCTCGGCCGCTGAGCTGCTGGAGAAAGTAAGCGAAAGCAGCTCCTCCCCTTCCTCCCCGCAAGTCGGTCTGGGGGGGGGCTGGGCATAGGCTGGAGCCCTGCTGCTCCCCCCCCTCCCACCCCCCCCACTCGGCCAGTGCTGTGCAAGCAGCTGTCCCAGCAAGGGGGCCTCTCCTTTTGTGGGCCGGGGCCCCCCGCCCACGTGTGTCATGGAGGAGGAGAAGGCCTGTGTGTGGCTTCAGTGGCATGCTTTGAGCCGTGCAGGCACGGGCAGATTGATGGGTAGGGGTTGTTTGAGCCTGGTTTTACCCTCCCCGGAATCTGGGAGGGGACCTGTGGTGTCTGTGCCGGAAGCGGCTGCACTCTGCACCTGGCTCAGGCTTGATTTGTGGTGTGCAGTAGCTAGCCAGTTTCCCACCCGGGATGTGTATGCTAGCCATACAGGGAGATGGACTTTTTTTCCCCTCCCTGCAACATCTTTTCAGAGGGAAAGGAGCTACAATGTGGGCTGTACCTTCTGTGATAGAGAAATGCACAGGTTGTTGTCACATACCAAGTGGTGGGGTGTCATCTGGTCAGTATAGAATCATACAAGTGTATTGAGAAGTCAAGTCCAGTCAGAGGCAGAACCAAGTAAATCTACACCAGTGGTTCTGAAACTTTCGTACTGGATATTTCTGTTAATCCATTATTACCAGGTCTTGTGTACTGGATATTTCTGTTATTTGGTGTAGAAGTACCTCATTCACCTCCTCTTCTTGATTTGGTGGGCGGTAGTAGCCCCTCCCATGACATCACCCCTATTTGTTGTCCATTTTATCTTTCCTTATATTACTTTCCACTGGTCTGTCTCTCACCCCCTGGAACTCAGAACAAGTATATATATTCTTGATGTATAACGCAATACCTCCTCCCTCTTTACCCTGCTTGTCTTTCCTGAACAAGCTATACCCTTCTATACCAGTATTCCCCTCATGAGATTTATCCCACCAAGTCTCAGTGATGCCAACTAAGGCATAATTTAGCTTGTGAACTCATATTTCCACTTCTTCCTGTTTATTTTCCATACCTCTTGAATTTGTGTATAGATATCTAAGATGTTGAGCAGATTTCCCCACTAATTTCCCTCTTGTTGCTCCTATGACCCTATTGTAATTTTCCGTCTCTCTCCCTCCCCCTCCCCCCCAACAACTAGTGCTCTGTTAAGGTCATTTTTTTTATGCTTACCTGTGAGCTTTTAGAGTAACAGCCGTGTTAGTCTGTATTTGTAAAAAGAAAAGGAGTACTTGTGGCACCTTAGAGACTAACCAATTTATTTGAGCATAAGCTTTCATGAGCTACAGCTCACTTCATCGGATGCATACTGTGGAAAATACAGAAGATGTTTTTATACACACAAACCATGAAAAAATTAAAAGAAGCTTTTGTCACCTGCCCCTTTTGAGTGTAGTTTAAAACCCTCCTTGCTAGATTGGCAAGTTGGTGCTTGAAGATGGTCTTTCCCTTCTTGGTCAGGTGGACCCCATCTCTTCCCAGCAGACCTTCTTCCCAGAACAGCATCCTATGGTCGAGGAAGCCAAAGCCCTCCTGTTAACACCATCTGTGAAGCCATCGATTCATCTCCAGGATGTGCATGTTCCTCTCTTACCCTCAACCGGAGGACAGACGAAAATACAGCCTGCACTTCTGATTCCTTCACCCTCCCTCCCAGAGCCCTGTAGTCAGTTGAACTTTTCATGGTTCTACCTGTCAGTATCATTGGTGGCCATGTGGATGAGCGGCATGGAGTAGTGGTCAGAGGGACAGATGAGCCTCAGCAGCCTTTCTGTAATGTCTCAGATGCAAGCTCTAGGCAGGCAGCACACCTCTCAGGACATCATGTCAGGTCTGCAGTTGGATACCTCTGTCTCCCTCAGAAGAGTCCCTGACTACCAGCACCCTACGCTGCCTCCTCTTGGGTGCGGTGGTTGTGAGCCTCCCCGTTTGGGGGTAGCTGGCAGCTCCTCAGCCATTGAGGTCTGCTCCTCACCTCCTGTAGCTGGTACGGCATACCAGTACTTTACCTTGATGAATGGGGGAGCTGGGTTGAGGGTGGAGCACAGTCTATGGTCTGAGGTGGCCATAGAGTAGCCAGTTCTTCTCTGGTGCAGTCGTTGTCTGTAGTTGGCTAGCATTCTCCATCTCAGATGTTTTCATATGCATTCTGTCAATCAAGTCCTCATGCTCTTGGATGCTATGCAGACAAGCTGCCTCATCCTGCAGCTCTCTTACTTGCTTCCTGAAAGACTCAACCAATAGACACCTCTCACAGCAGGTGGGAATGTGCAAGTTGCATTCTCAGCAAGTCTCCAGGGTATGAAGTCTCTAGGGTCAGTTTGTCTGTCTGGCGAGGGCCCCACAGCTGCAGGTAGAGGAAGATCTAGCAGTGGTATTGGCAACCCATCATTGTCCTCCCATGGCAGGTGGCTCTTTGTAGAGTTAAGGGAACTTAACTTCTTCTACAAATTAAGGGAAGGGGGGTGGGGAAATGAAAACAAAACCAACAACAGGAAGGGGGGGAAAAGATGTGATTTGGGAAACCACAGTCCTGTTAGTTTGACCTCAATTGTATGCAAGGTTTTGGAACAAATTTTGAAAGAGAGAGTAGTTAAGGACGTAGAGGTAAACAGTAATTGAGATTAGATGCAACTTAGTTTTATGAAAGGTAGATTGTGCCAGACCAATCTGATCTCCTTTTTTGAGAAGATTACTGCATTTCCTTTGTCTAAAAAATCAGTTGATCTAATCTACCTGGATTTCAGTAAAGCATTTGATATGGTTTCATATGGGACATTATTAGTTAAATTGGAGAAGATGAGGATTAATATGAGAACTGAAAGGTGGATAAGGAACTGGTTAAAGGGAAGACTACAGTTGGTCATACTGAAAGGTGAACTGTCAGGCTGGAGAAAGATTACTAGTAGAGTTCTTCAGGGATCGGTTTTGAGACCTATCGTATTTAACATTTTTATTAATAACTTTGGTACAAAAGGAGGGAGTGTGTTGTTAAAATTTGCAGATGACACAAACTTGGGAGGTATTGCCAGTACGGTGGAGGATTGGGATATCAGACAAGAAGATCTGGATGACCTTGAAAACTGGAGTAACAGAAATGAGATGAAATTTAATAATGCAAAGTGCAAGTCATGCACTTAGGGACTAACAATAAGATTTTTTGCTATAAGCTAGGGCCTTATCAGTTGGAAGCGACAGAGGAGGAGAAAGACCTGGGTGTATTGGTTGATCATAGGATGACTATGAGCTGCCAGTGCGATGCAGCTCTGAAAAAAGGCTCCTAAGATGCACCAGGCAATGTTTTTCCAGTAGAGACAGAAAAGTGTTTAGTCCCATTATACAAGGCACTGGTGATACCTCATCTGGAATACTGTGTGCTGTTTGGATCTCCCATTTTTAAGAAAGATGAATTCAAACTGGAACAGGTGCAGAGAAGGACTACTAAGATGATCAGCGGAATGGAAAACTTACTTTCTGAGAGGAGACTCAAAGAGCTTGGCTTGTTTAGCTTAATCAGAAGAAG
This sequence comes from Lepidochelys olivacea, assembly GCF_965140295.1. Classification (NCBI taxonomy): domain Eukaryota; kingdom Metazoa; phylum Chordata; order Testudines; family Cheloniidae; genus Lepidochelys; species Lepidochelys olivacea. Next base: position 16,190,667 of record NC_140422.1, on the reverse strand, counting down.
GCTGATAGGAGATATGATTGTGCTCTATAAATACATCAGAGGGATAAATACTATGGAGGGGGAGGAGTTATTTAAGTGCCAATGTTGAGACAAGAACAAAGGGATACAAACTGGCTACCAACAAGTTTAGGTTTGGAATTAAAGGAAGGTTTCTAACCATCAGAGAAGTAAAGTTGTGGAATGGCCTCCCAAGGGTAGTAATGGGGGCAAAAAACATATAAAGACTGAGCTTGGTAAGTTTGTGGAGGTGATTGTATGATAAGATTGCCATCAGTGGCATGTAGCTGATTTGTGACTGCTAGTAGCAGATGTCTCTAGTGGCTGGCGGTGGGAAACTAGGTAGGGAGGACTCCGAGTTACTACGGTTAATTCTTGCCTAGGTGTCTGGCTGGTGCGTCTAACTGATCGCCATATTTGGGGTTGGAAAGGAATTTGCTCGCAGGTCAGATTCACAGAGACCCTATTTTTTTTTCGCTTTCCTCTGCAGCATGAGGCACAGGTCACTTGCAGATTTAAATAAGTGTAAAGGGTGGATTCTCTGTAACTTGAAAGTCTTTAAACCATGATTTGTGGACTTCAGTAACTCAGCCAGAGCTTATGGGTCTATTACAGGGGTGAGCAGGTGAGGTTCTGTGACCTGCAATGTGCAGGAGGTCAGATTGGATGATCATGATGGTTCATTCTGACCTTAAAGTCTGAGTCTAATACATAACCATACCACCCTGCCTTCCTCCACTGGCAAACTTCCAGGTGCCTTCATCTCACCAGGCACCTGTTTTGCCACATATATCTCAGCTCTTCTCTTAAGTCTTGGTACCATTCTTGAGGAGGGAATGAGGAGGCAACTGAACATCTGAAGTTTGACTCACTCTTTTTTCACCCTGACTGTTGCTTTTCATAAAAGGGAGGGTCATGCAGAGTAAATGGCTGAACTTGCTCTCCCTTTAAAAGAAAAATAGTGTAGTTTAGTCTTTGACATGTAAAGCCCCCTGACCAACCCACTCCTCTATGTTCTTCCTGTTTGCAAGCAGAAGCCCTGCCCTGGGGAACTAGTATGTTTACTGGAGAGGGCAGGGGCAACAGTACTGGCCAGTCTTTGGTGCGTGGCACAGCTGAGCGTCTTCTGCCTCTTTCCACTTCTCTGCTGCTCCTGCTCTTTGAAACAGCTGTTTGTTGGCCCCGCAGGCCGTAAACCCTGTGAAAATTTGAGTCTACCTGAGCAGAGCTTTCGCCTGCAGACTGGGAGAGGAGATTGTCAAGGACTTGGCAATATCAAGAGAACAAACATTAAAAAAGACCCCAAAATAGATGTAGCCACTCACCCATCATAACCCTTCACTTTTCACTAGTGTCATTGAAGAGGATTGTACTTAAAGCTCATGTAGACATGTTATGAGTGTGGGTAATCAAATCTGTTTTTCCATAATCAGACTTTTGGTAGTCTGTGATTACTTGAACTGATTGAACAAATCATTGCTTCCCTTTTCTCTTGTATGCTCATTTTTCTTTTGATAAGATTTTTGCGTTTCAGAGTTTAAAATCTAGGTGAAGATCTTTTGATTTTTAAAAGTGTTTATTTCTTTTAAAATTTGTTAAGTCTTCTTCCTTTACAGAAATAAGAAAACATGATAACGAGGGGGAAGACAGTGCAGTATGGGGGTGGGGGAAATGACAGGTTTTGTCTCTTGCTACAGTGTAACTTTCTAATCTCCTTTGTTGTATCTCCTCAGCTGCAGCATCCAAGTGCTGATGTAAGAGAGTTTGCCTGTGCCAACATTTCCAAAATGTTGCAGCAGAAGCATGCAATCCCAGCCTTTCTGCAGAGAGATGTAGTCCGGTGTTTGGGTCCCATGTTGCTTGATCAAAGTTTAGCTGTTCGTGAGACAGCTGCTGGAGCTCTCCGGTAAGTGATTTTTAATAATGTATTGTAGAAGAAGGAGTTACTGTTGGTACAGTAGAGAAGAGGAGTTTCAGATACAAGGAAACAACCTTGAATATTGTCATCTTTGGGATTTTTTACTTTAACCCTATTATATATATTGTTCTAATCAGAAAAGTCTTGATGTATGAATGCCTACAGTCCTGATCTCACAATGAGATTCATATGGACAGATGCTGATTGCCTTCAGTAAAGCTCCACAAGAGTCTTGTTGCAAGATCACAGCTTACCTTAGCAGTTGTTGCTACTCTGGTTCCTACTTCTTGTCATTTGTTGTTTTCCATCTCTGTAATAGAAAGAAATACTAAGGGGCAAAATTTTATGGGACTAACTGTACTGCACCTAGACCTACTGTTGTTGTTTTTTTTATTTGCACAGAAATATAATGTCAGTGTTAGTGTTTCCTTTAGAAATGTGTTTAGTAACAGTTTCCTGTAAATATTTTGCACACGCATGCTTTAAAGATTAGCTTCCAGGATATCAGAAGGAAGGGCTTGGGGCTATGTTTCCCAAATGAAATCTTGCCATATTTTAGTAGGAATAAAAGTAGGCTCAGGGTACATCTACGCCGGGGCGGGGGGGGAAGAGACTCATGTCAGAGTCTGAAAGCCCAGGTCAGCTGACTTGGGTTTGTGCTACAGGACTAAAAATAGCAGTGTAGACATTTGGGCTTGGGGTTGGGGCCTGGGCTCTGAGACCCTTTCTCCTCACCAGGTCCCAAAGCCCAGGCTCCAGCCTGAGCCTGAACATCTACACGGCTATTATTAGCCCTGTAGCACAAGCCTGAGTCAGTTACCTTGGCCTCTGAGACTTGCTTCCGTGGCTTTGGCTCATTGCTATGCTATCTACAAAGGTCTTTTTTTTTTTTTTCTTAAACTGAGTTTTATATATTTTTAGATTAAGAAATGTAAGAGACTAAAAGCAGGTGATTCATGCAGTATCACCTTAGTAATTAAATGTTACTTAAAAAAAAAAATAAGGCAAAAACCTGTCATAACCTCTAAATCTGTTACTATAGAAATATTTAATATACCATCTTTGAAATATTCAAAGCAGGTAACTTTATAATATGTGATCCAAGACATTTAACTTGTTCCAGAAATCTCAGTGCTTGTGGAGGATTTGAAGTTTGTGATGACATGGTGACTAAAGATATCATGACACCCCTTGTAGCGCTTTTGAAAGAGGTATGTTAATTTTTTTTAACTTCTATACAATTTTTAAATTGTCCTCGTCTTTCTTTTTTCAAAACTACCATGAAGTGTTTGTAAAATTGTTCTGAAGGAGTCACTTGAAATTTAGGCAGAAATTCTGACAAGATTAATGTATCTCATAATGTTAGAATTGTAATTTTTTTTTTCTATTTGTAGTAGATACAATCAAGCAGAATTAGGATATTAGCTGAAAATAAATTGCACATGTGACAATCAGCAACCAGACACACCAAGAGGAGAACAGGGGGGCTGAACCCTAAAGAATAAGCTGTTGAATCAGCTGATTGTGTATGATGATGATATATTAGACAAAAATGTCAAATAAACTTCAGCTCCACCTCCCAGCCGGACAGCGAGCAATCAGACAGGGAGAGGCACCTCCCAAGCCAGACTCAAGTAACCATTGCACAATCCACGAGAAGACAAAGATGGGCCATTAAAGTTAATAGAAAGTCATTGAGACAAGTGGGTATTTTCCCACTTTGAATATCTGTAGTGATTGAAGAAAAAGAAAACCCTACAAACCCTTTTAAAACGGAAGGGGTTGGAAGTGAAAGGCAACCGAGGGACCGTCTTTAGGTGGGAAGCAGTCTGTGGATGCTAATGCCCCCCAAATCTAGGGTGTATGCTCGGAAACTGTTCAAAGGCAATAGGTAACTTGTATGAGAAAAGGGATTTCATTGAAGATGGAAGTGTAAAGTCTAAGGCACTTCTGCGCTACAAATTTACATTGGCACAGCTGCAGTGAGTCTGGTGAAGATGCTCTAAACCGATCAGAGAGAGCTCTCCCGTCAGCTTAGTAACTTCACCTCCATGAGAGGCAATAGCTATGTTGGTGGGAGAATCTCTCCTGCTGACATAGCACTGTCTACACAGGAGGATAAGGTCAGTATAACTACGTCACTTGGGGTGTAGATTTTTCACACCTCTGAGTGACGTAGTTGTACTGCAGGAAGTATCTGACTTAGACCAAGGGCGAGGCTGCATCTTTGTTTGTTTGCTGGGTAACTTGTTTGTAGATTCATAGATATTAAGGTCAGAAGGGACCATTATGATCATCTAGTCTGACCTCCTGCACAATGCAGGCCACAGAATCTCACCCACCCACTCCTGTGATAAACCTCTCACCTATGTCTGAGCTATTGAAGTCCTCAAATCATGGTTTAAAGACTTCAAGGAGCAGAGAATCCTCCAGCAAGTGACCCGTGCCCCATGCTACAGAGGAAGGCGAAAACGCCACGGGGCCTCTTCCAATCTGCCCTCTAGGAAAATTCCTTCCCGACCTTAAATATGGCGATCAGCTGAACCCTGAGCATATGGGCAAGATTCACCAGCCAGATACCCAGGAAAGAATTCTCTGTAGTAACTCAGATCCCACCCCATCTAACATCCCATCACAGGCTATTGGGCCTATTTACCATGAATATTTAAAGATCAATTAATTGCCAAAATCATACTATCCCATCATACCATCTCCTCCATAAACTTATCGAGTGTAATCTTAAAGCCAGATAGGTCTTTTGCCCCCACTGCTTTCCTTGGAAGGCTATTCCAGAACTTCATTCCTCTGATGGTTAGAAACCTTTGTCTAATTTCAAGTCTAAACTTCCCGATGGCCAGTTTATATCTATTTGTTCTTGTGTCCACATTGGTACTGAGCTTAAATAATTCCTCTCCCTCTCCAGTATTTATTCCTCTGATGTATTTATAGAGAGCAATCATACCTCCCCTCAGCCTTCTTTGGTTAGGCTAAACAAGCCAAGCTCCTTGAGTCTTCTTTCATAAGACAGGTTTTCCATTCCTCAGATCATCCTAGTAGCCCTTCTCTGTACCTGTTCCATGTTTGCTTTCCTTTACTATTTCATCTTTGAATCTGGGGTTTTTCTATTAAATCCACTTTTTTTTTTTTTAAACCCCCAAGCAGATCTGTTGTACAAACTGTATGGCGTGTGTGCGCCAAAGTAAACTGATAACTAGTGGGTCTGTTTCATGCCTTCATGGGAATGGTCCAGGTGCCTGGTATTTACGAACTTGGGGAGGATGGATTTGGGGAGACTCAGGACTCCAAGGGCTGTTGGAGTCACCCCTCAAGGAGTGACTAAGCTGGTGGAAGCCAGGGTGAGACCTTGTGCTTGGTGGGCTAGCTACTGATATCAGGGTTCTGAGTCATACAGCGTTTAAGGCACCCCAAGGTACAGAGCGGGTGGTGACATAGCTCCTTACTCATTTGGATGATCTCCAGCATGTCACAGTAGTGTAGTTGGTACAGGAGTTGCACTCCAGTATCAGTGAACTGAGGTTCGCTCTCCAAATACTTGCTGAACAAACCCTAGTGGATTCAAAAGTGAGGGAACAAAGTACAAGCTCACAGGTTGTTGTATTCTTTTGTTTATTTTGTGTCAAGTGGAATAATGAAGGAAAGGGGAGAATGAGCAAATTAGAGTCCTGGTATGCAATGGATAAAAAGCAGCTAGGGAGCTTATGTTTGAAATCTGAGCCATAACAGCAGAGCATTAAGGCACCCCAAGGTCAGAAGGCAGGCAATGACCAAGCCCCTTACTGGTTGGGATGATCCCCAAATGTCTTAGCTCCCTAAGGAATTGCTCCTAATCCCTTTTCACATAAATTATTACACAACTGGAACACTTTATTTCTGTGAGAGTTTACCAAAATGATATGCAAATCTAGAGAGAGATCCCAAGCAAGGACCTGATTCTGCACTCTGATCTGCTAGCACAGATCCCTGTGCCCGCACAGAAATCCGTTGAAGTTAATGGGACCCCACACAGCTATAGGGAGGGTGAATCATGCAAGCAAATCTGATTGCAGGATCTTTACAATTTGACATTACATGCCACATCTACTGAGGTTCACAGTGAGTGCTCTAATCCAAATTAATGATTGAATTTACAGTTGGCAACGTTGTTGTACCAGTCACAGTAAGATAAAGTGTTTCTAATACCTCTAATTGTACTATATAGTCTCCATTTGGTCCAGTGAATAAGGACCAAGACTGGGAGTCAAGACCTGGGTTCCATCTATCCACTGACTTTACTGTGTTTTGGACAAGCTATTTAACCTCTGTGCCTAACTTTCCCCATCTATAAAATGTGGATAACTGTCAATCCCTGTGTAGACTGCCCTTCTGAGACCCTTTTCCAGTCCACTGAGTGCATCCGTTTTAACTGGAAGGTCTCTACCTTCCCTTTGGGATGGGATCCCACAATCCTCCACTCTCCCACTGGGTCTCTGATTTACACCCGCTAGCTGTCAACCATATTAGTAGGCCCATAGCTTGGCACCTGTAAGAGTTTTCTTTGGGGGTTTGTGGACAGGAATAACATGCTGTGATACAGAAACAGATTCTTGAAAACAAAGTATATTTGTTTTGCCAAAGGGTACTCAGCTCTTCAGAGAAGTGGATTTAAATTAACAGAGATCTACACGTACTCTCTTACCTACACTTGGCATTCCCTTTGAGGCCCCGGATAGACCTGACTTAGCCCTGCTGCCCCTCTCTTCTCTTTGGGCATCAAGTTACAGCATGGTTGCTGCAGACCCCTAACTTCCAGTAAGTCTCCGTGTCAGCCTGACAATTTCCCTCAGCATAGGGGCAATCATTTAAGAGAATACTGTTTCTTGAACCCTAGATTCTGAGCCTTGAGTATTATTTTACCTTTCCAGCCTGGTTTCTTCAACAATCCTTTTTGGTTTAAATACGCTTTCAGACAAGGTGAGTACACAGAAGGGAAAACTACGTTTATAAAAAAAACAACATATTTCCCAGTTCTCCACATTAGCCATGTTTGTAAAGTGCTGTGCGATATGTAGACGACATTCTGTAAAAGTGTTTAATTATTAGCATTAATGGACATTCCAGTGTTCGTGAGAAGCATCTGCCATTGTGTTTTCTTGTGGCAGTCAGACAAAAGTTTAACAAGTTTATTTGTCTAGAAGAAAGTGCTTTTGAAAACGAGGGGATGTGTGACAAGACATAGTAGAGGTGTGTAATTTCTTTTCTGTAGAAAGGAATAGTTGAATTCGTATATGACCCTGAAGTATATGATGTTTGCCATGAAGAGTTGCAGATGAACTGTAAATTCTGTCATTAAGTAGCTGTCCTGAGATCTCTGCTTTTAATTTTTTTTCTCTTGTCCAGTTCTTTTCCAATTCCTTTTTACCTATTCGGTTACAGTGCAGTGCTGGACTAGAGGCCAACGAGGTCTCTCCCACGAAATGCCAAGATACAAAGAAAAATTGTGTTGAAGACATAGCCAATGAGGCTGTTAATGTGTTATGGAATGTATGGTAAGTTTCATTTTAATATTAACACAGATGCTTTTCTTATATATCTAGTTCTTTTGAAAAATGGTTTGACCTGATATGTCCCAGTGAAGATAAAAGCAATAATAGCTGGTCATTTCATTCCTGAAAGTAGTTTGTATATTAACATGGTTATCTCTTTTCAAACTTGAAAAATGTATTTATATACTTTTCCCCCATAAATGGCAAATAACATAAAACATGTTTTTTAAGTGAAAGATTGTGAAGATCCACAAAGTTATTATTTTAAAATTATTATTAATCAAGAAGGTAGGACTGTGCTGAAATCTGACTTCCAAGAGCTACTCAGTCTAAATCCTGATTTTGGCTTTTGTGCAACTACTAGACCATAATCACTTTGAAGGTGAAGACTTTCTGCAATTCATGGGAGACTGAAGACTGCACCTCCCAAAATTCCTGTAGGACCATTCTGTAATGGAGAAGTAGGGGACCATTATATGCCAACCAGGAGACTACAGTGCTGTTCCAGCCTCAGTGGGGAATGTAGGCCCCACCAGAGTCCCTACTGCTGGAGCCTAATGTTTTGCTACAATTAAACTACTCTCTGTGGGCCTGATCATGCGCTCAGTGGAGCCAATAGGAGTTTTATATTGATTTTGTTGAGTTCAGGCCTCTTGAGTTCTGGAATGCTCCAAATCATGGATTATATAAATGGGAGTCCCCCAGAATTCATAGCGAAGCCGCAGAATGGAAACCTAGGATGGCCCGTATGCTGCTGGGCTCTGCATTCTCCACTGAAGGGGCAGAGTGGAGCTTCCTGATCTGCATATCCTATGCCCATTCTATCAGCGCCTGGAGATCACTACATGAAAGTGTAAAGAGTGCTGAATCTACAGGGAGAGGACATTAAGGAGAATGCAGAATGTCTAGATAGAAATATGGAGTATTGAAATGGGGAAAGAATTAAGACCTATAGAACATAGAGGTTAGTAAACCTTTGGGGTGTCTGTAATGGAGAGAAAGCTGCAGAAGAGTAACAGAATAGTGAAGAAAGTGCTGAGGTATGAGCCTTAAAGTGACCTATGCAGATCTGCAGTATAAAGAAAGGGAACGCTGACTGGGAACTAAGTTCAGCACAATGTTAAAATCAAAGGCAGCTGAAGCAATGCACAACACAGATTTGTCCACCATGTGCTTTCCCCAGGTACTGCAATCTCAAGGGGAAGATTAAAATGGTTGATCATGCCACCAGTGCTAGAAATAGCTTCCCCCTCCCTCCTGCTATCTGACATTATAAAGAGAAACGCCATTTGTTTCAGGCAGTCATCTCCTCTGTTGAGTCAAATCCTTCCACCTTCTGTGTGGGGATGGACGACCTTGTAGCAGTGGAACACATCCGGTTATGCTATACTAAGAGCCATGATTTTCTAGCTATTAGGCTTCGCCATGGAGCCAATCTGCGGCCATGTCGGGGGAAAGAGTGAGGATTTCTTTTCTTCCTCCTCCCTCTGCAGATGTTCCCAGTGCCCGCTAGTGCTCTGATGCAGGAAGGGTGCTTAAGCATATTTAAGCATGTGACTAGTCCCATTACTAATTTACATCCATTTGTGTAGCTGACATGAAGAAAATTATAGGTTGCACAAAGAGAAACGGAAACAATATTAATAGAAACTCTAGTGCAGACATTGGTGTGACACAATCTGACAAAGACTTGGGCTAAGAGTTCAAACTGAATTTCAACCTAGAATGGTTTTTTGTTGTTGTTCATTTAGACTCCATCATGTAAGCTGCTCCATGGGGGTGGAACCTTGAGACCATATGAAGCCCTACTGCCTTCATTGGGGCTCCAGGCATCTGCAAGCATGGAGTAGCAGCAGGGTTGGGGCCTTCGTGTCTAACACACACACACACAACTATAAAATAACTGCATGCACAAGTCTCTGTGCTGCCACGTAACTTTTTGTTGTGTAACCCTTGCCCTCAATAGAACTGGATTTCTTGTATTCATTTGTCACTTGTCGTGTCTTATTTCAAATGTAAGTGACTTTGAGACAGGGACCATGTTTTGTAAAGCATTTAGCATATTTTGGGCACTAGACAAATAATAATTATCGCAAGTTTCCTGGCCATTGGCTAGGTTCTGTGGTATTTCTGATCTGTAGAAGTCATGGTTCCGTCTTAATATTTTAGTTCTAAGTGAAATAAGTGAGTTAATTTAAATACATACAAATAAGATCAGTAAGATAATTAAAGTAAATGGCACCTTTCAGATGGTTTTAGAAAAGTAGTACAGACTTCTGAATGTCAACTATCTGTGCTGGAACAATGACTTCTTATTACTGAATGGAAAAGAACCACCCTTCAAAGTGGAAAATGTGTCCTGAAGCTGTTAGTTTTTTAAAATGAATTAATAAAAATATAAATTCCAAAACTAAAATGTTTGAATAAATTGTTAGAGCTCTATTATAGTGACTTTTGTTAAAAGTGAAAAATGTTTTATCATTCTTTGTTTTTCTTAGTGAGTGCAATGGTACGGCAGTATCTGTATTTAACAAAGAAGGGTGCTTGGATGTTGTGTTACAATATTTGAAGAAATTTTCCACAAATATAGATCTGGCTATCTCAGTAGGTAAGTGGTGAAAAGGGTAGTGATCATCATGTAGTGTTTTGAGCTACGAATATATACCTAGCCTTTCAATACACTGTATTATATGGTCATATTAATGATCCTATAGATTCACAACTGAAAATAAGAACTTCAGAAAGCCTTCTTCTAAAAATTACACTTTGGAGTTTGACATCTTGTATGCTTGTTTTCCCTCTCACTCAAGCATGACAATACACCATTCCCCTTTTGGAGTGAAGATTTTCTGGAGAAAAATAAACTAATTTAGATTTTTTAGGGATGAGTTTGTAATGCAAGGGGGCACCATCAATTGAAAAATTACACTTCTCTCTGAAAATGTTTGCTCTAACTAATATTGTTACAAGTACTTCAAAACATTTCTACTGTTTCTCTTGTACAGTCAGTCAGGGCTTGATCCACATACTTCATGTGAGTAACTGAATTCAGTGGGACTGTTCTCTGGGTAAAGTTATTCATGCCCAAAAGGGTTTGCAAGACTGAGCTCCAACATTGCTTTCACCTATTTGTGCGTATCTTTCATGCAACATAAAAGGAGAAGAAAACCCTTTTTTAGTTGAAAAACGGTTATTGTTGGGGCAGTGTAGTACCGTAAACTACTTTTATCCCACACTTGTGAAATTGAACAGCTTTCATGATGATAGTGTCTATCCAGTTAGCGATCTGAAAACATGACGTTTTTGTTCGGTTGGTTTTTGTCACTACAGCACATTGCTTGCAGGCAGTGACAGAAGATAACCCAGAGCTGCTTTCTTCTTTCAATGCTTCTGCGCACCAAGTATTGGAATCCATAATGTTGTCCCAAGACAGTACCATGGAGCATATCCTTTTAAGGACATTGTTGGCAGGTATGATCAACTGGACCCTAACTTTTATATTTGAATATGCTGTATAGAAGGTAAAGTGGGATGGGAGAGGCAGAGGTTTTAGTTCTCCATCATGCCAAAGTAATAGCAACAAATTACGTTGTTGCCAAAGTGCCAGCTTAGAAGCAAGAGCTGGGTAGATTGTTCTCAAATCTATTCCTGCCACTGTTATGCCTTTGTCAGGGAGCCTGGGGTTTCATGTCATTTTTCACAGCCACGTAGCGTAAGATAGCCAATATCTGAATCATGCCTAAAGGCACTGTCTCTTGATTGTGACTTCAGTTCCAATTTGGTTTGGTGTTACTCATTCATTAGTTCTTACTAAGGAAATAAGGCAGTAATAAATATTAAAGAAACTATGTTGCTCTTGACCTTATCTACACTGGGCTTTCAAGCATTTGGAAATAGATTTTGAACTTTGCTTTAGCAAGAACAACATTTAAACCATTTCTAACATGATTTATCTGGCCACTCTGTGTGAGGCCAACCTATTATACTGTAACAGAGATTTTGAAAGCAGTTTTACACCAGTTTGGCCTGTCCAGGCTGGCCAATCAAGACTTGTCTGAAATTGGTTTAGCTGGAAGAGTGTTGAAACAGACTTTGAAAATCTGTTTTCAAACATGGTTTTTAAAGCCCAATATAAAGTGCCTGGGCCATTGGATGCTTTGCCTTCAGCTTCACCATCTTGTGTTACACCTTCCAGTTAAGATGCTTAATTCATGATGATTTCTGACACTGAAGTACAGTTAACTAGAATTCTCCTATCTAAAGCACTCAGTACCTGTGCTTGGACAGGGAGGGTTTTATTTAATTTCTTTTTATTTTTTGACTGTTTATAGGTCTGACGAATAATAAAATCAAGCAATGTAATGGGAAAGAAAATCTCTCCCTTCGTCCTTTTAAGACCATGAATAGCTCAAAATTAAACTCATTCAGTGTCCTGAAGATCTGCTATATAAATCAGGAAACGTGTCACCAGGATTGCCCTATGGAAATATTTTGTCCATTTTTATGAGATGAGGTTTGCCCCAGCTTAAGGTTTTGGGCCTTGAATGTTCGATATAGGTTGACACTTGAAGAACTGAACAGAAAGGCACAAGTCTATAGGAAACTCCTAAAATTTCAGTTCATAAGGGACTCATGCCTTTCTGAAGGAGGCAGTTGTTTATCACTTTATGCAAGGGATTGGAAATCGGGGGGGCATGGGTTCTGTTTTCAGCCATACCATGAAACCTCTGATCATGGGGAAACTTTTATGTGCCTTAGATTCTCCTTTTATAAGATGGGGATCTATATCTGTGTTTGAAAAGTACTTTGAGATTCTTGATGAAAGATGTGGCATAGATACTGAGTACTATAGTTAGCACAAGCTCTGGTTTTGCAATGGCTACAAGAAGGCCGTGCACCGTGTAGCTTAAAGGTTTTGACATTCTCACTCTCCCATGTTTAGGCTCTGTCTGGAATATAAAGGACACCATTCCATCCAGTAGCCAGGCAAGCACAATAAATGCTATCCTGAAGATTTTCTCAGAATCACTAGTGGTGGATGCTGGTGAAACAGTTATTCACATGAAGGAAGCTGAAACACAAAGATTAAAACTCACTGCAGAGGCAGAAACTGAGGAAAATGTGGGTGATATAATAGACAACTCTGTATTGAATGAAGATGATGAAATGGAAGAACCACCCAAAGGAAAAATCAAAAGAGACAATGACATTTCAGATCTACTTCCAGTAAGTGAGGCAGATTGTGGCTGACATAGCGCTTAGGGCAGTGTTATGCTTCTGATAGTCTTTGGTTAACTGTCAATCTCAATTTCCTGTAACTCATTCGCAGAAGGGTGAAACTTTCCCAAAAAATTCAGCCACACACTCCTGGCATAGAGAATTTCATCCTGATCTGTTAAAGTTTGGCAAAGTTATAAGCAACTGAAAATGGGATCCTATAATGGAAGGTTCATCCTTAATTATAGACAGAGCTACCAGAATGGTATCAGTGCTATCTCCTTTTCTCTGCCAGCTGGCCACCCAGATAGGAAGTAGCAGTGGCTGCTGGGGCTGGCGTGTGGCTTCCCCCCCTTCCTCTACCCGCCCCCCTTTGGCATAGGACCATCATGCTAACCCCCATCATGCAGCCACAGCCTCCCCATGGAGTGGGAGGCGAAGGGAGCCTTGGCATTTGTGCCTGTCTTGTGAAATTCCAACACTTACCCATGATTCTGCTGTGATTTTTTTTTTTTTAAGCCCTGCAGTTTACAAAAGGGTCTTACAACTAGACCACATTTGGGCAGTTTTTCATTGGGACAGCAAAAGGCATATGCCTGACACAAAGCCCAACCTTTGGCAAGTTTCAGGTCCCTGCTCCAAAGCATGGGGGTGCTAGACCTTTTCAGATGAAAGATTGCCAGAATTTAACAAGGGCAAAACAGTAGCCTCCTCAGAAACCACTGAGTCATTATGGCTGAAATTTTTTAAAATAAATTCAGCCTGAGGCAGACACCCAGCCTGTCAAATTTCAGCCCAAATGGTTAAAGTTTATGAAGTAACTGAATTAATGGGAAGTGCCGGGCAACCTTAGTAGACAGTGGTACCAGTCACACCTATAATTCTTTTTTACAAATTATAAGAATTTGGACATATTGAAAAGGGGGAAAACAGAACAATTCTGAGATTTTGGCAGGTTTTGATGAGATTAGACCTTTCAGGATGACAAGTGGCATAGATACTGAAGTGGACTTGATCCAGGCTAATGCAATGCTGAATGAGTTGTTTTTGTTTTGTTTTTTTACTGCCAATTTATCAGAGGTAGGCAATTAAGAGCTCACACACCTCCGAGTCTGGTAGTGTTTTTGAAGCAGAGATCTCATACCTGTCCAGCGAGACCTATTGTCCTTAGAACAATATTCCCTACTAATCTCACTTGTGATCTGTGTCTATTAGATAGAGGTTCTATTAGTCTGCAGAACGAAATACTAAACAATTTCTGCAGTTTGGCACACAGCAGTATTAGTAGAACGTTTGATATTCTCTGTTCTGTTAGTTTTTTATGTGACACCTATTCACAATTATATTTTATCTGTTTTGGTTGACAGTCTAGCTGCTTTAAAATTAGAGTGCTGTCCTCCAAAATTAAGTTTGTTTGTTTTCTATAGGCTGATAAGTGGGAGCTGAAACAAGTGACAGCCTTACTGATGGCTCAGCAGACAGCCCTGGAAATCATTGTTAATATGTGCTGCAGTGAAGGTATGTAGGCCGCTTTTTCATTGTTACCAAGGCTTCCATTTTTAGTAACATGGCAAATTTAGTTGGACTGTTCTGGGATCTTATCTAACTTGACCTGCTAATCCTCCCATTCTTAAAAGTGAACAAACCATGGATTTGCATCCTTTAATGCCCCTTACTGTACATAAAGAATCTCAAGATATTAATTTCTAATCCTTTTTTCTATGTGTTTGACATTGCAGATTTGAGGTGTATCAGTTTCAAACTTCCCTCTTTGTTGGAGTCCTTCAGCAAAATTGTACGCAATCTGAAGCCAGGTTTCCACTTAAGTTTCACCAGACTTAGCTCTGTTGATTAGGGGTGTGGTTTTTGTTTGTTTTTTGCCGTGACATAGCTGTGCTGTCAGATGCCCTAGTTTCTGCAGTTATATTGGCAAAAAAGTGCTTTTCTGCTGTAGCTTATTTTGCTGGCTGAACACAGGAAAACTGTATCAGCTTTTGCTGGGATAACTGCATCTACAATAAGAAAGTTTTGCCAGGCTTTCAAGTGCAGGCAGGGCCAAAGACTCAACAGATATTCCGTCTTCAGTTAGGGGCTGGGTGCACTGCAGCTCAGGTTTCAGCTTTTTGTGGTGTTGCTATCCAGGCCCACCGTCAAAGAGGGAAATTTGAACCCGATACCACTGATACTTCTAAATTTAAAAAAAAAACGGGGGAGGGGAGAATGTTTTAAAGAGTAATGTAGCAAATGTCTTTTTATGGCTCTGGAGCAGCAACTCTTTTGTTTACTCACTAAATGATAAAATCATCAATGGTTGGTTTTAAAAGAAATGGGACAACACCATTGAAATGTGCATCGTTTATTCTTTGGACCTTCTGTGTGAAGAATCTCTTAGTTTTTCTTATGACTGCAGCAATGCGAGAGAATCATTAGTTTGTTTTTAAATCATGGTTTATATATAATATTCTATTTTTTATCTCCATTATTGCTATAGGACTTGCTATAGCAGCTGCAGTTGAGCATCTCAGTTGCTTTCTTTAGATTTTAAATAATTACAATAACTCTATCTCTGTTTTTGTTAATCTGTGCACCAGACGCTTTTATTTTGCGGATATTAAGAACTTTCCCAGTTGTCTTGCAACTATTTTAAAATGTCAGCTTGAAGTTCATGAAAGTAATTTCAAAAATTAACTGTCTGATAGAGTCTTTTTTAAATAGTACTTCTTGACTTTCATTTTTATTTAATTTGGATGGGGATAAATAAATAACAAAGGCTTTTCTAATCCCTTGTTTTGCTTATGAGAGTTTCCTGGGCAAGCCTGAGAGCAACACCACTAAACTTACTCAAGCCCACCTCTCCTCCCATCCCCTTCCTTTATGTGCATAGATCCACCTCTTCAGTTTTAGGTTTGCTGCTGTTACTGATAAACACTCTTCTTGGGGAAGAATATGTGGATAAACTCCCCCTAGAGCAATGCATGAATGTGATGATACTAACCACCAACAAAAGAGAAACTGATTTATGCATGAACTTCTGTGCAAATATACCTAGTACATTGGAAAAAAATAGATTTTTTTTCATTAATTTTTTGTTCTAGTAAACTTAATGGTTATTTGCAGGAATAGTAGGTACAACATTTTCAGCTGGAAGTGTGGTTTTCAGGTTGATAATGGCTCTTTAAGAATAACTTACAAAAACCTCTTCCCCCCCCCCCGGCTACTCTCCTCTCCTCCCCACCCCACCCCACCCCACCCAGTTCTTTATGTCCCAGGACATTCAGTGCTATTAAGGCTTTGATCCTACATTTGGATCTGTACGGAGTGTGCAGGAAGGTGGCTCTTGAGCAGAATCCTGGACCGTGAATAGGATTCCATGAGCACCTGGATCCACTTGCAGGATTGGAGCCTCAGTTTGTTACAGTAGATCGATCTTCTGCTGTGCAATCACATTCTTGTTAAGGAGCTATCTTCTTCATCTTGCATTGGCTTTCTTATTCTCTTTTGTTTTGTTCCATTTGTCCTTTAGTGTCTTTGCATCCTAGACTTGTGGAATGCAACTTCAAAAGTGGGAGGAGAGGCAGCTTTGTACTGTGCTGATAATAGGAATTATATGCGCACAATGTGGTTTGTGCAAGTATTTCACAGGGCTCTATGTACATGAAGCTTCTTTTGAAAACAGGCTGCTTTACTTTTAAAAGGGGGAGGGAGGAATTTTTTTTTTTCTGTTTTGACTTCAGCAGTTAGTCTGTCTCTTTTTTTCAATACTAGTTTATTAGTCATTCTTTTGACAGTTAATAAAATAATCAAATAACTGAGGAGTCTTCAACATGAATATTAAAATAAGTAGCTGAAACTTTTAATCTCTCATACTACTGCTCCTGACCATAACGTAAATTTGATCCCCAAGCTACCCACATTTAGGTGATAACTTCTTAAGTAAATCTTGCTGGTTCTGATGAAAACCCTACTAACACCATATATTCCCTTTGGTAATTTCTACTATGTGAGAAAATCTGCACCTAATAAATGAAGGTCTTTTTAAACTGAATATCTCATCTAATGAACAGCAATTCATAAGATTTCCTCATTTAATTAGAAAATCTCTTGTGGGTAGCTGCATATGCTGCTGTTTGTTTACTCAGTATAAAATACAAACCCCTTGCATTACTACAGTACTATCCAGTCCATGATTAGACGGAAATAAGGTCTGTAGGAATTAAGAGGATTCCAGAGACAGGTGTTCATTTAATTTTCAGGTTGCTTAGGGACTAAGATATTTTGATTTCCGAACTTCAGCCAGTGTACTGAATTCAGACATACCCTGCTTACCAGGCATGAGACAGACTCCACACCCCAGGTCCTGGCTTCCTTTCAAGGGGGCATAAGGCAGGGAGCAGGAGTCATCAGGTGGGGCTGCAAATGTGGGTTTGACTGGGAATCATCTGTAATGAGGAAATATATAAATATATTGTTATATATGTATATATGTAAATATATTCCTTGCCCTCTACAGATGCAGTCTTGGAATGAATAAAAATATACCAAACTCAGCATTCTGTTCCATCCTGTAGTACTTGATAAATTGAATAAGCTTAACCTAAACATGAGCCTTTTATTAAAATAATTCATATGATATTGGTTTAAAGTGTCTTGCACAAGGCTGTAGGCTTGAAATGTACTAGAGCACTAGTTCCTAGAGACTATCATGTAAAATTTTTCTGGAGTTAAGCTGGGCATCAGACACTAGTTTGCACACTAGATAATTCAGGAGTTGGGTTGTCTAGTTTGTGCGTGACTTCAGATTTCATTTTTAAATCTATGTTCTATTCTCAGATCCCTCTGATGACGAATGGGAAGAACTCTCCAGCAGTGATGAGAGTGATCTGTTTATGGAGAATTCCTATGATGAGGGCAGTGGGCAGCCCATGTCACCCCTTTGCCTCTCTGCTGAGGTTCATGCAGCACTCATGAACAACCTCATTCCAAAGAAGGTAGAACTGCTGTATATCATCTGATCACAACTCAAATTCAGTCTTTTCACTGTTTGATTTAGACCCTAGTTTAGACCAACAAATTATTCTAATCCAACTATAGTACAGGAAGATTTATCTTTGATTAACCTTTAGCGTTTTTTAAAAATCCTAGATATGTAGCATCATTCATGCAAGCTGACTTAACTTAAATAATTCTGTGGTGTAAATGAGACTAAAAAATTCCTCCAGTATGTCAGGAATGAAGTCAGATATTGGGCTTTTCTGAATCGGTGCAGGATTTTCCAAGTTGGATATATTAAGGGTGACCTGCATAGAGAAAATGGAAATTGTACAAGCCATGGGAATAAATGCCAGTTTTCACTCCTATCCAGGCTGGGGGAGAATGCCAGAGAGCAAATTGAAATAAATACAAACGTCTCCCCCTCCCCCTCTTAAATTGTTAATTTCTATAGTCTACGTGCCAATTCTGATTTTGCTGTTGAGTCCCCAGAACTCATCTTAGTCGGATTTCACAGGCATCAGAAAATATGAAACATTCATTTTTAAAGTGACTATAATAAAGATTTTCTTAAACATTGTACACAGTCCCTGTGTCTACGCACTTGGAGGCTCTCTGCTGCATCAATGCTTAGATCGATTCTCCAGCATGACTGTTCTGGAACCTCAACAATTAGCCTTTAACTAGTGAGAAGATTTCTATCTGAGCTGTAAGAGAGGCAAAATAAACCGTCTGTGCTGACTACCCTTCACAGCCTATATAGAGACAAGGTGGGTGAGGTAATATGTTTTATTGAACCATCTTCGGTAGGTGAAAGAGAAAAGCTTTTAAGCCTCACCTGAAGCTGGAGGTCGCCTGAAGAAGAGTTCCGTGGAACTTGAAAGCTTGTCTATTTCACCAACAGAAGTTGGTCCAATAAAAGATATTACCTCACCCATCTTGTGTGTGTCTTCCTGGGTCAAACGTAGCTACAACAACACTGAAAACTTCATAGCCTAGTCACATCATATAACATTCTTTCTAGTCTACTAATCGCTCAAGAGGATGTTAAACAGTGGTTGTTAAAGGTAGACATTTTTAATCCAGCAGTTCCAGATAACTAGCACCTAAAAGTTTTAAAGGAGGTAGCTGAGGAGCTTGCAGAACCATTAACATTGATTTTAGGTCTTGGAATGCTGGGGAAGTTCCAGAAGACTGGAAGAAAGCTAACTTTGTGATTTAAGAACATAAGTACGGCCATACTGGGTCAGACCAATGATCCATCTAGCCCAGTATCCTGTCTTCCGACAGTGGCCAATGCCAAGTGCTTCAGAAGAAATGAACAGAACAGGTAATCATCAAGTGATGCATTCCCCACTTCTGACAAACAGAGGCTAGGGACACTTCAGAGCATGGTTTTGCATCCCTGCCCATCGTGGCTAATAGCCATTAATGCACCTATCCTCCATGAACCTATCTAGTTCTTTTTGAACCTTGTTATAATCTTGGCCTTCACAACATCCTCTGGCAAGGAGTTCCACAGGTTGACTGTGTAGAAATACTTCCTTTTGTTCATTTTAAACCTGCTTCCTAATTTTTGTTTTGGTGACCTCTAGTTCTTGTGTGATGAAAGAGAGTAAATAACACTTTCTTATTTACTTTCTCCACATCAGTCATGCTTTTGTAGCCCTCTATCATATCCCCCCTTAGTCGTCTCTTTTCCAAGCTGAAAAGTCCCAGTCTTATTAATCTCTCCTCATATGGAAGCTGTTCCATACCCCTAATTGTTTTTGTTGCCCTTTTCTGTACCTTTTCCAATTCCAATATATCATTTTTGAGATGGGGCGACCAGATCTGCTCGCAGTATTGAAGATGTGCCAAATACGGTGCCAGTATTTAAAAAGGGTAAATGGGACATTCTAGGTAATTATTGGCCACTCAGTCTGACATTGATTCTGGGCAAGATAATGGAGTGGATGATATGGGTCAATTAAAAAAGAATTAAAGGAGGGTGATATAATTCATGCTAATCAACATGGGTTTATGGCAAATAGATCCTGTGCTACTAACTTGATATCTTTTATGGATGAGATTGCAAGTTTGGTTGATAAAGGTAACTGTGTTGCCGTAATAGACTTTTGTAAGGCATTTGATTTGGTACTATATAACATTTTGTTTTAAAATTAAAACAATATAAAATTAACATGGTACATATTAAATGCAGTGGAAGCTGGCTAACTGATAGGTCTCAAAATATAATGGTAAATGGGGAATCGTTATTGAGCGGGTATGTTTCTAGTGGGGTCGTGCAGGGATCGATTCTTGGTCCTAAACTATTTTACATTTTTATTAATAGCCTGGAAGAAAACATAAAATCACTGAAAGTTTTCAGGTGACCCAAAAATTGGGGGAGTGGTAAATAATGAAGATGACAAATCGCTGATAGAGAGCAATCTGGATTGCTTGGTAAACTGGGCGCAAGCAAGCAATTAACATTTTAGTACGGCTAAATGTAAATGTATACGTCTAGTAACAAAGAATGTAAGCCATACTTACAGGATGGGGGACTCTATTGGGAAGCAATGACTGAAAAAAGATTTGGAGGTTGTGGTGGATAATCAGTTGAACATGAGCTCCCAATGTGACCTTGTGGCCAAAAAGGCTAGTGCAGTCCTTGGATGCATAAATGGGAATCTCAAGTAGAAGCAGAGAGGTTATTTTACCGCTGTATTTGGCATTGGTGTGATTGTACTGTCATACTATGTCCACAATTCCAGAAGGATGTTGATAAATTGGAAAGGGTTAAGAGAAGGGGCACAAGAATGATTAAAGGTTTTGAAAACATGCCTTGTGTAGTGATAGACTCAAAGAGCTCAATCTATTTAGTTTAAAAAAGACGAGGTTAAGGGATGACTAGATTACAGTTTATAAGTACCTACGTGGGAATCAAATATTTGATCATGGGCTCTTCAGCCTAGCAGAGAAAGACATAACCCGTTCCCATGACTGGAAGATGAAGCTAGACAAATTCAGACTGGAAATAAGGAATAAATTTTTACGTATAGTTTATCAACCAGTGGAACAATTTACCAAGGGTCTTGGTGGATTCTCCATCCCTGGCAATTTAAAAATCATGATTGGATGTTTTTCTGAAAGATAAGCTCTGGGAATTATTTTAGGGAAGTTCAGTGGCCTGTTAACAGGAAGTCAGATGATGATCATGGTGATCCTTTCTGCCCTTGGAAGCTATGAATCTAGTTATTTTTATTCCTACCCTTCCCTGCCCCAATCTCAGCACCGGTTTCTGTGGTTAGGACAATTTTTGCTTTTGCTCTCTAGGCCACTTTAACAGAAGCAGAGCCATGACTCTTACTGTTTATTTTAAAATATACGTACATATACGTGGATCCTTCTCAAAAATACACCGTATTTTGTTAACAGGTTAAGAGATTTGGGTTGTTAAAACTTGTTTCAAATTCATCTTTACAACTGATGCATCCCAGGAAAAATAACTTTAATCCTCCAGTACTTAAAAGGACACCAACTTAAAATATCATGTTCCTGGAAAAATATTTCACCTGCTACTTTTACAAGTAACAACTCAGATAACTGTAACTGGCAGCATGAGAAAAATATTCGTTTTAGTTTGTTTGCTTTATTTGACAGTGTTTTGGGGTTTTTTTTGCTTAGTCACTCTTGCTTTTTCTGTGTAAAGTCAGGTGAGTTTCCTCTGGGTGTATAGGTTTTTCATGCAGTGACAGGGAAGAGGAAAACATTTTTTAAAATAAGAAAATGGGACTGTAAAATAACAAAAATTCAAAGGGGAACTTCAAGTTAGGTGTAAAATCTGAGACAAGTTTGAGTACATTTAAAAAAAAAATTGACTGATTTCACATTGAAGGTGTGTTCCTTTGTAATAAAAAGATCAAACTTCCAAACATTTTGTTCAGTGATAGTATGTACTATGAAGTCATATTGGGAACTCTGCCATTAGGGATTGGTGTTAACATAAAGATGCTTCATCTAACTGTGTCGGTGAAGTAGTCTGATTTCTTTCAGACAAGGATCCAGAATGACACTGGAGGATCTGAGTAACATCTGTTTTTTGGGTTTTTTTAAGCCTTTCCTGTCATTCTTTGATAGTCTGATTTGCTCCCTCCTTGCTACAGAGTTCTTTGTGTGAATAACCAGAGAACCCTCCAGAGATCTTCCTGTTGATCTTTCTGCCTTTTCAGCTGCGGGAATCTTACCTCAACTTTTTAACCTTAAAAACTTGGTATGAGGGATTGGCAAAAGTTATGGGTTGTTTATTTGTAAAGTGCCTTGCTCATTCTTAATTGTGAGTTGCCAAGGTAACATGCCTCATCTTGTTGTAGTAGTAGTAGTTTGGCAGTGTGCTAGAATTGAGAACAAAGCGGGTGTCTACATAAGATAAACTGTGTACTCTGTCAAACTGAACCTAAAATATCTGGCAAGATCCGTGGATTCTGCAGCATTGTGGAAATTATGCAGCATATTTATTTTAAATTGTTTAAAGAGGTTTTTGATTAAATATGGAAACAAGTAATTTATAATGTAATTTAATATAAAAAATATTTATATTATGCGAAACCCAGGGCATAACTTCATTGTAGAAGTTGTCAGGAGAGAAGCTGGAGATTCTGGGAGTTGAGTGAATCATGGTTGGAGTTTTTGACATCTGGGGAAGCGCTGGAGGTCATTTGGGATTGTGGGATAAATATGTAGGTTAATGTTTCTGCTGAGTGATCAACAAAGAAATACACATATTGAATCTATTTCCCTAAGTTAAGTATCCTCTCACCTTCTTGTCAACTGTCTAAATGGGCCATCTTGATTATCACTGCAAAAGTATTTTTCTTCCTGCTGATAATAGCTCATCTTAATTAATTAGCCTCTTACACTCTGTATGGCAACTTCCACCTTCTCTGTATGTATATATGTATCTCCTTACTCTATGTTCCAATCTATGCATCCAATGAAGTGGGCTGTAGTCAACGAAAGCTTATGCTGTAATAAATTTGTTAATCTCTAAGGTGCCACAAGTACTCCTGTTCTTTTTGCGGATACAGACTAACATGACTGCTTCTCTGAAAGAAATAGCTAACATTAAACTGTCCTTCACCCCGAAAAAACCTGTTGCTGAACTTTTTTTTTCCAGATTCTTGAAAAAACAGCTTTTCCGAACAGCGTTGCTGTAGACATCTGTATGCACAGTCCATCTTGGAAGCCATTAATTAGAAAGTAGGAATTTCTTTGACTTTTTTACATTTTCAGTGTATTAATGTAACACTAGATATTCAGTTTCAAGATCTTTTGTACCACAAACATTGATATTTTGTGTGGTTCATCTTGGGTCACCCTAGAGAACTGGACCTTACAAGTCTGCTACATTGTTTTAATAACAAGATACAAATATTTACATGTAGATACTTTGTGATCCCCAGGTAAATTATACCCCACCTCAACATTGCATAATTAAATTAAAATTCTTTGTTTATATTGATAGTTTTTTAATTAATAGAGCCTCAATAGGCATATTTCTTTTATTTACTTTGTTCCAGAATGAACACAGTACAGTGCAGAGCTCTAATGTGTCTCCATAGCATTTTGTTCGTATCAGATGTGGATTGTCTTGGAGGAGCTTCAACACTTCAGTCACTTGCACAGCACCTCTCCCAGCTAGTTTTTTCTCAACCAGGTAAGTTTAAGGCCATAGTGATAAAGAAACTTAACTCAGAAGAGTTTGATTGCTTCTATTATAAATACATTTTATACATAGCATTTAATTTAATACTAGTTTATTACTAATCCCCTCCGCACTTCTTTCCAAATGCAAGAAAACCTGATGTTGGGAATATGCTGCCATGCACCAAAGCTATCTAAACCCCACGTAATCTATTTACCCAGGAAAGCTCTGATCAAATAAAGTTTTTGGAGTGTGTAGTATATGCAAGCACTAAAATATAAAGTGACTTAACCTGTGAGGGAGCCCCATCCTAACGTGAAACCACATCATCTGTATTTGGTCATCACTACCTGTGATGGTGACAGTTTTTTCCATTGATCACATAAGGCAAGCTATTGTCAGGGAGAACAGGACTTCTCCCGAGTATGTCTGAACAAATCTGAATTTGCGAGAATTCACTTCTCTGAAATGACATGTCACCAGCATTATAATTCAGGTTAGGCACCACAGGAAGCTAGTCCCAAAGTGATTTCCAAAGCTGAAACAAACTCTAGTATTTGCATACTTATCAAAATAGGAAATATAACAGGCCTCTCTTTCTCCAGGGCATAAGTTATGTGTGTATTTTTTGTGTACCACTCTTGAAAATGTATATCTCTAATAAATTTAATCATCTGCCCCAAACATTTTACGTTTAGGACTAAACATCAAAGCTGCTTATCAAATTTCCTGGAATGATGATGATTTAATTTGAATGAAGATGATAAACCTGTTGGACAATGTTCTTTTAAAACAGCACTGTTGTGGAGTAGCAAACTTATCCCTGTCTCTAAAAAGCTTCTGTGTTAATTCCACTGAGAGATATTGTGAAGATTTTCCAGTTACTAATGCTGCTTTCAGATTGAGAGGTGACCAGCCGATAAGCAAGCATGCTGGAAATTAATAGTTTAAGGGCCCATCTACACTACAAGAACAACATTAGCCCATGATTCTCTGCTGTGGATAAGAGTCTCTGATGACAGATGCTCCTAGCTGTAGCAGATAATCATGCTAACACACAATTATTGTTGACAGGCCTAGAAACACTGTAGTGAATTATGTGGACTACTGGTATAAGTAGCTGTTCAAAGCTCTAGTCTCCTAACTGGGATAGGAATCTGTAAGGTGCCACAGCAGGTTTTTACTCTTGCAAAAGCCTGTAAATAGCAACAAAAGCACATTAGGGGAGAATGAAAAGTGTTAAAATACAGAACAATATGCACGCAAGAAGATGGTTGGTATTGGGGAACAGTTGAATATTCAAAATTTTGTGGGCACAGTTTGAGTCTTAGGTTTCCAGGGTTTACTGCATGCCAGGGGGAAACTAACAGGTGAACAAACGTGTTCTGTGCGTTAACTGGGGAGATATTAATATTCTGGGTGCATGTTGGAGCTCAGAGTCCCAGGGAAAAGACTGGATGTCTTATAAATCTGCTTAAGAGAGCTAGGAATTGAGTTTTAAAATACGCCCTTAGCTCCTTTGCAGTGCTCCTCTTAGTGCTCCAGTGGGGCTTATGATCTGAAATATTGTTGTGGGACACTTGTGCTAAATTTTCAGTTTGGCCTTAAATAGGCCTCTCTTTTTGCGTGCATAATTGTACACCTATATTTTATGTCACTTAGAAGTTCTAGTCCTGGATTGTTTGGGAAAACTAGGACTTTAGACATCTGTGGCATAAGTTGTAGGTACAAATACACTTCTACCCCGATATAACACGGTCCTCGGGAGACAAAAAATCTCACCGCGTTATAGGTGAGACTGCGTTATATGGAACTTGCTTTGGCCCCACCTGTTCTTTGTTCCCTGACCGCCCTCTCCAGAGACCCCCATCCCTAATCACCCCCAGGACCCGATCGTACCCCCCCATCCCCTGACTGCTCCAACCCCTATCCACACCTCCTGCCCCGTGACAGGCACTCACCGGCAGCCCCGGGAAGCAGAGCAACACGGCCCCAGCCCACTCCACTCCGCCACGTCCCAGCCGTGGCGCTCCGCTTCCTGCCACTGGTGAGCGCGGGGAGGTTGGGGAAAGGACGCCCTCCGCACTCACCGGCAGCGGGAAGCGGAGCGACGCAGCCCCAGCCTGCTCCGTTTTCCTTGCCCCAGCCATGTCACTGCGGGGGAGGGGGCAGTTGGGGAAAGGTCCCGCATTCACCTGTGGTGGGAAGCGGAGCGCCACACTGGGAACTGGCGGAGTGGAGCTGGCTTGGGCCAGGCTGCTCCGCTTCCGCTGCTACCGGTGAGTGTGGGGGGAATCCCTTCCCCCAAGCCCCCTCCCCTGAGCGACACGGCTGGGGCCGGGGCGAGGGAAGCAGAGCAGGCTACTCCCAGCCCTCGGGTAATCTTCCGGGCCACTCAAAAGTGCCCCCTCCCTCCCATAGCTCCTGCCTCCCAGGCCCTGGGGGGAGAGCCCCTGACCGCCCCCAAGACCTCTGCCCCTTATCCAACGTCCCGGCCCGGAACCCTTAACACACTGCTCAGAGCAGCGTGTTGGAGCTTTACCGCGTTGTATGCGAACCCGCGTTATATCGGGTTGCGTTATACCGGGGTAGAGGTGTATGAACATGAAATTGTTGGCAGTTTCCACCTACAAAGCTAGAGGCCCAGTTTCTGAAAATCTAGGTTTTAACATAGAGCAGCACCAATAGATGTGGAATAGAAGGAAATTTTTCTCTGCTCTCAGTGCAGAAAGTCTTTAAAATGATTTGAAGTTTGTTCTGACTCTTTGGCTTTGTGTTTATTTTTGAACAGAATTTCCTACACACACTGAATTCCTGGAAGCCATAACTAGTGCTATGAGGGCTCTCTTGCAAACAATGGCATCAAAGAATATATCTCAGGTGAGAGATTTTTCTACCAAATGTTGGGCATTCTGGTAGATTGAGGTACAGTAAATTTACATCAGATTGTACTTGAATGGTTTTGAAAACAAACCAATCTTTAAAGAGTGCTAGATTCTTGTAACTTGATGTTTAATGCTTTAAGCATTGTGACAATGCTTATTAACACTGCTGGAATTGTAGGTTTAACAAAATTCATCCTAATTTTTCTCATAGATAAATAAGGTTTGCTGAAAATAATATGCTCCTGCAGCAGGGGTAGGCAAACTTTTAGGCCTGAGGGCCACATCTGGGTATGGAAATTGTATGGTGGGCTATGAATGCTCACAAAATTGGGAGGTGGGGAGAGGATGAGGAGATTAGGGTGCGGGAGGAGGCTCTGGTCTTGGGCAGGAGGTTGGAGTGCGGGGGAGGCGGGCGGATGAGGGCTCCAGCTGGAGGTGCAGGCTTTGATGTGGGGCCATGGATGAGGGGTTTGGAGTACAGGAGGGGGCTCTGGGCTGGGATTGAGGGTTTTGGAGAGCAGGAGGGAGATCAGGGTTGGGGATCAGGGGTGCAGGCTTCAGGTGGCCATACCTCAAGCAGCTCCCAGAAGCAGCGGCATGTCCCCCCGTTGGCTCCTATGCTGAGGCGCAGCCAGGTGGGTGTGCGTGTTGGCCTGTCTGCAGGCGCTGCCCCCACAGTTCTCATTGGCCATGGTTCCCAGCCTATGGGAGCTGTGGGGGTGGGGGCGGTATGCGGAGCCCTCTGGCTACCCCTGTGTGTAGGAGCCGGAGGGGGGACATGCCGGCCGCTTCCCAGGAGCCGCACGGAGCCACGGCACGTGCGGAGCAGGGCAAGCCCCCGACCCAGCTTCCCAGCAGGACCTCGAGGACTGGATTAAAAGGTCTTGATGGGCCGGATGTGGACCCTGGGCCATAGTTTGCCCACCCCTGTCCTAGAAGAAACCTTTCACGCTAATTCTGAGCCTGGTGGTTATTTCATATACATATTTAAAGAAAAACAGTTGGGCTAACTTTTTCAAAAACAAATGTAAAACCGAAGCTGTATCTGTCTGTGCAGCAGCCACAGTTTTTAATTTTTGTGTGCTAAACTACCAAGGCTAGTGGTGGATTCTTTCTTGCTTGATAGCTTCAAGGCTGTATGCCTTTCTAAAAGATGTACTTTAACCGTACAAGTTATTGGTTCATTATAGCGGTTACTGGGGGAAATGTGATATTCTTGTCAGACTAGATGACTTAATGGTCCTTTCTGGCTTTAAATGCTATGAATTTATGAATAAAGAGTTTCTGTAATGTTTATTAATGGCTTAGAAGGAGTTATTCAAATATTTCAGGTAAATATGTGGCTTTTGGTTTAGGGCTTTTTACCTACAGAGACATGACAATGAGTCTCGAGCCTTTCTGGAGGAAACTCCTGAAGGAGTAAAAGGATAGTTTAAAAATCTCCATGCTGATCCCATCTTCAGTCTTAACTTTTTTCATAATATACTGATGCTACTTATCTGCTATAGGTTTGTCTGTCTTATATAGACGCAAATGACCTAAAGATTTTTCTTTGAAATAGTGTTTCTCTGGAAATTTAAATTTGTCTGACATTTACTTTTCTTCCCTTTTTTTTAAATAGTGTATGACTCCTGAGCAGCTGATGACTTTATGTGAAGCAGGTATTCATAGCAGTAATATCAGTGTTAGAGTAAATGTAGTTAGCATCCTGGGAATTGCTGGCAGCGTGCTGGCAAAAGTAGAAGATACAGCTGAAACACTAAAGGTAAAAAATACCTTGGTAGCAACCCCTAAACTGCTTTAGTGGAAATTACTTGCCATTGTTTTATAATGCCATGTTTTTAAAAATAAGTATCTCTTTTCAGATGATTGGTAAATTTCTTCTTGAGGTTGCTATGAAGGATTCTTCTCTTGTGGTAGCTGGAGAAGCTCTGGATGCTCTCTTTGATGTTTTTGCAGATGGGAAAGAGGCTGAAAAAGCAGCAGTTCAGATTAAATTGCTCCCTGCACTGAAAGAATTCCAGCCAGTCTTCAAAATGAGGGTAGGCATCTCACAAATAGTAACCAGTCCAAGGCCTCAAAACACAGTGCAAGTTAACACTTGAGATTAGTTTAGCTGCTTGTACTACCAGGAATTTTATGTGAAATATGCCCACATGATTTTAAACAATTCAGTGCATAGAAGAGAGCACAAAAACAAACCTCACTTACTGTTAGTATGTTTTAGATGGAAAGAAGAGTTCCTTTCTTGACCATCAATTTAACCAGGGGTATAAAGAAATAATCCCATATTTACTACGAGGCACCTTTGGTGTCTAAGTTATTGTCGATCTTTTTCTGAAATTCTGGTAAGTTGATTCTGCCAATTCCTCCATGGGTAGAGAGGGCCAAACATGGTTAACCTTTAGAGAGGAGAGAGGAAATCCTCTTCTGAAACTAGTTTGACTTCTTGTTTTAATTTGCATGGGTGTCCAGATGTGTATATATTTATCCTGTTGCTGCTTAGTTAAGATAGTCTTAACCAGAATCCTTTACTTGTAAGTGAAATTATACAAATGAAACTTCCGATCTCTCAAATTATTATTTTTTTCCTTTAAAAGGGGGTAAATTTTCAAAGCATTGTGTTACTTTAGCCAGGTGACACCCAGTAGGCTAAAAGCTCCAATATACTTTTAAAATAGATACCTTTTTATTTCTATAGTTTATTGCTGGATGGCCTAATATCTTTTAGCCCATCATTCTAGGGCACAACAAATTCGCGGCTGTCATACTCCACCAATTGACCCTTCATTAAATGTGTGGGTGTTCTGCACTTCATTTTATTTCTGAGTGCAGTGCTAGGTGTTTTCCCTAAAATATCTACAGAGGATAAATACATGCTTATACATAAATACAGATTTAACTCTGAAGTCGGATACCAATAATAGTACTGGTCAGATATCTGGCAATGATGTGCTGTGAATTTACTGTTTTTGAATAATTGAAAGGCAGGAGCATCATATCCTGCCAGAGGGTATCAGAGGAGTGCTTGGCTGTCCTAATCTGAAAAGCTGCCTTCTCAATTATGGGGGGGTGTGTGTGTATAATTTTTTTTTTTTATTGCAGATGCGGAAAGAAGGAAAAGGACAGTACAGTACAGATCAGTTGTGTGTTCTTGACAATGTGAAAATGAATTTGAGAAGATTCATTGCCTATCAAGAGAAATTAGGGGGGGAAAAGACTACTTGAAACAGACTTTAAATTAAGGTTTTCTTTATTGATTGTCAAATATGTAAGTTTTGAATTCTAGGATTTTGGGGAGAGGGAGTTGTTTTTATGTTAACATTGCATTTCTTACATTATGTATATTTTATACTCTCTGGGAAGATGCAATATTAAAGCTGGATTCAGCATATTAAAGTATTGCATTACTTTGAAATTTCATGTTAATGCTTGTAAGAAATGGTGTTGCAATCTTGAGATATGTAAATACAGTTTACTCTCATTGTGTGGAAACCTTCATATACCCTGGCACAAAATTATACCACAAGGAATTAGTTAAAAAAATAAAATCACAGTTACCTACAAAGTTGAGAAAACCCATAAAAAGCCGAGATTTTTTTTTCAGATGATCTAAGTAGCGGCTAAATGCCTAAGAAAGTTAATGTGTACTGTCAGCTGTGTTCAAAATTGAAAGGGCAGCTTTGGCAAGTTTCCTGAGCAAAGTATGATAAGTACATAGATTGTGATGAGCATTTGGACTTTTTTTTGTCCTCCGAGGCTTATCAAAGAAGCAGCTATGTCAAATTCACTTTCATCCAGCATAATAAATTCTTATATGACAGGTAATTATTGTGGAAGTTAGTTTAGAAGAAACCCGCAAAAGATATTTGGCCTGATTTTTACTTCATTTTGTGGATGTTCAGCTTTCTGAAAATCAGTTCAATAGGCTTTACTTCCCTTCTGTAGATCCTACATTAAGGTAAAGTTTGGATTCGGGAAAGTAATACACCTAATAAAAATACAGCTATTTTTGTACTGAAATGTGATATAAAAAAGATTTTTATAAAAATTGTTGAACTGATATCTACTCAAATGTGTTTGTTGGAGATTTTAAACTGAAATGCCTGTAAAATACATTACCTATTTTTGAAGAAGTGTCACTGATTATGGATGCATAAAGACAAAGATGGACTTTTATATATGAAAATTTTTTATTAATTTCTTCAAATGTATTTGTTTAATTCATGAAAACGAAAGTATTTCAAATACATGATGTAGAAAAATAAGTTTAGGGGATGTATGTGTGTGTGGCTTTGGAGAACTGGGAATGCAGACATTACATCTAAAAACCAATCAGTTTTATTCATTATGTGAGGTGGGGCAAGATTCAAAGACCAATAAAATTGGGAAGAATTGAACACTTTAAAGATGTCAAATATTGTATAAAATTTTTGGAGGGTGGGGGGGTATTTTTAGAGCTTGCCTGTTAAGCCTTGTTGAATGATTGAAACGGAATATTTGAATACTTTAGTGTTCTGATGCTATTGTGCCAGTCCACAGAGATTTTAGTAGCTAACACTAAAATGGATTCTTCTAAATACTAAATATTTTAACTCTAATGATCAGATTTTTACCCCTGTCAGCCGAGGAGTTTTTACCAGATTCCAGGAATGGATGTATTTTGCTTTATTGTTCAGTGTCCTAGTCCCAGTGAGGAGAAGAAAAAATATATTAATTTCTCTGGAAGAGGAGATTTTATTAATGGCTTCTGTGTGGTTTTCTTTTTTGGACAATGTTGAGTTTGTCCACAGGAATGATTTGTATATTTACAAAGTGTGAACTAGCAGACTTTTCTTAATAAAATATTTTTTGCAGTAAAAGTTAGAGAAATTAGTGTTGAAAAATTAACTTGGTGGTATTCTTCAAGAATGCTTTAGTTCAAACAGGAATTAATTCGGGAAAGACCTGTGTTATGCAGGTCATCATTCTGCATCCTACAACTCAGATACCTCTGTGCTAGTCCCCTCCTGTCTGCAGTTTCTGCAGGCAGTGAGAAGCGGTAGCACAACCCATGCTATCCATGCCCCTTCTCCAGCCTTCTGCCAGATCTTCTGCTTCTGCAAAAGCAGTCAAGTAAGTGCCTGTTCACTTGGCTCTTGATCTTTCTTTCCATTTTGTTTGGCAGTAGCATGCAGCCTTTCTTTCTTCTCTCTCTTCTGATTCAGATATTGAGCTGTGCAAATATGGAGCTAAATCCAAGCAGTGTTCTGTTTGTGAGGGCAGCTTTTAAAGGCTCTTTGGAAAACTAATTATGCCCTGCCTGTTCTCAGCCAGTTGACACTTGCACTGAATTGGGTAGGCATGTTGGGTATTGTCTCCTCTCCCTCCCCCCCTCCACTCAAGAAGCCATGACTTCAGCACAGAAAAGCCCAATCTGGAGACTTTGAGCAGAACAAAAAGGAAAAGAAAAGATATAATAAAAACTAAAAGATATTTTTCCTCTGACTCTGACACCTTATCCCCTACTGAGGAAGGGGAGCTCTTGGGTTCAGATTCTGAGTAGGACATTCAAAAGATGCAACGAAAGTTTTTTTCCCCCTGAGATCATAGAATCCTAGGGATAGAAGGGACTGCAAAGGTCATCTAGTCTAACCTTCCTGTTTGAAACCACGTGCATCCACAGTGTAGATCCAGCCTGAGCAGGCACTAGAGGACAAGCCCAAAGGCAGATACCTACCTTGTAAATCCTTGCTTGAGACAGAAATCCTGCTGCACCCATCCTTTGTGGATGTAATCAGAGAGGAATGGGAAACCCGGATAAGAGTAAATGCATAAGCAGGCATGCACTTAGATATTACAAGTTGCAAGAGCGAAAAAATGCCATTATAAGCATGCCAAAGGTCAATGCTGTAGTGGTATCTCTAGCAAAATATAGGGTAATCCCATTTGAAAGGGATTCTTTCCCAAAAATCCAACTGATAGAAATGTGGAAGCCACTGTCAGAATGGTCTTTTCAGCTTCTTTGGCCATCCATAGAGCATCCCTGATGGCTACGTTCTTTGCAAAAGCCAGTGTCCTGGCTTGATACCCCTAAAGCCATGAAGGACAGAGACTATCCTGATTTTCTGTCTACACTTAAGAAAATTTCTCTAGCAACAGCTTTTAGAGGCAGATGCCACAATGCATGCAATGTGATTTTTCATCCAGAGCCATGGATACAACTCATCAACCAAATGCAACATCTGGCTTTGCTCCTGGAAGGTTGATGTTTGCTCCAACAAATTCTGTGATCATCTAAATTCACAGGCTTTCTCCTCTTTGGATAAAAACTAGACAAAATAGTGGCAGAAAGAGCTGCTAAACTGAAACAGTCGTTCCCCTCCCCTTCCCACTCACTACTTTGAGAAGGGACGACAAACCCAGCAACAGACAAAGATGCTCCTTCCGTCTGCCTCACAAATGTACCAGAGGAAAGAGAGCAGGTATACTGGGGAAATCCCTGGAACTGGGGATCAAGTGAAAAATCCAGAGTGGATCCACCGTCTCTTAAGAGCCCACTATGACAACAAACGATCATGCCTCCTCCCAGGCCTGAATCTAGGAGGTGGAGTTTCCCACTTCTCAGGGCAGGTCTACACTAGCAGCGCTACATTGGTGCAGCTGCACCGCTGAAGCACATCTGGTGAAGACACTCTATGCTGACGGGAGAGCACTTTCCCGTCAGCATAAATACTCCACCTCCACAAGAGGCAGAAGCTATGTCAGCAGGAGAGTGTCTCCTGCCAGCATAGTGCCAGTGTGGACAGCACTTCGGTCGCTTTAACTTGGATCGCTCAGGTGGGTGTCTTTTTCAGACCCCTGAGCGACATAAGTTAGATTGACTTAAGTGGTAGCATAGACCTGCCATAAGGAGAATGGTCTCAGTCAACCACAGACAGGTGGCTGAGGGAGGTAGTGAGTTGTAAATACTCCCTTGAACTCAGGGCCCTGTGCTATTTCTCTTTCATCCAATCCCCTTTCTTGAGTGACCCCATTCAATGTGAGTTGGTGTTAAACAAAATCTCGCATCCTTTTCATAACACAAGAACTAGAGGTCACCAAATGAAATTAATATGCAGTAGGTTTAAAACAAAGGAAGTATTTTTTCTCACAACACACAGTCAACCTGCGGAACTCCTTGCCAGGGGATGTTGTAAAGGCCAAGACTATAACAGCGTTCAAAAAGAACTAGGTAAGTTCATGGAGGATAGGTCCATCAATGGCTATTAGGATGGGCAGAGATGGTGTCCCTATCCTCTGTTTGCCAGAAGCTGGGAATGGATGATGGATCACTTCATGATACCTGCTCTGTTCATTCCCTCTGGGGCACCTGGCATTGGCCACTGTCGGGACACAGGATACTGGGCTAGATGGACCTTTGGTCTGACCCAGCATGGCCGTTCTTCTGTTCTTATCTCCTGAACATAGGAGCAATAGTAAGGATTCCTTCAGAAGAAAGATTCTTAGGACTGCTTCATTTTCTTCATTGTCCAGAAGCAAATAGGGGGTGATGGGTATCAGAGCCATCCTGGATCTCAAATGGCTCAACAACTAGATGAAGAAAATGGGATGGAGAGACTAGCATCCCTGTCCCAAGGGACTTCCTCATTTCTGTGGACTTAGCAGATGCATATCTCCACATTCCCATAAAATCATGCCACCACAGACAGCTCAGATTTGCATATGGCACAGTTCACTACCAATACTAAATGATCCTATTTTGCATTTTCATCCTCCAGGGTCTTTGCCAAGATAGGCAGGCTCAGATTTCACGGTAGTCACTTGTATCCCTTCCTAGATGACATCCTGATCAGAGCTCCAACCCAACTAATATTGCACAGTGCCAAAATCAAGATGCTAGATTTGCTTCAAGCACATGGATTTGTGATAAACACCAGGAATTGCTGCTTGACTCACTCCTCAAAAATAGCTCATATGGGAGTGGAAATAGACACTTTTGTGGTAAAGGTGTACCCATCACTGGTCGATTCCACAAGATCCGGAACCTGATATCCATGTTGGTAAAGTGTACAAGGCTGACTGTAGCTCATTGTCTGCAGCTACTTGGCCTCTTGTGTTTGTGTTCAGGAATCACCTCATGAGCAAGTTCCCATATCAGGTGCATTTAGGCCTTTTTCCTGAGAGTATGGAACTGGTCACTGGAAAGCATGGTAATGGTTGCGAACTAGGTGCTGATCTCTCTGTAGTGGTGGACAATCACACAGCACATCTGCAAGGGTCTTCCTATAGGCCTTCCAGACCAGGACGTACAATCAGTGCCAGCCTGACAGGAAGGGGAGTGCACCTGGGGCACAGGAACTGTGCAAGGTGCCTGGAAACCCAGGGAAAGTTACCATAACAGCATCCTGTTGGAGCTCAGAGCTGTCAAACTAGCCCTACAGATGTTCCAGAGCTACCTAAAGGGTGAATGTGTTCTGGTCCAATCCAGCAGCAGGATCACTGTGGTGTATATCAACAACCAAAGGGAGAACAAGGAGTGTAACTCTACACACACAAGTGATGGAGATAATGGAATGGGCAGAGAGGACTCTCCCTTCCATGAGAGTAATACAAATGGAAAGGAGAGCTGAAACAAAAGGCAGACTGGCTCAGGTGGTGCAGTCAACAACTCGAATGATGTCTGATTCAGGGGGTCTTCACTCTGATTTCATAGGAGTGCAGTCTTCAGCAGCTGACCAGGTTGCCAATCATAAGAAGAAAAACTGGGTAAAGAACTTCACTGTGGAAGCAGACCCCAAATCCCTGGAAAGGGATCCTCTTCACACAGATGGTCACAAGGCCTGCCCGTTCCCCTTCTGGGGAAGGTGGGTGATCCAGAGGATAAAGTGAGAGGAAGCAAAGGCGATAGTGTGAATTCCGCACTGGCTAAGGATACCATGGTTCTCTGAACTGACGTTGGAACTATCATTGCAGCTGCCGTTGAGACCAGACATCTTTTACCCAGGCCCGTTCCTCCATCCAGACCCATCCAAAGACTGGCTACAACCAATAGCCTGGCTATTGAAAGGGAAGCGTTAGCTCGGACTGTCTTCCAAAGTGATTGGAACTTTACTCTCCTGCAGGCGAACTTTTACACTAACAGCCTACTTCTCCATCTGGACTAGGTTTAGCTTATGGTGTTGAGAACACCCAAAATCCCATGGATCCTGCTATCCCAGTTATCCTGGATTTTTCTTCAGGAAGCCATAGACAAGGGATTTCAGCCCAGCTCCGTAGCATATCAGATGTCATCTGTAAGTAGCGTCCTATTTATAAGACCTCCGGTTCCTTGACAGAGAACCCTCAGGTATCCAGATTTCTTAGAGCAGTCAGGCTGGCTAAACCTGTGATTAGACCAAACTTTCCTAGTGTGACCTACCACTGGTGTTAAAAGCCCTAACAACTTACCCTTTTGAGTCACTGACACATCTTCAGTCTACCTATCCTAAAAAACCCATTTTTCTGGTCGCCATCACGTCTGCTACACGAATCTCTGAACTGGCAGCTTATCTATGCAGGAATCCCACTGTGTGTTCCATGACACGGTGGTGCTAAAAATCCCAGAATCGATCTTGCCCACAGGGAATTAATTTTTCCATGCCTCACAGGAGATCATCCTCCATTCTGTCCAAAGCAACAGCCCCAACAGAAAAGCTGTAGCACATTTTAGATGTTTGAAGAGCACTGAAGAGCTGTCGAGCACACCAAATCAACAAAATGACCAGGCTCCTTGTTAGTTTCCTTTCATTCAAAGTGCCAAGGGCTCAGGGTATCCAAGCTCTCACTAGATAGATGGATCAAGCTATACATTGCGAGGCATATAAAGCATTAGGTGCTTCTCTACTAGGTGGCATCAAGGCACACACCACAAAATCTATGGCGACCTTGTGGGCAGAAAGAGCTTGCGGTTCCACCACAGAAGTCTGTGGATCAGCAACATGGTGATCGGTTAACACCTTTATTAGATACTATAAAATGGCCTTTCTGTCCTGTGCAGAAACCTCCTTTAGCAGAAGGTGCTGCAGGCAGTGATCTAGTAATAGCACTTTCATTTGGGGCAATTAACTCTAGGGGCTTGTGACACAGAGGCCCATTGGTGCTAACTGGCAGAAGGCTCACTGTTCTTTGCAAGTAGCTCCTGTCTCAGACCTGACAAACTCACTGCACCTGTTACACCACTTTCATGGTATTTATCCATGAAGGGTAGTATGTGAGGTCTGCTGAAAGCTTGTAACTTATTGATACCCATAATCATTGCAAGATGTGTGTATGGGTAATATTTAAGGAATAATGTAACTATTTTGACAATTATGCCTGCATGGTCTTGGAGTGCAAGTGAGTCACCAGGAAGTTGTATGTCTTGGTGATGGTCTGTTCAAGCAGGAGGGGATTATATAATGTATTGTTTAATTGCCTACTGTTGCAACAACACAGTAGAGTCAATGGAAAAACATCAGAGATATACTAAACCCATGGAAACCACTTGGAAGTGAAGAAGAACAGTATGACAGTGAGGGGATCGCCCTGTCTGTGAGTAAGGACAAAAGGCTGAGTCAGTATATCATGGGGTGGAAAAAGACACTCGAGCCATTTGCTGATTAGGCACCTTGAAACAGTGGGGTGCTTCATGAAAGACTGCCCTGGCTCCTTGGGGCCAGCAAACACTAGTGAAGTTTGGGGTGAGAATCTGTTTGAATCTCTATTCTTAAAATACATTTCCTTTTGTTTTACTATGGTTGAACTCGGGTGTTGTGTGTGATGCAGGAGTGGTGATCTAAGGTAAAACTGGCTAACTGGAGTGAATTGTTCCTTTGAGAATAGAAGATCTGGGACTTCTGAACAGGGCCTGGACACACCAAAGGGACACTTTGAAGGGACTCTGTAGCTAGGGTGCATCTCTTGTCAACAGTCAAGACTGGTATAGCTCAGAAGAGAGTGCTTGAATGGTTGACAGGCTGGTTGTGTTAGGGAGTTAACATTCAGCTGGCACAGACAAGATTCCCTCAGGCTACAGGACAGTGGCAACAAGGTGCCCTGAGAAACATCAGCTTTGGGTGCCCTGAGAAACATCACAGGGCTCTTCCCTATCTCATTCTGTTTTTCTTATCCACCCCTACTTCTGTTCAGTGCTTGCTCCTTTCCATAACTATCATAATAGTGGGAGATGCTGAGCTTGCAAAATGGTAAATTTCTTACCAGATAATTTCCTTCCTGCTGGCAGTATCTTCCACAATTCTACCCTCTCTGGATGGCTTAATAGCCAAGGAACAGTATTTAATTTGGTAGTTACACTTGTAGGCCATAGCCTACTGTACATAATTTATTACTTGGCATTGAAGTTATTGTTACTAATCACATTGTATGACTTTTTACACAGTTTTGTAATGAATCATGTGGCAGCAGGCCAGAAAAGAGGGGCTTGGCTAGCATTGGCTGTGCTATAGGTTTGAACTGCCTCCAGAATCCGCAGATAGGGAAATAGCCAATATGTATCAGAATTATGGGAGATGTTGCTAGCAGAAAGGAAATTATTGAGTAAGAAATCTTACCTTCGAGATCATCACAGTGGCCCCATCTAGCCTTATCTATAAATCTGTTTATAGGCCCCAGCCTTTAAGATAATGCAACTTTGGCCACAAGCCCAGACCCATTTTCTGCCAGGGACTTTGGTTGATGAG
This sequence comes from Lepidochelys olivacea, assembly GCF_965140295.1. Classification (NCBI taxonomy): domain Eukaryota; kingdom Metazoa; phylum Chordata; order Testudines; family Cheloniidae; genus Lepidochelys; species Lepidochelys olivacea. The sequence continues at coordinate 16,152,733 of NC_140422.1, read as the reverse complement.
CTCCATGCATACAGAAACCCCGACTGCCTCGGTTTCTTCCACGGTCAGCTGGCTGCAATAGCATGGACAGCAAATTCTTGCCTAATTTTTGTCCATACCCTTGGTGCTAGGTTTTGGTTTTGCAGTTCTTAGCTTAACTGTTACTGGGTTTTCAGGTTTTTGTTTTTTCAGTATCTTTCTGTCATTTAAGCCTAGCAGCCTGTTGTGGCCTTTTCAAGGCTTGATTATGGCTAAGCCTGAAAAATTCATGAGGGAAGAGTGTTACTGAGTTCTTGCCTGACCTGCGCTGTCCTGTCTTCTACAGTCTGTGAAGATAGAAAGGGTCATTTCAAACTTAAGAGGCTTTGTCTTCAGGAGCTGGTACCCTGGATATTTAGGGCATTGACAAGTAAGATCTGATAGGCCTAAACTGTAGGATGCTAAATCAGCCTTGGTAACTGTCCATACTATGTAAAAGCCCTTAGACATGGAAAATAACATGGCCCTTACAGGCCCTAGGATAGCAAAAAGTTAATTGCCTGTGGTCCATGAACATTCCCTTCAGAGCCAAAACAACCTACCAGTATTATTCCCAAAACCCCATGGTCATCTAGGGAGGTCAGGTTACACACCTCAGATGTGAACAAGGTGCTTAGCTCTTTCTTAGCCCTGTAGTGTAGACCTGCCCTAAGTCGACCTAAGTTACGTGAATAACATAGCTGGAGTCGATGTACCGTAGGTCGACTAATTGCGGTGTCTGCACCACTCTGGGTCAATGGGAGACTCTCCCATCGACTTACCTTCTGCTTCTCGTTCCGATGGAGTACTGAAGTCAACAGGAGAGTGATCAGTCGTTGATTTAGCGGGTCTTCACTAGACCTGCTAAATTGACCCCTGCGGGACTGATTGCTGCGCTTAGATCCCCTGGTAAGTAGAGAGAAGCTATTAGGCGGGAGTGAATTCCTCAGGAACTCAGAAACTCCTAGATTGTTTGTAACATGATAGTATCCAGAAGTGTTATGGGTTAGGTGGTGTGGCTGCAGTATCAGGATTCCAGGCATATTCAGCTAATGGCAGGTCTCCGTGGCCAGCTGTTAAAATTAATTAATTAATCAAAATCGCATTCCATGTACAATAACATGTAGATCAGCTCCATGTTGTTGTTTTCAGATTTTACAAAACACTCCCTCCTTGTCTTGGCATCAAAGTCTGGTGTTCAGGTCGGAAGGGCAGTTTTATATTGTTTACTCATTGACCCACCTTCAAATTTAGCACTCTTTGCTAATCTCCCAAAGGTGGGGCTCTGGGAAGGCAATTCTTTGAAAGATTACTACTAAGTGATGTTCCTGTGTCTGTTGCTCCCACTGATCTGCACCTCCTCCTTTCTCTGTTAGAATATAATTTACAGACTAGTTGGAAAGGAGCTGAGGCAGTTGGAAGCCATTCCCCTTCCTAGCCTCCCAGAGGTTTCCATGCAGGTGGGGTTTCATGCACCAGCAGTAACTGTTAGCAATTGTTCTGGGCTCACGACCAGAGAGAAGCCCATCTCATAGGTGAACTTCAGTTATTTGGTGTGTAACTTCCTCTTCAGACTGCTGAAGATGGTTTCTGTCATTTAACAGCATTAGACACAAATAAAAAGAAGTAAAATGTATCTAGTTCTGTTTGATTTAATTTTACAATAATAGGCAGGGGAGGTGCTGGATGAATATCTAATGTCACTGATGTTAGAAATACTGTAAAGATGATAAAATATAAGAAGGCCAAGTGTTCACTTGGTGAACTTTAATGACAGCCTTTTCAGAGGCAATCTTACTATTAAATATCCAGACTGAAAATCCACTGATTGATTGGACTTGTGATAAAATAAGGAAATTAGATAATGTTTCCAATTTATATGAGTGGAAAAAGGAAACGCTAATGAAACTCTCATGCCTCCGACGAAGTGGTATTCACCCACGAAAGCTTATGCTCCAATACGTCTGTTAGTCTATAAGGTGCCACAGGACTCTTTGCCGCTTCTAATAATTGAAAATTGTTAGTTGGGGTACCTATCATCTCAGTTTAACTTGGGTTTATGTTTATTTCTTCTCTGAGCATGGCATTTAGTCAGTGAGCAGTCTTCCATATTGTACATGACTGCATTATCAGGACTAAATGTTAAAACAGTTTTGCAGTTACATCCATACGTCAGTTAATTTCAGAATGATATTTAATCAGTTTGGCTTGGATAATATCTGAAAGAAAAATATCTAGAATTGTTACTCCCTTGTTTTGATTAGTCTGTGTCACAGCTCATGGCAGAATTGCACTGAAAAGTTTAAAGCCTTTTACTATATGGGGTTAATTAATGTGCATGCAATTTCTGTTCCTCATCCCATAAGGCTCTGTTCAGATATACTGTTATAAGAAATTAGTATTAAATGCATTATTTACAGCCTCTTTAACCCTTCCTTTGCCTCAAAGTTAAGCTTTAACCACTTGAAAAAGATGTTTTTTAACTTCGGAGGTAGGAGTTTGGAGTCTGTGTCCCTGAGATTGTCTTATGTATGTCTTGCTTCTAATCTCTTTTATCTCTGCATTTATTCACCCACCCTTCTCTCTTTCTCTCTCTGATTCACATAATTGTCACTGCTTGGTATTTACTTTTCAGATACTTCTTCACTTAGTTGGTGGAGGAACATCAACCGAAGTAAGAAGAACAGGAGTACGTGTGGCACATTAGAGACTAACAAATTTATTAGCGCATAAGCTTTCATTTTACTTATCAAATGTATTCATTCCTGTGAATCTATGGCTGAACCATGTTTTTAAATTCTTAAGAGCCGCCATCACCCCTATGAAAGTGTGCTCCTTTCTGAGGTGAGCTTGTGTTCATTTGGGGTTAAAGAGCAGCAAGGCGTGTGAGTTTTCTGAGCCTGGAGTTTGGATTTTAAGTTGTGGCACCCCTGTTCTCACTTTGGCCTCAGCAGTTGTTTAGAGAGACCTGCTTTAGCAATGCAAATATTTCCTAGAAGTGCCCACGATTCAGATGTTAAAGATGCTGAACTCTATCTTATGTCTTAGAAGTTTGATCATAAATGGTGTTTCAATCAGAAGTAATATCACTTGAGTGGGTGTGTAGTTCAGCACAGAATTGGTCCGTAACAGTAAACTTAAGAGAGTTTTTTAATAGTCCGTTTTAATAGTGCTGCCCCTGCATACTGGTAATTTGTGTGGAAACATCCTTATCTGTCTGTTTTGTGTGTGGAACAGTAGCATGGTTTTGAGGTATGAAGACAGAAGAAAAGGTATCCTAATTTAGATAGCACAGAAGAAGAAACACTGTTCCAGAACATGACAAGGAGCTACTATGAAACCAACTACTGTTACCACTAAAAAAATAAATAAATGTACTACTTTCAGAATAGTGTGTTCTGCAGTGTAGTCTGCTCCCTCCAGCCTTTACCTTCCTCAGTCTTTCCCTCCTGCTCTAATATCTGGTAAAATTTCCCCTTTGTCCTTGCAAGACTTGAGCTGCTTGAATTTTTCCTTCCAAAAAGCACTTTTGCTGAGTGAAAATGATCCTTCATGATCCCTTGGACTGCCATTCTAATCCAAGTTGTAAATTACTACTACTTGTAAGCTTTGAGCCCCAATACAAGCTAAAAGAGCTACCTTGTGAATTGCATTGGCAACCCTACAATGGCCTGAGTCTGCAGATCTTTAGTATGTCACAATCATGAGGCAACCAATACAAAAGAGAGGATCATATTTTCCCTGTACTATTAAAATAATTATTTGTACAATCAGACTGCTCTATGACATTTGCATCCATATCTCTGTGGGCCAGGGCCCAAATCTATGTTAAAGGCACAAATGAGGAAGACAGATTGCAGAGGCAGCAGCTTTTGCATTTGATTTCTGCTGATCTTTCATCTTCAAACTGTAGCCCTTCTTCTCGCTCCCCTGTGGAAGACCCTGCTGCCCTCTTCCAAATCTTCCTTGTAAAGATTATCTATGCTTTTCAATGTGTGTCCTATACATCCCCACTACTGTCACTTTTAGATCCTTCATATGTTCCCATCATCACCTGCGGACTACCTGAACAGCGTGCCCTGTCCTTCCACTGCAAGTTAAGATTTTTATAATCGGTAACCCTGAGCCTTGTTTTTGATGCTTCACTGAACCAAAAATGTTTTATTTAATCAAATACTAAATTTGCGTTGTGTTGTTTTTGTTCTAATATTAAAGGTTTGAATGTTAGAAAGTGTGGGTACCTTCTTTTGATTGACTTTTCTTTTTAAATTCTACTGGCAACATAGCAGAAAGAAAAAATAATCTATATGAAAAATGCTATATGCTTTATTATTTGTTCCCTTGTCTGTTAGCATGACTTGTGTACCAAGACGATAACTGGCTACTATATAGAAGGCAATAGAAAACTCACAAGTGGATTTGTGGGATCCAGCAAATTAAAGGACCCCCTGGGAAAGATCAAGGTGTTTTATATTTAGATAGTGCCCTTCATTCCAATTCAGTTATTGTTGGGGTGGAAGGCAGGTTAAAGAGCTGACTAAATAGTTTCAAAATATATACAAATTTTGTGATTTTTTTTTTAAATACTTTGCCAAGTGAGTGAATGGGGTGGAGGAGAAAGTGAATTTAATCCAATGGAGCTGATTACAATTAAATTCCTTTCCTTCCTACTACTATTCAGAGAGTAGGTAAAATGTGCTTTTGGATGCCCCACGAGTGGGGGAAAAAGGAGGGAATGAGAAGGTTCCATGGCAGTTAAGAGTGGCAGTTTGAAGTAGGAGGGGTCTGAAGGAAGTGTAATTGACTGAGGAAAGATCCTGTGAGGCAGGGAGAAAACAATGGGAAGTAGCATAGATTGTGTAAATGTGGAAAATGGAGGAAAGGGTGGACTTGTGTTTTTAAGGGTATGTCTACACTACGGAATAAGGTCGAATTTATAGAAGTCTGTTTTTTAGAAATCGGTTTTATATATTCGAGTGTGTGTGTCCCCACAGAAAATGCTCTAAGTGCATTAAGTGCATTAACTCGGCGGAGTGCTTCCACAGTACCGAGGCTAGAGTCGACTTCCAGAGCGTTGCACTGTGGGTAGCTATCCCACAGTTCCCGCAGTCTCCGCTGCCCATTGGAATTTTGGGTTGAGCTCCCAATGCCTGATGGGGCTAAAACATTGTTGCGGGTGGTTCTGGGTACATATCGTCAGGCCCCCCTTCCCTCCCTCCCTCCGTGAAAGCAAGGGCAGACAATCGTTTCGTACCTTTTTTCCTGAGTTACCTGTGCAGACGCCATACCACGGCAAGCATGGAGCCCGCTCAGGTAACCGTCACCGTATGTCTCCTGGGTGCTGGCAGACGCCATACGGCATTGCTACACAGTAGTAGCAACCCATTGCCTTCTGGCAGCAGACAGTACAGTATGACTGGTAGCTGTCCTCGTCATGTCCGAGGTGCTCCTGGCCACGTCGGCTGGGAGCGCCTGGGCAGACATGGGCACAGGGACTAAATTTGGAGTGACTTGACCAGGTCATTCTCTTTAGTCCTGCAGTCAGTCCTATTGAACCGTCTTATGGTGAGCAGGCAGGCGATACGGATTGCTAGCAGTCCTATTGCATCATCTTCTGCTGGGCAGGCAAGAGATGAGGATGGCTAGCAGTCCTACTGCACCATCTTCTGCTGAGCAGCCATGAGATGTGGATGGCATGCAGTCCTTCTGCACCGTCTGCTGCCAGCCAAAGACGTAAAAGATAGATGGAGTGGATCAAAACAAGAAATAGACCAGATTTGTTTTGTACTCATTTGCTTCCCCCCAACCCCTGTCTAGGGGACTCATTCCTCTAGGTCACACTGCAGTCACTCACAGAGAAGGTGCAGCGAGGTAAATCTAGCCATGTATCAATCAGAGGCCAGGCTAACCTCCTTGTTCCAATAAGAACAATAACTTAGGTGCACCATTTCTTATTGGAACCCTCCGTGAAGTCCTGCCTGAAATACTCCTTGATGTACAGGCACCCCCTTTGTTGATTTTAGCTCCCTGAAGCCAACCCTGTAAGCCGTGTCGTCTGTCGCCCCTCCCTCCATCAGAGCAATGGCAGACAATCGTTCCGCGCCTTTTTTCTGTGCGGACGCCATACCAAGGCAAGCATACCGAGGCCGCTCAGCTCACTTTGGCAATTAGGAGCACATTAAACACCACACGCATTATCCAGCAGTATATGCCCCACCAGAACCTGGCAAAGCGATACCGGGCGAGGAGGCGACGTCAGCGCGGTCACGTGAGTGATCAGGACATGGACACAGATTTCTCTGAAAGCATGGGCCCTGCCAATGCACGCATCATGGTGCTAATGGGGCTGGTTCATGCTGTGGAAAGCCAATTCTGGGCTCGGGAAACAAGCACAGGCTCGTGGGACCACATAGTGTTGCAGGTCTGGGACGATTCCCAGTGGCTGCGAAACTTTCGCATGCGTAAGGGCACTTTCATGGAACTTTGTGACTTGCTTTCCCCTGCCCTGAGGTGCATGAATACCAAGATAAGAGCAGCCCTCACAGTTGAGAAGTGAGTGGCGATAGCCCTGTGGAAGCTTACAACGCCAGACAGCTACCGGTCAGTTGGGAATCAATTTGGAGTGGGCAAATCTACTGTTGGGGCTGCTGTGATGCAAGTAGCCCACACAATCAAAGATCTGCTGATATCAAGGGTAGTGACCCTGGGAAATCTGCAGGTCATAGTGGATGGCTTTGCTGCAACGGGATTCCCTAACTGTGGTGGGGCCATAGACGGAACCCATATCCCTATCTTGGCATCGGAGCACCAAGCCGCCGAGTACATAAACTGCAAGGGGTACTTTTCAATAGTGCTGCAAGCTCTGGTGAATCACAAGGGACGTTTCACCAACATCAACGTGGGATGGCTGGGAAAGGTACATGACGCTTGCATCTTCAGGAACTCTGGTCTGTTTCAAAAGCTGCAGGAAGGGACTTTATTCCCAGACCAGAAAATAACTGTTGGGCATGTTGAAATGCCTATATGTATCCTTGGGGACCCAGCCTACCCCTTAATGCCATGGCTCATGAAGCCGTACACAGGCAGCCTGGACAGTAGTCAGGAGCTATTCAACTACAGGCTGAGCAAGTGCAGAATGGTGGTAGAATGTGCATTTGGACGTTTAAAGGCGCGCTGGCGCAGTTTACTGACTCGCTTAGACCTCAGCGAAACCAATATTTCCACTGTTATTACTGCTTGCTGTGTGCTCCACAATCTCTGTGAGAGTAAGGGGGAGACGTTTATGGCGGGGTGGGAGGTTCAGGCAAATCGCCTGGATGCTGGTTACGCGCAGCCAGACACCAGGGCAGTTAGAAGAGCACAGGAGGGCGCGGTACGCATCAGAGAAGTTTTGAAAACCAGTTTCATGACTGGCCAGGCTACAGTGTGAAAGTTCTGTTTGTTTCTCCTTGATGAAACCCCCCGCCCCTTGGTTCACTCTACTTCCCTGTAAGCTAACCACCCTCCCCTCCTCCCTTCAATCACCGCTTGCAGAGGCAATAAAGTCATTGTTGCTTCACATTCATGCATTCTTTATTCATTCATCACACAAATAGGTGGATGACTACCAAGGTAGCCCAGGAGGGGTGGTGGAGGAGGGAAGGAAAATGCCACACAGCACTTTAACAGTTTTGAAATTTAAAATTTATTGAATGCCAGCCTTCTTTTTTTGGGGCAATCCTCTGTGGCAGAGTGGCTGGTTGGCCGGTCGCCCGCCCACCACGTTCTTGGGCGTCTGGGTGTGGAGGCTATGGAACTTGGGGAGGAGGGTGGTTGGTTACACAGGGGCTGTAGTGGCAGTCTGTGCTCCAGCTGCCTTTGCTGTAGCTCAACCGTACACTGGAGCATACTGGTTTGGTCCTCTAGCAGCCTCAGCATTGAATCCTGCCTCCTCTCATCACGCTGCCGCCACATTTGAGCTTCAGCCCTCTCTTCAGCCCGCCACCTCTCCTCCCGGTCATTTTGTGCTTTCCTGCACTCTGACATTATTTGCCTCCACGCATTCGTCTGTGCTCTGTCAGCGTGGGAGGACAGCATGAGCTCGGAGAACATTTAATCTCGAGTGCGTTTTTTTTTTTTCTTTCTAAGCTTCACTAGCCTCTGGGAAGGAGAAGATCTTGTGATCATTGAAACACATGCAGCTGGTGGAGAAAAAAAAAGGGACAGCGGTATTTAAAAAGACACATTTTATAAAACAGTGGCTACACTCTTTCAGGGTAAACCTTGCTGTTAACATTACATACATAGCACATGTGCTTTCATTACAAGGTCACATTTTGCCTCCCCCCACCGCGTGGCTACCCCCTCCCCCCTCACTGTGGCTAACAGCGGGGAACATTTCTGTTTAGCCATAGGCAAACAGCCCAGCAGGAATGGGCTCCTCTGAGTGTCCCCTGAAGAAAAGCACTCTATTTCAACCAGGTGACCATGAATTATATCTCACTCTCCTGAGGATAACACAGAGAGATAAAGAATGGATGTTGTTTGAACACCAGCAAACATACACTGCAATGCTTTGTTGTACAATGATTCCCGAGTACGTGTTACTGGCCTGGAGTGGTAAAGTGTCCTACCATGAAGGACGCAATAAGGCTGCCCTCCTCAGAAACCTTTTGCAAAGGCTTTGGGAGTACATCCAGGAGAGCCGTGAATGCCAGGGCAAAGTAATCCTTTCACATGCTTGCTTTTAAACCATGTATAGTATTTTAAAAGGTACACTCACCGGAGGTCCCTTCTCCGCCTGCTGGGTCCAGGAGGCAGCCTCGGGTGGGTTCGGGGGGTACTGGCTCCAGGTCCAGGGTGAGAAACAGTTCCTGGCTGTCAGGAAAACCGGTTTCTCCGCTTGCTTGCTGTGAACTATCTACAACCTCATCATTATCATCATCTTCTTCATCCCCAAAACCTGCTTCCGTATTGCCTCCATCTCCATTGAAGGAGTCAAACAACACGGCTGCGGTAGTCGTGGCTGAACCCCCTAAAATGGCATGCAGCTCATCATAGAAGCGGCATGTTTGGGGCTCTGACCCGGAGCGGCCGTTCGCCTCTCTGGTTTTCTGGTAGGCTTGCCTCAGCTCCTTCAGTTTCATGCGGCACTGCTTCGGGTCCCTGTTATGGCCTCTGTCCTTCATGCCCTGGGAGATTTTGACAAAGGTTTTGGCATTTCGAAAACTGGAACGGGGTTCTGATAGCATGGATTCCTCTCCTCATACAGCGATCAGATCCCGTACCTCCCGTTCGGTCCATGGTGGAGCTCTTTTGCGATTCTGGGACTCCATCATGGTCACCTCTGCTGATGAGCTCTGCATGGTCACCTGCAGCTTGCCACACTGGCGAAACAGGAAATGAGATTCGAAAGTTCGCGGTTCTTTTCCTGTCTACCTGGCCAGTGCATCTGAGTTGAGAGCGCTGTCCAGAGCGGTCACAATGGAGCACTCTGGGATAGCTCCCGGAGGCCAATACCATCGAATTGTGTCCACAGTACCCCAAATTCGAGCCGGCAAGGCCGATTTAAGAGCTAATCCACTTGTCAGGGGTGGAGTAAGGAAATCGATTTTAAGAGCTCTTTAAGTCAAAATAAAGGGCTTCGTCGTGTGGACGGGTGCAGGTTTACATCGATTTAATGCTGCTAAATTCGACCTAAAGTCCTAGTGTAGACCAGGGCTAAGGCACAGGAGTGGATGGGAGGAGTTTGTGTTCCACTCCCAATTTGGACAGTCTTGCTGCTGTGTGACCTTGGGCAAGTCACTCAGCACCCTCTGTTCGTCACTCTCCCTATCTATAGCACCTAGCATATAGAGAGTATGTGTTGTAAAGTATCTTGAAGTGCTCCTCATGTCATAAAAAGAAGAGTACTTGTGGCACCTTAGAGACTAACCAATTTATTTGAGCATAAGCATCCGATGAAGTGAGCTGTAGCTCACGAAAGCTTATGCTCAAATAAATTGGTTAGTCTCTAGGGTGCCACAAGTACTCCTTTTCTTTTTGCGAATACAGACTAACACGGCTGCTACTCTGAAACCTCTCATGTCATAATAATTGACATTGTGAAGTGAGGAAAGAAAGAGGCTTGGAGAAAGAGCACAGAGAGAAACACTCAGAAATCCCCATGAATAGATAAGTGGGTTCCTGTTTCTCTCTGGACAGATGTGTTTGAGCACATTGGCCTAGTACCTGCAGTATACTCATAGTTAGAAGTTCAGTAGTGGGACCTGTTTGCAAGATTCTTTTAAACTGCAAAGCAGAACTCTGTTAATGACTTTGCCTGCTGAGCTCCCCATATGTTGCTTCTGTCAGAAATGATTTAACATTTCAGGAAGGTGACCTTCCATAGTAATCACCTCATAAATACTGAGATTAAAACTGTACTACTTAAATTTTGAAATACAGTTAGCACTTTCCACAACACTGCTTAGAAGCAATGCCTGAAGTGGGCCATGCTATCCTTATTCCCCTATAGTACCTTACTCCAGAATCTGACCCTGAACAGTTAGAATGCTTAGCCGAACAAAATCAACATAGCTTTCCCAGAGCATATCACAATCACCATCCTGGGCAGGTGGTCTGTAATATAGTATATTTCTACTGCTATAAGCCAAGTTTTCCTGTTTTCGCCGAAGCCCTCTGCAGTCTACAAATACAATCACAATTTTGTAACCAGGTCATGATATACTCATTTGACGTAGTTACAACAAAATTGTGTCCACACAGCAGCTTTTATCATAATACAACCAAGTGTCAACTGTACTGGGTTTTCCACAGCTCCCATGCTACTGAGCACTATTTGTATGAGTGCGTTGGGGAAAACCTGGACAACTCTCCCATAGTGCCTCAGCTGCTGCTGCTATTAGAGAAGATTATGGGTGTTCATTCCATGATGTTTCCTCTTGCCCCCCACTTCTCCTATTCAGATTCTGAGACTGATTATATAATCCCCATAATCTTCCCTTCTCACAGATATCAGGTTTACACTTCAGATTACTGAGTCTGTCCGCTTTGGGAGTTTTCTGCTTAAAAGCAAAGCAGGTCAGAAATGCTTATAGAAGACCGAGAAATCAGTGACAAGGGAGCTACATTTCAAGAGGTTTTTGTCCAATTATACTACAGAAGCAAACCACAGAAAAGCCAGTTTCTGGGCTGAGCAGACACAGCTTTACCCCCAGTAGTGGCCAAGAAACCTGAGAATGACAAAGTTCACTTTCAACTCTGGTAACATTTAGAGCATCAAACCACTCCTGTGAAACAGTATCCCTGCTACTATGAATTGCATTAGTAGATGAGAAGCTGCACAGCAGCACTGACTATTGCTCCCTGGCAGAGCTGTTAGGTGTGGGGAATGTGACGCTGTGTTCATGGAACCCAGAACTGTAAGCCACTGTGTTAGCTCTCGGCTTCAGCAAGAGTGTAGTCTGCAAGCTCACGACTCTACCATGTAAAGCCTTTCCTTTGTCTTGCAAGTAACAATACATGAACCCCCCATTCCTGAGTTCCCCAGAGACGTCTGTCTCTAGTGTCCAGTCCCTCTCACTGGCCACTCACAGAATTAGTTAAGTTTGCAGCCTCTAAAGATACACAGCACACATACCATCCTGTTTGTTTAGCTGAGGTTGAAGGTCTTATTTGTAAGGTTATCCATACTGAGATGGTTTACAGTAAAAACTAATCACAAATTTATTCATAAAAAAGAGCTTTACATGATACTCAGCAAGAAAAAACAGGCAGGTATGATTACAAATAAAACAAGATTCACTTTCTTTTTAGCATGTTACAATCTTTATTTAAGCAGTTTTTTCACATCAAATTACCAGCAGCTCTAGCCCTCCAAGGCCAGGGGCTCCGACTTTCACAGTTCCCGTTGTTTGCTAAGTGATGGACAACTAGAATGCCTTTTGGTTCCCCTTATGTTTCCCAAAGTCCATTGTCTCTGCCTCAAGGGCCAGGAAGACTTTCTGGGGGTGCAGACTCTGTCCTCCAGTGTTTTCACTAAACCGTCCTCCATCACTTGTTTGTTTGATTGCTTTGTTTATCTATATATAATTGTACTTTCATTGTCCTCTGCCTGCAGTCAAGCTAGTCATCAGACTGGTCAATTCACATTCCTTTGTCTAGGGCAGGCTTAATTTATGCACCACTTCCAAAACACGTTTTATAAATATATTTCCAGCACACATACAGAATTATTTACAAATAATCCATACATACATCACTCAAAGATATGCCTGACGAGCATGTCACCAGATACTTATGATATCTTAAAAGGTATGTTTTGGATACATATTGTGACAACTGTGTGTTGGAGATAGTGATTGTATTAGGTCTGATATGAGTTACAGTATAATGGGCCCTCTGCCCATGGGCATTTAGGGGCTCTTAGGGTCTTATGGAAGCTCACAGTGAGTGTAATAGAGTTAAGTGAAAAAAGCCATTTTTGATTTCCATGAGGTCATTGTGAACTCAGGATGAAATTGGAGGGATACCTGCTGAAACCTACCCATTCCATAACAAGTTTTGTTAATTCCTTCTCACCAGTAGTACTCAGCACCTTCTATTACAGTCCATGGCCTGGACTGTAATCCATTCTGATTTATATAGGACCTGGCAAGATGACCCTACTACCCCTCCTAGATCCTCACCCTCTGTCATTGATTAGGCAAGTAGTGAGCACAGACTTCAGCTTTTATGCTAAACTCTGTTTTTATTGTTACCCCTCCTGTTAATCTGTTCCATCCACCTATTATGCCCTCATACCTAGTTTGTAAAATCTCTGTGACATGACCTGTTGCTTTTGTTACTTCTCTGTACAACGCCTAGCAGAATGCGGCTCTGACCTTTATTGAAATTCCAAGGCACTACTGTAATATAAATAACTAGCCAAGTGTACAGTTTGGAGAGTTCATATTTTTTTTTAAATAAACAAAGCGAATAAGAGAGCTTAATATATCACCTACCTGACCACCCCCACTGGCTGCTGCACTTTTGACCTCATAGAAGAGAGAGGTCATGGGGGAGAATGTGTTAGTGACAGTGTAATTTAATTAGGGGAGTGTATTCCATGCATACAGGTCAGGGTGGAAAAAAATGTACGCTTTTCCCACTCACACATCAGCGAAGAGGCTGCTCATTCCTGATGGAGTGACCTAGTGAGATAAGAGACTGGAAAAGTAAGGAGGAGCTAATTTGTAAAGATAAAATATGGATTAGGAGTTGGTTTAAAAGAGGGAATGGCACAACTGAACTGATGAGCTAGGGAGATAATTTTTGAAAGTAACCTTTTAAATTGATTTAAAGTGGGGGCAAGATTACAGTAGTCCAGGCTAAGGAGGACAGGGTTGCACTAGTCCAGACAGGAGATGAAGAGGATGTAGATAAGAACTTTGGTAATCTGGATACAGACAAAGCCAGATCTTAGAGATGTTATGAAGGAAAAAGTGGAATGATTTCGATATGGCCTGCAGTGAGGATCCAGAGAGAGGGCAGAGACTATTGTGGTCTAACATCCTGTATCAAGTCATACAGTCACACAGAGTAGATATATTTCAGATGCCTACTCTGATACCATATTCATTTGCTTGTCAGTTTATGCCTGTCACCAACCCCAGTCTGTCATTTTAGATTGTAAACCCTGCAGCCTGGGGGTTGTCTTTTTATCTGTGTTTGTACAACACTCAGCATAATGCAACTTTGATCCCACCTGAGACCTTTGGGCACTCCCACAATGTGTGTTCTTGATGGCTTCTTCACACAATGCATGGTCCATCTGTGTAGCTCATTGCCATGGGATGGTTTGAAGGCCAAAGTATAACTGGGTTCAAAAAAGCATTAGATAAGTTCATGGAGGATGGGTTCATCCATGGTAATTAGACAAGATGGTCAGGGATACAACCCCATGCTCTGGGAGATCCTAAACCTCTGACTTCCAATAGCTGGGACTAGATGACAGAGGAGGAGGGATCACCCAATATGTTTCCTTGTTCTCTTCATTCCCTCTGAAGCATTTGACATCGGCCACTGTTGGAAGACAGGATACTGGGCTAGATGGACCATTGGTCTGACCCAGTATGGCCGTATGTGTTTAATAATCAGGGATCCTAGAAATCTGCTTAGCACGGTAAAACATGGAATTTGCATTTTTACAGAGAATCTTTAGTTTTTACATTTTGGGGAAAAAAATAAAAACATATACAGTAGAACCCCAATTATCTGATCTAATTAGGATTGGGGTCAGATCAGATAATCAAACATTTGGCTAATCCAGGAGAAATGGTGGGGCTCAGGTTGTCAGCTTAAAAATTGTAAATATATCAATACAGCATTATGTTTAACTGTTGAGTTGGCTAGGGGAACTAAAGTTCAGCGTTTCATTTTAATTATGGAAAATGTGGATTTGGGGTATTTTTTGTTTTGTTTTTTATCACAGAAAATTAGGATCCCAGTTAACAATAAGTAGGCCCACTACCCAAAGGAAAGGAATTCAGGGAAGTGAACTTCCTGCTTCACTCCCCACCCAGTAACAGTAGGGCAGGCAGTACTTGCTGCTTCTCTGCCTCTTCCTCAGTCTGCAAATTGATGCATCCCAGGTTTCACAAATAAGGAATAATTGTCGCCATTGGCTTTCTTTCACAGATGTAAAAATAAACATCAATCAGAAACATTCAAAAAAGTGTTTGTTAAAATACAGTTGACATGTCATGCTTTGACAAATTCAGAAAATGCCTCACTTATGTACATTAAAGTTAAGGCTTTAACTGGTTTAACTGTCCGTTGCTCCAAAAGGCCTAACTTTTAAGCAGTATTGGTTTGTTTGTTTGTAGCATGTGATGTTCTCTCACTTAAGATACAAAAGTGAGAGCAAATTAAAGATGGGATGTGAAGTGAGAGAACACAATATTGTTATAAAAACTATTACATTAACACCAGGATTTGTATGGAATTCTGCAATTCACTGTTATAGTTGTAAATGAAGCGCACACCTTGTGGAATATTGGTATGTTACATAAAAAAACGTACTTGAAAATTCAGTTTCTCTCAATAACTGATTTTCAGGACAGCTATTCTCAGGGGATTTATAAGGAATATAGAGCCTTGTACCTGTTGTTGCAAATTCAAATCCAGTTCAGGGTAGTACTGAGTTATCTGATGGCTCTTTTCTGGCATATGTGAAATGAGCAGTCCACATCATAAAAACCATGACACTTGACTGGAAACCCTTGTGGCAGTCTCAACAGAGGCCAAGGATTGAGGACTGACCTGCTCTCTCACTCTTAGAGGACTTCTGCATCAGGATCAGAGCTGAGGCACATTGATAAGGCTGTGTGGGAAAGCTTTTATTGTCTGTTTTTGTTCTCTGAATGAAACCCTAGGGCTGTCAAGCGAGCTCCTTTCAGAAGTCCTAAAATTCATCCCAAACACCTGAATTCTGCACCAATCAAGAAGTGATTTCTGAAAACTAATTACACTTTAATATCATTTTGCTTCTATATCTTTTCCCCTAATTGGTTTTAATTTTGTCCTGTAATAAACGAGACAAGCAATCAATTACTTTCTGGTAAGGTAGTATGAAATGTCATATGTTTAAGGCCCTACTTAATTCATGATGATATGGAAATTGCAGTGTGACACTGTACCCCATATTCTTCACAGTGATATTATGATATAATTAAGGCATAATTATGATGCAATTTGTACAAGACAGGTTGTGTGTCATTGGAAAAGTTATGATTTGCTGAATATCATTATCCTATTTGTATGCATGTATCATTTTTGTATCTGAAATTATGAATATAGACTAGGGATCTGTATTTCAAATGGGCTTCCTCTGGAAAACACCTACAGCCAGCCTTTCAGGTACAACAATGAAGAAGCCAGACGGGGCTGATGGCCCATCAGCAAAGACAATGGACCCTGGAAGAACTTAACCTTCCTGTGAACTTTCAAGACAGCCTGTAAGTAATGGCTGCTATAACTCAGCAAAATATGCAAGGTCATGTGACCAGACCACATATCTCTGGATTCCATCTTGGAATGTCAATATTTTTCCACAAACTGGTCTGGGAACCATGTTTTGAAACAAAGGGGTCCCGCCACATGCTAAAGCTATATAAGGCAGGGAGTGACATCATTGATTGTTCTTCACTCCCCACACAAGAGGACTCCTGGAAATACCTGAACAAAGACTGAACTGGGGAAATTGCTGGACCCAGGCTAAAGGGATTTCTAGCCTGTCTGTGAAGACCTGAGAAACCAAAGCTGTAAAGCTAATGCAGCTTGTGCCTTAAAAATCTACAAGTCTGCTTGTACCATCAGGTAGGGTGAGAATCTGCTAATTCATACCCAATCTATCTAGTATATTAAGCTTCGTTAGCGTTTTTGTTTATTTGTTAGGTAATCTGCTTTGATCTGTCTGTCATTTAAAATCTATCTTTGTAGCCAATACATTTTTTATGTTTTAATCTAAACCAGTGAGTTTGGAGTAAAGTGTGTGGGAATCTTAGCTCAGAGGGGTTGTTGCATATTCCTCTCCACACTGAGGGGGGGAGGAACTCTATGAGCTTGCATTATACAGTTCCATGTGAAGCGCAAGACAATATAATTTTGGATTTATGCTCCAGAGGGGGTGCGTGCCTGGGGAGCTGAGTGTTACATTGGCTTTAGCCTTTCTACTTTTGGTTTGTGCAGTGGCTAGGCAGAGAGCTTGCATGTAACTGCAGCTGAGTTTGTCCCTATCTGTGTGTATCCCAGTGGAAGTGTAAAACCGGGAGCAGGTCAGCTGCATGTCACAGCAGCATAGTTTGAGAGGAAGCCCAGGTTGGTGCATCAGAGGGCTCAGTGGTACCCCAGTTCCAGGTGGCACCTCAGGGGGAACCCATCACATGTAGATCCCGCAATATTAGACTTCCACTGCAATTTTGACAGTGGGAGCCCTGCCATGTGTGGGGCTGACAGTGGGAGCAGGGGGGGTTAGCTAACAGCAGGAGCCCCTGCTCTCAGCCCTGGGTGGCCCACAGTGGAAAATTGCAGAAAAGTAATAATGGACCTTATTACCGCAAATAATGTCCATTATTATTTTTCCATGATTTTCCATGGCTTTTCTGCAACTCAGATGCAATTTTTGGACAATCCTCTCAGGATTCAAGTAGGGTCTTGAATATGTTTAATTTGTATGCTGTTAAATAGTTTCCTGATAGACTGTTATTTTTACATCTTGTTGAAGTTATGTTGATAACTAAAATATATACGTAATCAATCAAGAAAAATATTTATTATAGGAATTTTCACATACAGATCTTTTTGAAAGTTTGGCCTGCGTTCCTTTGCCTGTAATATTAAAGAAAGTTTGACATTGTTAATAGTATTTCAGTGACTCAAGTTGTATAACCGGAGAGCTTTGAGTCAGAGACCCTTCTAATTTGTATGAGAAGCATCTTCTATATAAGGCAAGCAAATCTGAGCTGTTTGTTATGATTTCCATCGAGGAAAGGAGCTACTAGTGGCCTGGAGCAGGAGTGGATGTAGAGCTGGGGGAAGGAAGTCCACTACTTGAGAAACAGTAGGAGAGAGAGACAATGGCATCTTGCTTTAGAAAAGTACCAGGAAAATGATACAATCCAGTAGCCAACACTCTGGCACTGCTGTATTATTTATGACATACAGTGCACCACATTTTATTTAAACGGGAGTTTGGGAGCTCCTTGCATTGTGGGATATAAGTACTGAGATGCCCCAGAATAAATCTCCATCACATCTAAACAGCAGACACCATTTTAAGTATTCTATATACTGTTATAACTTTTGTGATTGCTAAAAGGATTTTGTTACCTCACAGGGGCATTTGTGAAGATAAATCCATGCATGTTTGTGAGGCACTTAATTACTATGGTAATGGGGGGCAGTATAAGTACTTAGATTTATATGGATTGATGGGGATTTCATTGGTGGGAGTTCCATTTTCATGCTACTGATTTGCTAAAAATTCTCCTCTGGGACTAAAACTTTCCATTCTTCAGCTTATCCCTGAGATGAATGGGTTTTTAAAAAAACTTTTAAAGAAAATTATACTAGCAATTTTTGAGTTATTGAAGAGTGAAAAACACTTTCAGCATTTTTATTTATTTAATTATTGCTGTAATTGGTTAACTTAAAAATGGCTGATCCAAAAACAAATTCTGCGTGCTATTTTTGCAAGTAAATAATCTTCGTTGGCAGGTTGGCCTTTTACTAGGTTTGAGGGAGAGGTGGAGAATAAAAATTGTGATTCAAAAGTCATTTCTGAGCATGCTCAGTTGGTTTTTTGTATGGGTTTTTTTGGACACCCTAATGAAGTCTGCTCTCTTTGTGACATCACACTTTTCAGACATCCTGGCCTCACTTTGCCAGGCATAAGGATTAGTGCTGGGACACCTTTCAAATGATGGATTTTAAGTGTTTTATTAAACATACACAACATGGTTTTTCAGAAGATTCAAATATGCCCCAGTCCTGCAAAGACTTAGGGCACATCTACACTTGCCAAGTTACAGTGCCGCTCAGAGAGCGCCAAAGGAAAACCGCTGTTGTGTGTTCACACTGACAGCTGCCTGTGCAATAGCGTGTTCACACTCGCGGTGCTATTCAGAGTGGTACACTCTGGGCAGCTATCCCACAGAGCACTTCTTTCTCTTTTACCGCTAAGACTTGTGGGAAGGCAGAAGGGGTTGCGGGGCATCCTGGGTCCTGTCCCAATGCCCCGTGATGCATTGCTTTGCATCCCAGAAATCCCTGTGCGTCCGTCCGCATTTGGCGCCATATTTCAACGGTTTGTGTACTGCGCACCCTGCCCTGCCTCTTTCTGGCTGCAGGAACGGATCCCGAGCTGTTGACCAGAATGCTACTCGCACTGACCAACATGTCACGAGTGGCAGTGGAGTTATTCCTTAAACTCTAAAGGCAAGAGGAGTGTGACATTGATCTCGCCACATATACTAGCTACAGCATGAGAATGCTTGTGGCATTCACGCAGGTGCTGACCACAGTGGAACGCCTGGGCTTGTGAAACAAGCACTGAGTGGTGGGATCACATTGTGATGCGTGTCTGGGATGACGAGCAGTGGCTGCAGAACTTTCGCAGGAGGAAAGCCACATTCATGGGACTGTGTGATGAGCTCGCCCCAGCCCTGCGGTGCCAGGATACAAGAATGAGAGCTGCCCTGCCGATGGAGAAGCGGGTGGCGATTGCACTGTGGAAGCTGGCTACTCCAAACTGCTACCGATCAGTCACTACCAGTTCGGAGTGGGAAAGTCGACCGTTGGAGTCATGTTGATGGAAGTGTGCAAGGCCATTAATCGCATCCTGCTCCGAAAGACTGTGACTCTGGGCAACGTGCATGAGATTGTGGATGGCTTTGCCCAGATGGGCTTCCCTAACTGCGGAGGGGCGATAGATGGCACACACATTCCAATTCTGGCACCAGATGACCTAGTGACCGAGTACATTAATCGCAAGGGGTATTTCTCAATGGTTCTTCAGGCACTTGTGGATCACCGTGGGCGTTTCACAGACATTACCGCAGGCTGGTCTGGAAAGGTGCATGACACATGCATCTTTTGGAACACTGGCCTGTTCAAGAAGCTGCAAGCAAGGACTTTCTTCCCGGGCCAGAAGATCACCATAGGGGAAGTCGAAATGCCCATCATGATCTGGAGAAACCCTGCCTATCCCTTAATGCTGTGGCTTATGAAGCCATACACGGGTCAATTTGACAGCATCAAATTCTGTTCTGTTCAACAGGCTGAGCAAGTGCAGAATGACTGGAGTGTGCATTTGGCCATTTAAAAGCCCACTGGCAATGCCTGTATGGGAAGCTGGACATGGCCGATGGCACTATTCCTATGCTTAAAGCCGCGTGCTGTATGGTCCATAATATTTGTGAAGGGAAAGGTGAAAGCTTCACTCAGGGCTGGACCACAGAGGCTCAGCGCCTGGAGGCTGAGTTTGAACAGCCAGAGACCAGGGCTAATAAAGGGGCACAGCGCAGGGCCATCAGGATCAGGGATGCTTTGAGGCAGCAATTTGAAGCTGAAAGCCACTAATATTTGTTGCTATGCTCAGGATTGCAGTGCTCGTAATGCTAGGAGGTGATTGGTGCACATGATGCCAGAAGGGGCCTTAACATAATAGTATGTTACTTTTCAGCGCTCTTTTTGCTTTCACTTAATAGACTAAAGATTGATTTCAAACAAACAATTCTTTTATTGAAAGACAACAACCAGAGGAGAGAGTCAAATGAAAAAAATCATCAGCAGGGAGCGGAATAGGGGAGGGGGTAATGGAAAACTTCAAGAGGAGGAGGGGTCCTGGGATGGCTACAGATTTATGTATGTCCAGGGATCATACCCAACCTTCTCCTTTGGAGTACGATGCAGCAGGTGCTAGACTTCAGCAGGGCCAAACTGCAGAGGGATGGGTGTTGAGTGCAGTGGGTAGTGGGAGTCCACACTGCTGGACTGTGGGGAGGGAGGAGTGGAATGCTGTGGGTAGAGAGTGGAGCCAGGAGGTTGATAAGTGTGTGTTGGCGGTGTGTATGGAGGGCACATGGGAAAGAGTTTTGCAACAGCGGCTGCAGGGGAGGGCGGGCGCAGAGCTGCTCGGTTTGAAGAGCTAGTATCGCCTGGAGCATGTCTGCTTGGGGCTCCATAACTGTTAAGAGCTGCTCCGTGGCTTCTTTCTGGTGTGCCACGTTCTCCTTTCATTCCCTCTTCTCACTGTCCCACCACTCCTTCAATTCCTTTTTCTCGGTGGCAGAGTGCATCAAAATCTCATGCATAAAGTCCTCCTTAGTTCTTCTTGGATGCTTCCTAATTCTTCGCAACCATTCTGCCGCCGATAAAGAGGGAGATTGTGCTCCCAAGATCATCTCTGTGAAGTTTAAATGCAACATTTTACAGAAGCAGTATTGTTTGCAACACTCAGAACACTGATTCAGTGATTTAATACACAGCCAGTACTCCCACACCTGTCACTAACTGGCTGACCCCAGGCAAGTACACATAAGCCACAAGACCCCCAAAATGGTGAGTAACCGCAGGGGCAGGGTAAATCACTGTTCCCGGACCCTGCTGTACACTAGGACGTGGTTCTTGGGCACTTGGGGAGAGCCAGCACTGTAGGTTGAGCCTGGTAATTATTTCTGTCCCCACACTTTCCACAAAAAGAAGAGTACTTGTGGCACCTTAGAGACTAACCAATTTATTTGAGCATAAGCTTTCGTGAGCTACAGCTCACTTCATCGGATGCATACTGTAGAAAGTATGCATCCGAGGAAGTGAGCTGTAGCTCACGAAAGCTTATGCTCAAATAAATTGGTTAGTCTCTAAGGTGCCACAAGTACTCCTTTTCTTTTTGCGAATACAGACTAACATGGCTGTTACTCTGAACACTTTTCACAGGCGGTGATCATTATGGAAGATATCTCACTGCTGAGGGTGAGCAGGGAATCAAGGGAGGATCTTCTCCAAGCCTGCGGTTTTCTCCCAGGCCCCTATGCGGCTAGCCTGTGTGCAGCAATGGTCCCTCCCACCCCCCGACAGCACTGTGGTGTGAGAAAGTTACCGTTAATGGGGCAAGAAACAAAGCGGCTCTGCTGAAGAACCTGCGGCAGCGGATTGCCCAGTATCTCCAAGAAAGTTTTCTGGAGCTCTCTGAGGGAGATTCCCGTGAAGTGAGGGAGTGTATCAACAGCCTGTTCTGCTGCTCAAATTAGGCATGAGGTGGGAGACAAGCCTGCTTTCTGCAACCCACTTGCCCCCAACAGCTCTCTTCAGCAATTCACCAAATCAGATCCACTTATCAGAGGCCTCCTCTCCTGTTTGCGCTTTGCCAAGATCTGACTGCTGTGACTGGCTAGGCTCCTCTGGGGTAGAAAAGAGCTCCTGGCTGCATGCATTTCTGGCTTCCCATCCTCTGCCTCTGGTTTACCCCTCCCACTCTTCATCCAAGATTGCCTCCTCCTGGCTCGGTCCACTCTCGACTGGCACGAGCCAATGAGGTATCCACAGGGGCCTTCACAGTGGAGGTGGGGTCACCACTGACTATCACATTCAGCTCTTTGTAGAACTGGCAGCTCGTGGGCACAGTATCTGAGTGGCGGTTTGCCTCTTGTGCCTTGTGGTAGGCGTTCCGCAGCTCCTTCACTTTGCCCCTGCACTGCAGTGTGTCCCACTCATGGCCCTTTTCTATCATGCATCTAGAAATCTGTCCACAGGGATCATAATTCCGACGGCTGAAGTGCAGCTGTGACTGCACAGCCTCCTCTCCCCAAATGCCAGTGAGGACCAGCAGCTCAGCACTGCTTCAAGCGGGGGCTCGCCTGGTGTGTGGAGCAGGCATGGCCACCTGGAAAGATACCCTGAGACCACTGCACACATCACCGAGCAAACAGGAAGGGGACTTTCAAATTTGCAAAGGAAGGTATGGGGTGGGGCTGACGGTTGGTGACCTGAGGGCAGGCCAGTAGAGTTCAAACCAATGGCCAGAGAGGTGAGAACAGGCATTGTGGGACACCTCCCGGAGGCTAACTGCAGCACTGTAATCACCACGGTGTCTACACTGGCACCACAGTGCTCTACCCCCGGTGCAGAAAGCTCTACGCCTCTCATCGGGGTGGAGCGATGCATCTGCGTAGTTTCTGCGCACTAAATGGCTTGGCAGTGTGTACACCTCAGGAGTTACAGTGCTCAGAGCTGCTTTACTGCACACAAACTTGCCAGTGTAGATGGGGCCTTAGGCACATGCATAACTTTACACGTGAGTGTAAACTAAATCAATTTGGCTTCACTGTTTGCAAGATTGGGGTCTAAGCTGCAATTTGTCATTGTTATTGCTTACTGCCCTCTTATGGGTGACCTCAAATAATTTATTTTTCAATTCGGCTTGTGCCCATCTTTTTTTCTTCATCATATGTAAAGAGGCTGGAAGGAGAAGGCAACTTAACAAATAAATAAATAAATAAATCCTGCCTCTTTTTTAATTTTTTAAATAATTGAAATACCAGAAACATCAACTCAGATCTTCTGTGATTTTGTTGCAGAACTTGTTGGGGGTCTCCAAAAATGTATATTGTTAGCGCTTGTACCTTAATTAAAGGGATATTGAGTATTTAAAAATGGCTTCCTTTCACCAAGATGTGCTATGCTCAAGTCCCTACACTAGCTCCCAATCAGTTTGTGATGCCAGTTTAAAGGCCTTGGTCCTAATTTTCAAAGCAGTTAATGCATCAAGCCCCAGCTACATCAGACAAAATATTGATCACAGTAGCTGTGCTCCACTGCAATAATGTGGATTGCAAAGCCCAGGACAAAACATGAGAGCTGGGGACAAAGCATTCTCTGTTGAGGGGATCCAGCTATGGAACAATCTTTTAGAGGATATCATGTGAATCCAGAGTCTAATCATCTTTAGGAAATGTTGCAAAGCCTTCCTCTTTGAGAAAGCCTTTCCAGCGTAAGTGACATTCATAATTTAAACACCCCTTTTATCCCAGACCTCTCACAGCCTTCCCACCAAAAACAAAAAAACCCAAAACCTAACCCAAGCAGAGATCTGAGGGAGAAGTGCCAGTAATTCCATTAAATACACTAAGGACTTTGCTACTGCTACTGATTTTATGTGGAAGGTATTCAAATACTATAATGATCGATGGTAGTATGAAATTCTATGATAGATATTAAGTAAAAAACAAAAACATACAGTTAAGTCTAAGTAAAAACCCTTTCTCCTTCTAATTGCTCAATTTTCATTCTCTTGGCTTTGTGATATTTCTCTCTAATTCTCCAGTCTTTATAGGCCAAGAGAAATTTGGCATCCTAACCATCTTTTAGCCCCCCCCCAAACATCTGTAGCACACTATATGTCCAAACTAGACATGTTCACAACTATGCACAGACTTTCCAATACAGTTTGGAGTAGATGCTTTAGGGACCCTATGATAGGAACTGTAGTCTAGAAAACTAGAGGGCAGTTGGTTCTTACTCGCATTCTGTTTCCCAGATTCAGTTATGCACAGCCATAATCTTACAGGTTAGACAAAACTTGAATTTCTAAAGTAAAAATAAACCAGAATAACCTCTCCAAAAAACGTTCAGGCCTTTTTATATGTCATAACAAAACAAAAAAACCCTATTTCCCTCCCCACTTTTTTGCAGGTCACCTTTAACCCAGTCTTGCAAAGAATGATCTCCAAGGAAAAATAACAACAGCAAAGGTGTGAACTCTACTCTATCTCAGGCCTTATCTATGCTAAGAAAATAATCTATTGCTAACAGGTGTCAGCAACAAGGGCAGTTGAACATGGTTTGGACCGTGAAGTAACACTTACAAGGCTTAAGTGAGGGGTCAACTTAATTGCATGGTTGGGACCATTTAATAATAACATGCCTATGCAATGCTCCCTCCCTGCAATTTAGCACTGTAATATTCTGCATCATTAATAAACTGGTTAATTTGTATGTGTTCTTCTGCATGGACTCAGAAGTTTATAGTTCACATGCCATGAGAGGGCCAGATAATTCAATTTCTACCCTCACTGCTGCTGTGTAGTCCCATTTGGCCCTGAGTTCAGATTTGTTATAGTATTTTAGGAAGTAGAAACATAGTGCTTTCAAAAATCCACCAATCTGCATGTATTTTATGGAATTTATTATAACAATTAAAGGAAAAATATAATGAAATAACTATCAAAGCACATCTTCCTGTATTATCAAGAATAGCAGGGTTATAACTCAGTAATGAGACTGGACAATAGGAAGGTAAAAGTAAATATTTTAAAAACGATTAAAAACCTTTAAAACAACAAAATACCTCTCCTTACTAATAAGGTAATCAAACTTTCTTTGTACTATTTATGCAGTTTGTTTACTTTTTACATTTCAATTCCTCTTTGTTTTTAGTCCGATTCACTTTCTCATTTTCAGACACTATTGCACACATGGCGGGGTGATATTTAAATCCAAATCAAGATCTTGATGCTGAGACTGGATCGGCCCACGTGGCCCCCGTCTGCTCAAGGAGCCCCATTGTGCAAAGAACCATTTGGGCGAATCCCAATAGTGCAAGATTAGGCACTATACCTGTTTTCACTGCAATGAAACGTTTCCTGGAGGGCTTCCTGTTCACGGAATCTGATTTGGCACCTGAACGCCCTAACAATTTCGCGGGTCTCGCGTCAGGTCGGAGGATAGTGGTTTAATGTCTGATGACTGAATACTGAGCGGCTCAAAAACACAGCCATGGGGGAGAGGCTGGGAGGGCAGGGGGCCCGGGGTCGGGGGAGAATGGGGGTCGGGGGTAGCGATGGCCTTGCGAGAATGGGGTGAGGGAATGGGAGAATCAACGGGGCTAGGCGCATGAAGATGGGCAGAGCGAAGAGCACCAGGCGGGAGAGGGGAGAGTTGGGGGACGAGGGCTGGGAGGCTGGAGAGTGAGGCGGCAGGGGGGACACAGCCCAGCTTGCTGGAAGGGGGTTTCACGTACTGGAGGGCCCACGAATAACGCAGCTCCCCGCCCCTTGCGGCCGCCACCGCCTCCCCTTTATTACGCGCGGCCCGCAGGCTTGGGGCCCAGGCGGGCCCCGCCTCGCTTCGCCTCGCTCGCCGCGAGGGGCGGGGGCTGTGTGGAGCGCAGGCAGGCAGCAGGCAGGCGCAGAGCTGCCTTTCCATAGGAGCCGCCATTAGCGCTGGGACCCGGTGACAGGGTCTTGGCGACGGCGGCCGGCGCGGAGCGGGAGCGGAGGCAGCCGGGGTTGGTCCCCGTTTGATGGATCCCCGGATCGCCTGGTTCCAGCCAGAGCAGCTCGGCCCCTCGAACCGCCTGTGGATGCAGATCTGGGAGACCACGCAGGGGGTCCGCAACCTGTACTTCCAGCAGCAGCGGCTGCAGAGCGCTCCCGCCGGGGTGGGCCCGGCCTCCCCGCCCGGCATGTACCGCGTCCCCCGGATCGACCCCCAGCCCGACTTCCTGCCGCTCGAGAACGCCAACAACCAGCACAACCACAGCCGCCACCAGGCCCCGCCGCCCCCGGGGCCCACCGCCTGGGCCCGGCCTGCACGGGGGGAGCCGCCCGCCGCCTCGGCCTCGGCCGCCGGCAACAAGAGGAAACGTGACAACAAGGCCAGCACCTTCGGGCTCAACTACACCATCCTCCTGGGGCCCCCCGAGCAGAGCGGGGCCCCCGCCCCGGGGGACGGGCCGGCCGCTAGCGACCAGGCCCAGCCGCTCTTCACCGACACCCCTTGGAAGGGGAGGAACTACAGCCCGGGAGTCGTGGGGTAAGCGCCCCGGCGGGGCCCTGTGGGGAGCGGGGCAGGGGGCGATACGGAGCAACTGGGGTGGGGGAGGCCTAGGGGATCCCAAGGGGGCGGAGGGCCCCGCAGGGCCAGGGAAACGCCGCACACGTGAGGAGAAGCGACCCGTGTGGGGCCCAGCCGGCCGGCTCTGTGGGGCATCTGCTCCCATGGCGCCGCCTCTCCTTGCCCTGACGGGACGCACGTGGGGTGGGAGGGAGAGCAGAGCATGCTCAGTCCCCATCTCCCGCTGTCACAGACACACATCTGTGGGGGTGGGGTGGGGCCTGTTGCAGGCCCTCCTGCTGTCATTGCACAGACACCCATATTGGGGGGGGGAGGGGGCACGACTGTTCTATAACCACCTTCTACTGTCACACATCAGGAGCATCTTTCACAGGCATTGCTTCTTGCTGCCGTTGCACAGATGCACGCTCACATGGGAGAGGAAGGGGAGGCATGTTACCTACTCTGGCATCTTCTCTTGCTGTCATTGCCCAGAGGCAATCTCACATTTGGGGGAAGGAAGAGTTATTTCAAAGGCATTTCCTCTTGATCTGTTTTCTCTTACATGCCATGGCAATAGGCTTGTTAGAAATATCTGAGAGAATTATACAAGGAAAAGTGGAGGGGTATATTGCACAACCAACATGCTATACACCAATGAGCAGGAGTCATTGCCTTTTCTGCTCCCAGACATATGCAGGATAGGACTTTTGGGAAGCATATTGTAGATGTGAGGTTAAGGACCCTAGTGGATGGAAACCTTCTAATTTGATTGCAGACATTAGCAGGGGATAGTATCTAATTTCAGAGTATGTAAAGAAAATCTTCAATTACAGCAAAACGTATGCAGTTCTGGAAATGCCCAGGGAGGTGTCTGTATGAATACTAATGTTGCAGACACGCCTATATGCAGGAGAGAAGGATCACCTTGCAGACTCTTCTTGTTGTCACTGCATGCACTCGTGTTGTGGGTTTCACCCTTGGTTTAATTAATGAATGTCTGCAAAGCACTTTGGAGATGGGCGGGGGGAAGGGAAGCTTTAGTATATACATGTTTATTATTTGTAGAAAAGCCCTTCCTAATGTCAGTGTGAGTGCACATACACATGGGAGGGGTGAGGCATATTTCTTAGACATCACCTGTTGTGCGTATGGTACATGGTGGGGAAACTGTGAAACAGCCTGCCGTTGCATGCATGTATGTACACTCGCACCAAGGAGATGAGCATGTTTCTCAGAGTTCTGATTCTTCACATATCTTCTACTAAATGTGAACATGTATTCAAATCCACTTGGTGAGACATTTTGCACCAACCTCTTGCTCTGATTGCTTTTATGTCCTGTTGTATTAATACATCGGTCCATGTACTTCACAGACCTTTCCTTCTGACACTGAATATACTTACACAGAGAGTATATTTTGCTGAGGTCTGATGGTACAGATACAAGAATGTCATTTCTGCAGTGCTCTCCAGCTGACACTGTTTCCCTCTCTGAGAGGCAGAACACACAATCTGGGGGAATGTCCGTGTGTGGTTTATATAGACTTCTTCTAACTCTGTGTAGTGTGCATCTGGATGTCTTGTATAAATTGCCTTCTATGCTGTATATGTATACTTGGTACTCTGTCTAACACAGCCCTCACCATCTGGTGATGGGTGAACATATGGTGGGTGGGGTAGATGAACAAACATCACCTGCTGTCATATTCCCATTTTCTATATGAAGGTGACAGTATTTGCATAGATCCACCTAATGTTGTATGTGTGGGTTTAGGGTGAGAGATCTGGGGAGAACCACTTGAACACTTTTTACTTCACGCACCCATTCACATACTCTCTTAATGGAGATTGTATGGTGATGGATGGCTTCTTCTTCTTCTTCTTTTTTTTTTTTTAGCTTGTATGTTGCAAAATATAGCATGTGACTTTGGATAATTGTCTTTGTAGTTAGTTGCAAGATAGGAGCATGTCAGTTGGGGAGTGTCTTTGGCTAGTTCAGCGATTTCCCTATTTCAGGTTTCAGAGTAACAGCTGTGTTAGTCTGTATTCGCAAAAAGAAAAGGAGTACTTGTGGCACCTTAGAGACTAACAAATTTGTTTGAGCATAAGCTTTCGTGAGCTACAGCTGCATCCGATGAGGTGAGCTGTAGCACATGAAAGCTTATGCTCAAATAAATTTGTTAGTCTCTAAGGTGCCACAAGTACTCCTTTTCTTTTTCCCTATTTCAGTTCTTTGCACAAAGTGAGGTTTGGTTGCATGGTTCATGTGCTGGATGTGATGTGAATGGCTTTTCCTGAGGCCAAGTTGCACTTACTTTGAGCAGCCAGCTGTTGAGCTCAGGTGTCTTCCAGAGGCTTATTGAGATGGGCCTATATTTTCAGAAATTACTAGTGCTTTTAGGTAGCTCTATTTTTGTGTGCCCATCTTGAAATGTCTCAAAGGACCCTGATTTTCAGAAAGTGGTGAGCATTTGCCTTTTCAAAATTTCAGGGTGTCTCAAGTTGGGCACCTAATATTGCTGGTCACTTCAGAAAATAATAACTGTGTAACCAGAGGCTTCCTACTCTCCTATCAATTCTTGTATTGCCCTCTACTTCTAATTTTAGGCTATTTAGTTAAAATTTTACACTGTAAGGGATCCTGTTTAAAGTTCTGCAGTCCTTACAGAATGAAATCTTCCATAACTGTTGTGAAGAGTTTTAAGTGCTGGATAGTTTTAGCTGGGAATGGACAGTTTTTTAAAAATTATTATTAAATTACTTGGTCAGAACGTGTCAAATGCTTAATTTTGGAAAATAGCTTTCTTTGCGTTTATTTTCTGCTCTGTCATATGTTTAGTTTGAGATGGGAGGGTTTTTTAAAAATATTTTTCTGCTTGTAAATCCAATGTAACTTTTCCCACTATTGAAGATCCAGAAAACAATGGATGAGCTTCAGTGAGATATAAGGAAGTTATTACTTAGGCCTCATGGGTGACATCAATCATAAGAGCAGAGCTCCAGTTGGATAATCGGTGTCACCAGAACCCCCAGATGGAAGTAATGTAACTGCAACTCAGTGCAGATTGTACTTTTTGCTATATGAATTAGGAGAGTTAGTTGGTTTACAATTTAATTGCTAACTAGATCAAAGGTGTTTTAGTTGCTGTCAGGGATTTAAGGAGATGCTGTCAGAGGTATACAGGCTCCATGTTGAACCTGTCCTAAAAATAATTCTTTGTACAAAAGGGTTCCAAGATTGAAAAAAATCACAGTTTCTTATTTTAGCAAAGATAACTCCAGTCAAAGCCTGGCCATTGGGTTTGCTTGTGATTATGGTACACAAATTATTGACATGAAATTAGAAAAGCCCTGACATTGATGTTCTAAAAAAGTATATGTAATTTGAAGGTTTCTGTGTATTTTTCACTTTTGTGTTAGTTTACTTAGTGTGAAGTTATGGAATACATAATCATAATTTTCAGAAAGATTAGATCTGAGTTATTTCCAAAACTCCTTTACTTACACAGTTACCACAGTTGCAATGTGATATTTACATTCCTGATGGGGTGATAACAATTGCATGTGTAACTGTTTGTGCAAAATGGGTGTACAAGTGTGAATACAAACAAACACGTATGGATCTAGGGTTTCAACATTCTGAAAATCAGGTCCATAGTTCTTACCTTCAAGGACAGTATGGGTAGACACTTAATAGTATGTAATAGTGATCACTGAAGTTTAAAAGGCTAAATTAAATTAAACACACATGTTGAAATATTGACAATACTTTGGTACACATATTGTTTATCTCTTAGACAGTCATCATGTTCCATCAGGTATATCTGTGTTTCTGTTTTGATCTTGGATTTGGGTTGAGAAACATAATATTTGTGTTAAAATGTTTTACAGATGTAGTGAGTTTAAATGAATATTAAAATGATACACTTGTGACCTGTAATATTAAGATTCAGAAATTATTGTGGTGTGTCTTCAGTGTACATAATTTCATACAATTTTTTGCATTATCAAGGCTTAAATATTAAGCATTCAAAAGTTAGTCAATTCTAAAAGTTAATGCTGCTCTTGCAGGGTTAAGTGAGCTGTAGTATGCATTCTGAGGTATATGGTATATGTTGCTAATAAACAATAATATATTAAAGCTTGCATTTATCAAAGATAAAGGGAATAGAAAATATCACATGGCCACATTCTTTTATTCGTATTTTCTATGCTCTGGAATCCTTAATTTGGCAATTTCCTAACTGATCCTGTAAATTTCTTGACATTAAAGTGACCTGTGAAATTAACAAGTTGCTTTACACCAAAGATTTACCTTGCATATCTTATCTGCTTTTCAGACTTTGCCAATGGTGATGTTAAAAAGAATAAAATCAAAAACCCGATTGAAAAGTTGTAATCCATATATGTGTGAGATTAGTGGCATATACTTGATACTGGCAAAGACTACTTAAATGAATTTGCTTTGCCACAGTACCCTTAGCAGAGTAGTATATTGTTTTGAGCTATAGTGGCAAAATAGCACTAAAGTAATCTTGGTGATATATATCTTTTTAAAGTATGAAGAAAATTAGATATATGTTTTGTAGATTTCAGTGAGTTCTAATCAAGACAAGCTAAATCTGGAGTTTCTGGCTTATACAGTCTTAAGTGTTTAAAAAAACCACACATTGAAACATATGAGAAGTGTATTTTCCTATGTTAGCATAACTGAAATGTCTCCGCCAACATTTCAGATGCAAAAGAATGGGGGGAGGGAATTAGACTGATCATGGAATTCATTCTGAATTTCAGAGGCTGCTACCACACTGGCGTTCAGTGAAGCCGGTAAAATGTTTACAAAATGAATCTTCTCATCCTTCTAATTCAGTATCTGATGTTATAATACAATGGCATAAGAACTAAGGCAGAGAAAGTAAACGTCTGAGTTGGGCAGAACTGTTAGAGCATATTATACCCATGCTCTACTCTAGATTGACTGAAAATACACTTCTGGATGAAATACAAGTAGCTGGTCTCTATGTATGGTTTAGACTTAAAAAGATAGTGCTCTGTTACAAACGCTGCTCAGTAATGTTTCTCAAAGCTGAAGATTGTGAGCCAAATTTGGACTTCCTCAGTAGCTGTTCTGCGCCTTCAGAATTCACTCTATTCTAAATTCATATAACCCCAAGAGTGGCCACATTTGAGAATGTCTTGCAAGACACATCTTTGTCCAGGCTTTCCACACTCAGTTCTGAAGTTTTGGATGCTTAGTTGACTGGTTAGCTTTTTCCTTTTACACACCAGAGGTTTATGGTGTGTTGCAGGCCTCACCCCACCTATGACTCCTCAGTTGTCTCTCAGCTGATGGTATGAGGGTAGGGACCAGGTACTAGCTTGAAAATCACCTAGTCCTCATAAAAACCAGCAAGTAGCTAAACTGAGGTGGCAAATCACAGGGAGTAGGATGGGTCCTGCAGGAGTCCCAGGATCAAAGGAAAGAACCCAGTTCATGATTCTCAGGTGGATGGCCTAAAGAGCGTAATCCCACAGGGAGCAGGCTAGAAGGGAACAGAGCAGCTCATCCTCATTCCCAGGCAGACAGCATGCAGAGTGTAATCCTGTTGGGAGTAGATCCGTGAAGAGATACTGCATCAAGGGGAAAAACACATTTGATATATTGAATGTATTGTTTGTTTTGGGCAAATAAAACTGAAGCTGTGAAGAGAAGAGAAGTGAAATTTTGTTGCTGGAGAATGTTCTTAGGTGCACAAGCCAGTGAGTTATATGGCGTATTTGTTCTTTGTTTGGAAATGTTAATGGCTTTCAATTTAAATGATGTTAAATGCAGTCAGGTAAAATGGAGAGTGACATGAAAATGTGAAGCATAGTAACACTATTAAAAGGGAATAGAATCATAGAATATCAGGGTTGGAAGGGGCCTCAGGAGGTCATCTAGTCCAACCCCTTGCTCAAAGCAGGACCAATCCCCAATTAAATCATCCCAGCCAGGGCTTTGTCAAGCCTGACCTTAAAAACTTCTAAGGAAGGAGATTCTACCACCTCCCTAGGTAATGCATTCCAGTGTTTTTCCACCCTCCTAGTGGAAAAAGTTTTTCCTAATATCCAACCTAAACCTCCCCCACTGCAACTTGAGACCATTAGTCCTTGTCCTGTCCTCTTCTACCACTGAGAATAGTCTAGAACCATCCTCTCTGGAACCACCTCTCAGGTAGTTAAAAGCAGCTATCAAATCCCCTCTCATTCTTCTCTTCTGCAGACTAAACAATCCCAGTTCCCTCAGCCTCTCCTCATAAGTCATGTGTTCCGGACCCCTAATCATTTTTGTTGCCCTTCGCTGGACTCTCTCCAATTTATCCACATCCTTCTTGTAGTGCGGGGCCCAAAACTGGACACAGTACTCCAGATGAGGCCTCACCAATGTCGAATAGAGGGGAACGATCACGTCCCTCGATCTGCTCGCTATGCCCCTACTTATACATCCCAAAATGCCATTGGCCTTCTTGGCAACAAGGGCACACTGTTGACTCATATCCAGCTTCTCGTCCACTGTCACCCCTAGGTCCTTTTCCGCAGAACTGCTGCCTAGCTATTCGGTCCCTAGTCTGTAGCTGTGCATTGGGTTCTTCCGTCCTAAGTGCAGGACCTTGCACTTATCCTTATTGAACCTCATCAGATTTCTTTTGGCCCAATCCTCCAATTTGTCTAGGTCCCTCTGTATCCTATCCCTGCCCTCCAGCGTATCAACCACTCCTCCCACTTTAGTATCATCCGCAAATTTGCTGAGAGTGCAATCCACACCATCCTCCAGATCATTTATGAAGATATTGAACAAAACCGGCCCCAGGACCGACCCCTGGGGCACTCCACTTGACACCGGCTGCCAACTAGACATGGAGCCATTGATCACTACCCGTTGAGCCCGACAATCTAGCCAACTTTCTACCCACCTTATAGTGCATTCATCCAGCCCGTACTTCTTTAACTTGCTGACAAGAATACTGTGGGAGACCGTGTCAAAAGCTTTGCTAAAGTCAAGAAACAATACATCCACTGCTTTCCCTTCATCCACAGAACCAGTAATCTCATCATAGAAGGTGATTAGATTAGTCAGGCATGACCTTCCCTTGGTGAATCCATGCTGACTGTTCCTGATCACTTTCCTCTGATGTAAGTGCTTCAGGATTGATTCCTTGAGGACCTGCTCCATGATTTTTCCGGGGACTGAGGTGAGGCTGACTGGCCTGTAGTTCCCAGGATCCTCCTTCTTCCCTTTTTTAAAGATTGGCACTACATTAGCCTTTTTCCAGTCATCTGGGACTTCCCCCGTTCTCCACGAGTTTTCAAAGATAATGGCCAATGGCTCTGCAATCACAGCCACCAATTCCTTTAGCGCTCTCGGATGCAACTCGTCTGGCCCCATGGATTTGTGCACGTCCAGCTTTTCTTAATAGTCCCTAACCACCTCTTTCTTCACAGAGGGCTGGCCATCTACTCCCCATGTTGTGATGCCCAGCGCAGCAATCTGGGAGCTGTCCTTGTTAGTGAAGACAGAGGCAAAAAAAGCATTTTTTTTAGCTCTAGACCATAGAAGAAATGATGATTAGAATTCAGACCTTCCTGCTTTCTGTCATAACTGGATAACCCCATCACTGCTGTACTAAAGGATATACCCCAAAATCCCCATAGATGAAGGAATTTTGAACATCTGGTGACATAATTTATGATCCATGATTTCAGAAGATTACTTTGGAAGTTCATTATTATTTATTTTTTGTAGGTGTGCATCCTTTCTTTAGGAAAGGTGACCAGAAGGCTTACAAACTGAATAGTGGGTAGGTGGCTATGATGGCATCATTGATCATAAACAGTTCCATATCTTGTGCAGCTAACGTTTTTAACCAGATGACTTAAAAAGTTGTTGGTGATTAAACATGGTTTGATGTTGGATTAGCTTGCATGTTAGAGGTTTGGAAGTCCTTCATTTTTAGTAGAAAACAAAAATTGTAATAACTTAAAAACCTGTAAACTTTTACAGGTAACTAACTGTTTTTCTCAAATTAAAAGCAGTTGCATTGTTTTGCTGAATGTGTGGAGAAATTGATTTCATAATATGAAAGTTGCAGTTGAATGTACTGCATATGTTTTAATATATGAGAATAAATTGTTTAAACAAATCCACAAGAAATAATTTGAGCTTCGTAGGAAGGCCTCATCCATTTTTGGTAACCTGACAAATATGTATTAAAACGTGAAAATGATGGTGAGGGAAAAGAGCAAGAATGTGTCTGGGTCACAAATCCTTTTCCTTTATACATCTGACAAGATCCACCATCACTTTTGATTTTGTCGCTTCACTGCTATTGGAATTAAAGTGAATTATAGCTTGTTTTGACTGTGTAGATGTCTCAGGGCTTGCCTACACATACAGCACTGCAGCAGCGCAGCTTCACCAGTGCTGCTGTAGGACTTCACTGAAGATACTGCTGTGCCAACAGGAGAGCATCTCCTCTTGGCCTGGTTAATCCACGGGGGAGGTAGGTCGGTATAACTATGTCACTCAGGGGAGTGGATTTTTCACACCCCTAGTGATGTTGTTATACTGATGTAAGTTTTATAGTGTAGACCTGGCCTCAGTCTATTAACTGTCTTTGCAGGAAGTCAAAATCAGAGTTTTGCTCATAACCTCAAGAGGCATGTGGTGGTGGTTCCTCTATTTCAAGAAATGAGATAAAACAATTATGCTTTGGGGCAGGATTCAAAATGTAATGCTAAAGGCAGTTTGAGAGACCTTTTTGAAGTATACTGTAAATATTATATAACAATTTTTTTTGGACATGCAAAATCTTGGAGTGCCAAAATGTTCAACATGTTTATATGGATGACTAAAGGGGACTCTGAGAGCCCTGCAGGTTTCTACATATGCAAAGAAACCATGGTGTTTTTTTGTTGTTGTTGTTCTTGTGAAAAAGTACTTACTTTTTATTTCTGTTTTCATGACTTAGGCATTTCATCCCCTGGGGATGGTTCTAGGTAAGTGGTGTCTTAGTCTAAAAGAACAACAAAACACCAGGCATTACTTTGTTCTTTTTTCAAATCAACTTTTACATATTAAGCAGTGTTTTAAGGGCACCGCTCTTGTGTACTTTGGTGATTCCTCAGACTTCTAAGTGTGGACTTTTTTTTTTTTTTTTTTTTTCCATAGCAATATATGGTCTGGAAAGGGGTTTTAGGATCTTCATTCCTTGAATCCCTTCACCCTGAATCCTCTCTTACTATCATGTTAGGACTGTATCTTTGTCCTAGTTTTCATATGGCACATTAAGACAAAGTCCAGCTCAAAGCCTGTCATATAATTTCAAACCCAGGCAGCTAAATTAAAATGTACGAACAGGCATACTAATTGCTAAAAATTAAAAATTACCTGATCTTTTTTTAAAGAAAAAGAAACCACTGAAAAATAATTTAACCCATAATCATGTAATATTTAACTCCTATTTAGTTTAGAAATAATAAGGTAAAAGTCAGGACTCACTGGTTCAACTCTGAAGCCTTTTTTAAAGGCATCTAGTAAATTTTAGGAAGATGTACATGTGATTTTTTTTTTTTAACTGACAAAACATGCAGTTTTGTAATATTTCATACTTGTTTTTAAATGCTTCTTATCCTCCTAATTAACAGAACGAGAATAAATCTTGACTTTTCAACATTGGATAGTTAAATGTGTTCAAAAACAACTAGTGTGCCAAAAAACTGTAGAGTTGGCTTTGATGTTAGCTTTTGTTTACATATGCACATGGTATAGAACTCCTAGCTGTAAGACAACAAAATGAAGACCCTTTATTATATTTAAAAAGCATTATAATAACACCACTTTCTTGTTCTTAATGTGAAAACTGTTGGAGAGCATGTTTTAAATGCATGATGGGTTCTTAAATTAGATAAAGTCTTGTAATCTTAGATGACATGTCTCAAGTAAGAGACAAGGTGATGAGGTAATATCTTTTGTTGGACTAACTTCTGTTGGTGAGAGAGACAAGCTTTCGAGCTTACACAGAGCTCTTCATCCGATCTAGGAAACATACTCCGAGTGTCACAGCTAAATACAGGATGGAACAGTCTCTCTAATATCCTGGGACCTACGTGGCTACAACAGCAGTGCATACATGTCTAACGTAAGTTGGCTGCAGGGAAGGGGAATTTTGTCGTGCCTGAAAATGGTTTTCTTCTGATTTATTTGCATGTTGCTCTGATTTATTGATTAATCTGCATGGTTTAATGTGTCTCTCCTTGGGAGGGTGGGAGGATATCCTGATGACCAGGAGTGCCGCCTTGGCATCCTTTCTCAAGTTAAATAATTTTACAGGAGGAGCAACTTAGACCTTAAATCATCTTGAAACTTGAACCTCCAGTAGCAATCTTTCCCAAGAATACCATGACTCTTCTCACCTTAGAACAGGGTAGATACCCGGACTGAGGCAGAGGAACTCCTACTCCTTAAGGTAGCATTCCTCCGGTTCAGTACAGGAGTACTAGCACTTACACCATCTGTAGTTACCATAAATGTTGTATATTGCTGGGCCATGGTCATGCAGGAGCCTTTGCCCCCGAAAGGTGCTTTCTGGTGACCTAGATGTTAATCCTGTTAGTAAATACATAGCCTGATTAGAGTGAATCTTTAATCCATGGTTTACTGATTACTCTGACCACCCAAGACGTTTCCCTTGGTGCAGTCAAGTGAGCCCTAATGCTTCTGGTACAGGAAAGCCCTTGCTTGGGCAAGGTCACTTTTTAAAACTTGTCACTAGCTTTCGAATCCTTTATGGAGGCTTTAGAAGCAGCCAGTGCTTTCTTGGATGTTTCAAACAAAACACAGTCTATCTTTCTGAACTCTGTAGATGTGTGTGCAACAAATTATCATATACGTGTATCGAGACAACAATTTTGTTTTCTTTCTATGGTTGGTCTAAAATTGATACATAAATTATCTCTGAAAACTGTGTTTAGTTTTCACATGAACTTGGACCTTTATGGTAGAATGACTTTATCCTTGTAGAGTCAGATACTTTTGGTTAACTGAAAATGCATGAAGGTTACTAAAGTACTGAACTCAACCTAATGCAATGGGGAAAACCGTCTTAAGCTGAATAATGATAGAGTGTTGGGTCAACATTTGAGCTAGGCTTAAAACCACTGGATGTACAGCTGGATTTTTCTCTAATTATTTCTCAGGTGTTTTAGTTGGACTGTTGAATTAATGTATTTCGGTGTCTATGCAGAAAACCTCTTATTTGACTTAGCTTGATGTTTACTTTGTGGTTTGAACTTCAGTATCTGTTCTTATGGGAAACTTTCTCCCTTGGTATACCTGTTGTGCAACTTGGGCTCCTGCTGCTGCTGCATGACACTACATGCAGTCATCAAGGGCAGAGCCCCACTCTGTTCCTCCTTTCTGCCTGTGATTTTTGTCTCATCTATACCAGAATAGTTATTTCTCTCAACCTTTGTGAACTGTATGTAGTTAGTCTGGTCTTTAGCGTTAAGATAGTAAGTTTTAGCTGTATAAAAATAATTTAAATAATTTTTTTTGGATTTGATTTCCTCTTTTGGAGTTTTCTATTCAAGGTATACCCTGGTCACTGGGTTTCAAGCCTTCTTGCTTCAGTCATGTGCTAGCGAGCGACAGGCACAATAAATGCCTGAAGTGCTTGGGGGAAGCACACGAAGGACCAGTACCATATTTGCAGGGAGTTCAAGCCTTGGACGAAGAAGGGTAGAGAGGATAGGCTGAAATTCCAGCTGGTGGAGGTGATGCTCCAGCTACTCTTGGAGCCATCCTGATCTGACTCTGTGCCAAGTACTGTGGCTTCAGTGAGAAGTGATCTCCAGCTTTAGTGGAATTCCAGTACTGTTTTCCCTTGTCTGAAGAGAGGAAGACATACAAAGCTTCCAGAGGGGCACTGGCCAGGGCAAGGTCTCCATCCTCCAAGTCTGGTAAGAGGGTTGAGGGAGTTGAGAAGAGTGCACCTGAAACCTAACCACTCCTCCAAATTGGTGCCAAAGCCTAGTTGGCTCTGGTTCTGCAAGGGGCACTGGCTCAAGCTCGGTCCTGGAGGCAGCACTGTCAACTTTTTTGGCACCACAGCAAGAGACCGACTTGGTGCCAATTGCCCCGGACGCATTTGTGGCAGAAAGAAACCTGCTCTCCCTCTTGGTGCAGGTGTATCCTTCCTTACAGGAGTCTGGTCCCTCAGGACTGCTGCCACTTATGCCTGCAATTCAGCCTCCTGTACCACAGGAGGACAGGAAGCTCCTCGGTACTATCAAAGGGAAACCTGATCACTCCCATCACCCAAGACATTGCCCTTGGTGCCTTTGTGGTGGCATTACTCCATTAAATGCCAGGCTCTCAGCACCAATCCCTGGCACTCACTGGATCAGTCCTGCTGTTGTCAGAGGAAGGGGAACCTTGTTGTTGGACTCAGAGGTGGGATCTTACGTATCACAACTGCAAAGCAGGACCCACTGGTCTCCATACAGATTCTCTCTTCCCACTGTGACGCTTCAAGGGACCTGCCATGGGAATGTGTCCAGAACAATGGTGCCCTGCTCCATATCAGTGTTCATTTTGGAACTCTTAGGGTTTCCCCCCAGCTTCCAGATCTTTCCCACATCATGCATACTCAGTGCCCTCATCTAGATGGGCTTAGTCTACACACTGAGAAGCTCTGTCCACACCGTTTACCACACAATTGCTACTGGCAGCACACAGACATTATCACTGCTGTTGAAGTTGCACTTGATCAGTCCAAGTGTAAATTGTTACATCTCTCAGTACTGTGCCAACTTGTGGATGTAATTGCTGGTTGAACTGCTTCAGCAGTACACTTGCCCGATCCAGTGCAATCTCTCAACGCTCTTGCTTATCCTTCAGTTACAGATTTGGAGGCTTAGAGTACTGGTTCTATCCCATGTCAAGATGACTGCACACAGGCTGAAGAGCAACTGAGGTGGTATTTGGCTGGTCTGTCTTCTGCTCAGCTATCTGCACTAGCTCCTGAGCCCCCAGAGCAGCAGAGGACGAATGGAATGAAAATGATAACTTGTTTGTCTCATGGCATATCAGCTGCAGGGGGGGGAAAAGGGCAAAAACCCAAAGGTTGGTTGGTTAGACATGCACAAATTTTCCAAAGTGTGCGTATTTTATTAAGGTTGCCACAGCTTTCCACTCACTACTTCCAATAGCATCTGAGACCTGAAAAAGAGTAGAAATAGATCACTAACACTACAGTGAGTAACAAAGCTTGCACTCATCTACCGTCTTACTCCTCCCCAAGAAGAAGTACATCTCCCCCTTTCTCCCCATGTCCCAACTGCCTTCAGGGGAAAGGGAAGAGCAATCTTCAGTCCAACCATAAAACCAGAATGGAGAAAAAATAATTGTTATTGAATAAATGAGTGAAATGGAGCATCTTATCTTCTCAAAGCACTGGTGCCTTTGTATTGGCAGTGGTCACCAGATCTTCATGTCCAGATGTGGTCCAGCAGTTTGAACAGATGTGTATGACTTGTTCCTTGTGCACCTGCAACTGTGAGAGTGCAGGAGAGTATATCCCATGACTTTCAGTGCACGTGTGTTTCTCCCCTTGCAGGATAGAAAATCGTGAAGCACCTGTTGGAATAAATAAATAAATGTGAACAGGTGCAATAAGTTTTAGTTTATCGCTGTGTCTACTTTAGGGAGGCTATTGTGGGAAAATACACAGATCTTGCCTACAGATTCCAGGGTTGCTGAATGTGGATATGATGTGCATATCTGTAATACAGACAAACTGCATTGGTGCAAGTTGCAAAAATACAGTTCTCTGCTATCTGTTTTTATATATATTTTCTAATGTGGCTAGCATAGTGGCGCTGAAGTGTTGTCAGATGATTAAGAAGAGGAAAATAATCTTTGCTTTGAGATTAGATTTTAGAGAGGATCGGCTGACTTTACCTGTTATGTATTAACATTGTAAAGTATGTCTAAATAGAGCACTGGATGCAAATAATATATGTATGATTAGCAGTTCTCGTGTAATAAACAGTTCCAGTGAGGCTTGTTGGTATCAGAACTTTTGCTTGTAACTTAAATTGCATATGGTGCCTTGTTAGATTTGAAACTTCTTGTAAAATCATCTGATAGCTTTTAATCCTTTATAAAAATCTTTGACTGATCATTTTAATACAGAGAATCCAATTAGTGATTTTATAGGGACTCTTCTGTAGATCACTTTAATATTTCAAAATCTAATGCAGAAAACATTTCATAAAGCTTTGACCATTGCCTTGGTTCTCCAAGTAGCAAAACAGTATATCTGATTTTACTTGAAAAATTTTCATTGGCTACCTGTACAAATAGCTGTTAAAAGGACGTCCTACTGAAATAATTGTTTTCCTGCTAATTAAATGTGAATTATTTGTAAGTTTGCCCTAAATTTACTAAAGCTTAAAAGGATCAAAATTGCTGTGACGGTCTTAGTGCAAAGGCTGAGTCTAGTTTAACTTGCTCCACGAAGTAAATGCCGTCTGATGTTTAGTTTTTTGTTGTGTAATCACAACTCAAAACAGAATTCATTAGTGAAGTTGAGACTAGCAGCATTCGTCAAACTTTTGGTCCTTATATAGCTGTAAAGCAGATCTACTACACAATCATACATGAAGCTGTTTGTTAGTATGGGACAGTATATTTTGAGGTATGACACGCTTTAATTTATGGTAGTAACCATCAAAGCAATAGCATTTTTTAATAGCTTTGGGAAACGGGCTTTGGCATTTTAATTATGAACAGCCTAACCCCAAGACTGTAGTCACTTACTCATTTCCAGTATCCCAATA
The DNA here is from genome assembly GCF_965140295.1 of Lepidochelys olivacea. Taxonomy (NCBI): domain Eukaryota; kingdom Metazoa; phylum Chordata; order Testudines; family Cheloniidae; genus Lepidochelys; species Lepidochelys olivacea. The sequence goes on along the minus strand of NC_140422.1, from coordinate 16,111,502 downwards.
GACTAGCATATTTTTGAACAATTTTACTACAGATTCCTATCAGCAGAGATTTCACTGGTGCTACATTTGAGATCCCTTTCCTTGAGGGTAACTGGACCTCTCAAGCTAAACCAGTCATTTGTTCTTGTTTAGATATAATACATGCCAGACAGACTTTGCAGACATGCCAGACAGGCTTTATGTACACTCTTGTGATCAATAATGAAAACACATCTATCCAGAATCTTTTTATCACTAATCTTGATAAATGGTTTTAAACCACTCCCCCCTTCCCCCCCCACTATAAATGTGGAAATGGCCACTAGAATTTCCTGGCAGAGCTAGATCATTGGAAATGGTTTGAAGGGTGTCTGTGTTCAGGCATAACTGTTGCAGCATAAACTGAAGTAATTGACAAACTGATCACTGCATTGGGTGCCTTCCTCTTGAGCCTCCAAAACAGATACCTGTAGCTTAGTAAGGGTTATTGTTGCTTTTTCTTGAAATAAGAAAAGGAGTACTTGTGGCACCTTCGAGACTAACAAATTTATTTGAGCATAAGCTTTCGTGAGCTACAGCTCACTTCATCGGATGCATCCGATGAAGTGAGCTGTAGCTCACGAAAGCTTATGCTCAGATAAATTTGTTAGTCTTGAAGGTACCACAAGTACTCCTTTTCTTTTTGCGAATACAGACTAACACAGCTGCTACTCTGAAACTTTTTCTTGAAATTTGATGGTGGTTTAAAAGAATCTCTTTAAAGGACACCGTCAGAAGTAATCCCACCCCATCCTCAATCTTGCTCTTTAAAAGAAAAATGTATATGATGTTCCATTCCACCTCCCAAAGTAGGGGCAACAAAAATAACTTCCTGAGTAAGAGTTGTAATGTTACAATAGCAGTTCCTCACTTTGGTATCCCATTCTCAATACATACAAGATATAATAGACCTGCGGTGGACATAACCTCTCTAGCCTCAAGGAGTGATAGTGAGTCCTCTCTGGGCTTATATAACCACAATAAGCACAAGTACTGCTTTATCTGTACTGGTATAATTTGAAGTATAAAGGTTTGTATACTGATATATATCTATAGCTATTTTTATACTGGAAGGGAAATGAGCAATATGGGCATAAGGCACCTCCTTACCAGTATAGCTGTGTCTACATGCTGGATTCTAATTGTATAACTATTTTGGTGTAAAAAAAAAAAATCTCAATCTTAACTGACAGTTTTTATACTTGTACAGAAGCTGCGTGTACTGCACGACGCCCAACTGCAAAACCACCAGGTAGTCTTCAGCTAGGATTTTTAACTGTTCCAGCTCTATATTAGGAGAGTTGATATTTTTCAGTATCAAGGTAGATCTCTTTTAGAAAGGCATGTCAATTAATGCCTCTGTTCCCCGCCCTCTGACCGCCCCGACCCTTATGCCCACCCCTGCCCCCTGACCTCCACCCCGAACTCTCCTGGCCTCTATCCAACCCCCAGCACTGCCTGGAGCACCGGTGGCTGGCGGCATTACAGCCGCGCTGCCTGGCTGGAGCCAGCCATGCCACTGCGCAGCACCGAGCACCAGGTCAGGCTGGGCTCTGTAGCTGCGCTGCCCAGGAGCTCGCAGCCCCACCACCCAGAGCATTGTGCTGGGGGTGCAGTGAGCTGAGGTGGGGGGGGGGAGGGGACGGGACAGCAGGGGAGTGGCCAGCAGCTAGCCTCCTGGACCAGGAGATCAGGGGCTGGGCAGGAGGGTCCTGCGGGCTGGATATGGTCCGCGGGCTGTAGTTTGCCCACCCTTGAGGTACGCCCATATGTTTAGGCGTGTATCTCAGATTGGAATCAAAACGCTGTGCAGTTTTCTTGTTGGCTTTGGAGAGTTAAATGTGAAAGAAGGAAGAAAATGAAGGACCAAGAAGGAAGAAAAGAAAGGACCAAAAAACACCTAATTATGGACTCCGCAATGGAATTTTTCCACTGCTGTATTGAAAGCTTTAAAGATATGTGAAGTTGCATATCGTCTACCAAAGAATGTTAGCAGAAGTGATATTGTTTAGATGAAATGATTTTTAGATTTGGTGATCTGTTTTGTTTGAAACATCAGACTACAGAATAAATTTTAAATTTGACTATTGTATAATTGTTTTCTGCGACAAGACTAGTTTTTATACCCATCAAATCTGTGATTAAGGCTACGTTTTAGTCACAGGTATTTTTAGTAAAAGTCATGGACAGGTCAGGGGCAGTAAACAAAAATTCACAGCCCATGATCTGTCCATGACTTGTACTATATACTCCTGACGACAAAATCTTGGGTGCTCTGGGGCTGGGGGCATCACGGGTGCTGGGGAGGGTCTTGGCATGGCTGGCAAGCTCCCTACCTGGCTCCACACAGCTCCCTGAGAGTGGCAGTATGTCCCTTGGCTCCAAGGCAGAGGCACAGCCGGGGGGACGCCGTGTGTTGCCCCCACCCTGAGCGCCGGCTCTGCAGCCCCCATTGGCCGGGAACTGTGGCCAACAGAAGCTGTGGGGGCAGTTTCTGTGGGTAGAGGCAGCACACAGCTGTCTGGCCACGCCTCTGCCTAGGACAGAGCTGAGGGACATGTCACCACTTACGGGGGAGCCCCCCAAGGTAAGCGCCGTCTGAGCCCTCACCTCCTCCTGTGCCCCTACCCCAGACCTGAGCCACCTCCCACACCCAAACTCCTGCTGCTGAGACTGGCCCAGCAGCAGCTGGTGTGGCTGGCTTAGCGGATGCCCAAGCTGCTCAGGCAGCCCCCAGGCCAGCCGCACCGGCAACTGCAGAAGTCACAGATGTCACGGAATCAGTGACCTCCGTGACAGTCTTGCAGCCTTACGTATGATTATTCAGTATTTAATAGAAATTTCTTCTTTTCAAAAAGAAAGCAAGAAAATAAGTTGTGACTTAAGTTTTAAACTCAACTCGGAAATTTTTTCTGAACTCTTTCTAGAAGAGAAAGCAAATATCTTCAAGAATAAGTTTATTCTTATCCTGTCAGTGAAAGATAAGGCTTTTGATTCACTGAAGAAATTTGCCTGCATTCTTGAGTTGAAACAATCCTGAATGTACTAAATGAAGGCAACTTTCATCCTGATTGAGGCACAGCTGATTCTAAAATAGTCTGAACAGTACTTCATATCTTTTTCGGAATAAAAATGGTCATACAGTTCATGTTTTCCCAGGAGTCTTCATTAAAACTCCAGGAATGAGACTTTAGTTCAGATTTTAATCCTGTCTCTCCTTGACACTTGCCAAATGCATACCCATCAAGCAGAATTTTTGCTTATTTTGTTCCTCTACCACTTAATTAGTTGATTTGAAAAGTTCTAAAAAATTGTGAATAATTGACTGGTTCATTTTTATGCTGTTTTGAGGGTCATACTACTTGTTCACTAATATTCATGTGATAGCCAGTATACATGAAAACATACCTGCTACAAATTTGTGAATAATGGCAGCCCCCCTCTTCTGTAGTTAAGAGAGAAATGTTCAGTAGAAAGCAGAAAACATACTGAATAACCAGTCACACACCATGAATAGTAAATAGTTCATCAGCTGTTCACTGACTATCTAGAATAACTTTCAAAGGGCTCCTAAATCAGTTAGGTACCTCCAAAAATTCTACTTGGTCTGGAAACTTAATCATCTGAACTATTAATCAAATAACATTCTGAGCTGTAAGGATTGTGAATCTCTTCTCCCCCAAAATACCATATTGTAGCCTCTAGCTTTCCCATGAAAAACTGGGTTTCCTTTTTGAGGCATCTGATTTTTCACCCATTTAAATCCATAGTAAAACTTCCTTTGATTTCAGTGGATACAGAGTTGAGCCTTTTGTAAAATCATTCTTAAAGGTACAGCTAGTATAAAAATAATTTTTTAAAAATCCTTCCTAACAAATAAATGTCCCAAGAAGGGATTTTAACAAAATTTAAAAACCTAAATTGTGTCTTTAATTGAATATAGGGTTGGCATTCAGTAACAAGGTATTTCTGCTCCTGTGGATATCACATCGCCCCTGGTTGGTTGGTTTTTGTTTTTCCTCCTTATTCTGCACCCCGAGACTTTCAACTGGTCTGCTCTTATTGAGGTCCAGAATGAGATGAGTAAATCTGAATCCGGTTACCAGATTTGCATAACTACTTGAAGCTGAAAATTGATAAGGATATGGCTATTTTCTACAAAGTCAACTTAATCTCTTAACAGGCAGGTTTGAACTTTTGCTCAGCCCCAGGATTCTGGTGAAGAAAAAATACTCCATCTATAATCCATATCTTCAGTCGTTTTTCATGAAAACAGTACAGCCCTTGATGTTCGTGCTAACTTTCACTGATCGCAGTGCTGGATTTACAGTACAATTTTAGTAACAGGTGAATTTCTAATATATGTGAATATAAATCCAATTAAAAATACAGTAAATAGTACTGTGAAGAGTGTTTTATTATGGCTATATAGCCGTTTCTTTGAAGAGAAATGTGTCTGGTTGCACCGCCCCTTCTCTGCCCCCTGCTGGAAGCACTGCCACCTGGAGAAAGAGTGGTCACCTGGAAAAGAAGAGCAGTGAGGTGAGACCACTGAACAGACTGTTTTTTGTTGTGCAGGTTAAAAAGACCAGGCATCTGTTTCTGAGTTGAATTTGAGTTGAACAACTAATTATTACTGCATTAGCAAGGGACTTGCTGCACAAGACTCCTTGCTTCCAATGAGTTTTGACAGTATAACAATTATTATTGCAGTGTAACAATTTCTTGTAAAAACAAAAACAACCAAGGCTTTGTTTTATATCCAAAGTAACTTAATGAATGAAGTGGCAATTAAATAGTAAGAAAATACTGTCATATTGCAAGAACTAATTTGTGGATACTTTTCATCTTTAAGCTAAAGATTTAGAATTCCTCTTGAGACACTTGCAAACAAATTCAGCATTCTCTTTAATAGTCCAGTTAGGGTACATCTACACTGCATGCTGAAAACACCATCCTGGCCACTATGGATGTAGAAGCCCTCTACACCAACATTTCACACACAGATGGACTACAAGCCGTCAGGAACACTATCCCCGATAATGTCACGGCAAACCTGGTGGCTGAACTTTGTGACTTTGTCCTGACCCATAACTATTTCACATTTGGGGACAATGTGTATCTTCAAATCAGCGGCACTGCTAAGGGTACCCACATGGCCGCACAGTACGCCAACATTTTTATGGCTGACTTAGAACAACGCTTCCTCAGCTCTCTAATGCCCCTCTCGTCCCCTAATGCCCCCTTGCACTATATTGATGACATCTTCATCATCTGGACCCATGGAAAAGAAGCCCTTGACGAATTCCACCATGATTTCAACAATTTCCATCCCACCATCAACCTGAGCCTGGATCAGTCCACACAAGAGATCCACTTCCTGGACACTACGGCGCTAATAAGCGATGGTCACATAAACACCACCCTATACCGGAAACCTACTGACCGCTGTACTTACCTACATGCCTCCAGCTTTCACCACACGATCCATTGTCTGCAGCCAAGCTCTATGATACAACCGCATTTGCTCCAACCCTTCAGACAGAAACAAACACCTACAAGATCTCTATCAAGCATTCTTACAACTACAGTACCCACCTGCTGAAGTGAAGAAACAGATTGACAGAGCCAGAAGAGTACCCAGAAGTTACCTACTACAGACAGGCCCAACAAAGAAAATAACGGAACGCCACTAGCCATCACCTTCAGCCCCCAACTAAAACCTCTCCAGCGCATCATCAAGGATCTACAACCTATCCTGAAGGACGACCCATCACTCTCACAAATCTTGGGAGACAGGCCAGTCCTTACTTACAGACAGCCCCCCAACCTGAAGCAAATACTCACCAGCAACCACACACCACACAACAGAACCACTAACCCAGGAACCTATCCTTGCAACAAAGCCCATTGCCAACTGTGTTCACATATCTATTTAGGGGACACCATCATAGGGCCTAATCACATCAGCCCCGCTATCAGAGGCTCATTCACCTGCACATCTACCAATGTGATATATGCCATTATGTGCCAGCAATGCCCCTCTGCCATGTATGTTGGCCAGACTGGACAGTCTCTACATAAAAGAATAAATGGACACAAATCAGATGTCAGGAATTATAACATTCAAAAACCAGTCGGAGAACACTTCAATCTCTCTGGTCCCTCAATTACAGACCTAAAAATGGCAATTCTTCAATTTAAAAAAAACTTCAAAAACAGACTCCAATGAGAGACTGCTGAATTGGAATTAATTTGCAAACTGGACACCATTACATTAGGTTTGAATAAAGACTGGGAGTGGATGTGTCATTACACAAAGTAAAACTATTTCCCCATGTTTATTCCTCCCACCCCCCGCCGATTGTTCCTCACACATTCTTGTCAACTGCTGGAAATGGCCCACCTTGATTATCACTACAAAAAGCTTTTTTTTTTTCTCTCCTGCTGGTGATAGCTCACCTTACCTGATCACTCTCGTTACAGTGTGTATAGTAACACCCATTGTTTCATGTTCTCTATGTATATAAAATCTCCCCACTGTATTTTCCACTGCATGCATCTGATGAAGTGAGCTGTAGCTGACGAAAGCTTATGCTCAAATAAATTGGTTAGTCTCTAAGGTGCCTCAAGTACTCCTTTTCTTTTTGCGAATATAGACTAACACAGCTGCTACTCTGAAACCTGTCGGGAGTCCAGAGCACTTCTGACTTATGGTTGTATCCTTGTGTTACTTAATTTTCTGTCTCTTGGCTTTTTAGCTTGCACCATTAGCAGTTAGCAAAATCAGACATGCTAACGTTTTAGAGGAAAATGGGATGTGGGTATTTTTTTCATAATTTGGTTGGATAAATGACAATGTCAAACAAATACAACTACTTATAGAAGGTCCCTGATCAGGGTCAGGTGATGCATCAAACAGTTGTTGTATATAGATCAGTTGATATTTTGCATATTATTCTGTTTAATATATAGGTGTTCTTACAGAATTGTTGCTACTTGAGTTAATAGGAATGTAATGTCCATTAAGAACTATAGGAGACAAATCTGTAACAAAGTAATCTTATTTTAAAGCATGAGAACCGAACTTTGTCACTCAGTTTACTGTTTACTAATCAAGTAACTGCATTAATAGACTGCTTTTTCCCATAACCTCTGGAAACATTCAATTTATCATTTTTTTTCCCCCCTTTTTTAAATTACAAACAGGAAGAGTTAAGTTATCGCGCTTTTTTTTAAAATTCTGGCAGACTGACTGTTTAACTAGCATCCTCTTCCTTTGTCACTGCAGGCTGTACTTAACAGTAAATCTGTACATTAATCTCTGTACTCCTGGCCATTAGCTCGGAATCTCAGTAGTAAGTGGTAATGTGACCCAATGACTGAAAAATCAGATGTTACCTAAAAAGCTCTGTTGGCCATGGAGTATTCAGACTAGAGTTCCCCAGTGTGTGCATCTCACAGAAACTTAATTATCATGATAGGGTTATAGTGCTAGAAGAACTTGTAAAATATTACCAACAGACTGAATTGCATCAGGATTTCTAAGAGGAAATATTAGTGGTAGACTAGGAGACCTTTTGAAAAACCAAATGATTAGGTAAGCAAATACCTCTAAGTAGCAGATCACAAACAGTAAATTGAAGGGTGTGTGTTTTGGTCTCATGTTGAAGATTTTTGAGTGAAGAATGCAAGTGGGGAGAGGAGGAAGGAGTAAGACAGTAGGAAGACAAGTTTTATAGTAACAACCAAGTGAACACTGAAAGAGCAGATTTGCTGTTAGAAACACTCTGTAGCACTACCTGAGGAATAGAATGTCATGCATAAGCATGACCTAGTCATGCTAGTGTAAGAGACTAAGAAATTAAACTAATTATACAAAGAACATAGATAAATACTAAGTCAAAAATAAAGAAAATATTTGATCCTCTAATCTCTTGTCAGTTTTAGTAATCTACGATGTTACTTGTAACAGAAGAATATTAAAATGTTTCAGGCGGATGAAATTTGAGTTGCGCATCTCTTTAGTCATAATACTTACTGTTCTGTCCCTTTCGGATGTCCTTCATCTATTTCATGACACCTGTGGTATGGCTTCCATTGTGTGTGGGGAGACAGGGGCAGTGGGGGAGGCGAGGAAGACTTTTCACCTCCCATCTGAGGACCTCAATTTTGTAAATCATTCCTCTTGGCAGTCCATCAGAGCTTCCAGGAAAGATGCATTTGTTTTTACAAATAACTTTTTTTTTTTTTAATTTCTCTTTGAAACATCTAGCTGCTATTATAATGGTCACTGTAGGAAACAAGTGAAATAAACTCATCAATCCTATGTCAGGGATTTATTTAATCTTTCAGGAATTCAGTGACTGTTTAAATTTGGTGGTGTTGACAGAGGAAACATGGTGAAAAATGGGCTTTAGTTTTCTGGTTAGTCAGGAGGATGTTGCTACGTGCTAGTGCAAATGGATACACAAATTTCCTGGACTTGTGTAATGAGACTTGTGTTTAAACAGCTATACGAAGCATAATTTATTAAAACCCCACCCAAAATGTGGGGGGGGACTTATTTTAAAATAATGCAGCTGATCAGCTGACTGCCAACTTCATTCTATCCTGTGTTCTGTTGATGTGTGTACACAACTCCTTTTTAACGGTAATAGGAGAATACAGTGCTTAGTGTGAACATTTCTGCTTAGCAGTGGGCAAACAGGTACGTATAACTGAGATGACTCTAACTACAGACAACTGTTTGTTAGTTCACATTTGTTTAAATGTCTCAGTTGATTTTGTGTGGATTAACAAATCGCTTGTGCTGACACAGGCGATGACTCAGTGGTGACAAGGGACTAACCGAAAAGGTTAGCTAAAAGGCTTTTGTTTAAATATTTGGATACTGTGCGTACTCTGAACTCCTTATTAGACTTTCTTGAAGATTTAAAGCTTTATATATCACGCTGATGTTAACATATTTAGTGGTGCTATTTCTTTCACTTTTAGTGTGAACAAAAACAGCTTTGATTAATTTCCATATTCTTTGGAAACATGATATAAGCATATCCTATATTTTGTAGATTAATGTGTTTGAAATTAAACTTCCATAAATCTGAATTTACTTTTGTTGAAGGCAGACAATAGTTTGTTTAAAATTAATGTTTAGTGTCCTTGAAATATTTCTAAACCATTTGAGATAATAGCAGCCTTTTTAATTTTCTCCCTTTTTTAGTTAACTTTTATCTTTTTTCTTTCTTCAGTCTTCATGAAGAAATCATTGATTTCTTCAAGTACATGTCTCCCAGACCGGAAGAAGAAAGAATGCGAATGGAAGTGGTGAACAGAATAGAAAACGTTATTAAGGAGCTCTGGCCAAATGCAGATGTGAGTAGGACTTGGCATGCTCTAACAAAAAGCTTTGGCTCTGGGTCTTTGTAAACAGCTTTTTTTTATTTGTTACACTATCACTTTTCCCCTGATTACAAAAATAACTTTATGCTCAAATTGTGATATAAAAGATATTCACTATTTCTATGGCACCATACCTGAGCTTAGCACTTTAGATATATATATGAACAAAGGCCCTGGTCAGGGAAGCTAAATTAGACATACTAGCAACAAAGGAAGGGTATGAAATCTAACCAGAATTATATTTGGGTGTGTGTTACTATGCATCTCATTAGTTCTTGCCTCCCACTCTTAAGTAACGTTTAAAAAAAAAAAAGTTAAGGGACGAGTGTAGAAGAACATGGCTGATGGGGGAGGCCTACCCGATTGCATTGAGGTGGCTTGTCCTGCTGGAAAAGAGAAGCTTATGTTCATACAGGTATAAGAGATAGTGTAGGAAGGAACATGTGACTTAGATCAGGGTTTCTCAGGACAGTTTTTTTTGGTGGCCTCAGAGTGTGTCCACCAACTCTTGCTCGTGGCCGCTCACACTTTTTCCTAAAATACTTGTTAGCTTTAGGAAAAACAAATAAATATGCACATATACATGTTCAAAATCATTGTAATTTATTTATTGCTAGCTTGTAAGTCTGTGGTTAAAAGTGATATTAACAAACATATAAATATCACTTTTCATAGCTTATTTACTCAGACCCAACAAACCTGGGGACAGATTAAGCCCTGGATTCAGGGGTAGGGGGAGACAACAGGAGCCAGGCGTGATTGGGTTGGGGGAGACAGTTGGGAGCCAGAGCCTGATGCTCCGTAGCCAGAGCCCAAAGCCCTGTGGCCGGAGGATGGAGCCCGAAACTGCATGGCCACAGCCTGGGGCCTGCCACTGTGCAGCCAGAGCCAAAAGCTGGAGCGCGAAGCCCCATGGCCAGAGCCTGCCACGCCACCATCCCAGGGGTGAAGCCCAAAGCCTGAGTCCCACTGCCCCGGGAAGGTGAGTAACTCACCAGCTGCCTGCTTCTCCAGCGTTGTGCCCCAGCTGTCTCCAGAAGGGGAAGGGCCCAATCCCTACTTGTAGCCCTAGCAGCCAACACCAAGGCAGTGCATCCAGGAGCAACAGTGGTGTAGATGATAGTGTAATGCTGTAGCTCATGACTAAAATTATTATTGTTGTTGTTCTCATCTTGTAAAATCTTTGCGTGTGCTTTCAGATTTAAACTGTTGACTCTGTTATTTAATTTTAAATAAAGCATTACTACAATAAATTAACTCCATAGAATGTAATTTAGAAATCCAATATCGTTTCACTTGCCCCAAGGATATTAGTTGGTAGGTGTTTTACTGGGGGAAGCTTGAGTGGTGCCTGGTCTCTGTCCATGGCTCTAGCCAGTGCTATTCACATTAACTTCACATGTAAGTTTGTTTGTTTGGTTTGTTTTTAAAACCCTATAAGTCTCAGATGTGACAAATCTAGATACAGTGTAACTTGAATTTGAAATTAACTAAGATTAACTGTTCTTGTATACTTTGACACCAAAACATATAACCAGTAAGGTATAAACACTATGAACAAGCATGTGCTGAAACCATTTATGAGCACAAACAATAAAATAAAATGTGTTCCCATGAATGAAACTTTAAAACAAGACATGGCACATACATTGTATGCTTCCCCACAGCAATAAAGAAAGGGATAAAAAGTTGATTGGGTAAAACTATGTATCTTAAATTGTAACTTTATTTATAGACTTCAGCAATTGTCATTTGCTCTCTTATTTGAGGGGCATGTGCTTAGAAGGAAACATTCCTAATAAGTGAGATTTGTTCTTGGCATCAACTGGGTTCCACCATGAGAGAGGCTTTAATTATACTGAAACTGAACAACATTTAGTGATTTTAAGTGAAGGCATTTAAAATAAAATAATTTGACAAAGTGAACATTTAAATCTTGCTAGTATTGTATAAACAAAAGTTGTCATACAATGAAATTCAGAGGAAAGCTTGTCACATTATCCTTAACTGTACTTGGATATTACACAGTCCTCTGCGTTGGTCAGAGAACAGTTGACGTTGCATACCTTGTACGATTATGACAATACCATAGTTGGACACAAGATGGGAAGTAGTAAGCTTAAGTCTATTTAAATTGGCAAACATAAGATTCACTGTTTTAAATGTTGGGGTGGGAGGGGAGAAGAATATAAACTGGCTTGCAAAGGGTTCCTATTTTGCATTAATTGTGGGTGTTGTCAGGATTTGTTTTTGTTAGAATAAATACCTCTGGATACATTGCATGGTAAAGGTTCTCTCAGAAACATTAGCATTGTGTTAATGCAGTGGTTTTCAAACTTTTGTGCTGGTGACCCCTTTCACATAGCAAGCTTCTGAGTGTGACATCCCCCTCTCCCCCCAAATTAAAAACACTTTTTTATATATTTAACACCATTATAAATGCTGGAGGCAAAGCAGGGTTTGGGGTGGAGGCTGACAGCTTGCGACCCCCCTTTGGGGTGGAGGCTGACAGCTTGCGACCCCCCCCCCCATGTAATAACCTCGCGACCCACTGAGGGGTCCCAACCCCCAGTTTGAGAACCCCTATGTTAATGTCTGCAAAATCCAAGACCGAAGGAAGAAGTCAGTAAGGCTTGGTCTATGCTAGCAACTTATGTAAAACTGTTGCTCAGGGGTATGGAAAATCCTGTCATACCAGCAATGGTGTTATACCAACCTAACTCCCAGTGTAGTGATGCTTTTCTCTAGTATTATTATTTTTAAAAATAGTTTCTTACACACTTAAGTATTTTAAAATGAGAGATTTGTAATGGAAAAGCTGATGGAGCGAGAACTCTGTCTCAAGCAGCACTTTAATTAGAAATAATATTTATTCTGATACTCTCTTCTATCGTGAATATTTTAGGCCTATTGCTGCATTGCTCTATTTCTAATCTTCTTTTAAAGTTAAAGATGTAAATACTTGACTTTGCCAAACTCCTCTGTTTTATGGTCATGTTAAATATTTCAAAAAGAAAAGGAGGACTTGTGGCACCTTAGAGACTAACAAATTTATTTGAGCATAAGCTTTCGTGAGCTACAGCTCACTTCATCGGATGCATTCAGTAATACCTAAAACTACCAGTGGAGGGTAGCAGTAGTCAAACTTTTACTAGTCACTCGATTAGATAATTTGTTCAGAAATGTAAAAGGTGCATTCTAATGCCCTATTTCTCTGTTACAGGTGCAGATATTTGGAAGTTTTAAAACTGGTTTATATCTACCTACTAGGTTAGTACCTTTCCAGTAACTTCTTATACATTGTTCAGGCATGTTTTGAAATCTCTTCCTCTGCTGTTTACCTTTATCCCCCATTGTTATATGCTGCATTTGTTCCACCCCAGGAACATTATTCTATGCTGAGATAGAATAATGTTCCTGGGGTGGGATATGTACTTGTCATCCTACTGTTTTCCTAACTACTGACTTATATCATGTATTTTGTATCAATATATATATTCAAAGCTGACTTGTATACAGGCATTTTTATAGAGTACCTGTTTCAGTGACGTTTAAGATACTGTCTTTTTTAAAAGACTGCCTCATACTTTAAAATGTCTGACCATCCCTGAAAACTGCTCAAGCCTAAAGGAAAATATTATACTTTTATTCAGCCCTCCCAATCAAATACATTGTAAAAATATAAAGAATGGTGGATTGATTATATGAAATAGGACACATCCACCTGTTTAGATCCTGCTTGCAATAATATAAAATGTGACCCCTTTGATCGTATTATCAAGAATAGATTTAGTTTTGTAATTCAGCCTAATTACAGGATTAAATCAAAGTAAAATTTTAGATTTCTCCCACTTCACTGTGATTTTTCCAGCATGTGATACCTTTTAAACCTGACATTTGAGGTCAAGTATTAAGGTATTGATCATATTAAAAGAGAAGCTGAATCCAATTTCTAGAAGAAGAAATTAAGCCTATTACCTAGTCAGTTTGGTTGACGTAAATGATTGTAGATGTCTTTGCCCATAAAGATAGGGGAATACAGCCTTTTTTAAGAATCCAGGCTTTTTTTTTTTTTTAAAAGATGTATACAATGAGCCTAACAAAAGAGGAGGCTATTTTTTAGCTAACCAGTTAAACCAAAAGAACTCTTAAAGCTATCAGCATCTACACTAACCAGATGCTGAAGATGAAGTGTGTCTATTTAGTCCCACTCAAGCTTCTATCACTGAGAAATCTAAAGTAGCTAACAGCGGACTTAGTTAAATCCATTACTAATTTCCATCTACAGAAAGTTCATCAGAAGATCGCATTAAGATCTTGTATTAGGAATATAAAATAATTTTGCCAATTAAAAATGTAAAATATAAGTAAGCTTCAAGCCCTAATGGTTACAGGATAAAGTCCTATCAGCAATTCAAAGGCTGTAGTTTATACTTTAAAGACCTTTAAAAACATTTTTTTCCAGGGAACATTTCAGAATGAGTAATTAGTTGATTCCCAAACCTTGCTACAATATTCTTCTCTGTTCACAATTCTTGTTTCTCATCTCCTGTTAGGAGGAAAATGCTTAATAAAATTAGGAACTAAATTAAAGCAACTTCTTCATATAATTAATTGGCTTTGGCTTATGAAGCAACAAGAAAGAAATCAAACTGAGTTGTTAAATTTCTGACAAGTAGGCCTCTCAGAAGCACAGGTCCCCCAAGAAAACATGTTGCCTGCTTAAATTTGGCTTTGTTCTTTCTTCAGACTATTTGGATTAATCAAAAATAGATTAGGTGCTGATAATGCAAGAAAAATATGCATCGTTATTCACTTGTCTAATAGACTTAATCCCCTTGCTGTTCCAGTCTTGATGCTTGGCATTTGTTCTGAGCCCTTCAGTGGTTCAGATTTTGATTACAATTTGTAAAGTTAGTTCTTATTCACTACCAAAACTCCATTGTAAGAATTTAATTGAAATCTTTCTCAACACTTGATGCAGTGGTCAGAGGCACTTCTGTCTTGCTTGCCTTTCTTCCCTGTTTATTGTTGTTGCTCTGGAGCTTGCCTACTTTGCTATTCAGAAGAATTCCAATGCTTGGAGTATTTGATTTAATAAAACAGAATTTAGGCTAGCATGGTATACTTTGCCTCTTCAGTCTACTTTATTAGTCTCTAACAAGCACACCATTTTCTTTTGTTTCTTTAATTTTTTTATTCATGTTTAGTTACACAGTTAGTCTAGATCTGAGGTTTTTCTGATAAACACCCTTTGCTGGCCTTTTTTGATTCTATTGTTCTAAAATAGAATCCCTTGAATATCCAGTTACTTCAGTGCTGAGGATTAATTAGATAATTATTGTTCATCTGATGGGGGTCAAGTAGTGTTGTCCTGCAGGTAATATGTATTCTCAGAGCGTTAATATATATTCTCAGGGTGTTAATATATTGCTCTCTCTGGCCTGGTGCACACTACAAACATTTGCTGCTTCCAATCTGTATGAGCAATGAGTTTAGCACTCATTTAGCTGCAAGCGTAGATCAGAACAAAATAAGTATTTTTTTTCTGAGACGGTTTTAACCATAGTTTTCTGAAAGGTGCTGAATGGTGCTTGTTCCTGGTCAGTTAAACAGTATATAGTTGGACTGGTGTTAAACCTGTCTGTTGCTAACACTGATTGATTGTGTGCAAATTCTAAAGTTCCTAATGTGGTTTCTGTAAATGTACAAAATTCTAAAATCTGCATGAAAATAACTTCTGAAATAATGTAGATTTTCCCAGTATTTCTCTCTCCCTCTTGCCATAGTTTATTTGGCAAGCCAATTTATTGGTGAATAATCTGTCTAGGCCTAAATCCCTCCCTCTTTACCCAAATCAGGCTGGTCTAGTGATTGGAAAGCAGACCTTTAAACTACAAACCAAAAAAGAAGTTTGGAAAAATATAAAGCTCAGCTTATTCAAAGCCTCCAAAAAAGTTTTCACTGTTTTTAAATTGTAATGACTCTCTTGGACCCTAATAAAATTACACTGTCATCTAGACATCTTTAAAATTTCGATTAGATGCTCATCAAGGCTGTGATTACCGTTGGATGCTATCCTTACTGATTTCTGAAATCTGTTCGTCTGAGGACACTGCTAGTTCATTCACATAAAGAAATAATTGTTTTTCTTTGAAACTTGTAGTGTAATACTGGATAGTTAACAATTAGTGCTATCAGTTTGATCCACTCCTTTTCATGCACACATCAGAGAAAAATAATCCCATGCAAACCTCATCTACAGCCCAAACTGGGCTCCTGTGGATCTCCTCTCTCTCCTGCAGCTAAAGATGCTCTGACTGTTTAATTCTAATCAGGACTAGCTATCTTCATATTCAAAGGAAAACTACTGAGACTTAGTTAAAACACCTTAAATAATTAAATACTTACTTAACCTTTTTCAAAACTCTGCTTCAGTATTTATTTAGTGAATAGGTATGTAATCTCTCTTGGTGAAGGGTCCCATCTTTGACGGGGTGGGGAGGAAGCCAGTTTGATGCAGATGAGGCTGGAAAGCAGTTAAAATCCAGAGGTTTCAAAGTTCTATATACTTAGAAATTACACTTATTAACGTAGTCATTACATCAACTGTTTTCATACATTAACAGCTCATAGTTCTTCTGAACACTATTTCCATTGTTTCTTAATGGAAAGGTAGATTCATTTGTCCCACTTCACATTATCAAATTGTCAAGATGGTAGCTTGCTGTCTGATTTTATTATATTTACAGTGTGGTAACTGTGTTGGTCCCAGGCTATGAGAGACACAAGGGTGGGTGAGGTAATATCTTTTATTGGACCAACTTCTCTTGGTGAAAGAGTTCCATCTGAAACCTGAGGTCACCTGAAGAATAGCTCTGTGAAACTCAAAAGCTTGTTTCTTTCACCAACAGAAGTTGGTCCAGTAAAAGATATTACCACCTTGTCTCCCTTAATATATTTTAGACATGTAAAAAATAATTACTCTGATGTTGTATTTTAATTCTTATTTTCCTCCTGCTTAAGAGAATTTAGTGAGCTGTTTTACTTATTTTACTTTCTATTGGTGTTTTCCCAATCATACACTTTTAAACACCTCCCAAACCTAGCATCAGTAGGTATTTTAACTTACTATTTTTATGTTCTCTCTTGTAATTTCAGTGATATTGACTTAGTTGTGTTTGGAAAATGGGAGACTTTGCCTCTGTGGACCCTGGAAGAGGCTCTTAGAAAGCACAATGTAGCAGATGAAGATTCAGTAAAGGTTCTAGACAAAGCAACTGTAAGTCTTTTGCCAATTTAATATCTTCAAGTATACTTCTACTTTGTAAAATAGTATCATTTTACTCAGATTTTGCTTTGTGATGTTTAGAATCAAATCTGCTTATTTAGTGACAGTTTTATTACTCATAATGTGTCTTGTAATTTGTTTAATTTATGGACAGATTTGCTGTGATATTTGTGGGTTTGTCTAAACTACACTGGAAACCTGTGGACCCAACCGTGTGGAGTTGATGTTTGAGCCTGGTCTTAAGCTTCCATGCTGCATTGTAAACCTGGGCTTACAGTTACTAGACTTGGGTCTCATAGCCATACTAATGCATCCATACTTCATTATACAGACCTTCTGACTCGGTCTGTGACTTGAGCTGCATCCACGCTGCAAAACGACAGAGCTTGGACCCCAAACCACCACAAAACTTGGGCTCTGACCCATCCCCTTAGCAGGGTCCTAGAACCTGGCTTCTGAGTGCTTGCTGGCCCAAGACAGACTGATTTCTATGTGGATGTAAAGGGGGCTTGGGCTCAAACCTGAGTGGGAGCCCAGAATTAGTGTGCAGTGTAAACCTACGCTATGTGTCTCTTTCCTCTTCTCATTAAGAATGTTTGCATGAAATCGGGGATCTTTAATTGTTGTGCACTTGTCTCCCTCTGGTGTTTGCTCTTCACAAGAAATTGTACTGTTTTGACTTCACAACTGTTCACTTTACAGCATTTTAAAATGTTTCAGAACAATGTTATGCATAACAGATTTTTAAATTGAAAATAGTTTCAGTATGAGGTAAAAATCATTCGCAATTCAATTAAATGTATAAGAAGGGTTGAGATCTTAAATTCACAGTGCTCCTGCAATCTTTCTCTCCTCTTTCTCTCTCCCTTCCTTCCTTCCTTCTACAAATCTATAAAACAGTTCAAATTTGCTAGTGTAGGTATTTGCACATCATCTTTTAGTAAAGAAGCTAAATATATCTTGGAAATTTAGTAGATTACTTTTCCCTTTCAGATAGTTAAATATTAACTTTATCTCTTTCTCTTTTGTCAGGTACCTATTATTAAACTGACAGATTCCTTCACTGAAGTAAAAGTCGATATCAGCTTTAATGTACAGAATGGGGTTAAAGCAGCCCAACTCATCAGAGATTTTATCAAGGTTTGATAATGCTTTATACTAACACTATGGAGTTGTACATTGATAATTCACTTTATAATAAGAATGGGGTAAAGTAAAATGCAGAATCAAATATTCAAACACTCTACTTCTTTATCCTTTGTCATTCTGGAACCAAAATATTGCCACTCTTAAGGCTCAAAAAAAGTGAAGAACATGTTGCTGTCTAAACAATCTGGAATTAAATATTCATGGAAAATATACAGAGAAATTCTAACTATATGTTTGCAAGAGAAGGTGCATTAGCATCAATATTAAATGTTGTGTCTCATTGAGAGTTCAGTTTCTTTATTGCTCATACAGCAGATAACCAGGCTCTATTAATCAAAGATAGATCAGCATAATATAGAGAAGCTTATACATTACCAATTGCAGAAGTTACATCTTCACTCTGTTCCAAATTATGAGCTTAACTGTGCTCATATTTGTTTCCCCTTGTTTACAACACATTGGACACACCTTTTCTTTTTCTAGGTTTGTACATATTTCAGATATTAGTAGACTGTAGAGTACAAGTAGCCTTAGACCATTGAGACATTTGCAGTAACTGTACCTAGCACAACGTTCATACTTGACAATTTTAACAGAGCACAAATCTTGCTTCTGACTGATTCTGCATGTACAAAGAAAAAAGTTTACAACAATTTCACTGGTAGTGAATTTCCACAGTAAAGCTTAGCATGAGTACAAGACATTCTGGTAATACAGTTCATAATTATGTAGCTTAACCTAAAGAAAACGTATTCTGGCTAACTGTCTTTACTACTTCAGTTATTCTAGTTATTCCTGCCTGCAATGATTAATACCAGAGGTTGGTGCAGAAAGCCAAAATAATTGTCAGGCTTGTATAGTAGTAGTAAATATGGCATTCATTATTTAATTGAAAAATGACATTTTAAGTCATGAAAATGATGAGAACAAATCTATTGCAGTTATTTTTGTTTTTTGACTTAGTCTACGGAGTCTAACTGTCTCTTTAATAGGTTTGTGTATTAAAACCTTGTGCAAAATCTTTGAACTTATTTCCTTTCCCCTTTCTCTTATTCAGACCTTTAGACATACATGGTAAGCCTCTTTTGGTAAAGCCAAAAAAATATATGCTAGCTTGCCCTGTCTGTTCTATGTAGATACACAGAAAGATACACTTCAGTCTCATTGAGTGTTGGCTCTTCCTTCTCTAATGTTAACTGCTTTATTATATTTTCTTTCTTTAATCAAAACTTGTTAACCATGGTCAACAGGTGAAGTGGATACTTTTACAGAGACTGACCTTAAGTATTTGTATGCAGTGTTGTAGCCATGCTGGTCCCAGGATATTAGCGAGACATGGTGGGTGAGGTAATATCTTTTATTGGACCTGCTTCTGTTGGTGAGAAAGACAAGCTTTCAAGCTTATTCCTGTGTAAGCTTGAAAGCTTATCTCACTCGCTAACAGAAGTTGGTCCAATAATAGATATTACCTCACCCACCTAGTCTTTTAAGTATTTGAATAGTTATAACCTCAGAGCAAAATTTGTAGACCTTTCAACTCAGTAAAACTTTTCGCATGAGTAAGGCAAGCAGGATTTAACCCTTTATACTATCAATTTTTAGCATTGTTCTGCTGCAGTAACATCAGGTTGCGAGCCAAATTTTCAGACCTATGGGGTTTCAATAGCTGATGAGAATGTTAACCTTACCTTTCGCTTGCTAAGGCTCCTATTTTACAAATGCTTATGCATGCGCTTAACTCTGAAGCATGTGAATAGCCCCACTGGCTTCCACGAGGCACTTCTTACTCAGAGAACTGAGAGTCAGAATGTGGTTCTGCTGCTCATAAACATCATTTGACCTGTTCTCTAGGAAGTCAGGGTGACACCTCCAGTACCTGGGTCTCCACAGCTACCAGAAGAACTCCTGCCTTGTCTCTAGGTACCAAACAATCAGTATAGGCCTTGAAGAGTCAGTCAGTTTCTCCTGCTGACCATGGCAGAAAGGGGCATCGTTCTAAGGCCACACCACAGATCACCTTCCCTGGTACTGTCAAAGAGGAGACCAAAGAGTTGTCATACACCTCTACTCCGATATAACACAATCCTTGGGAGCCAAAAACTCTTACCGCGTTATATGTGAAACCGCTTTATATCAAACTTGCTTTGGCCCCCCTGCTCCTTGTCCCTGACCGCCTCCTCCAGACATCACCCCCAGGACCCCAACCCCTGTCCACACCCCCGCCCCCAACAGGTCACTAGCAGCGGCGGGAAGCGGAGCAACATGGCCCCAGCCCCCCTCCACTCCGCCAGCTCCCAGCTGCGGCGCTCCACTTCCCTCCACTGGTGAGTGCGGGGAGGTTGGGGAAAGGACACCCTTTGCACTCACCGGCGGCGGGAAGCGGAGCGCTGTGGCTGTCAGAGTGGAGCGGGCTGGGGCTGGGCTGCTCCGCTTCTGCCGGTGAGGGGCGGGGGGAGGGGAATCTCTTCCCTCAAACCCCCTCCCCTGAGCGACATGGCTGGGGCTGAAGCGAGGGAAGCAGAGCGGGCTTCTCCCAGCCCCCCACTAATCACCCAGGCCACTCTGGGCCTGCAGGGGCCCCAGAAGTGCCCCCCCCCCACAGCTCCTGCCTCCCAGATCCTGGGGTGCGGGGGAGGCCTGCTTTACCGCGTTGTATGTGTTATATCTGGTCGCATTATATCGGCATAGAGGTGTACTTGTCACTCTACCACTGCTCTTCCTTCAAAGCCTGATCCACACTGCAGATCAGCTTTACTGCCTGATGCATGCTCTTTTGCACACGACTCATCAGCGTCAATCTTCACAGTATCGCTTTCCTCTGTGCGTGCAGTCTCGTTACAGTGTACATTTATAATGTCTAGAGACTTAGCTATTAGGGCCTAACTATAATTTTCTTTTCTCAACCTGACTCAGATAACATCTATAAGGCCTATATCTGGGCTGTAAGTTGAAGATTATGGAACATCAGCCTCTTTTGGTACAGATAACCGTATCTCATGAAAGATCATCCCAGGCTTTTCAAAATCCTTCTCTTCAGAGTTTAGCCCTTCTATTCATCTGCTTCCTCTTCATCGGGATATTTCAGGAGCCCTTTTCCCAGGGTTATGATTCTCTTCCCTGGATCAGTTCACGAGTGGGAGCCAGAGGAGGAGATTTCAGGACACTCTTCTACCCACTGTAAGAGACATGAGTCAAGAGGGGTTCAACTTCCTGAATCTCTCCACCTTGGCTTCACATGCTATACTACTGTGGTGTGCAGATCTGGCCTTATTGGCTACCATAGAATTATCAAACTCCATTTTTGGGACTCCGATCACCAAGACCCCTTTCACCTAGAAATAAACTGCCTCATTTTGCTGGGCCTTCTAGAACAACACAAGTACTTCAACGGGGTCAACTTCACAAGCTGGAGCAAGACATTCAGAGTAGTGGTGATCATCAAGAGGAATAGGCAAACCCTTCTGTACCTGTGGTGATTTCTTCATCCTTACTGGATAAAGCAGTTGATCCCTTTGTCCCATCCACTGTTGATGATTTTAAGGCCTACTGAAGTGAGTGGCAGACATCTTAGAGATCCCTTCAGAAGTTGTCCAAGAAAAGTCACAAACTGTTTGGTATCTTCCACTCTGTGGCTCCAGGCAGACTAGTGATGCCCATGAATGAGGGCATCCTTGAAATGGCCAAGGATCTGTGGCAGGCCTCAGCCACTTCTAAAAGACAGATGGTCTTTATCAAGTCCCTTCAAAGGGATTCAAGTATTTTTACACCCATCCTATTCCAGAATCTCTGGTAATAGCTGCAGAAAAACAAAATGTGGCTGTCCTAAGTTATTCAAGTGATGAAGAGCCAAGAAACTGGATCTGGTTGGAAGAAAGATCTACTCTTCTTCGAGCTTCCAAGTAACAAAGCAAATTACTATGCATTGTTAGCAAAGTGTGGTTACTTCAATTGGGACAAATCTTCCAGTTCATGGACAGACTTCCACAGGATTCAGTATACGTGGACTTTAATTCATCTTCTGAGGGTCAACTGATTGCCAAGTCTGTATTACAGACAGCACTAGATGTGTTTGACACAGCTGCAAGGACAGTGGCTATTTCTGTCACCATGCACAGGTCGCTATGACTGCAATCATTTGGTACTGCATACCAAAAGAAGTTGAGACCTCACAATTGAGGACCTGTCATTGGAAGATCATGGCCTTTTTAACGTCAAGACAGAGGAAGCACTCCTCTCATTCGGAGACTTTAGAACAACACTTCAGTCCCTCCATCTCTAGATTCCAGCTCAGAGAAGGAGACAAGGTAGACATCAAACCTTACCTATGCAAACACCAGCCTCCTTGTACTATTACCAGGAACAATCCTCAGACTCTCCCAGGAAAAGACCTTGCTACTGACCTCCTCTACTATTACAAGCCACACAGTATCTAACCAGAAGCAGCAAGTTTGACACCATGGTCGAGTTTTGGACTGATCTATATGAGGTATACTTCTCTGTCCCCCATTTGGCAACCATCTTTCTCTATTTTTGGAGTGTTGGAATGGAATCACTACAGACTGCTGGATCCTGGAACTCATCAACAAAAGCTATGGGTTCCAGTTTCAGTCCTTAACATCTTTTCATCCTCTAGCCCTGTCCCTCCTTGGGGACCCCTCTCATGAAATACTGCTGAAAGAAAAGGTGGACTACTTTCTACAGATCGTTGCAATGGAGAAGGTACTTCCTTATCCTGACAAAGGAAGGAGAATGATGCCTCATTCTAGACTTCAGGCGAATGACATATTCATCCGTTTGGTTCAGGATGATCATTCTAGCTTCTATAATACATACCAGTGTTGAGGATGTAGACAGGGTGAGATTTGACCTGCAAGATGCCTACTTCCATGTGTCTAATGAGCCCACAGAAAGTACCTCTATTTCACAGGTGGAAATGGGCACTACAGGTACAGAATACTATTATTTGGACTTCCCACAGCACCAACAATTGTTACCAAATGCTTCTAGCTAGTGGCAGCCTATGTATGAAGACAGAGCCTCCACATTTATCCATACCTCGATAATTGGCTGATTTGGGCTAACTCCTCCACAATAGATCACCAGAGAGTACAAACAGTTCTCTACCTCTTCTCATTAGTCCTCAAGATCAATCAGTCTGTTCTCATGCCCACTCAAACAATGATATTCATAGGAGCAGTTTTTGACTCCAGGTCAGTGAGAGCTTATCTCCTGCTGGGGAGATTTTGCACCATGGTGTATTTCATTTCAAATGTATACAGTCAACTGAGAACCGTAGAGAAGGACTCTTGGGTTGTTGGGCCACATGGCATCCTCACACTTGTGATACTGTATTATGGATTTTGCCCTCTGCCTCTTCAATGGTAGTTATAATCAACCTGGCACTTACAGCATGAACATGCAGGTTGTAGGTCCCTTAGAAGTCTTGTCCTCTCTACACTGGTGGAAAGACCCGCAAAAAGCCTACCAAGGCATCACATTCACATTCCCGTCTCTCACCAAAACTCAGTTAACCGATGGTTCTAAACAAGACTGGGGGCAGTCCTAGACAGTCTTCAGAAACAAGGTTGGTGATCCCCAACAGAGTCTCATCTATACTTGGACTGGAATGTGATATATTTAGCATGCATATCTTTCCTGCCCCTTCTCCAGGGGGCTACCATTCAAGTCCTGATGGACTACAGTAACACAGTATGTCAACAGAAAAGGTAGAGTGACATCATCTGTTCTCTGACAAGAAGCGGTTTCATCTACAGGACTAGTGCATAACAACACTAAATCAGTCTCATAGCTCTACACTACCAGCTACTCAGAGCAATCTGGCAGACTAACTCAACAGTAAGTGTTTTACAAGTCATGAGCAGACTTCCAAAGACTTGGTCCTCAATCAAATCTTCCTCAAATGAGGTTTCCAACCACAGACCTGTTTGCCACCAACTTGAATAAGAAATGCTTGGCATTTTTGCTCCCAAGGACACATGAATCCAGGCTCCCATTTGGATGCATTCCTGATCCATTGGAACGGACAGTTGATGTATGCCCTCCTGCTAATCCCATTAGTCTCCAGAAGAGTAAGTCAGGACAATGGCTGGCTAATATTGATAGTACCAGCATAGGTACATCAGTTCTGGTACTCCGATCATACACATAAACCCCTGGTCTGTATATCTGATGCTAGCTGGTTATGTGCTATAGTCAGGAGCCGCTCCATAGAGGTACAAGATATATTGCTTCAAAGCATAAAGGCTTCTACAAGACAAATGTATATTTCCAAATGGAAACTGTTTTCACTCTGGGATGTTCAGCATGATCTTCAATCCATGGACATCTGTTCCTGTTATGGACTAGTTACCCTTGAAACATTCGGGACATTCAGCCAGTTTGGTTAGGGTTCATTTAGCCACAATATCTGCTTGTCACTCTCCAGTGTATTCTGACATCCATCTATGTCTACTTTCTTGAAAAGATGTGATCCACACACTTTCCCCAGTAATGGACTTTCCCCTTCCTGGGACCTAAATATTGTATTCCTGGACCTAATTAATCTCCCCCCACCCCTTTGAACCTTTAGCTTCATACTCTTTATGCCACCCTTCTATGAAGACAGCCTTTTTAGTAGCTGTTGCCTCTGCTCAAAGGTTGAGCAAGATTCAGGTGTTAATAGTGGAACCTCCTTATACTATATTTCACAAAGACAAGGTTACTCTTGGACCTCACCAAACATGGTCTCAGACTTCCTTTTGAATCAATACATAAACCTTCCAATGTGTCTCCCTTGACAGCTACAAAAACAAAAACTCATTAAACACATGAAGGACCAAAACTAGACATGCTCTGTCTTGAGGGCCCTCTCCAACTACCTCCGTAGAAAAAAGCCTTTCTGTAAGTCACCTAGACTATTTGTAGAAACCTGGGGACGGGCCTGGAGGGTGGACTGTTATGACCCAAAGACTTTCATGAAATAGGTATTGGATGGCATTAACATCTCCTCTGAACTAAATTAATTAGCTCCACCCTCTCATATTAAAGTACACTCTACTAGGACCCAAATGATCTCCTTGGCATGCTTGAGAAATGTCCTTATATCAAAAAGTTGCAGGGCAGCAATTTGGAACTTTAGTACATACTTCTGTCCAGCACTACTCACTAGTTCCAGGTACTAGATTTGATGCCTAGTGTGCTGGGGGGGGGGCGGGGTCCTGCAGTCTATTTAGATAAGACCCCTGAAACCCAGCTCCATAGAGAGAGAACTGGTAGCCAGAAACCCAGACTGGGATCCCTGCAGACAAAACACCTCTTAAGAACCAGTCACTGTAAGGTAAGTGACTGTACTTTCTGAAATAGTTCGTAGATTTAATGGCTTTGTATTTAATGGGTACTTCAATGGGCTACTCCAAAGGTGTTAAGTTATAAGTGTCTGCAGGATCGAGACCTCAGTTTGTTTTGGATATCAGCTGAGAAGTGGGGAGCTTTGTTACCTGTTAAGTGTCCTACTACACATTGGAGAGACTTTCCCTTTGTTCTCAGTGCATATTTGTCTAATCTTGTAAGAAAAGTATGTCTGTGTGTTTGATTCAAACAAAACCAGCTCATTTCCTCTCTACTGTTGTATTTATTGAAATAGATATTAGTAATAGAAGACCACTTCCCCTCATTAATTTAAATGCAAAAACTGTTTTGTCCATAAGCTGCATTAAATCCACCTCTTCTCCGTTACATGTCCAAAAAATGCCAAAAGATGTCTTTTTTTGGCCATCACTTTACCATTTTATATAGTGAGTCAGTGTTTATATGTTTATCTTGGTCTCAATGTTTATGAACAGCCAATTTTGGTATAGTTTTCACAGCAAATGTGTACATATGTACAATATTAGCCTAACATCCGTGTTGTTCTTTTTCAGAAATATCCTGTATTACCATATCTAGTTTTAGTATTAAAACAGTTCCTGTTACAGAGGGACCTTAATGAAGTATTCACAGGTGGAATTGGTTCTTATAGTCTTTTTTTAATGGCTGTCAGCTTCCTCCAGGTAAGTTAAATGAAATTATTGATGCCATTAGGGCAAAAAGGATTTGTTTCTTGTTTTAAGTTACTTAAGCATTTTAACTTAAAATTATTTTTTGTTTTTACATTTTTCCTCAAATTTATAGTATGGTTCTACTCTGAAAAGTGACTGTAAAAATGGCATCATAGCATTGCAGGTCTGTCACTCAGTGATTTGCCGATTAAATTTGCTCAGTTAAAAAGTCTTAAAATATAAATATTCCCCTTAACTGCCAGCTGAACCTCGCTCTGAAAATCAAGATGTTCTTTCCTGCTCATGCAACATCAGAAACATTACCAGTGAAGGCCAGACTCTGCACTCTATGCCTGTAGACCTCATTGTCTACAGTTGAGTTGCACAGTTGTAAATGAGGACAGAATTTGGTTCTACAATTGGAATTTAGTTTAAAAACTTGGTGAAAATATGACAGATTATAATCCAGATCTCACATTCATAGCTGTGTTTTGCTTTGGAGGGTTTAACAAGTATAAAAAGTAGTCTAAACATTTTTATCTGAAGTTGGCAGATCTGATTCTTAGTGCTACTACCACATGCATGTGTGCATGCACATGGTTCTGTTGACTGAGTATCTCTTTTTATTATATAGCCACTTTTCAGAATAGAACCACATTTAAGGTAATTTCTTGGCATTCCTTTAGCCTGAAATTCTTTGTTTAAACTCTGGATTCATTCTGAACAGCGGTAGTACAAGAGACATCATGTTATTCTGTTGGGGACCACCTTAGAGGTATGTCTACACTGTATACCACTAGCATATGCATAGCTACACATGACAGTGAAAGGCTCTGGAAGGTAGCAGGGAAAGGTTCCGGCCACAGTGAGTTCCCAGAGCCTTTCCCTGCTGCCTCCTTCCTGCCAGAGCCTTTCTCCGCTGCTAGAGTCTTTAGCTGCAAGCAGGGAAAGGCTCTGACAGATCCATCCTGGTGGAGTCTGTCCCTGCTGTAGGGAGCTGCCAGATCCTTTCCCTGCTGCTGGAGTCTTTTCCTGCGATGGAGAAAGACTCCTGCAGTGGGGAGACAGTGGGACACTGTGCTGCTAAAAATAGCAGTGTGGCCATGAGAGTTGCTGCTTGAGCATATAGAGAACCATGTGGAGTATAAACCCTAAGGTTCTGGCATGTGTGTATATGCTACTCGCTAAAGCAGTGCCTCACTGTCTCTACCCTGCTGTTTATACCCATGCTAGGAAGGCATGCAGTGTATGTACACTGCACACTGCTGTAAAGAGTGTGCAGCATAGAGCTGCTCTAAGAGTGAGAGGGTAGCTTAAGTCATGACCATTTCATTTCTCTCTCAAGAAGACGCAAAAGGGAGACCGTTCAGATGGTGGGGTTTTTTGGCATGGAATACAACCATAAATTTCATTAACACAGGTGATTAACATCCATCAAAGGCTAACCATATATCTCACTAAAACCCAAAAACAAATTACGTGGTGAGGGGAAAAATTGTCTTCAGTGGTTTAACATCCTTGATAACTATGAACCTGAATCAATCCAGTGGAATCAGTTTGTGATTCATGCAGATTTATGCTTTAAATTAGATGAAAATTCCTAAGGAATAAAGACTAATGTAGCCACCAACAATGCATATTAAAGCTGTATTCCATTAAGAGGTTTGGACCATATCACAGCCATGAGTAAAGCACAAGTGGTTTGTCCATGTTAAAACCCCCAAGATCTAATAAAAGTATTAATTGTAAATACTTATGGTATTGGCAGGATTAATTTTCTTGTCCGCTTCTCTTCCTTTCCTCGATCTTGTCTTCTCTGTACACGACTTGGGCATTTGTCAGCTGTACGTAAAATATGTAGGTATCTAGGATAATTGTGTACTAATGCTTGCATAATGTTATCAAGAGGTTTCAGGTGGCATTTTAATGCTTTGAGTAGAGGAGTGTATTGTAATGTCCCAGAATCCCAAAATGGCAATATAGTATTACTTTTCTAAGTTGCTTCTATATTTCTTTTATTTAAAAAAAAAAAAATCCCCACTTCTGTTACAATTTAATTTTCTATTCATTCCTCCCATTTTTCAATCCTGGGAAGATATGTTCTTATACTGCAGTGATGATGTATCTTCAGTTTCCTATAGCCCAAATACTTTTAATCAGATTGAAACTAAAGCATAACATCTTCAAGACTTTTAACATTTGATTTCACACCCACAGATTGAAGCACTTTGGTATATCAGTATCAGATATATCATTCATGGGAAACTAGGCTTACCTCCATACGTTTTATCACTTTTTTTATTTAATTAGCACAGCATACATTATCAGATTAACAATTAGCTGCAGATATCTTTATAATACCTGTTCATTTTGGGTTATACTTGCTGTATATTTTCTATGAGTATGTGACTCATGGTTTTGTTTCCTTTGTCTTTGGTTAGTTATCCCAAACACTTACATGGGATCACCTGTGTTATTCATTTCTAGAGGATTCAGCTAATTGTAATAAAATATTTTGGCACTAATTATATAATGCACAAATATCTGTATAGCAATATTATCGTACTCATGAGAAGTACTGCAGAAATTTGGAATATATCACGTTCTGGCTTTTCCATATATGTTTTAACTTTGAATAAATGATATGCTTTAATAGTAAATATATTTTCATACATTCATAGTAGAAGACTAGCTTGACAATCAGGCTTTTTAGTCTGTTCCCAGAGTTGGAACCCCACAGCAGCTGTGAAATAGTGATCAACTAAAAGAATATTCTGGGTATTAAGCAAATGAGCTGAGCAAGCATACATCGTTTTAAGAACATTTAGTTACCCTCAACCCAGATCTCGCTTTTGATGACTAATGGCATTTTTGTGATCAGTAAAATGCATTGATATCCACTTAAGTTTTTACATATTCTAAAAGGCAACTTCAGCCAGTTACTCATACTTCAGAATCCATACACAGTAGTGTATGGCCCATGTTTAGCCAGCTGGCCAGGCTAAATTATGCCTGTGTTCCAAGCACACAGGTCTGGGAATTGAACTCCAGAGCTGTAATCCATGCTCTGACACAAACTTTTCTGGTTGCCTTGGAAATTCACGTAGTTTCTGCATCTGTAAAATTTGGGGGATGCTTGCTTGCCTCACAAGAATGCTGTAAAATGCTTTGATACTGTCAACTATTAAATACTTTAAACAGCTTAAGTCAAGGAAGATAATTGCATATAGATAGGTTATTTCTGGTCCATAAAAAGGAATATAAAAAACTTTTGAAGTCTGGAATCTTTAAGACAAGAGAAAACAAGTTTATTTTTCCTTGTTTAATAGCTACATCCCAGGGAAGATGCCTGTATCCACAGTGCCAACTATGGTGTCCTTTTAATAGAATTTTTTGAATTATATGGACGTCACTTCAATTACCTGAAGACTGGAATCCGAATAAAGGATGGTGGTTCATATGTGGCTAAAGATGAAGTGCAAAAGAGTATGCTGGATGGCTATAGACCATCAATGCTATATATTGAAGATCCACTACAGCCAGGTATCATAGTTTAATATGCAAAATGTCAACTATGGCATACTGAGTAGGCTCAAAAATTTAACCCAAAGGAGTCAAACAGGAAAAGTAATTTCTTTAACTATTTTTTTTAAAAAAAATCCTCATTCAGTTTTTGAAGACTGTGTTTATGAATTCCAAGAGAAAATGCTCATTTTATTTATAAAGCATTCCAGAAATAGGGGTTAGCCTGTCATCTCTATAGAACCAACAGGATACTATGGCATGAGTTAAAGTGACCTGAATACCTAGTTTCAGAGTAGCAGCCGTGTTAGTCTGTATCCGCAAAAAGATTTGTTAGTCTCTAAGGTGCTGCAAGTACTCCTGTTCTTTTTTCTGAATACCTAGTGATTTCACTGTGTGTTGTTACAACATTGATTTTCCATTAATAGGGTTCAGTTTTTGGTATAATTGACAGTGACTAAAGAATGATTATTGCTATTACAAAGCCTTATTTATTTGAAACCTCATGTGGAAGATGACACAAAAATAGGTGCATTTATTCTTTATACAGTATATGCTTTCTTTTTCACATTGTGTATGGATTTTCCAATTTTGACATCTACTTGTATCATAGATTCCAGTTACCTCTGGGGTTTTAGATTCCTTTGTGTCTTTTTCTCAGTTCATTAATGTTTGAATTTTATCCCACACAAGAAATGATTTAAGGTGGGTCAGAATTTCAAAGAAAGCAAATCCTTTTTTTTTCTAAAAGCTCATTTTTCTGTGAGCTCTTACTCCAGTGTTTCAAAGTCAGTAAGCATTGCATAGAATTAATGGATTATCTATGTATTTATTTTTAAGGTAATGATGTTGGGAGGAGTTCATATGGTGCCATGCAAGTGAAACAGGCCTTTGATTATGCATATGTTGTTTTGAGCCATGCTGTATCACCAATAGCTAAATATTATCCCAACAATGAAACTGAAAGGTAAAAGTTTAAATGTCAAGTCAAACCATTAGTTACATATATTCCTGTGTATTTAAAACTAATCCGTGGTTTTGCTTTTGTTTTTGTTTTCTTTACAGTATATTAGGAAGAATAATTAGAGTAACGCAAGAAGTGGCCTCATACAGAGAGTGGATATCAAAGCACTGGGGAATGCAGAGTCGGACTGAGTCTTCATACAATGGTAAGATTTGGCTACCCAGCGTGATGCTTGCTTTGCAAGCTTTTTGCATGGTCAGCAATGTAAAAAAATGTTGCTGCCTTTGACCCAGACCAGTTAAAGGGCGTAGGTCTAAATACGAACAGGGCATTTTACATCTCCTCTTTAACTAAAGAAGCAGTTTCTGTCTATATATAAGAAACCAGAACAATTTAGTTTTATACAATAGTGAGAATTGCCTTAACATAGTCTACCCTGTTTTGATGTGACTGCTTCTCCCTCAACGCTACTCTTGCTCCTTATTTTACCACTTTTCACAAAAACACCCAGGGCGAGATTTTCAGAAGAGCTCTGCACCCAATAATTCCCATTATGAACCCAAATAAAGAAGCCAGATTTTTTTGGACTGTTGAGCACCCAGGGGATCCCATTGAGGGAAAAATGGGAGCTGTTGGGTGATAAGCACTTTATAAATTGGGTCATTTTATTTAGACTCGTAGATAGCTGAGCATTCTTGAAAATCTATCCCAAAACAATCCTATCCAAGACAAGGAGAGCTAACTGATAGACCCCAAAAATGCTTTTTCCCTTTCGAACTTTCATGTAGTTGGACTATGCATAGTTGGTGGCAGTTTTTCCTCACATACGGTAGTTGGGTTTTTGAGTGTGAGTCCAGTCCCGAAGCTCTGACTCATATGTGCAGTTCATTGACTTCACTGGGACTACTCCTGAGGAAATGCTGTGCTATATTTGCAAAATGCAGCACTTAACAGAAATTAATACTCTTTCTTCCATTTACCCTTCCAGGTAATGGAGTAACTTTGATAGTAGATACTCAGCAGCTGGACAAGTGTAACAATAATCTCTCTGAAGTGAATGAAGCACTGGGAAAATCTAGAAGTAAAACTTCAGAAACACTCAGTAAACATTCTTCAAACTCTTCATCAGGTCCATTGTCTTCCTCATCTTCTACTTTGTCCAGCTCTAGTGATGTAGTAAGTATTAAAAGTTTTTGTTTGAAACTTGATTAGATTTTTTTCTCTTTTTTTGTATATGTACACAGTGTAACAATATAGGCATAACCAATCATTTCCTACATATCTCAGATGTATGTAAGGTGAAGCTCTTCATATAACTCCTATTGATTCTAATAAATTGTTTTGCCAGAAAACACATAACTGACATAATGTACCTCTACATCTGTATGAAAAGTGCTCTCCCTTATATGAGTACAATCACATTCTTTGCCTCCTTTTCATCTGTAAAATACCTGTGTTTCAAAAGAGATAGGTAGAAATAAATATAATGTAGGAAAAATTCCAAAACTACCTGATAAACACTTGTTTGAATACTCTCCATTTTTATTTCTTTAATCTGGTTTAATATACTAATTTAAAGATCTCATGGAATCAGTCATGCATCAATGTATTTGCAAGCCAGCACCCATTTGTTGGTTGTTTTTAGAGTCCTGGATTAAGAGGATTAATATTTAGCAGGACCAGCATGTTTATCTCCTCAATTTTGTCCACTTTAGTTTTATTTAAAAAATATAAATTTACTAATACCTATATTTGCATGAAGGATTCTGACGGAACACCATGCAAAACCTCTAAACAGTTGAGTTGCCATCAGTCTACTACAAACAGAGTGGGGTCACAAGAAATAGCACTGGAATCCTCCCAGTCCAGTGGGAAAAGGCAAAGCAGCCAAACAGCTAATACATCCAACAGCACAAACAAATCGCAGGTTTGTGAAATGTTTAAAAGAAATCTTAAACGTTTTAATTACTTTAATGGTATCTGTTATCCTGAAAGTATGAAGACCTTATGGAAAGGACAGTTTGTGGTGAAAATGTGGAGCCTTTCTTTTTTTTCCTGCTGACTTTCATTTCTATTTTTAAACCACAGTAGAGTAAGAGGGCTATTTTCCTCGTGAGGTATTGCACAAATAGAGTTTTGCGTGATTACCCCCAGAGAAAATGAGCCTGACATGTTAGCTGTCACCTGCTTTTAGCTGTACTATAAGGATTTATATTCAAATTTAAGACCTGCCTCCCAAATTACGAGTTTCTGTTTTTTTTTATTGGAGAAATGCATATTTAATTAGTTTAGCATAAAGATCAAACTCCCCCCCCCCCCAAAAAAAATTATGATAAAAAATAATTTGACTGACAATCTCAAACACCAAAAGGCGAAGTCCCTCTTGTTAAACAGTAGTCCTGTGACAATACAGTAGTCTGGAAAATCATGATTTCAAAGCAGTGTTCGATTTGCACAGCTTCAGTTTCTGGTGACGTGTCATTTTTTACAGGAATATAGTTAGAACAGCTTAAATATTAGTCTGGATCTTTATTCCTGAATGGTAGCGTTTCAGAACTATTTTTCTACTTATTTAGATGTAAATATTTTTACAGACATCTATTAAAGATTTCCAGCGAATACTAAATTAGACACTTTGCAAACTAGGCCCTATGTATCTCAAAGGGTGAACCATAAAGCACATTCTGTGCATTGTGATGTGGGTGAATGTTGCCCTCTCCTTGTGCAAGAAATACCACTGGGTGATCCTCATCACTCCCATTTTCTTGACTCTGAATCTGTTTCAGTAAGGTATAGTGCAACTGTTACAGTTCTGGCTTGCATGTAGCACACAAGAAAAAAACAGTCTTATCCTTTTTAAAACACAGGGACTAATACTTCACTTTGTACCTTGAATTAAGTTATGTAATCCTGTCGTTCTTTTAATTGTATTATTTAAGGGCTGGGGCCCAGCATCTTGTTTGTGTCTCTTCTGAGGTTGCTGAAGTGAAAGAGAACTTCTGTGCTTCAGGCTAAGCACAGATGTGATTCTTCCCTTCATGTCAAGCTCTTTTCAAATGCACTGTCTCTTGAAGCTGTAGTGTTTTTATTTATTAACCAGTAATACAAGTGTTGTAACAGCCATATTCTATTTACTCTAATGTTGATTTACCATGTCCTTTTTCTTTTACAGCATGGATCAGCAAGGTTATTTCGCTCTTCCTCCAGCAAAGGCTTCCAGGGTCCAACAAACGCAAACCACGGTACCTCAGTGACAAACAAACAGCATCAAGGCAGTAAATCACATCAGTGTTTCCATGTCAAAAAGAGGAAACACAAGAGAGACGTGGCCCTTTCTGACCTTTGTAGATAGTTGCCTATTTTATGACTGTTCTTCTGTGTGCAATGATCTCATGCTACAGAATAGTTTGATAGTGACTCCTTGGATCTCTTGTGGAGCTTCAGACTGTTCAGACATTGATTAGCAACTGCATTTTTTTCCCAGCTCGCCACGGAATGGATCGTGAAGATTAATCACTGCAAAAAGAGGAAAAAAGCTGATCATTTGATGTCATATGCTACAACAGGGTCATTTAGCATATAAAATCTTGAATGTAAAATAAATTTATCTCCCATCAGCTCATGCTGAACTGTAGAGGTAGTATTCAGTGTGTTTGGCAGATTACAAACAAAACACAAAAAAAGGAAAAAAAAAAAGGTGAAAAATTGTATTTTGAGGGAAACCCAGCCTTTAAAGATGAAAAAGTAATTCGTGCATGATTTTTTATTATTTTTGCATATACCATTTTATTGTGTGTATATATAGATGACCATATAGGAAAATTGACATTTGTAATAGTGGATTTGTTAATACTTTTTACATAACATTACTGTTTAAATTGTAAACAGAATTTTTCTCAGGATTAGTTTGGAAAATCTGAATTGTCGTCATAACATCTATATAAAGACACTACTAGTTATATTGCTCA
The DNA here is from genome assembly GCF_965140295.1 of Lepidochelys olivacea. Taxonomy (NCBI): domain Eukaryota; kingdom Metazoa; phylum Chordata; order Testudines; family Cheloniidae; genus Lepidochelys; species Lepidochelys olivacea. The sequence continues at coordinate 16,077,152 of NC_140422.1, read as the reverse complement.
GAATTGCTTTTCCTTCACATTGAAATGATTTAATAGAACATTTATGATCTTCAGAAGTTGTTCCTCTAGAAAGAAAAAGGTTTATGGTGGCAAATGAAGTCTCATTTGTATAAAGTGTACATGTACTTTTGTGTAAACACTGACCTTTTGGTCATCTCTGACAAATAACCTTCACCTTATTTTTTAGAGTTCCGTCGTCTTAGGCAGTGGGGGGTTTTCAGTTTGTCTGTCATCCTCTTCCCACCACCCCGCCAGCAGTCTCCCATTTTTAAAGAAAAAAAGCCAACTCCATTTGTTATAAATGTTTGCATTCCTGGGCTGCTCCAATCCCACTCCTTTTGTTTGTGCCTTTTTTCCCTCAAAGTCATTTTTTTTGGTCTTTAATATATTTTTGCTAAACTCATGTGGGAGAGAATAACTGTTAAAGCTATAAGTACATTTTCCTATTAAAATATTTTTTCTCATTCCCCTTTTAAGCATTTTTATATTGACACTAATAAAAATTAGTCTTCAAATAATAGAAATATAGTTTGTATTGCCTTAAAGACCCAAACCTTTCCTAGCCTCCTAGTACCACTTCATTGAATTTGTTACCTTTAATCAAAAGTTTTAACACTGTCTGGTTCAGTTACACTTTAAATTTTGGTTGCAATAAATTAATGCCATGAAAGCAAATTAAATGTATGATTACCTTCACGTGTATAGTTTGAAAAAGAAGTTGGGGGCACTTTAATGATAGAATGTTAAGTGGCATTTACTTCAACATTTTTTTCTTTAAAGAGGAAAGAGTTTGTGTTCAGCATACCTGCATGCATTTAATGCAGCTGTCTTGGAGATGATGTTTTTATAAAAAGTACGGTTAGCTTTTAGAACTACTTTTTTTATATACATATACAAAACATTGCAGACCAACCTGACCTTTAATGGGCAGTGATCAGTGCAATGACTTTTTAAATGAAATAATGCTAAAACAAGACCCAAACTAATGTCATCACTGAAATAAACATTTTCAACAACATATTGGTGTTTTACTTCAAAAAGGAAAATATATATTCCAAAAGATGGAAATTCATAACATTTACTCATACAAACATTAAGAGCTTAAAAAGTGATGTTAATTTGACAATGTTTTAAATTTTAGATTCACATTTTTATTCTGATCAGATAATTTTTATTAACAAGATGTTGCGCTTTTGTTCATAGAAACTAGTACACGTTGTACCACATTATGCATAATCACAGTATTTATTTTGTTTTAGATTATTGTGAATGTGTAGATTTATGTTCACCGCTTAGGGAACAATTATTTATAAATTATATTAATCCAGTATTGTTAGCTGCTATTAGCAAAACTGTTCCAAACACTTAATACTTGCAAAGATCTGTATCGCATTTACCACACTGAAGTGTTTTTAAAAAGAATCACCCTCATTGTTGAAAGCAGATTAACTCTTAGGGTGCAGATATTAGTGTTCCAGTAAGCATGTGATAATTTTAAGGTGGTGGTAGCGGGAAGATAATCTTGATTCCGTTGGGAATCTTAGGATTGCCTCAATTTATGGTTTTCATAAATTTAATGGAAAATAGCTTTTCCAGGACTGCAAGTTTCTTTTTGGTAAACAGTATCTTTCTAAAAGAGAAAAGAAGCATGAAGGAAAAATTGAGGTGTATTTTACATTGCCTCAAATGACCAGCATTGTATTCATAAAATACTGTATATCTTGCAAATCTTTATTTAAACAGAACAGTTGAACTGTTCATTTTTCAATCTGAAGTAAAATACTTTCAAGACCTTTTAGTTTGCCTGCTCATTTGTCTTGTATATTTCATCTCTGTATTTGATTCAAGTCTAGTTCCTTTTTGAGTTTCAGTACTTTTGTGAAGATTTTGTGAATATATGAAAAAAATAAATGTTTAATCTAAATACTCTAGTTTATCAGCATTCTTGACGTTCACACATTTTTTTTCTTCTGCAATATTGTAGATAGAACAGGTTATTTAAAAGCTCCTGTTCATAGTATGGTTTTTTTTCTCATTCATTTTTCCTGATGTACTTCCTCTTTGTATGACTGCTTCTTCTTTGAGTGATTGTATATGTCCATTCCACTTCAGGTGTGTGCATGCCCAGTGCACTAGCATCGGAGACTTCCATCTGCAGCACCTGATGGTGGCACACGCAACCCCTGCTGCTTCATGCTTGTGTGTGATGGTTTAAAGGGCAGAGCCCAACCGCCTTTAGTTCCTGTTTACTGCCCAGGACTGTTGAAGCGTTCTGCCTTACTGTTGCAAGTTTTACCTTGTTCTTAGTGTTACTAATTGATAGTTGAGTATGAGGATATTTTTAATATTAGGTTTTCTTTTACTGGAGTACTTTGTGTACTTTTCAGTTCCTGCTGTTTGGGTACTGGTGCCTCAGACTCCAGACTTCAAGCCTTGCGATGGAGGCCAGAAGCCAGTGCTGGTTAATGACACTCCAGGTGCCTAGGAGAAACTCAGATCTGGGACAGGTGCTAAATCTGCAGGAACTTTAAACCAAGAACTATAAAAAGGACAGGGAGATCATGCCGAAGCACCTTCTGAAGGAGGCAACCCTATGTCATCCTCAGAGCCTCCTTGTTTGGGGCACACACTGAGCATATTTGCTTTGATTAGGAGCACTCCTCCGGTCTTGGCAGAGGCTCAACATCAATCTTTTCCAATACCGAAGAAGAGGCACCGGAAGACAGCATCAAAGAACACAGCATCCAGAACATTGGGGTCCCCAGCACTGAAGTCCAGCGAACATCCTGGAAAGGAGGGTAGAGTGCATTCGATGCTGACCAATAGCACCTCAGACAGGTTAGCTGACTCTGGCCTTTGTATCTGTCTTGTTGAGATCAACCTCTACGGTGAAATCATTTGGCTCAGCCGTGCCATCTTTGTTAGCTCAGCAACAGCAAGAGACTATGCCAATGCATTCAACCCCGAGGCCATATGCCATGGCATGCAATCTGCCAAGTTTCAGTACCAGCAATGCTGGTGAATCAAGAACTGTTTAACCTGCTTTGGATGGTCATTCACGAGGATTTGCAGACTACTGGAGTTCAGCACCTGGTACCATGGGCATCTCTGGGCACTCTAGTAGCCTTATACAGTGTTGCTGAAAGGCAAGCCGGCAGTGATTTCACCAATGCCATCCTCTCTGGACCGCGGCATCAACAGGAGCTGCACTTCCTTGGTCAGATGAATCTGGTTCATCGTCAGAGTTGGAAGTTGGCACTTGTGCCACAGCTGCATCACATTAGCCATGTATTTCAGTAGCAGCAAGAGACCCTAGTCAGGACTGGTGCTCTGCTGTGCTAGGTGTTATACAAAGATATAATACAAATACAGAGATGGTCCTTGTATCAGAGTTTAGTTTTGATTGAAGCTCTCAGTTGCCCTGAAACAGGTCAATGTATTGTACCAATGCATGATCCTACAATTTTAAATACAAAAAGAGGGGAAAACCAACCAGTAGGTAGACACATACTTTTTGAAGATACTTCAATGCCTGTTCTTTTATGAACCTTTCAAAATCCAGAATAACAAAGCTCTTTCTGTTTTCTTGCTGCTTCAGCTACCAAGAACAGCTAAAGTATTTAGAAGAAAAAATAAGAAACATTTAAAAAATATTCTTTCATAGGATGTCAGACTATTGTTCCTTTTAAGTTTAACTTCCTTACTGGTTGTTTTAAAAAAAGTTTGAGTATTTTTACAAGGATAGAACTTATATAAGCTGTTTGTTCTCATACTCATATCACTCTTGTAGTGTTTCTAGGAAAAAAGCCTGATTCTTCTCCATACAGAGTGCTTATTTTATAAAGAAACAAATTAACCAGCCAGTAAACAAAATTTCATTGAGCGATGGTCCTTGTTGTCTTCCACTGAGGATATTATGAATGCGCACAATGTATTCTGAGCTGGAGAACTTGAAAGTAGCATCCATTGGTCTGCACATGCACCCTGGATTGCCTCATGGTTTTGTCTGAGCTGATAAAAGGGTGGACCGACTGCGTCTCTAATTTCATCTCACCACCGCATGGTTCGGATCAGAACTTTCAATGTCCTAGTCTGTGATTCACTTTAAAAAAAAAAAATTAAAATTGTACCTAGTTTTAGAATTTTGCAATTTATAGTGTTTTATGGTAGTTTTACTGAGTAGGATAGATAGTTTGGGTTTTTGTTTTGGTTTTTTTCCCCTGTAATCCATGCGGACTATGCTGAAGACCCCAGGCTTTAAAATCTGTGCCTCCTGCCCAGGTTCCTTCTTGGTCAGCAGTGAACATCAACGCTGCCTCTACTGCTTGGGAGAAGCCCACATTGTATCCAGGTGCTATATCTGCCAGTCCTTCCCCAGCTATACCCGAGAGGGCCAGGCTCTCCACCTCTGGAACTGTGGTGCAAGATACTGTCTTCCTGAACTTCACTTTCTATGCAGGCTCCTGAGGATTTACAAGGCTTGCTTCTTATTTTAATGATTTTTTTCTAACACTTCTTTTTGTTAAACCTTGTGGGAGGTAATTTGTAGAAAAACAAATGACTTTAGAAAATATCCATGTGTCAAGTTCTTTGCTACATCTCATATTTTAAAAATGGACTCTTCCCACTTGTATGTGTGGCATTCCTTGTGATTCTGAAATAGATCACACAATTATGTGATCAGAAGTTACTCAGCCACATCCCAGTGATAAACTGGAAATAAAAATACCCAGTAATTTAAGATGAGAATTGACATTACATAAAGTGTGTTGACTCCAGCTTTAGTCTCAATAGATTGACCCTTCTGCATAAAAGTGGATAACTAACTCTAGAGCCAAAGGTCTTTAACTGATAATTCTGCATTGCCCTTCCACTCTGTTCTGTGCTATCTGTACAATACTATGAAATCTTTGGTTGTCATTCTATGCTACACTTTGTTTTTCCATAGACTGCTTTATTTTCTGCTTTTCCATTTTAGTCCCATCATCTCTTATTAGTGCGTCACTCTCCACTCCTACAGCTTACTCATGTCTGCCAACCCCACTGTGGTTACTCTGAATCTAGTCAGATTGAGGCAGAAGCATACCAACCATTTAATCTTGGGTCGCCTTAGACCATTGCCAGATCTTTCTGCAGCGAGTGGACAGCTCTAAATCTTCTGTATTTCAAAGTCCAGCTATTGTAATTTATTCTTAAGAGGGGCGGATGACTTTAAGTTTCTAAACGATCTTTTGGTATGGGGTGTGGGTGTTGCATTTCTGAGAAACCTCCGTGGATATGTTTGGCAGGCTCCCAAATGGCTGCTAAGACACACAAGTAAGTGAAGAGATCTAAGCAGCACCTCAGGAAGAGTTCAGCCTGCAGAATCTCCTCCATCTATGTAGCTATGGCTTTAAATCACAAAGTAGGAATGGCAGCCAGGCATATGCTGGGGAGAGATTTGCGTTACTTCATGATTTTTCTTCTAATGTGCAGGTTTGGCCCACGTGCATATTTTCTGTTCAACTTGCATTGCTGTTGGAATAGCTGGATAGATCTTCAAATGCTCTGCTCTGTGAAATCATAAACACCTAGCATTTATTTACTTAGTGTTGTTATAGCTCTGGGTGTATTCAAGAAAGAATCTAAAGAAGCATGGCTGAGCCCCGAATTTGTCTGGTTGTGCTCCCAAATCTATGTGAAGGGGAGAGTGGCTACATCTGTTGCATCTTGGGCAGAGTTGGAGACTTGGAGAAAATTATCAGGTAAGGCACGAGTTTTGTTTTTCAATCCTGCTGTCAAAGCTTTTAATCACTGCATGTTGGAAGGGAAGTCTTGTGTGTCACAACCTAAAGAAGCTACGTTACATGGCACAGGCCTGTGCTTTGGGAGCCAAAGGTTATGAATGCTATTCCCAGTGCTACATATGTGGTTTACATTACAGGATGTCTGAGAATGTGTATGTTATGCAGCACTGGCTCATTAAAGATTACTCTGGGCAACTTCCAGCATAAATTTAGAATACAGGTCAATGATGAGGTATGCACCCCACTGAGGCCCTGAATGGGTTAATGTGGACCTTGGAGGCCAGTTGTGTTACCTGGCTGCACTTGAAGGGAGAGCCATGCTTGCCTGGGGCATGAAGCCCATCTGGGTAGGAGCAGGCTAGTTACTGTAAAGAGAGTAAGTTTGTAGCAGAAAGGAGCTGCAGGGAGAGTGTCTGCAGTCACTCTTTGGCAACAGAGAGGTGGGGAGGAGGAAGCCCAGGGGAAGGAGAGGAGAAATACGTTCAGGGAACCTAGCCCTGAAAGAAGTGTCAACCTAGGGAAACTGCAGGGAAGAAGGCTTGAGAAAGTCTGGGTAGGAAGGAGCCCAGGGAGTCTGCAGCCAGGAGTGGGACCCACAACAGTGGGAGGGCCTGGGTTCCCCTATTTGCCACTGGCAAGGTGGCATGAGTCTGGAAAAAGGGACAAGGACACTAGAAAGCCCCGAGGCAAGGGTCTGAAGAGCAGAGACCTAGAGTTGGGGTCAAAGATCCTCTGATGAGGACATTGGACTGTTTTTGTGTGAGTGTTCTGTTACCACAGAAGAGGTGGACTAAATTGTGACCTGGCTGGTAGCCCAAGTTACTGAAGAGAGACCATCGCAGTGAAGGAGTGACTGTCACCAAGGGGCACCTGAGTTGAAGACAGCTGCTATGCCACACCTGGCCAAGAGGAGATGCTCCTGCAGTGAGTGAATTCCTTTACAAGGCTATTTAGGATCATGGCAAGTGATCAGAGATCTTCAAACAATGGTGAATGGCACATGAAGAGCTCTTATGGTAGCCCCTCTCCTGAGCCCATGGTGTGCTGTCCAAATTTTCCCTCTTCATCTTTGTTTAAGGATATAATGCAGGTCAATTTTTTTTAATACTGGTGTGAGTCTTATACTGCAACTCCCTTTCCTCATCTGTTAGATTTAATTGAGGATTATCATTATTTTATTACTGTTGATTCTCTCAGTCTATTTTAAATATGAAAGGTCTGAAGTACAACAAAACGGGAGTTTTTCAGGGTAAGTACAGAGGCATTGAGCAATAGGGAAGGCAGACTTCTTAATGAAGAATGTAACATAATTTCTAAAACATTGGAGATGCATCATTTCTTCAAGCCACATCACTGGGCACTGATAGTGCACAGACCTTTTGCTTGGTCTGTAAGCTTCATTTTGTAGCCAAATAGTGTTTCCACAGAACGTAAATAGCGTATCTCAAGAATGTTTTCCAGTTATCAATGACCTAAACACTGGAGTTTTTTACTGTATTTCCATGCGAGTCATTTTTCAATGGTTCTGATTCATAGTTTAGTCTATAAGTTTAAAGTTCTGGTGCCTTGGTGGTTTTTAAATATAGACCTAGGCAAACATTGAGAGTGAATTGGCTAGGATTTAAAATCCAAATAGCCTTCTTTACTCTGTATCCCATTGTACCTAATCAGCTCAGCCCAATGTTTGTGGATCCAAGAAGATCAAAATTGGGTTGTCAGCAAAAAGGGGCTGTGAGCTGCTAGCTGTACTGCTTAGCATTCCAGCATTAGAGCTAAACCCAATCAGTTTTAATTTGAACTGATGTCTGTGGTAGCGTACATTAACTAGTAGAGTACGATCAGCAGAAAGACCCTCAGCCTAGAAGCCAGTCTTCTTCTTCATTGGCAACTTTTCTTTGTCAACTGCCATCAAAGCTGTTCAAACTAGCAGGGGCACTCTATACCCAGGCAAACTTGCCAAAGAACCACATACCAGGGGACTCTGAGCAATCAATCTGCTCATTTCCCAAACCAATTGGAAAGTTCCCAAATTCTGCAACAGATTCAAGGAGCTGGAAGTTCCTGCCATAAATACTTTCTCTATAGGATTGGCAAAGAGCCTGACATCATGATTCCCCTCCCCAATCCCTCATCTGAAGAGTCCTTTTAAAAGATTTTTCTTTATAAACTCGGGCAGTCAAAGTACTCATTGCCCCAGCATGACCTCTCTGGTCTTTGGTATTACAGCCTCCAGCACTGTGCATCAAGGCCTCAGGTTGCCCGGCTTACTCCCTTCCTTCTAACTAACTTCTACTTCCTTCCTACTCTACTTCCTTCTAACTAACTCCTTAACTTCTAACTAACACTGTGCATCAAGGCCTTCACCCTAAGCCAGAGAAACATTCTCTAATGGCCAGGAGACTGAGAATCCAGACTTCAGGACCATCATATCAACTAGGTATCTAGTCACTTCCCAAAAGTCTGGGATGGGGTGAGGGAGAGTTTGATTGTGCTCTGATAGAAAATCTCCCCCCACTACAACTCCAATCACCTCTGTCTTAGAATTTTTCAGGCAGATTTTGAATTTTGGGTTGTAAACTGGCATGCTCAAGGGACAAACTTCTGCTCTTGAGATAATATCTCTCAGGACCATGGTCAGCTACTGCACCTGAACCTCAGATCCCTTCACCTGACAAGCTGGAAGCTCCATGGCTAAATCTTGGAGAGCTGGTTTGCTCAGAGCAGGTTCATCAAGTCCTGTTAGGTAGCAGGAAGCTCTCCATCAGGGCTACTTACCTCTCCAAGTGGAAGCGGTTCTCTCTCTCAGCTTCCCAATGTGGAGTCTTCTTGCTTCAGGACATCCTTGAGTACTTACTACATTGAAACCTCAAGGTTTAGCTGTCTCCTCAATCAAGGTTCGCCTTGCAGCAGTATTGGCTTTCCACCCTCAGCTGGACAACCAGTCAGTTTTTTTTTTTCCCATGAGGTGTCTATCCGTTTCCTCAAGGGCCTAGAAAGATTATACTTCCCAATGCAAGAGCCTGCCCTCTCTGGGACCTAAACCTGGTCTTATTGAAACTTATGGGTCCCCCATTTGAGCCATTTACAATCTGCCCCTTATACCTTTCATGGAAGGTGGCTTTCTTAGTGGCCATTACTTAAGCTAGAAGGGTCTTGTAAATCCGTGTCCTCATGTTGGAACTGCCGTACAGTCGTCTTTAAGGATAAGGTTTAAATACGTCCGCACGGTAGCTTCCTCCAGAAGGTGGTTTCCCACTTTCATAGCAATTGGGCAATCTTCCTACTTGTTTTCTACCCGAAACCACATGCAAATAGGGAAAACAGCAGCTTCATTCACTGGGCATTGGATGTGCCCTAATGTTCTGTATAGAAAGAACCAAACCATTCCATAAATCCACCCAATTGTTCATAGTGGTAGCTGACAGGATGAAAAGTCTCCCCATCTCAGCTCAGAGAATTTAGTCTTGGATCACATTGTGCATTCGCACACGTTACGAGCAGGTGGGTATTCTGCCACCAGCCATCCTGACTGCCCACTCCACGAGAGTGTAAGCATCATCAGTGGCATTCCTAGCACAGATCCCTGGTCAGAACATTTGCAGAGCAGCAAGTTGATCATCAGTTCATATGTTCCCTGCTCCTTATGCCATCGCTCGACAGTCTAGGGACGATGGCAGATTCGGTCGAGCTGTTTTGCAGTCAGCATATCCATGAACTCCGATCCCAGCTCCTATGCAACTGCTTGGGAGTAACCTACAGTGGAATGGACATGTACAACACATCTGGAACAACAGTTATGGAAAGGTACATAATTTTGTTTGTTTTAATTGGGCCGTGCCCGCATCACAACCTGAGAAAAGGCTTCCACAGAAAAGCTAGGTAAGGCTGCCACTTTGTGGACCTTATGCATCTTATAAGGCATGTCAGCCTTGCTTGTGGCAAGTGGGTGCTGAGTACTGATGCTTTGTAAAGGCCTTTGCCTCCAGAGCTGAGAAGCCAGTGAGTACTGTTCATCCGGGGTGTTAAAGGAGTAGGAGTTGGAAAGGGAAGACTTTTTTTAAAAATTTTTATTTATTCATTTATTTTTACAGTCTATATTGAATGATTCGTTACAGAAGCTAAATTTAATCTAGAACCTCCCCATGCCTTTATAGCTGGATGCTGTTAATTAGCTGTTAGACTTATTATTTAGAGGAACATTGAAAAACTCAGTCTATATTCTATAGATCTGTATCTAATTGAGGTTTCTCAGAGGGAGAAGAAATCAACTGAAGAATGTGCAGAAACTAGCTTGTAAAAGGGGGGCCCGCTGGGTGGTGGTAGAGGAAATCTGAAAAGTTGGTCACTCTGTCTGGCAAGTACAAACAGCAGAGGGAAACCCATTGATCTAGACGGGTTAATGCTTTGTTTGTAGAAAACCAATTTACAGATAGGAAAATGTCCTTTTTGTTCAAATTTATGGATGGGACAGGGTTTGACTCTTCACCCCATGGGTGCTTAACTAATCAAATAGTTCTGATAAATTCTTACATTAAAATAATCAACACTCTACTGCAATTCTCTTCTTCTCTGGTTCAGAGTTTATTCACGGTAGTAGATTATTTTCAGCTCTTGCTATTGCCAAAACATTCTTGCTAAATTGATTGATTGTTTATGCAGACTTGCAATCTAGCACCCGAATTACCTCTCTGACTCAAAAGCTCCTTCTCTCTTTCTTTAATTTCTTTTGATATCTGCATAAAGGAGATTGCTGTGTAAGATTACTGTGCAAATACTTTCTCTTGCTTTTGATTAGAACATGGCTGCATTTGATATTGTATATTGTGAAGTAAAAGACCTGAATTAATAATTGCTGTTTATATTTCCTTTCCCCCATTTATAACTTCCCAAATCTGCCATTTCTTTGCAATTCTCCTTTAACAGCCTATTCTCAAACAAAGTATTTGTTCAATCCCACAATATCTAGGAGACTGTTAGGATTTTTTCTCTTCACTGGAGTGGACCTTCAATCAAAATCAACTGTGGTTGCCTGGCAATCAGTAGGTGTGAGAAGACCACAGCATGTTAGAAAATCTATAGATGGCTAATCCAGCAGCAGCTGGAAAACTCGACTATATTTCTTTCCTCCACCAGTAACTGTGTATGCATTTTCTTTTCAAACCCTTTGGTAACACATTATCATAAATTAGCATTAGTTCTGTTATAATAAAATAACTTTTCCATCAAGATTTCATTGACACTAGACCTTTCTTCCTATGCTACATGTTATCAACTCATGCTAAGATCATTTTATTATGTTACCTTGTTTTGTATAATAAAGTCATGGGAATCTATTTATCAGTCTAAATACACATCATTGGAGCATCCTGACACCTCTAAATGAATTAAAAACTAGATCAATAAAAAGCTACCTATGTACAGATACAGGAAAAAAAACTACTGCATAATCTTATGATACAGTATTACCAACTGCAAGCATTCAAACATGAGTCAGGCCCCCAACAAATCATGAGATTTTTAAATCTCAGGATTTTTAAACCAAACAAGAAAAGAAACACATTTAGGGATTTTTTCTTTTCTGCTTGTTTCTGAGGTTTACGATGCACATTCATTCATATTTTCAAGCTATGCTGTGTAACCATGATGGCTAGAACTTTCTTTTAATGAAAGGAGAGTCTCTCCTCAAACCAAATGCTTCCAGGAGTTGCAGCCTTGTGGAGACCATCAAATATTATGAGACTCTCTTGATAAAAATCAGAGGAGTTGGAGACAGCATGAACACAGCACTATTGCCAGTTTTAAGGGATCAAAAATTGAAAGTCAGACCCCCCAAAAATCATGACATTAAAAATATGTATATTGTGGGCTTTTTTAGGCCAGTCCCTTGATTTCTGAACAATTAGTGTTGTCCATTTTTTCCCACATGTATTGGATAAAGTGATTTTTTGGCTCCTGCTGCAGGAGCTCTCATCCCTAACTCTGCCCGTCTCCTGCCAAGCAATTAATCCTTTACCTCAGTCCCCCCCTTGGTTCTGTCCCCACCCAGCCCCTCCTCAGTTCAGTTGCCCAGCCCTCATCAACTGCTACTGCCCTCAGTTCACCCTCCCAGCACTCACCCCATCTTTCTGAGTTTTTACATGGCATACTTTGTAAAAAGATTATTACAATGGTGTGTAGGGTGTGAATACAGGGGTATATTCTGTTACACTCGGCCAATCTTAACCATGAGGAACTGGGCTTTTCATGGGAAATGTAGGGTGCCTTGCGGGGCTGACAGCCCAAGTCCCAACTGCCCAAACTGACAGCACAAGGCCTGCCACGCCTAGGGCTGACCACGACCCTCACACAATACCCTCACAACCCCCAGTTTGAGAACCCCTGTGTATTAGAGCCCGCTTCTGTATTCCTTGCACATTCAAACATCCCTGTGATGAGGGGTTCACCCCACACTTGTCCTGAAGAGGTTAATTAAGCTAAGAAAGGGGACAATTAACCAGACAGGCCACAGCGGTTGAGAGCATGGAAGCTGAAGAGTTAAGAGAAAAGGGAAGGAACTTGGTTTTTTTCCTGTTACTCATGAAAAAGTCACCGTCTGCTTATCTTACTACACGCTGGTAGTTTAAGTTTAAAAAAAAAACAACTTGGTGCGATGATAGCATTTAAAAATTATTTCTGTTGAGTAAAAGAATGAATGTTTTACACTACAATGGCAATTTGAGGGTTATTTTTGAAGTACAAAACAATAGAAAATAACTGATTCTTGAAATAACACTAGTCTCATAGCTTTTCCTGCATTATTAATTTCTCTTGTTATCAGCGCTTAGAAGTAAAATCTCTGTGGAAAAAACAATACTTTACCCATGTTCTCCACACTAATTAGAGTATTTGTATCTTTAAAGAGTCTGTGCAATGTTACTTATTGAAGAAAAATGATCACCATCTATTTTGGAGAGCAGTCGTGGTCACTAGAAGAATTATTAATTAGGATATAGTGTTGCAGTTTAATTTTATGGTCCCATTATTAGAAAGTGAGTCTCCTTTCATTTTTTGTCCGTACTGAAATCCTGATTGTTTCCCCTTCCCCACCCACTTCAAGTCTTCATAGAAAATCATATTGTTCACACCCATGTTCAAGCTGGCCATTGGGCTGTGCTTCGACCCTCAGAGAATATGCAGTTTCGACCTCGTCACAGCTGGATGGAAAACAAGAATTCAGTTTTGCAAAAAATCTTGGGGCTTAGACAATTGTTTTAAATTCAAAGTGGAACAAACCTGAGACCTTTTCAATTTTGGGAGGGTAAGGTGAAGGAGAGAAACACCCACCCCACGTTGATCAGTAGCACGTTGGTGAGGGCAGTCACCTGGGCTGTGGGGAGACAGGTTCAAATCCCTGCTCCAAATCAGGCAGGGCACCCCTTTTAAAACCTCTCCGTCAGTTTAGACGAAACTTTCATCTGGAAGTTCTCACTGGTTTTGACCAGAAATTACATCCTAGACCTGAGAAAGAGACCACCCCCTTCCCCCCAAAATAAACAATATTTCAGCAGTTAGGGCACTCACCTGGGCTGTTCCAGGACCTGCTCCAAGTCAGGCAGAGTGCAGGGACTTGAAAACACCACACCCACACCTGCCCCCCCCCACACACTTCCATTCTGCACCTCAGAAAGTTTATTTGAAATCAATGCTTCTGTGAAAAGTTTTGGTTTTGATGAATAGGTATATTCCAACAAAAACACTTTGTTAAAGTTCTACATCTTTAAACAGCTGTTCATGAACTGGAAGTATTTATGCCTTGATCTTACTTCCAGCAAGACCGTTCCACCCCCAGTTTCTCCTCCTCCTTATGCCTTGTCCAAATAGGAAAGTTCTACCAGTTACACCAACATAGTTACATCATCATAACCCCTCATAGATACTCTCTTATCCCAGTATAAGAATGACTTTTTTCAGATGATCTCAGCCCCTTTTTTTGCACAACATAAGATAAAACCAAATAAAGACACTTTCATATTGGAATAAGAGTGTCTATGGGTGAGGGTGGTGGTGATCATATTGGTAAAATATCACTTTAAATTCACACCTTAGGTTATATATAAACACCTTTCCTATGTAGACAGGGCCTGTGAATCACCTCTTTTAGAATTGCTTTGCACACACAAGATACACCGAAGAGCCAACAACACCTTTCTTATCAGCTCAATTCCTGTGACTGTAATTTCAGAGACACCTAGGCCCTTTTCTTTCTCAAAGAACTATGTGTGAAATCCTGGCTCTGTTGAAGTCAATAGGAGTTTGCCATTGATGTCTATGGAGCCATGATTTCATCTGGGTTTTTTTTTTTCTGGCATAATTTTTCAATCTCTGTTTTTCAGTGCTTTGAACACTTGTAATTTGTTGACAAATACAACTTAATGGACAGTAGGAGGAATAATTTGAAGTACTCGTACACATTGGTGGGTTCTACATGAACCATAACCCTTCAGGAAAGAAGACTTGAGGTGTCATAGACTGTTCAGTGAAAACTCAGAAAGCAGCAGTCTAAAAGCAAATAAAAGATCAGAAGCAAAACCAGAGTCAGGAAATGAAATAATCCGAGGCATAGAAAGATGTCCATATGAAGAGAGGACGGAAAGAGTGTGCTTCAGTAAAAGCTAGCGATGCTAAGTTCCTCAGGTTAATTCTGTATTGTATACATTATTTTTTATCAGTATTAAATTCTATGCCCTTCAGTTATGTGCCCTTGCTTTTGTATTATAGAGGAGGGTAAGTAGAAGAGGCTGATTTACCTCATTCATAGTATTAATCTATTTGTATATCTCTATCCTATTCCCTCTTATTCTTGGTTGTTGAGATTTTTAAAACAGTGCAGGAGATTTTGTCGCACATCTTGCATGTACTGCTGAATCTCTTCCCTGGCTTTGAAATTAAAATATACTTGGGCCTCCAGCATCTCCTCCTTGCCCACAAAAATCACAAAATCACCTCATTTGGCTCCTTTTTGGCAGCATCAGAAAAAAGACCAAGGGCTGAATGGAGACTGAACAATCCTCTTATCTTTGGAAGTGGTCTTTCCATTGGGTCTAGGATACTTCAGTGTGTTTGACGATGGACATGGCACAGAGCAGGGGCGGGCAAACCTTTTTGCCTGAGGGCCGCATCGGGTTTCAGAAATTGTATGGAGGGCCATTTAGGGGAGGTTGTGCCTCCCCAAACAGCCAGGCGTGGCCCGGCCCCCGCCTCCTATCCCCCACCCTGCTTCTCGCCTCCTGACGGCGCTCTCCCCCCCCCCAGGACTCCTGCCCCATCCATCCCCCCTTCTCCCTGTCCCCTGACTGCCCCCAGCCGCCCCATCCAACCCCCCTTCCTGACTGCCCCCCCAGGACCCCTGCCCCGTCCAACCCCCCTGTTCCCTGCCCTCTGACTGTCCCAACCCCTATCCACACCCCTGACCATCACCCCGAACTCCCCTGCCCTCTATCCAACCCTCCCCCCCGTCTCCTCCCGCGCTGCCTGGAACACCGGTGGCTGGCGGCGCTACAGCCGTGCCATGCCACCACGCAGTACAGAGCACTGGCTCAGGCCAGGCTCTGCAACTGCGCTTCCCCAGGAGCTTGCAGCCCCACAACCCACAGCATGGTGCCCGTGGCACAGTGAGCTGAGGTGCAGGGGAGGGGGGCAGCAGGGGAGGGGCTGGGGCCCAGCCTCCCGGGCCAGGAGCTCAGGGGCCGGGCAGGAGGTTCCCGCGGGCAGTAGTTTGCCCACCTCTGGCATAGAAGCTATAGAGTCCCTGCTTCAACAGAGGTTGGAGAATAGGTGCAAGCCTGCACCTTGTTGTATTGACTATTATCTTTTGGGTTTTTTTTTTTTAAACTGTGAAAGTAGAATGAATTATATTGAATTATAATTCATTAAAGAAATGCTGCTTGAAAGGTTTGTCGAAATATAGTTGTCAGGAAGAGAAACATTAAGAAGTGAATCTCCAAGAAGCCAGAACCTTTCATGAGCACTATAAATTCACACACAGGGCTGGACTCCTTGCCGATATAAAATCAATGTCATTCTGTTCATTTGATTTTTGTAATGGAGCTATGTTGAGATATACCAGCTGAAGATCTGGTCCACTTTTTTTTAAATGATTTAAAATAAACTAATCAAAGCTAGGTAAGTTCACATTATCTAATAAGGAGAGATTTCACCAAGAGTTTTCTGCAATATGCTAATTAGATCTAGGTTCCTACAGCTCATCTGACTCATTATTAAATAAAGGTATTTTCCACTGGAAAAAATATAGATAACCACGTTGTTTCTTTCTGATTATTCTACATAGCTGCAAAAAAGCTAGTGTCTTGTTTTAGTTTCTATGATGTGTTTCCAGCTGCTACCTCAAAGAAGATTTTAGAAGTGTAAATCAAAAACTGTTTGCAGTATAATTTTGTCATTCTGTGTGAAAATAAAGAAATCTGTTCTGTTCTTTCTGTTGCTTAAATCCACAACTTCTTTCATTTTGTCATAAATTTTGCCTCAGTGTTACGGAGCCAAATGGAAGGTTAATTTTTCTCTTCTCATTTCTTCCTCCTGTGTCTGTGTCAATTATTCTCTTGTTTAACATAGGCTTGTTTTAAGGAAACTAAAAAATATCCTTCCATAGTACCGCATAAGAAGGTTGTTTTTTTTGTTTGTTTGGTTTTTTTTTTAGGACAGGGAAGGACTAGTTCTTCAGCATTTAGCATTGCTGACAAATGTTCAGATTTCAGAAGAAAATGTTACATTTTAATACAGTCAAAACAGCTTTAGCGTAGTCAATTACTGCCAGAAAGGGATGACATACTATTTGCAAGTCTCTCTATAGAACGAATACTAATTAGGGATCACTTTGGATCAAATTATGTAGTCCTTACTCTGGCAAAAATCACATATACATATAAAAATAGAAGGGATTATTCAAGTAGCCAGGCAGCCTCTCTCAAGGTACAGCCCATGAAAGAGCAAAGAACTAGTTCAATTGTTTTACCTTTTAGCCTGTCCATGAAAAAGAATGTTAATGAGTAGGAGGGAAGATAGGGAGAGTTTCTGGTTCTTAAGTCCAAGAAAGTCAAACAAAGCATCCCAGTCAAGGACACTGTTAGAGAACAAAATATTAAGATCCAAACATGACCCACATGCTCAACACTGTCTCATCCACTTAATGGTGTGAAAACTGATTCTTTCTAATCAACGCTATAAGTGTGTCATGTTGTCTTGCTGTAATAATCCATTAGTGCACCTTTGCAGCCTCGAACAGATCCATCATGCCAGTGAGGGACAGCAGGGGCATGTGTCCCATCTATCACTCTTCATGATACTAGGTGCACTACAAAGAAAGAGTGGGGTAGGACACATCTTTCCTAGCATGTTCTGCTGTGATGCTGCATGACTTCAGATGAACACTACAAAGAGATGTCTTGAAAATGCATTGTGCAATTTAAGAGCACATTATTGTACTTATTTAATAATAACCACCCCCACATGCAAAATATTTCAATGCACAATGCATTTTCAAATCCCCTCCTTGGATCTGAAAACATGTTCTCAGAAATTGCAACCCTGTTCCTGCTGTGCCAACGAAGTGCTGCAGCAGAGCAGTTTGCAATCGAGGAACATTGCCCATGTTTGTTTGCACAGCAGCCCTTTTCAAACTCCTGTATAGATCTGTTTGTAGAGCCATCAGAATAATCTAGGGGAAGCACTTTAAATAAAATCTGCATACAAACAAGTGTGCAACTAAAATAATGTGGAAGTGGTCTTGTTGGGACCAAATTCTCCTCTCAGATAAGCACTGATTACTTTTACTGAAGTCAATACCAGAGCTGTGCCTGTTCTGAAGGCAAACTGAACCCACGGTGATTTAGTAGGAGTAGAGGTTTCCTTTTGACTTTTGATGATTAATATATTTTTCCATTTCAGCTGCTTTTTAAGTTATGGACCTTTGTCTCTTTCATGTTTTAATCTTTGGTGTTTGGCATTCCAGCAGTTTAAATTTGAACAGAAATGTCTGTAAAACGGAGACTTTCTGTATTTTTTCATTCTTACATTTTTTAAGTGACATAATTTGCATTTGGAATAAAACAGCATCACAAGAAACCTAGTCTGAATTTTAAAAAGTAAAACTTGCTGGTGTTTGATAATTTTATTTTATTAGTGTATTACATTAAATGTAGCAATTTCAAAAAGCATTTTTAAAGGAATTCTAATTTTAAAAATCATAAGTTAGTTACAGTTGCTTTTAATGAACTCTGAAAACATGAACATTAAATTTGTTTATCTCTTCCATATGCACTCTGATTTAATTATTGTAAAGTTGTAAATTTTTAAGATACTTGCTTAGAGAAACAAACCTTGCCAATAATAACTTTGTTCACAGAGGCAAATTAAAAACTTTGTTCACAGAGGCAAATTAAAAACACACACACACCACTCTATCCAAAATTTGGCCCATGTAATTTCCGATGAGTTCTGGTGACTAAGGGCCTGGTTTTTAAAATAAACACCTAGGGCCAACAACTGCACTTTGCACACTGAAATACAGTTACACATTTATACGGCTGTTGGGGGTGGAATGCTTTTCCTATGCAAACTAAAGGCTAGATTCCGCCACTCTGATTCATGGGGGGTAGTCCCTTATGCTGAGTTCAACAGGACTACTGTTACCTGTCAGCTCTGTGTTCTTGGGGAACCAGGGTGCAGTATCCAGCATGTCTGACTCACGAAGGCCCCTCCACCTCTGCTTGGACCAAAACCGATCAGAAGAAAGACTTACAAAAAGCAATGAAAAGGCAGTGGGAGACACACCTAAACCCTCCGGATAAGGGTGACAGGATTAAGACAGCTCCCCTAGCCTCATTTGCATTGAAAATGGGAGAGGGAGGCATCTCCATTAGCATACAGAATGGAGAACAGAGATTCCAAGGCAAGAACCACACGGAACTCTGGGACCAGAAAAGCAGGGAAGCACTGCATGATGGGGGATCTTTGCTCCAGCTCAGTAGTTTTCAGACCAATTCTAGTAATAAATCCTTTATTGGTATTCAAAATACTGAAGCTGCCTAACTGTATTGTGAGCTCCCTCAAATGAAGACCGCCCGTAGCCAGGAATGATCAGTTCCTTTCGTCTAGTCTGAACAAAACAACTGTGGTATACTCCCTTGAGACATCAATTTACCCATAAACACATCTAGTGTTCTCTCTTGAACCACTGTTGTTTCCCTACCTACCCAAACTCAACTAAGTGTTCTGATGCCTGGATCCAAAATCTGCATCAATTCGATTGGGACTTCATCTTCTCCTGACTGATGATGCTGGGGGCTCTGCCTGTCTCCAGCACGCCAGACCCTCCGCTATAGTGGTGAGAACCCAACTCTGTGTTTTTTTTCCTACTCTAGGTATAGCTTTCTAACCTTGACTTCTGTGATCAGGTGTAGTTTTCTAAACCTGACTTTTGTAATCAAATTTAAGCTAGATTTAATATTGTAATTGTTTTGTTTGTTTGGCTCTCCTTGTATGGCTATTACCTGGTGTAACAATGCTGCCTTTGGTGGGACGCTTCTGAGAGTATCCGGACAAATTGCTTAGAGCAGGGCAGTTACAGCCCAAGGCTGGGGTTTCTCCACTTCTAAGGCACACCAAACCAGCCAGACAGAGGGGACTTTGGTTTTAGCCTACCGGCTAACCATAAGTCATACAAGTACTTCCTTAGACACTCTAGTTTCCCAGTATCATCACCAGTGCGACTTGTTATGGAGATGAATGGTTATGAAAACCAATACCCCAGTAAAAGAAAAAAGGTTCTTCCGATCCCAAAGGACCAAGCCCCAGACCTAGGCCAATATACAAGTCAGATCTTACCCACAAATCACGCTGTTGCCAATCCTTTAAAATCTAAAGGTTTATTCATAAAAGAGAAAGGATTAGATGAGAGCTAGAATTGGTTAAATAGAATCAATTACATACAGTAATGGCAAAGTTCTTGGTTCACGCTTGTAGCAGTGATGGAATAAACTGCAGGTTCAAATCAAGTCTCTGGAGTACATCCACAGCTGGGATGGGTCATTCCATTTTTTGTTCAGAGCTTCACTTTGTAGCAAGGTTCCTTTAGAGGTCAGAAGCAGGATTGAAGACAAGATGGATGAGATGCAGCAGCCTTTTATAGGTTTCAGAGTAGCAGCTGTGTTAGTCTGTATTCGCAAAAAGAAAAGGAGTACTTGTGGCACCTTAGAGACTAACCAATTTATTTGAGCATAAGCTTTCGTGAGCTACAGCTCACTTCCTCAGATGCATATCGTGGAAACTGCAGCAGGCTTTATATATACACAGAGAATATGAAACAATACCTCCTCCCACCCCACTGTCCTGCTGGTAATAGCTTATCTAGTCTCTTGCCATGTGGCCTCTGCTTTCTTTGTCTCAAAGACAAGCTATCCAGCACATGGCACAGAAAAACCTTAGAGTTTTGTCCATAAGCATGTCCCTGCATGCCTTGCTGAGTTACAAGGTGTATCTGCCTTCTCTCAATGGGTCAGTTGTATAGCTGATGGTCCTGAATGGGCCATCAAGCAGGCTAGGCAGTGCTGATACCAAATTGTCTGGGGTGTCACTCAGAAGCATAGCACAAGTTTGAAATACAGACAGTACAGAGCCAATACCTACAACTTTAAATACAAAAATGATACATGCATACAGATAGCATAATCATAACCAGCAAACCATAACCTTGTCTTAGACACCTAATCTGACCCCTTTATACAAGATTTGGTGCCACTACAGGACCTTGGTTGCAACAATGATCTATACGGTTCATGTCAATAACGTCACACCATAATTACATCAATAATTACGTCATAATAACGTCAATAATTACGTCAATAACGTCATAATTACGTCAATAACGACACACACAATAAATAATTTTTATGGTTAAGCTGGTTGCTTCTCTCCCTCCCTCTCTCTGGCTTCCCCATTTGCTCTGCAGCAATGCTCCTCTTACCTAAGCTAAAGATCCCTGTAGCGGCCAAAAATCCTGTGGGGTTTGCTCATGCAGTGGGTTACTACCAGAACAAATGTACGGTGAAAGTGGGGACAGGGACGTGCTGAGCTTGTGGCATAGGAGGGTGGCAGCTTGGAAATGCTGCTCGACCCAGCCTGCTGAGTCCAGGGGCATGTAAGGGTGGCAGCTTGAAAGTGCTGATTGACCCGGTCTGCTCAGACATGCTCTGTTAATATGTGTGTGTGTCAGGGGTGAAAGTGAGCCGGTACGGACCGTACGCAACCCACATTAAAGTGCTGTCCCCTGCCCCACCCGTTGGTGGCCCCGCAGGTACAGACCCTACTGGCAGGGCCGCCAATGGGGGAGGCAAAAGGGGCAGCAACGTTAAAGTGCTGCCATGGCAGCGCTTTAAACAGGCTCCTTAAAGCAGGGTCCTTTTGCGCCGTTGGTGGCCGGGGGGATGGGAGGGGCAAAGGGAGCAGCTTCCCCGGGGGCCAGCGATTTAAAAGGGCCCAGGGCTCTGGACACCGCTGTTGCTACTGAGGCAGTGGCTGGAGCCCCAGACCTTTAAATCGCTGCTGGAGCCCCGGGCGGCGCAGGCCAGGCAGCGTGGAAGGGCTGGCTGGGGGTCGCTCACTCCCCGCAGCCCTGCCCCTTCTGCCCAAGGCCCCAACACTTCCCGGGGCCGGAGCCGGAGCCGGGCCTGTACTGGTAAGTCTTCGGAGTTACTTTCACCCCTGGTGTGTGTGTGTGTGTTCCTCTGATTCTGGGGCTGGAGGACTCCAGCCCTGGGGAACCTAAATCCTGCAGGAGAGCTCCATTGGGAGGGACCTTGCAGAAGGGAGAAGTAGAACTCAGTATGAAAACACAAGTGACACAAGCAGTACACTGACTGATAGAATTACAGATACCCGCCCCTCCCGAAGAGTAACCCTACTAAATGAACTGTCATAAATATAAAGAGAAGGGAAAACCCCTTTAAAATCCCTCCTGGCCAGAGGAAAAATCCTCTCACCTGTAAAGGGTTAAGAAGCTAAAGGTAACTTCGCTGGCACCTGACCAAAATGACCAATGAGGAGACAAGATACTTTCAAAAGCTGGGAGGAGGGAGAAAAACAAAGGGTCTGTGTCTGTCGGTACGCTGCTTTTGCCAGAGATAGACCAAGAATGGAGTCTTAGAACTTTTAGTAAGTAATCTAGCTAGGTATGCGTTAGATTATGATTTCTTTAAATGGCTGAGAAAAGAACTGTGCTGAATAGAATGACTATTTCTGTCTGTGTGTCTTTTTTGTAACTTAAGGTTTCGCCTAGAGGGATTCTCTATGTTTTGAATCTAATTACCCTGTAAGGTATCTACCATCCTGATTTTACAGAGGTGATTCCTTTACTTCTATTTCTATTAAAAGTCTTCTTGTAAGAAAACTGAATGCTTTTTCATTGTTCTCAGATCCAAGGGTTTGGGTCTGTGGTCACCTATGCAAATTGGTGAGGATTTTTACCAAACCTTTCCCAGGAAGTGGAGTGCAAGGGTTGGGAGGATTTTGGGGGGAAAGACGTGTCCAAACTACGTTTCCCAGTAAACCCAGTTAGAGTTTGGTGGTGGCAGTGGATATTCCAAGGACAAAGGATAAAATTAATTTGTACCTTGGGGAAGTTTTAACCTAAGCTGGTAAAAGTAAGCTTAGGAGGTTTTCATGCAGGTCCCCACTCTGTACCTAGAGTTCAGAGTGGGGGAGGAACCTTGACATGAGCGTACCCCAAAGTAATGAGCAAATCTGGTAACACTACTCATCGCATGAGGTGCCAACCACTAAAATTGGCAGAATGTTGCCATTTGAAAATCAAGCCCTAAATGTATGTCAAGTATAGTGACCTTTGCCTGGAAGATAAGTCAGCAACAATAAACAAGTAGAAAAAAATGCATGAGGGGACAATCTCAGAGTAACATCTACAATGAAATGGCGTTTGCATATTAACTAGCATGACTCCATGTTTAGCATTTCCTCTTTTATATTTGTCAGATCTGTCTGGCTAGCACACTTTCTTACGGAAACTAGTAGTAGCCACACTCAACAGTTATGTGTATATATAGTTTTTGTTTGTAAAATGGTTTAGTACCAATGATAGAACTACCCAAAGACAACACTATATTGATTGCATTGGCATTTAGAGCTGAGTTTACGATGGTGTATGAAGACAGTATTTATATATATGTATATATGGTACTGAATAGTCTGTCCACTCTCAAGCGCCTCAGAATTTTGTTAAAGTGGTAAATGAAGTCCATCTGTTCTGAAATAAGGCCACTTATGATCTCAGCACAGCAGTATACTTTCCATTTCCTGCATTTCTTTAATTTTGTAATCTAATCCAAGTTTCAGTAAAAGAAAGGAGTTCTTTTTAACAACGTCTTCACTGTGAGATTTTATTTTTCCCTTGCAGTGACCGGGAGACTATAAAATGGATATTTTTCGTTGTTATTGAATAATACTGTGCACTTATATAGCTCCTTCTGGCTGAAGGTTTTAATCTTTTTCTAATGCTTTTTCGACATGATGTATGGAAGTATAATTAATCTCATTTTAAAAATGGGGAAGCAAGATACAGCAAGGTTAAGTGACTTACTTCAGCTTGCATATGAAAACTGTAGAAGAGCTGGGAATATAACTAAGCTTATTAATGCCCACTCCTGTGCTTACGCCACACAATCACTCTTTCTCCTCTATATCCTTTTAAATATTCCCCTAAATAGGTAAAAGTGGATCATAATTTCTTTCCAAGACTAATTTAATTCCAGAAATGTTTTAATCATTGGGCAGCCTCAGAAAATCCCTGGCTCTTTATTTGCCCACCAACTCTTCAATGAGACTCAGAGAATTCAGCCAAAATGTTGTGTGTGTGGTATGTGAGTTCTGAATTAGCAGATTCATACTTTTGATGATAAGCTCAGATACATGATACTGGCCTACAGTACTTTTATCTGCTGGCTAACATTAAGTGTACTTTTCAAGAATGCACTACTGAGAAGCCCAACTTCTGCAGCGTGGGAAGCATAAACAGAAGATACCTTATGCACCAAAAGTACAGTTTTACCTTACTAACATAGTTTTGCAAGTATCAGGGGGTAGCCGTGTTACTTTGTATCCACAAAAACAACAAGGAGTCCGGTGGCACCTTAAAGACTAACAGATTTATTTGAGCATAAGCTTTTGTGGGTTAAAACTCCACTTCTTCAGAAGTTTTTACCCACGAAAGCTTATTCTCAAATAAATCTGTTAGTCTTTAAGGTGCCACCGGACTCCTTGTTGTTTTTGTGGATACAAAGTAACACGGCTAACAGATTTATTTGAGAATAAGCTTTCGTGGGTGAAAAATTTTTAAGAAGTGGAGTTTTAACCCACAAAAGCTTATGCTCAAATAAATCTGTTAGTCTTTAAGGTACCACCAGACTCCTTGTTGTTTTTATGGTTTAACAAGTCCCACTGTGTTTTGTGGTTTTCTTCTTATCTCTGGTGGGGGGGGGGGCGTTGTCTATACCTTTTCTGCAGCCTTAGGCAAACTCACAAGTATCCACTTTTCACAGTCTGAGAGCAATCACTCCTGACTCGTAAACATTTTGAGATAGCTAATATTTTGCTACTCTGTATGCCCCTTAAGGGTCTGATCCAATGCCCAGCAAAATCAGTGGAAAGACTCCCAGTATGGCAGAGCCAGCCTTGCTCTGAGTCAGTTACCAGATGTCCAAAGTCTAGCTAATTAGGGCTGCAAAATCCACTGGAACACCAAAATAGTGCCCACTGACTGGACACTTGCATAAGAGCCTTGTGAATGAACAAGCACTCCTCTGGCCACTAAAATAGAAAAGCAGGCTCTGATTTCATCACAACCCACCCTGGTGACTTGTTCTAATCTCTCAGAGAGATCCCAGAGGATAGGTTTAGCTAAATTGCTATTCCACATGGATGGCTCCCATCATGAGAGTCTTATGAAGGGTTCCACCTCTCACGCCTCCTCGTCAAAGTTTATATATGGAACTACTAGAATGGTTAGTGAGGAGGCATGGTTTAAAGTGCTTTCAATATACTGATTATACTTGCTCTATTTCTTCATTTTGTCTGATTCAAAGAGTGCATTTGAACACCATTCTCGAATGTCTGGAGGAAACTGGGGACTGGCAAGACCATACTGGCTGAGGCTCAGTCCAAAGACTGAGGTGATGGTAGATTAAGAGAAGCAAATAGGGGACGTGGCAAAGATTGTCACTCTCTCTTAGCAAGAATATCTGCCCACAATTAGTCAGTTGAGTTTGCATTTTAGGCACCGAGTTTGTCTAATAGCAGATTGAAGTCTATTGCATAGCAGTAGTTACTAGAGCTGCTTTTTTCCTTCTGCATCTAATCAGGTGTTGTAACCCTTTCTCTCCAATGCTGACCTCACTAGAGCCATTCATGCTCTGTCACTTCAAGTTTAGGTTGCTACAATATGCTCCAAACAGGGCTACTCCTTAAATCAATTCAAAGCTGCTGCAGAATGTGGCAGTCACTTGACAGGAGGTATATTTTACAGAGCACATGTCAGCGCATCAATGGTTTGCACTGGCTGCCTGTTGGTTTCCAGGGAGGTGGCCCATTGATTTCAATGGGCTTTGGATCAGGCCTTATACTGGAGATTAACAACACAGTATAACTATTATTTTATTACTCGTAAAGCACAGGCAACATGATTAGCCCTATGCAAGACAAAATGAAGAGTCCCTGTAAATCAATATTGTTTCAAAAAAATGGAAAAAAAATCATGAAAAGAAATAAAAAGCCCAATTTAGAAAGGTTTATTTCTATGATCCTTCAAAAGTCAGGAAGCATTGCGTTGCACAAGGGTAGGGTGACCAGATAGCAAGTATGAAAAATCTGGACACTTTTTTTTTTTTTTTTTGGTGGGTTATAGTTGCCTTTCTGGGACAAAGCCCCTTAATATCAGGACATCTGATCACCCTGCACAAGGGCCCCAGAGGCTAACATGAACAGTAACCTTCCTGTCACTTTTGCAAGCCCAATACCCCCAGACTATACAGAGGAAGGTGGTATATAAAGAGTCACATTTGTTATTTTGCAATCACACGGCACTTCCTGGGGCCCAGTCCCCTTTTTTATTTTCACGGTAAAATACATACCTTTCCTTTGGGAATCTTCCCTGGACTGCTATGATGTCCAGGTGCAGGGAGTGTGTTAATTTAAAAGAAATGCAGAAACATTTACAGTTTGTGGAGCAACATTAAATTGGTAAGGGATCAAATGAATATGTCCTTTTTCAGGGTTCTGTTCCCCGCTCCCACACAGACTCACTGTGTGGACTCGAGCAAATCTCTGAGGGCAGCATTTTCACTCCTCTCTAAAGTTAATTATTCTACCTGAGCTTATTTCAAAGTCACTGTGCATCTTCCTCCAGCTGAAACCAATGGGAGCTGTGGGTGCTTAGCACTGCTGAAAAAGTAAGCACCATGGAGTCTGGGCACGCACAATCAGTGGCCAGTTTTGAAAACATTGGCTGTAAAGTCTCTGTGCTTTCAGGGTGTGATCCTGTATTCAGTGGGAGTGAATGTGCCCAGCCCTGGACAGCCCTTTGTTTTCCCAGCTGTAAAAGGGGAGAACAAAATATTCAGTGTTTTCCCAAGGGTGTCATCTAATTTATTGGTAAAATGCCTTGAGACCCTCAGCTGGATATCACTAGAAAGGGGCTGTGTTACTGTTTCCACCTCTACTTTCTGTGACTTTGGACATGTTTCCTGAGCCAGCTGACTTCTGTAATAACAAAGGAGTTTTTGAGAAGCCTAAGTTGATGAAATTATATATCTTATCAGCCCCAGTAGAAGAGTTTGCAGAAACAGGAGAGTGAGAGCAGGTTGCAAAGGTCTGTAGATAAAGGAGCCTGTGTTTAATACACTCTGGAGGGGGGGGGGGGGAAGACACAAAACAGCATGAAGGCACTTCTCCTTTTATGTGTTTTTAGAAGTGAAGCAAATCAAAACAGAAAACAAAGCGTTGGGATGCATAAGGAATAGGACAGTAAATAATGCTGAAATAGAATACCCCATATAAATCCAGGGAACACTGTGCTCAATTCTGGTAACCCTATGTCAAAAAGGATACAGCAGAACCAGAGGGGATTCAAAGAGGAGCCACAGACGCGATTCGAAGCCTGGAAAAACGACATGTGAAAAGGCATGGGATTGTTTAGGTTCAGAAGGCAGCTAATAAAAGGAAGATACGATAAAGGCATACGGGAAAGAGAATGGCAAGGAGGCGATGAATTGGGTGGCCCTGTTCGCTCCATCCCCCGTGAACAAAGGTCAGCGGGTGTAACTGCAAAGCCGCACGGAGCCGAAGAAGGAATGGCTCTTTCACAGCCAGCCTGCGGAATGCCTGGCAACCCGGCATCGCCGCCTCAGACCAAGAATGTAGCCGGCTTCCAGGGCAGGCCACTGGCAGGGAGAACAAGGCAATGCGGGGGAGGGGGAGAGAGCCCGGCGGTGCACAGCCAGGGTGAGCCAGAGAAATCTCTACCCACAAACCAGCGTCTCCCGCAGCCAGCTGGGGCCGGGCGGGCACCCCCGCGGCGGGCAGGCCATTCGTCAACGTCGCGCTGCTGGCTTCCCTGCGGCTGGCACTGGCTAAAGCATCTGGTGCCGGCCCGGGGGCACGGGACAAGCTGGCCCCGGGATCTGAGCCCGGGCGGTGAGCCCGAGGTTGCTAGGAGCGATGCCTCGAAGGAGGCGGCTCCAGGGACTTCAGTCTCCCCCCTTAGCAGGCCCCCAGCCCGCCCCTGGGGCTGCCGCCGTGCCCCGCACCCCTGCCGGCTCCACCCGTTCCCCCCGCCCCTCCAGCCCCCGGGACGCCCGCTGCTCTTCGCACGGCACCGGGCGTCCGCCTCCCAGCGGCCCCCTCCGGCCCCGCCCCGCCCCGCCCCGGGGGCGAGCCCCTCAGCCCGGCCCGGCCCGGCCCGCGCCGCGCACACCTGGCTGGCGGCGGCGCCGCTAGGGGGCAGGGAGCGCGCGGCGCCTTTCCGCCCCGGCTCGCCCAGGAGCCAGACGGGAGGCGCGACCCGCTGCAGGTGAGTGGCCGGCGGGAAGGGGCCCCCGGGGCCCCAGGCAGCGCAGCGCAGCCCGCCGCTGGCTCGCCGGGCGGCAGCGCCCCGCAGCTTTCGTGGGCGCGGGAGCGAAGGGCAGGCTCCGGAGCAGCCAGCGACCCTCGCGTCCTCAAGCGCCTGGCTCCGCGCCGCCGCGGGCAGCCGGCCCCTGCCCCGAGCCCCTGGGGCTGCCCCGGGGGACCTGCCCTTTCACAGCACCCCGCTGCTGGTCCACAAGCCGGCTCCTGGCCACTGATCGCTCCGTTGGGCCAGCCCCTGGGAAGGGGTTTGTAGCACCGCCGGCTGGAGCCGCTGAAAGGGAAGGCGAAAGGGTCTTTTTTATCCTCTGCCAGCTAAGCGGCGCTCGGAGCTGTGTGTTTCCTCCGCTTTACCTGCCCCCCTCCCTGGTGCAATATCTTCTCTAAAACTCATCCTGGGGAATAGAAGTTACTTTTGGGTAATAGGGCGAGTTGCTAACTGGACTGAAAGCCAGCCTCTTCCTAAAGCAAGTTCAGTTTGCGACAGTTGTGTGTGTATCCCTCTAGTCTCTTCCATTCTCCTGTTCCCCAAGAGTTGAAGACAAGTCCTCCAGTTCTGGGCCCGGGTTCTCCAAACACACCCAGGCTTAATTTTACTATGCTGAGTAGTCCCTCAGTGGGAGTAAAGGTAAGCAAGTGTGTAAGTGTTTGTAGGATCAAGGCTTTAGAAATGAGACTTTGAGCTGACCTAGGTCAGAATCCCTTTGAATTTCATACAAAGTTCTAAAAGCGGTAATGACCGAAATATAAAATATTTTAAAACAACTTATAGCTTTACAGTAACCCAGGCACACATGGAAGTTAGTGAGTCAGGATGTCTCACCATATGACAAATAGCAGACAAACTGCACCCAAGGAATCTGAATAGAGATGATGTAAGACTTGCCAGAACCTGTTTCTGAAGTTGATGCACTTGATGTTAGCAAATTATAGTAAAACCAATTGTGACAAAATTATGTGGTGAAGCATGATTGAGAACAGAAAAATGGAGTGAGCCAGATCATACGTTCCAATATGCATGCACAACTCCCATTGAAGTCAGTGAGAGTTTTATGTGCATACTGGAGAGCAGAAGTTGTCCTGTGTGTTTAAATATTTTCTGTGTTAGAAATTCTCAATCCATAATCAGTGATGGATGGGCCTTTCTCTGTAGAAGAGGACAGCAGCAGACAAACAATATTATCTCAGCATCTGAGAGTGGAAGTTATGGTTTAGCTGGTAAATCTTACTTGGGTCAGGAAGTTCTAATAAAACACTGAAGATACAGAACCTTTTGGTCCTGATCAATGTGTGTTTGTAAGAGGTTTATGTTAACCGAATGGAGATATTGAAATCTATGGCAGGAAGTTCTACAGACTACTTTCTGCAAAGACTTACACGTGTGCTTAACTTGATTGTATTGTGAGTAGTTCTATTGAAACTGCTTGCAGTGTGTGAAGCTAAACAGCTGTGTAAATCTTGACAGGATCAGGGCCTTAGTTAATGTTGACTCATTTAAGGTATAAATGATTTTCCATTAAAAGCAGTTGTCTTGAGGGGAGATACCACTAATTACATTTTTACAAGCTATAGCAGCTTCTGATAATAAAAATGCCCTGCTTTTGTAGATGTGAGGAAATCTGGTAAACTCAGGGGTTGATGATTGTTCCTTGATTACATGGGCCAGATGATTGAAAACATAACTTACTGGCCTTGTGTTTTGCACAGCAGAACAACATGAAGCCAGGAAGCTGTCTTAACAGTAGTGGAGTGTTTGGGTGCCTTTTTCTAATATTTCCACATAATGTGGCTTGACACATCACTGAAAGAGGTATTAGGAAATCAGAGAGAAAACTTGCAAACGTTTCTCAAGAGATTGGTCAATGTTTGGTAGGCCAAAAGAATCATACATCTGTGATTCACTTCTAATTTCAGTGGGAAAGTTTTACACTATGGAGACTTATGTGACTTCAGCTTAATAACTGGCTAAAAACATTCCAAAATGTTTACCAGGGCAATCAGACTCTATTATTGGTACTTTTTATTTGTTTGAGATAAATCAAGTACAACATTTTGTAATGGCATATTGTCATATAGTTAATACTGAAGACAGGGATCTCTCCAAAATCTATGAAGCCTAATGTTTATTTCATAAGTAGGTCTCTTTACAACTTTATGGTCTTTGGAAGTAATTTAGAATCTATTGAAGAAGCCAGGACTTGGTCAACAGGAGTGCTGACAATTGGAAAATACATTTGAAAGCAATTTTGAACTGTTTTAAAATAAATACTAACTACGATATTTGAATTTGGCTCAGTAAGGAAAAATCTGCTGTTTTTCAGTGAGATGTAAATACTAAAAACATTTAGACAGTGTTTTCTGATTATGATTTGCTACAAGACAAAACACTGTTTTTTCCTGTAACAGGGACACTGGAAGATGAGCAAGCATTTTGAAGATAATTGATTAGAAAGAGAAATAACCAAAGGTTTTATTGTGTGTACACACACAGACTAGCAGTCTTAATACCCTGTTCTGTAGTTCAAAATACGGAAGTATACTCTAAAGAGGGGATATGCACTTAAGGCCAGCACCGAAATACAAATTTAGAAGACCTACAGCTATTATGATAAAATATCTTTTGAAGATAGGTAGACACTGACAATATCGTAATATTCTTATTTATGTTTTAATAACAAATACTGAGAAAGAGAAAAGAAACTTTCTAAGAGGCTTAAATTATGACCTAAATCAAAATGCCTTTTATTTAAGGCATCCTGGTCTAAGAGTATTGGCTTATGAACTTTTTATTTATTTAAGAGTATTGGCTTATGAACTTTTTATTTGCTCTTTCCATCTCCTTTAATCATAAGATTAGATTGGTATGATGTCTGCTGTTAAAACCCATGATGGATTACACTTTGTGTGTGTGGTGACACAAATGGTTAGGTTTTGAAGATATTTACTTTGCAATGATTGCCATTAAAGTCAACAGGGGCCAACAATCACCATGTGTGATACTGCAATTTTCCATTGTACTCAGAATGGAAAATAACAGTGATATCCAGAATGCCACTGTCTGGGCATAGTAGGTTCATGTTGACTTCCACTGTATGTCATGTAGCATGCCAGAGGCTACTGAGAACAGAAATCAGGATCCGTGGGCATTCTTGTAAAACAGCCATTGCATTTTTAAAATTGTTCCTAATAGGGCTATTTATTAATCGCAGTTAACTCACGTGATTAACCAAAAAAAGTAATCATGATTATTTCCAGTTTTAATTGCACTATTAAACAATAGAATACCAATTGACATTTATTAAATATTTTGGATGTTTTACAACATTTTCAAATACATTGATTTCAATTACAATGCAGAATACAAAGTGTACAGTGCTCACTTTATATTCTTATTACAAATATTTGCACTGTAAAATGATAAACAAAAGAAATAGTATTTTTCAATTCATCTCATACAAGTACTGTAGTGCAATTTCTTTGCCATGAAAGCGCAACTTACAAATGTAGATTTTTTTTTTACATAACTGCACTCAAAAACAAAACAATGTAAAACTTCAGAGCCTACAAGTCCACTCAGTCCTACTTCCTGTGCAGCCAATCGCTAAGACAAACAAGTCTGGTTACATTTACAGGAGATAATGCTGCCTTCATCTTATTTACATTGTCACCTGACAGTGAGAACAGACATTTGCATGGCACTTTTGTATCCAGCATTGCAAGGTATGTAAGTGCCAGATATGATAAACATTCATATGCCCCTTCATGTTTTGGCCACCATTCCAGAGGACATGCTTCCATGCTGATGATGATCATTTAAAAAAAAAAAGCGTTAATTAAATTGTTACTGAACTCCTTGGGGGAGAATTGTATAGCTCCTGCTCTGTTTTACTCGCATTCTGCCATATATTTCATGTTATAGCGGTCTCAGATGATGACCCAGCATGTTGTTAGTTTTAAGAACGCTTTCACTGCAGATTTGACAAAATGCAAAAAAGGTACCAATGTGAGATTTCTAAAGATAGCTACAGCACTCGAACCAAGGTTTAAGAATCTGAAGTGCCTTCCAAATCTGAGATGGATGAGGTGTCGAGCATGCTTTCAGAAGTCTTAAAAGAGCAACACTCCGATGCGGGAAAGATGAAAACCGAAGCACCAAAAAAGAAAATCAACCTTCTGCTGGTGGCAGCTGACTCAGATGATGAAAATGGAGATGCATCGGTCGCACTGCTTTGGATCGTCATCGAGCAGAACCTATCATCAGCATGGACGAATGTCCTCTGGAATGGTGGTTGAAGCATGACTGGACATATGAATCTTTAGCACATCTGGCACATAAATATCTTGCAACACCAGTAAAAACGGTGCCATGTGAACACCTGTTCTCACTTTCAGGTGACGTTGTAAACAAGAAGTGGGCAGCATTATCTCCTGCAAATGTAAACAAACTTGTTTGTCTGAGCGATTGGCTGAACATGAAATAGGGCTGAGAGGACTTGTAGGCTCTAAAGTTTTACATTGTTTTATTTTTGAATGCAGTTATTTGTTGTACATAATTCTACATTTGTAAGTTCAACTTCCATGATAAAGAGATTGCACTACAGTACTTGTATTAAGTGAATTGAAATACTGTTTCTTTTTTACAATGCAAGTATTTGTAATAACAAATAGCGAGCACTGTACGCTTTGTATTCTGTGTTGTAATTAAATCAAGATATTAGAAAATGTGGAGAACATCCAAAAATATTTATATAAATGGTATTCTATTATTGTTTAACAGCATGATTAAGTGCACAATTTTTTAATCGCACAATTAATCGCATGATTGAGTTTTTTTAATCACTTGACAGCCCTAGTTTCTAGTGAAGTTAATGACAATGGGATTAATAGAAAACAAGAAAGATACTTAGGGACTGAATTATGGACATATTGATACCCATATGGCGTTTGCTAAGTGAAAGACCAGGTGATAATTTGGAGATAATTAATTTAGATGCTAGCCTAAATAGAAAACAGATAGCAGTGTCTCCATTTAATACATATGTTTGTGTGACTGGGAGTTATACATTTATCAAAAAAGACACTATATCTTTGGGAATTACAGAAAATCCTGGGGCTTCCCACTCTGCCTGGCTACAGATTTATTTCTTGAGTTATATCTTTGATTTAGGAATAATATAATAGATTTTAAGGCCAGAAAGGACTATTATGATCATCTAGTCTGACCTGTATAACACAGGCCATGGAATATCACTCAGTGATTCCTTTGTCAGTTGCATACTCCTGGCTGAACTGCAACATTTCTTTTAGAAAGCTATCCAGTCCATTTTGTAGTTGGGAATGTTTGCTTGCTTTGGGGTTTTGGATTTATATATAAAGTATATAATATATATAAATATATAATGAATGTGAGACTTCACTGAGCACCTAGGGAACTTTTATGTTGAAAGTCTGTTGTGGTGGTTTTAGATTAAATGCTTGTGTTTTTACTCTGATTTTATTTTTAAAAAGATTGTTTTATTGATTATAGGTGTCCAGGTACCTGTCGCTGGGGAGGGATATAAAATTATAAATAAACCGATACTGGAGAAACAGGTTTCTTTTCTTGTCATTTGCTCTTCAGAATATCAAGGGCTGTCTGTGCTGCACAAGCACGTAGACTGATTAAGAAGTGACAGTAGTATATAAGTAAGCCCCTGCGTTTGCAGATTAAACCAATTTTTTAAAATAAAAATTCCTGGGTTTTGTTTTTCACTCTACTTTTGTATCATTCAAATATATAAAAATACTTGTTTTATTAGGAAATCACAATACATTGCATGAGATAGTGTAGGGCCTTACCAAATTCACGGCCATCGAAAAATGCATCACGGACTGTGAAATCTGTGTCGTTCTCTCCCCCCCCCCGCCCCGCCCATGAAATCTGGTCTTTTGTGTGCTTTTACCCTATGCTATACAGATTTCACGAGGGAGATCAGTATTTCTCAAATTGGGGCTCCTGACCCAAAAGGGAGTTGCAGGGGGTCACAAGGTTATTTTAGGGGGGGTTTCAGTATTGCCACCCTTACTTCTGCACTGCTGCCTTCAGAGCTGGGTGGCCCGAGAGCGGTGGCTGCTGACTGAGAGCCCAGTTCTGCAGGCAGCAGCACAGAAGTAAGGGTGGCAACTCCACACCAGGCCAGCCTTACTTCTGCGCTGCTGCTGGCAGCTCTACCTTCAGAGCTGGGCTCTTGGTCAGCAGCTGCCGCTCTCCAGCTCTGAAGGCAGCGGCGCCGCCAGCAGCTGCTCAGAAGTAAGGGTAGCCGGACCGCAATCCCCCCGACAATAACCTTGTGACCCCGCCCTCCCCCACCACTCCTTAATGGGTCAGGACCCCGACAATTACAACACTGTGAAACTTCAGTTTTAAAGAGCTAAAATCATGAAATTTACAATTTTTAAAATTCTAGGACTGTGAAATTGACCAAAATGGATCATGCATTTGGTAAGGCCCGAGATATATGTATTATGATAACACATTAGTCTGTGTGTATATGCAAAGCTGCCTGTTGAAGTAAGGCTATGTATTAATCTACAACAGGGATGGGCTAACTTTTTGTCCAGAAGGCCGCATCGGGTGCGAAACTGTATGGAGGGCCGGGTAGGGAAGGCTGTGCCTCCCAAAACAGCCTGCCCCCCCCCCATTCGCCCCTCCCACTTCCTGCACCTTGACTGTCTGTCTTCCTCAGAACCACTGCCCCAAACCGCCTCCCCCCAGGATTCCCACGCCCTATCCAACCCCTCCTGTTCCCCGACCCCTGACTGCCCCAGAACCTCTGCCCCATCCAACCGCTCCCTGTCGCCTGACTGCCCCCTGGGACCACCCCACCCCTAACCGCCCCTGCTCCCTGTCCCCTGACTGCCCCCCGGGACCTCCTACCCAACCCCCCCACCCCACCGCTGCATGCGCCGCTGCTGCCCCCTTACCATGCCGCTCAGAGCAGCAGGAGCTGACAGCCCCGCTGCTCATGTGGCTGCGTGGCTACGTGGGAGGGGGAACAGCAGGGGAGGGGCCAGGGGCAAGACTCTTGGGCCAGGACTCAGGGGCCGGGCAGGATGGTCCCACGGGCCGTAGTTTGCTCACCTCTGGTCTAGAAGATTCACACAATAAACAAACAGGCACGCACGCAAGCTCTGAAGCGTGTGTGCATCTGAACATACTGATGAATCTCACGCCCACCATGTACACTTTTCAAGCTGTAAGCAGATAACAGTTTAAAGATTTGACATACTAAAATGGGAAGAAAATGAAAATCTATGTCAGAATACGTTTCAGAACACAAGAAAGTATTCAAAAGTTTAAAAAAAAAAAGGAGAAAAGGATGAAGTTGAGTGTATGCGCTACAAATGGTGTGACCCAATTATTACATGTAAATATTTATAGGCTAATAGTTCGATGTCTGCAACATTAAACTGTTTGGTCAAATGAAAAGTTTTATTTGGGATTAGAGAGAGATTGTTTTATTAAACTCAGAGGTGGCATTGTGTTTTGAGTTCTGATTTAGTTCTGCCACAAGCCACATTGATGAACAGAATTCAGAGCATTAATCTACTGAATACTCCCCTTCCCCTGCATCTTTCCGTCCACCAAAATAAATCCTGATATTGACCCAGAAAAATTATTAATAGTTTTTTGCACTGATTTTTTACATGTTTTTGTTGTGGTGGTAATAAACACTGATAAATCCCTGGGAAAAATTAAATAAAATTAAAACTGAAAATGAAGGGCCCTATGAATGAGAAGTACCGCATACCAGCGGTGGGTATTTTCTGGCTCTCCTTAACTAGTATTGAAAATGGTTTGGTTATTGTGGAGACATAACACCTGACACAACCCTGATGCTTCATTCTGGGTTGACAAGGAGCAAGGTTTTCCAAAGGTGGGTTATTTTTCTATCCACATGGGGATGTGGATCCAAGGGAGAGAAAATGAGTAGAGATGCAATGGTTAGGATTTTCAGAGGAGATTTTAGGTGGTAGGTGCAATTCCTTGAGGCTTCTTCTGAAAATCCCAGTTTATGGGTCTGATTGAGCACACCTTTACTTCCGCGCATAATGCTTAATACTGCTACTATTATTTAGAACAAGATTTTGATACCTGTACTCTCACTCAGTTGCACCTTACTTCATGAATTGTTCCATTGACTTCAGTGTGGTACACTTTTTAACATGGGTTAAGATATTAGAATCTGACCCTTAGTGACTAGTCCCATTTGAAGTCACATGAGGACTGGACTCTCGTTGATCTAAACTAGCTTTACTATCCTCCCCACCTTCCTTGAGAAGGTGCCCAGTCATTACTAAAGTTCTTCAGGAAAGTTCTTTAAACATCTCAACTGTAGTATAGTTTCAAAAACTGAGTATTTCTTCTAGGGATTATAAGTGGTGGACAGTAAATATTAATGAAAGAAACAAAGGATCTGTTTTTTAAAAAAGATAAAAGCTACAAAGATTCAAGATGATTATTTGGTAGGTTGACAGGATATTACAGCTGATAAGCTTGTATTTTTGCCTGTTAGTCAAATCGGATCATAATCTATTAAAATCAGGAAGTGCACATTCATCCTCAGCTTAATATATTTTCAAAAATAGAGTAATTTGTAAGTAATACCTCCATGAAACCCTGAAATCTAGTGTTCACTGATACATACATTTTACTTTTCGAAATGGGGAAAAAAGAGGAAACATTTTGAGTATTTCAAAACTATTCAGTAGGGTTCTTAATGGGAGATATGTAGCAACATACGTTTAAAAATTCACCATTGTAGCTTTTCCTGTGCATACAAGTGATACTGAAGATACTAAATCTTTATCATACTTGAATTTATTGATCTTACTGCTTAGTAACCATATTGTAGGAATCTTTTTTTTCAGGAAAGTGTTAAAATCTGTATCAAGTTTGGATATTTTTGTAGGTTTTAGATCCAAACCTGTGAAGACTTATGAACTGCTTAACTTTGCGCTCATTGACTTGATGTGGCCAAACTAAGCACGCATGCAAGTCTCTGTGTGATTGGGGATTTATTAGGAATATATCTGTATTTTGAACTCCATCTTCAGCTATATTGCTTATCTTCTTTCTAACTGCGAAGAATGGAGCTTTAAGTAGGTGAACAATTTGCTGTACGCTGACTTTGAAATATGTGGGGAATTGATGTAAAGACATTACAAGCACTCATCTATTGAATGTAAGAATCCTTTACGCAATGTTTTGCAGATCCAGGCAGCTGCCTGTGCAAGTTATGACTTATGTTGGTGGACTGTATTCAGATGGAATTTAACTTCAAAGTTAAATTGTTTAAAAAAACAAATTTTCAGTCACAAGCCAGTGAAAGTTCATGGTGAGTTTCACATTTTTTTAGTATTATCCTAAGTATTCAATTTTTTTTTAAAAAAGTGGCACAACTTAAACTTGACTGTGC
Source organism: Lepidochelys olivacea (assembly GCF_965140295.1). Lineage (NCBI taxonomy): Eukaryota > Metazoa > Chordata > Testudines > Cheloniidae > Lepidochelys > Lepidochelys olivacea. The sequence continues at coordinate 16,039,729 of NC_140422.1, read as the reverse complement.
CGTGTACACTAAAACTGATATTTCAAAATATTGGACACATTTTCTATTACGTAACATAAAAGGCTGAGCTGTTGAACCTTATAATTCAGGTGAGTGGCTTTTTGATTGAAATTTTATTTGGGTTGCCTATATTGTTATCAGTTGTTTTGTTGAATTTGAGCAGTAAACTTCCTTTATTGAAATTTAAAATGTAAGAGGTTTAACATACCTGAGGTATAAATGAAAATATGAAACTGTGGCCCTGATTCTGCAGTGAGCTGTGCATAGACAGAAACCTCTGCTTATGCAGAGACCCACTGAAATCACTGGGGTGTATATTACAGGATCAGGGCCTTTTATCTGTAAATAAAATACAAAAATAGACTCTTCTGATTGATAAAATGCTGTGAAGGTCTTTGTGATCTGGTTTAGCACTTGCGGCAGTTCTTAGTTAATTTTCAGTCTCTTGTTGCCTTAGCTAAAAGAAAAGAGCTTCCCCCCATGCTTACTGGGTCATTGTGGTTAATTTCTTGATCAGTTTGGAAGTTCATTGTTAAAGTTCCATATGCGAACTTGTACTTCTCTGTCATTGAAGAGTTCCAAAAGAGGTACTTCCCAAAACATTTGGAGAGGGGCATGTTTCCTATGTTTTTGGAACATATGGAATGTAAATGGAAAATAATAGCGGTGTTACCATATGTATCACAGTAGAATTATAGACAATAAACAACTGGTACTGGTTAGATACATGTGGCAAGTCAGTATTACTGTTAGGATTAATATTTTTGTTTGTTTACACCTTTAAAAAAATTAACTCAAAACTGCAAACTGTGCAGTTAACTTGTGTACATAGCCACAGGTTCCTATTGCTGTGGCTTTTCTTCTAGCTCCCTTCTTTTTGGGCGGGAATATACTTAAAAAGCTGCAGCTTCACCTCTGTCATGCGTTAGTAAAGATTCTGCTATGCCAGCGGGAGGGCTTCTGTCTGCACTAGGAGTTGTGCTGATATAACTGCATCGCTCCGAGGCATGGATTTTTCACATGCCTGAACGATGTAGTTATACTGAGATAAGTTTGCTGTGTAGACCTGGCCTTACTAAGCCCACCTGTTGCATTGCCTTAAATTGGACAGAACGCTCTTCAGAATATAGACTCTCTCTCGTGTGTAGGGCCCTACCAAATTCACGGACATGAAAACGGGTCACAGACCATGAAATCTGGTCTTTTGTGTGCTTTTACTCTAAACTATACAGATTTCATGGGAGAGACCAGTGTTTCTCAAATTGGGGGCCCTGACCCAAAAGGGAGTTGTGGGCGGGGGGAGGTGTCGCAAGGTTAGTTTAGGGGAGTCACAGTATTTCCACCCTTACTTCTGTGCTACCTTCAGAGATGGTCTAGAATTCCTCTATGGGTCAGATCCCAAAAATTAAAACACTGCGAAATTTCAGGTTTAAATAGCTGAAATAATGAAATTTACGATTTTCAAAATCGGATGACCATGAAATTGACCAAAATGGACCTGAATTTGGTAGGGCTCTAATTATGTGGTTGTAAGAGCACTGATTTGGGCCTCTGGGCGATGATGCTATAGGCACATTGAATATATAGTAATGTGCCTGATGAATACACAGCTGTGTGGCTGGTATAATTGTTTTGTTCAATAATACTTCTAACACTTTTCATGTGTCGATGATTACCAAGGCAAGTATCCTCTCCATTTCAGGCATAAAAAGTTAAGTAACTTGCCCACAGTCATGCAATTATGAATGGCAAAGTCAGGATTAGAACTTGGGTCTCCCAGCCCTCAGTTCTTGCCCTATCCACAGGATTGCTCTGTCTCATAGCTTGGTAATGGAGTTAAGATATGTGTGTTTATGTTGCAGGGTATCCTTCAAACAGAAACCTCCTTTGTTTTAATACAAACCAAACATTCTCTTCCATAATAGTTACTGCAATCCAATTGTCATAGGCTATCACTGGGTTATATTGGAATCCTAATAGTTTATTGTGCATGGGTTTTTCAGTGATTTCAAACAAACAAAAAGCAACCCGATTCAAGGTACTGTTTCCTTCAGGATCAATGGCAAAAACTCTTCCCTCCCCATATTACTGTGCACTGGCTGCTGTCCCCTGAGTCAAGAGAGGGCTGTGTTTCATTGCTACTACGTGTACGTATGAGTAGCTGTAAGGCATTTCAGGATGCATGTAATTATTATTCTGTAACTAGAAATGAGGATCAAAGACTGTGTTTTATATGGCCCACTTTCTTTTCTTATGTGAATAAATGGCAGATTCTGGGTAAAAATAAAAATGACAAAGGCCACCAAAATTATAATGAAACAGTTAAATAACAGGAACTTCTTGTTCCTGTGAACCTGACTGAACATACTCCTGGCAATGAAGAATCAATGTTGCACTGAAGTTTCCATATGCTGGAGGTTTATAGGGTATATTTGCTGGTCATACTTAAGCAGCTTTCTGTACCCTTCTACTAACAAGTTGCTGAAGCTGAATTCGAAGATGACCTTGCTATGTATTCAAATGCTCACTAACCTATGTGTTATGTATTACTTTTTGCTAAAAAGTAATACAGTCCCTTGTATCATTTTCTCTTACAAGAGCAATGTAGATAACTGCCGTTTAGCATGTGACTTGTACAAGTCAGAGTTTTCTAATTTGCAAGATTGTTATAACACTTTCTGCAAGGGAATCACGTCATGGCTTTGTCAGTAATTGAACAGGACAACATTGAATCTTTTCCTGTGCATCTAGATATATTGAACACGTCAAGACACCTAGTCTTGTTACCCTGCTGTATAGCCCAGCCAAACCCGTGTGGGCAGAGCTGGCAGAGGTGTGCCTGGAAATTAAGGGTATCTGGTGGTGGTGGTGTGTAGGGACAGCTGCATTGATGGATCTATTCTGTCATGAATCCACTGGATAGTTACTCCTGTGGAGTGGGAGCATACCAACAGCAGGGGGTTTTAAAGTACTTCCTCTGCTGCTCCTCAGCCAAAGTGGTGGGTTAAAGAAGGATTTTTTCATGCTGCTGTGCAGAACACCAGTGGAAAGCCTGGTCCCGCTGGGAAGTGGTTTGAAATATCTACCATCCAGTATACTTGTTATAAATTTACTGAAAAAATATCCCCTAAAATGGCTTGCCTAAATTTCTTAAGACTTTACAGAAAACATCTCCTGGGACCTATGACAGGCCAAAAGTAGTCTGTGTGTTGGGGTCAGAAACAGGGCTTGAGTGTATGAAAGAGTACAAAGGGTCAAACAGCACAGCAAACTCAATCAGCAGCCATGTAAGAACAAGAACACTTTCATGCACACCAAAACGTCGGACTTTTTTCCACTCATTGGAAATGTAAATAAACTGAAAGGCGGTTGACTAAACGAGGCACGTTGTTAGCGTTTCCTCAGCGACATTGTATTGTCAGGAAACTTGCCAGTTGCCTCTTGGCAATACGTTGTGGCATCATTGGAATAGCAGAAAGTGCTACTGAGTCAGACATGTATCAACAGCCTTTTGCAGGTGTGTGAATCACCATGGGACTGTCAAGAATTTACCAAGAGTGAAGGAATCATCCAATGCCCCACAAAACATTCTGTATTTTTCTGAGACACTTAGTTAATAAAATAATACATTCCTGTTTATAATACTCCCTTTGTAAAAGGCTGGTGTTCAGAGCCAAGGGCTTTGGATCTAATAGCAATAGAAGTAATGTAAAGAGTATTTTGTAAAAGTGACTTTGATTAAGCTGGGAGGTCTTAGAGTACATGTCTTGTATCAGGAGCAGCCTTATCATAAATGCCTAAGATAGGCTGATAAATTTGAGACTACATGTGACTGATGATTATACTGGTCGTGATTTTAATCTCTCTTTTTTAACCAGTTCAAGGGTTTATTGTAATGGTATTTAGCAGCTCATGGTCTTCATTTGCACTGTATTTGCTGGATGCTGGGAGTTTGTGTCCAAATTATTGTTAATTTATATATATTGTGCTTTTATATAGAATTTATTTTTGTTATGCTGGAGGCTTATTTTCAAAGAACTTTGGTGAATGATCAGACCCCACCTAGTGATGAGTCACTTTAACTCAGACATACAGTTTTCCATCCATATAACCTGCATGATGAAGAAAAAAAATAATTCCAATAAAATGGCAAGGTAAACCACAGAAGATTGGATACAGGTAGGCAGAAGTCGGAGGGCTGGATCCAAAGCCCACTGAAGTCAACGAGAGCCTTTCCATTGACTTCAGTTGGCTCTGGTCAGGCCTTATGGTCCTGATTCTTCAAGGTGTTGAGTGCTTCATGCAAGGTGCCAAACACGGTTAACTCCTTCAGCATCAATTGGAGTGGAGGGCACTCAGCACCTTGTACAGAGTGAGCCTAACAGCTCACAGGATGGAGGACTTTAATGCTGAAGCAAACTTGAGTTGGAGGCAGTGAGAGGAGAAAAACATTTATACAGAGAGAATAGTTGGTGGGTTGTGTGTATGTGTGTCTCCCATCAATCACTGCTGTAGTTAGGGTGACCAGACGTCCCAATTTTTAGGTCTTTGTCCCACGTCCCGACTGATGCACGATCGGGACACAATTTGTCCCGATATTGCAGCTTTGGCTGCTCTGGCGTTTTCTTTTTTTTTTTTTTTTGCTTCCCCCATGTGTCCCGATATTTTCTCAGTTTCATCTGGTCACCCTACCTGCAGTTGAAGTTAGATGGGGTTTAATAAGAAATATGTCCTAGCAGCAAAAATATGTCCTAGCACAGATGCAGCTTGAATTTCCTCAGGTTGAGTGGGAGTTTGGATCTGGGTTTTGGTTTACAAGCCTGTTTCTAGCCTAATAAGATGCCTGCCTGGTTTTGCACTTTAGCCCTATTTTATAATGGCTTCAGTCTATTGCAACAGCGTTAGTATTTAGCAAATATGCAAAGAGAAATGTTGAAAAACATGTGATGGGTGCATATATTTGTTTAAATGTTGATAGATTTGAAAGTTTTGTTCCAGGGTGAAAGCCCTTCTTTAAAACAGCTTTAAAAGAGGAAAATCAGATGGATTGATTCAGGTACTTTTTATTTTAATCTATGTAAATGCTTAGCATCTTGTTATATTAACTATAGGCGAAAAATGGAGTATTTTCATAGGTAGTCATCAGACATGACCCGTGCAGTTTCCAACCGGGTAATCAATTTAATGGATTGACATTTGAGAGAGACTATTTCTGTGGAATAAGGTGTTATAGGTTACTGGCATGACTCATTTTAGTTAGACCTCTGGACGAGAGGTCAGTGTGTATAGATAGTGTGCACTTGGCACCTGCTGGGAATACGAGCACCTCTGACAATCTGGCTCTCAATGGGGGGAAAATGAGTTCATGAGAAAATGATTTCAAACAGTTAATTTTACAGTAAATTAAAATGTTGGCTCTAATCTCCTTCCCCTTTTCCCTCCTGATGCTGCCTATGAAAGAGGACTATGTCAGGCATACATGGGGTTGTGGGGTCAGTATGTGGGAGGACAGCAGCTCTGTGGTATGTTCCCCCTTACTCACAGAGGGGTTCTAGAGGACTGAGGATGCTGGTCCAAAGAGGCCTGTTAGAAGCAGCAGTAAGACCGAGTTAGCTGAACTGAGCAAAGCCCATCTCATTTTTGTCTACATCTTGGGATCAACACTGGTACAGCTACCCCCACTGATGGCTGAATTGAGGCTATTTCTGAGCACAGTATCTCTTCCTCTCTGAAAGTGGAACCTGAATGTGAAGAAATTCAGTTTTTCCCCTAAATCAGCACGATCTAAAAGTAATTTCAGATGTTCATGAACTTGTTTAAGTTTGGCCTCTTGGGGCCCAAGTCTGCTCTTTTATACATCTGATGTCAAGCCATGTCCACACTACCACCTTTGTCAGTACAATTTCTCTCTGAGGTGTGAAAAAAACCACGCCCCTGAGAGACATAAGTTACACAGACAGAAGCGCCGGTGTGGAATAGCTACCGCTGCTCATGGCAGTGGCTTTATTATGTCAACGGGCGAGCTCTCTCCTTCTGACATAGAGTGGCTATGTGAGCAATCTTACAGCAGTGTATCGGCACAGCTGTGCTGCTGTAAGCTCACTAGTTGTAGACATGGCCTCAGTCTCGCTGAAGTCAACAGGAGTCATGCATATGTATGAAAGGGCAGAACTGGTTCTCTTTGGAATAGCCTAGAAGCATAAATGTGGTTTTGCTGTGAGAAGTGGCTCTGTAAAATGGCACCTTTTTTACTCCGGGTTTGTATTCAGAGGCACAACCAAATGAGGTTTGATGTCTGCTGGCGCTGCAGAAATGCCACTCTGAGCAAGTGGAAGTGAACCGGATTGTATTCCGGTTCAAGTATCATCAACAGAATTGTCAGCAAAATTCCAATTCTTTTCACAGATGAAAGAGTTTGTGTATTTAACTCTGCCTGTACAGCAGGAAACTAAATGTAAAAAATATTTCAGTGTAGCCTTTTCAAACTGATCTGTATTTTTTTTGACAAGTTCCTGATGAGCATCCTGTTTCAGATTTAGTCATTTTTATTTTTAGACTGTGCTCCGCTTAGCATGTGCATAGTAACAACTGCCAAAAAAATCCCTAACCCTCCCACCCCTTAGGATATTACAAACAAAAAAATACCCCTCTTTGTCCCACTGCAGTGACAAATGTGTTGATTCATAATTGTGCTGCAGGTTAATGAAATGCATTGTGTTTGGATGTAACATTCAGTTTTTCAGTGTTCTTTGCCTGCATGCGTTTGAGATTTCTACATTTTGTAAAGTAATTAAATTTAGGAGTTACTCTGAGATTGTGATTTAAAAAAATATATATTTTTTTAGCTTCAGCTTCTAAGGGAAGTGGAAAACAATGCAACTATCTGAAAAATCAAAATGAGATTCAATGGAATATTTGTATTTATAGTCCAACAAACGTGCATAGTGCTGGACAGACAAAAGGTCCATTCGCCAGAGAGCTTACACGTTGTTAAATTACGTATATATTCAGAACTCACTTACTGTTTTAGAACACCCTGTGGCAGTATGGGTAGATTCCTCCAACAGCACTGGTTGAGGGGATTAGCTGGATGATTCTGGTATGATGATGACCAGTGAGATAGTTTCCGTGGTGGTATATAAATTGGCTTACAGTGGAATTCACAGATAATGTACAGTAGAACCTCAGAGTTATGAACAGCTTGGGAATGGAGGTTGTTCGTAACTCTGAACAAAATATTATGGTGGTTCTTTCAAAAGTTTACAACTGAACATTGACTTTATACAGTTTTGAAACTTTATTATGTAGAAGAAAAATGCTGCTTCCCCCCACCCCTTTTTTTGTACTTTTCATTTAACACAGTACTATACTGTATTTGCTTTTTTTTGTGTGTGTCCCTGCTGCTTCTTGATTGTGTACTTCGGTTTCCAAATGAGGTGTGTGGTTGACTGGTCAGTTCCTAACTCTGGTGACAGTAACTCTGAGGTTCTACTGTACTGAAAAGGATGATTGGGGAAATCTTGTTTTTCTTCATGTTAGTGTTGCAAAGCTCTTGGTAGATTTAAAACACATTGTGGATTGATTTGCACTGGCCTTGGCTTCACTTGCTATGAGCGTTTACAAACCATATCCAGCCAGAGTTCAAATGTGGTTGCAGCCAAACTGTTTTCTCAGACTAGCCCTAAATACTGTTTTTGAACATGGGATTAACCTATTTTGGTCTCCATCCACACAGCCTGGCCAAACCATTTTATAAACTGGTTATTAAATAATGTCTAACCGTAACCAAGTGTGCTTAGAACAATTAGAATAGCAGAATAATTAGACAATTAAGGAAATAGTAATATTGACACACTAATTGGACAGATAACTCATTCAGGCTTTAACCTATGTTCTCTATCCAGTGATATTCTTAAAAAATAACTCTAACATCTGGATATCTTGGACTGGTTCCTTTGTGCATCTAACATATTGCTCTTGTACATGTCCTTCTAGCTTGAAATCGTGCCAGTCCCCCTGTATGTAAAACTAAATTTTTGGAACCAGATTACGTTTTTGGAGTTGTGTTGTTCCAAGGTGCCAGGGATATTTCATTGTGCTCCCCTAGTTTTGTATAGATGAGTAGCTACTGCAAAGTCCCTGTACTGTGAAAATATAGCCTTGCAGATTTCAGGGCAGAAAATTAGACAACAGTAATTTAGTATTGGTTATTTATATGTTTTTCTATAATGGGGGAAACTTTTTACAAAGCAGTGACCTGGGAGGAGAGAGAGTTTTAATTACTGTGTTGAAAAAATCATGAGTCAAGACCCCAAAATCATGAGTGTCTTAAAATCCACAAGATTTTAGAAAAAATAATGTTGGTACTTATTTACCTTCTCATTTTTTGAGCCTTTATATAGACTCGCTCAAGGTTTTCTCCACCCCTCTGAGACCTAGAAACTTACCCCCCCCTTTTTTTTCTTAAGTAAAAATGTCATCTTTAAATAATCACCCCAGGAGCTGGTGCTGTAAGAAAACTACCACATATTGCAAGACGCACTCTAAAGCCGTTGGCGTCTCCAGCACTGCCCTTGTGAACGATGTTGATGAGTTTGTGTTGGCTCTTTTCTTTCTCCACAGAGAAGTCAACTGATTTGCAGGACGTGTTGATGTGACACAACGCTGCTCCATCTTCCAGCCTATGAAAATATCTATGCAAATGTATACAACTTGAGTGGTGCATGAAACAGAAACATTTGGCAAGGGCCATGTACTGTAGCATGTGAGATGTCTTTGTATGGATACTGCTACTCTTTTGTACTCGTAACGTAGCGCATAGTGGGAGTAGTTTGAGTGTATCTGAGCTCTGAACAGGAACTGGGGCTGTGGCTGGTCATGGGTTGTGGTGCAGAAACAAACATCTGTTTGTGTCAGCGTATTTCATATCTAGCATTTTGCAGTAGTTCCTGCCAGCGTAGTGCTATTCTTTTATTCTGGATTTACCAGCCTGAAACAGTGAAGTTATTCTGGGCTCAAAAAGATTTCCATGCACTCTGTTTTCTTTAATATGGCTTCTACTGAATCCTCCCCAGCCTCACTGTGCTTGTACCAAAGACAACTGCAGAAGTCCTTTCAGTTTGTACTGTGGTAGATCAGGCCTACTCCAAAACCCAGAAGCCCACACAGAGGGATAATGAAAAGGTAAAATGGGAACTAGTTCCATTGTTTTCAGTGGGGCTGGTCATGGAGCAAGGTTCTGCATAAAGCTAGGAGGATCAGAACCTAGGGCCTGGAACTTGCACTGGATAGTGTGAGGTTGGATGTTACTCATACTATGAGGAGCCCTGTTGAAGTCAGTGGGACTCTGGAGGGGTTCAGTAGTAACAGTTGCAAGATCAGAGCCTAAATGTCTATTCCTCTTGGCACAAACCACATGCAGAGACTGGAGTTTACAGTTATCTACAGGTGTTTGTAGCTGTGAGCACAAATGCCTTTTTTTTTAAAAAAAAGTCTGTGTATATATATTGTATTTAATAATAAATGATATATCATTTATATTATTGTTTTCTGCTCACCTCACTCAGAGAACAGATTTCTTGTATTTTCAAAAATATTTTCCTGTGGGCTGAGGTCAAGCATGGAAACACCAACACAAAAGGAGAGGGTTTTTTTCTTTAATAAAGAAAACAAAAAAACACAAACAAATGAGCAAACAAAAATTAAGATGAAAGTTAATTTGCTCCCTTAACTATAACATTTGCTACTGTAAAGGTTATGTCTGTAAATCTTCAGTAATTCTGTATTTGGTCTGGATCATTAAAGATGTTGATTTGTATTCATTGTGATACAGCATGATTAATTTTTAACCATGACAACTGTCGTGTGTCATCATTATCTAGTGTCCACAATCCATGCAAATATCTGTGTGGAAATTTACCTTTATCTTTTGTGCTTGGAGATGGGAGGTTGCAACACAGCTTTTACTATCCTGCTATCTTGTAAGTAGGGTTGCATATATCTATTTTTGGAGTGGAGATCCCAGTTTGATTTTAGTTATATATAAAAACTTATTTAGCTGCTTTATATATATAAACTTAATTTTTATACAACCAATAATGATACCATATATAAATAAAAATATGGTACTATTATTGGTTGTCTAAAAATTAAGTTTTTACTTCAAATGGCTTCCTTTGCATTTAATATCCTGTGCTGATGTAGTAGAGAGTTTTTCTCTTTTCAACATCCCAAGTTTACTCTACTGGTTTCTGTAATATTGCCATTGCTTTCAGTAGAGTAATTCTTTCAGATCTTCTGCATCTCATTTTTGGCTTCCATCTCCATCTGACAGTCTTGTGTGAAATAAAATATCAATCTTTGGTTGTCATTGAGCACATTCAGACATTTTAGTGTTTTGCTTTAAAATTAACACCTAGTCTTAAAAGCATTGAGTTCTTTGTAATTTTTATATAGTAAAACAGGTTTTGAAAGTCCAGTTGGATTTAATATCCATTTATTTTTTTCAAATGTTTCTTGTGCCTCAAAAAGCTTAAATGGATTCATAAACATACCTTCATGAGGTAGTAGCGGCATGTGTGTATGCATTTGTGTGTCTATGTACGTATAGCAAATGGCAACCCACTTTCAGTCACTTGAAGAGCTGGTCAGACACCATCAATTTGACTATTATATTTTCCCCTGAAATCTTTTACATTCGTGTGTGTGTGAGTTCAAAACAAATGACATTTCAATTTGATGGAACTATAAATGACATCTCATGCTAGGCTGTGAAGTACATGTAAAATTCTTGTAACTTGATGCTTACCTAGGGATGCTATATGCAAAATAAATGCTATAAGTTTTGAAATCATGTTAAAAACTGTTGATAACTTCCACTTTGTTTGTGGGCAAAACTTCCATTAACTTAAATGAGAGAATGACGTAGACCAGCATTTCTCAAATGCGGCCACCGTGGCTGCATGCGACCACCAGGGGCTTTTCTTGTGGCCACAACCTCATGGGCTCTGATAGAGGGTGAGGGGCAAAGTAGTGGGCACCCTCTTCCCTGTTGTTTCTGGATGCATCGCCTTGTGTTGGTTGCTGGGGCTGCCAGCAAGGTGGCTCTGCCCCCCTCTGTAGACACCTGGGGCACAGTGCTGGAGGAGCAGGCAGTTGGTTAGTTCCCCACCTTCCCAGGAGTGTTGAGACCCAGGCTTTGGACTCCAGTCCCGGGGTAGCTGGGGTTTAGACTCCAAGCCCTGGCCGTGCAGCTTCATGGTCCGTCCCTAGGCCCCATCCCCAGCTGCAGGGCTTTGGGCTCCAGCCCCCTGGTGCCTCCCTTTGCCTCCCGCTTCCCCATTGCCCCTAGCCCCCGCTGCTTTCCCCAACCCCCCATCCAGGGCTTAATTTGTCTCCAGGCTTGCCAGGGCTGAGTAAGTCTGCTGTGAAAAGTGATACTTGTATGTTTGGTAATTCACTTTTCATAACTGTTTTACTAGCTAACAATAAATAAATTAGAATGATTTGGACATGTTTATGGGCACATTTATTTGTTTTTCCAAAATTTTATTAAGTATTTTAGGAAAAATTTTAAGAGTGTTGACCAGCAAGAGTTGATGGCCACACTCTGAGGCCTCCAAAACATTTGTCCTGAGAACCCATGAGTTGAATAGCACTGTTTAGCTCAAAGAATCCCAAAGAAATTTTATGAACTAAACAGGGATCTCTGTCTCCCTCCCTCCCACCTCCCTCCCTGCACTAAAATGCAGATACTTCTGGGATGCAACACGTGGACAATTTAACAGGTCATACCGTCATAGTGCAGTTTAGGCCTGGAAGTGAAGAACACTCTCCACTTGGAATTGCAAGTGTAATTTCAGGTAGGCAGAAGAGAGAAAACATTATGTAGAGGTGAAAGCATAAACCTGGCAGTCAGGAGACTTATATTCTGTTCCTGGTGTGACTTAAGGCAACTCAGCCTCTTTGTGCCCATGTTTCCTTATATTAAAAAATGGGGACAGTAATTCTTTATTCACTGATCTTTGGGATCCCTGGATGGAGACAGAAGGTGTTATAGAAATGAAAATATTATAATTTGCCAGAGGTGGAATTTGTCCAGGATACTGGCATCGTGACCTTATTCTTTATGAAAAGTAATGTGGGGTTTTAAAATAAGCACAAGTGGTTAGGTGAAGTCTCAGCTTTATGTGCCATGTGAAAGTCACCACCTACAGCAGCACAGTGCCTCCACTCTAAGGCACTGATTCAGTACCCATTCAGAAGGAAGAGAGCTACTTCCAGAATCACGGAGACCGCTCAGTGTAGAAAGATGACCTAATTCTGATTCTGTCTCCCAGACTGTGGATTATTCTAATTCACTGCCCCAGCATTCACAAACTGAGGATAAGCTATTCTCCATTCAGGAGCTCCCTCTGTTCACTCCCCTTTCTGTGCTGCGTATATCCATCAGATGCTAGCTTGTTTTCAAGGCTGTATGCAGTGACTTTTCATTTGACTCTGCTCATCTCTGACTGTTTTTTTCCCCAGCCCTTTTCCATCATCTCTCGTCATTTAAGTTATTTTTTCTTTTCCTTTCTTTGGCAGAGCGGTCGACTCTGTCTGAGTCATTGAGTAACCATTTATGTTCTGAGTTAAAATAGGGAATTGCAGAACTACCCTGACTGCATGCTTGGCAAATCCATAATACTGGAGTTTTCTCCGGGGGGCTGGTCCTTGTTGCTGGTCTTTGTCCAGCAGCTTTTTGAACGGTATCTGGTCTCATAGGGTAAACAAGATCTGAGGAACTGGTAGACAGATTTTCCGGGAGAAAATCAACTGAAGGGGAGGTTACAAGGGTTTCCTCTTTAGATTTCTGTTGAAGCTTGTGATTTGAACTTTTTAATTTATTTCCCACCTTAATCACTGAATCACCATGCATTCGCCACAGTTTGAATACTACTTTTGAATTGAATGTCCATACAAATGAAACTGTCTCTCACTTCGCCAGAATGTTGCTTTTAGTGTATATTTGAGCAGTGTAATTGCCCTTTATAAAGGGATGAATTCTTGATGATGATTCATGTGGTGGCCAGACTTGTACCTAGCAGGCCCGCTGAAAGCAATTCTGGGCCCCAGGGCAGAACAGTCAATGGGTCCCCATGCATGCACAGGCTGCGGATGCGGTCCACCTGACATTTGGGCAGTGCTGCGTATGCGCTGGCTGGTGCCCAGCGAGGTGCTGGGCGCACTGTTCTGGCATGGCCAGGGCTTCCACATGCCCGCCCGATAGGGTTGGCAACTGTCTAATTGCACAAACCCAAAGACCCTTGCCCTGCCCCCGCCCCATCCCTTCCCTGATACCATGCCCTGTCCTACCCCTTCTCCGAGGCCCTGCCCCCTGCTCAGTCCATCTCACTCTCCCCTGCCCTCACTCACTTTCACCAGGCAGGGGGCTGCGGTGCAGGAGGAGGTGTGGGGTGCAGGCTCTGGGAGGGGGTGAGGGATGCGGGGTGTGGGCACTGGGAGGGGGTGAGGGAGCAGGCTCTAGGTTGGGGCAGGGAGTTGGGGTGCAGAAGGGGACCGGGGGGGTCAGTGCTTACCTCGGGCGGCTCCCGAAAGCAAGCAATGGGAGCTGCAGAGACGTGCTCGGAGTGGGGGCAATGCGTGGAGATCCCCACCCCAGAGGTCGCGGGGACAGGCCTGACGCTTCCGGGAGCGGTGCAGAGCGAGGGCGAGCAGGAAGCCTTCCTTAGTCCCATTGTGCTGCCAGAGGCAGCCGTGTGCCCCTGGGCACTTGCCCCCTTTGCATGCCCCCCCCTTTGGCAGGCCTGGTATCTAAAGAAGTTGTGGCTCCCTTGTCATAAGGTTGGAAGGAAAGTCCTAATTATATCCCTCACCCCAAGCTACACATCCTATTAAGTTGTACTGATTTGCTTTACTGTAGCAAAACCAAACTTTCTTTTCCAAAGCACTATGTAACAAACCCCAAATGAAAGAACTGGTCTGTCCTGTAATAGCATTTTTGATGTAGGCTCTGATATGCTGCTGTTCCGTACGTAAACTCCCCAGCTCTTGATGTCAACAGGAGAGCTGCATGCACAGTAGGGATAGCAGAATATCAGTCACGGCCTAGGTGTGGAATGTTTTAATTGTTATTTCACATGGTATTTTAAAGGCCAGAATTGTTTTTTCATAAATTTTCCTCAAGGGATAATTTGTGAGCCAAAGTAAGACCAATTGAAATGCAGTCCAATGGAATTATGAAAATGCCAAAAATGATGTTTACTGTTGTGTTAAGAACAGTCTAAATTATCTGTGCATAATAGGTAATTATTCAAACTTCTATACCCCTCAGAAGTGACTTATGAATATTAAGCTCGCCCGTCAACACCATTTTGGAAAAAGTGGTGTTATCCCCATTTTACAGCTGGGGGAAAAGGAACACTGAAGCTGGGACATGACCAAGGCCACACTTGAAGTCTGTGGCACTGGCAGGAATTAGAACACAGCTCTCCTGAGTCCTTTGCTTTAACCACATGGACCATTCCTGCTCCATATGGTCTGGTGGCTTCTGAGGTTGTTAGACCTCATGTGTGTGCCCAGAATGGAGAGATTGGATTACCAAGAAGTTCATTTGGGAATCAGTTACACTCTAACCACAGGATGTAGTTGTTTAATAATTCCTTGAGGCGTGCGTGTGTGTGTGCGCGCTTGTTTTTGGGAAGGGCGGTGGTTTAGGATTTGATCCTGCGTGGTACTGAGCAGTTTCAAGTGGGACATTAAATTATGTACTTAAACAGTGTCCCCTTTCATGAGAGGCTGTAAGGTGTAGTGGATAAGGCAATGGACCAGGAGTTTTGAGAGTGGGTTATGTTCCTAGCTCTGCAACTGATCTTATGTATGACTGACTCTCTGTGCCTCTGTTACCCCGCTCTTTGTGTTGTCAGTTTAGACTGTAAAATCTTTGGGTCACAGCTTGTCTTTTAGGAACATAGGAATTACCACACTGGATCAGATCTGAGGTCCATGCAGTCCAGTATCCTGTTTCTGACAGATACTTCAGAAAAAGCAATAAGAATCTTGCAGTAGTCAGATGTGGAATAATCTGCCATCTACGTTAGGCCACATCCTAATCTTTTAATGATAAGAGAGTGATTTAAGCCTGAAGTTTGAGGTGTAATATCCCTTCCAGAATGTTTGTCAAGTAATAACTATAACTCTGAGGCCTTGTCTACACTACGAAATTAGGTTGAATTTATAGAAGTCGGTTTTGTAGAAAGCGTTTTTATACAGTCGATTGTGTATAAAACTCCCACACAAATGCTCTAAGTGCATGTAGTCGGCGGAGCGTGTCCACAGTACCGAGGCAACCGTTGACTTCCGGAGCATTGCACTGTGGGTAGCTATCCCACAGTTCCCGCAGTCTCCGCCGCCCATTTGAATTCTGGATAGAAATCCCAGTGCCTGATGGGGCTAAAACATTGTTGTGGGTGGTTCTGGGTACATATCGTCAGGCCCCCCTTCCCTCCCTCCCTCCGTGAAAGCAAGGGCAGACAATCGTTTCGCGCCTTTTTTCCTGAGTTACCTGTGCAGACGCCATACCACGGCAAGCATGGAGCCCGCTCAGCTCACCGTCACTGTATGTCTCCTGGGTGCTGGCAGGCACAGTACTGCATTACTACACAGTAGCAGTTTATTGCCTTTTGGCAGCAGACAGTGCAGTATGACTGGTAGCTGTCATCAACGTAGTCCAGGGTGCTCTTTTAACTGGGCGCCTGGGCAAACATGGGAGTGACTCAGCCAGGTAATTTCCCTTTTAAGTTTCGTCTCATGGCGATTCAGTCCTACCGGCAGTGCACTGTCTTTCAATCTGCAGCCAGCAGAAGATGATGGCCAGCAGTCATGCTGCACCGTCTTCTGCCGAGCACCCAGGAGATGACGATGGCTAGTGGTCGTACTGCACAGTTTGCTGCCGGCAAGATGTATAAAGATAGATGAAGTGGCTCAAAACAAGAAATAGACCAGATTTGTTTTGTATTCATTTTCTTTTCCCTCCCTCCGTGAAATCAATGGCCTGCTAAACCCAGTTTTGAGTTCTATCCTTGAGGTTTTGAGTTCTATCTTTGAGGGGGCCATCCTGTTTCTCGCAAAGCCACCCCCTTTGTTGATTTTAATTCCCTGTAAACCAACCCTGTAAGCCACGTTGTCAGTCGCCCCTTCCTCCGCCAGAGCAAGGGCAAACAATCGTTTCGCACCCTTTTCCCTGGATTGCAGTAGCAGACACCATAGCACAGCAAGCATGGAGCCTGTTCAGCTCACCACAGCAGTTAGGTAAACACCTCGCGCATTATCGTGCAGTGTATGCAGAACCAGCACCTGAAAAACCAGGCGAGGAGGCGACGGCAGCACGGTGATGAGGACATGAACACAGATTTCTCTAAAACCGCGGTCCCCCGCAATTTGGAGATCATGGTGTTAATGGGGCAGGCTCATGCTGTGGAACGCTGATTCTGGGCCCGGGAAACAAGCACAGAGCGGTGGGACCGCATAGTGTTGCAGGTCTAGGATGATTCCCAGTGGCTCTGAAACTTTCACATGCGTAAGGGCACTTTCATGGAACTTTGTGACTTGCTTTCCCCTGCCTTGAAGTGCAAGAATACCAAGATGGGAGCGAGTGGCTCACAAGCGAGTGGCAATAGCCCTGTGGAAGCTTGCAACACCAGACAGCTACCAGTCAGTCTGTAATCAATTTGGAGTGGGCAAATCTACTGTGGGGGTTGCTGTGATGCAAGTAGCCAACACAATCGTTGAGCTGCTGCTATCAAAGGTAGTGAGTCTGGGAAATTTGCAGGTCATACTAGATGGCTTTGCTGCAATGAGATTCCCTAACTGTGGTGGGGCTATAGACGGAACCCATATCCCTATCTTGGGAGCGGACCGCCAGGGCAGCCAGTACATAAACCGCAAAGGGTACTTTTCAATGGTGCTGCAAGCTCTGGTGGATCACAAGGGACATTTCACCAACATCAACGTGGGATGGCCAGGAAAGGTTCATGACGCTCGCGTCTTCAGGATCTCTGGTCTATTTAAATGGCTGCAGGAAGGGATTTACTTCCCAGACCAGAAAATAACTGTTGGGAATGTTGAAATGCCTATAGTTATCCTTGGGGACCCAGCCTACCCCTTAATGCCCTGGCTCATGAAGCTGTATACAGGCACCCTGGACAGTAGTAAGGAGCTGTTCAATATTGGCTGAGCAAGTGCAGAATGGTGATAGAGTGTGTATTTGGACATTTAAAGGCGCGCTGGCGCAGTTTACTGACTCGCTCAGACCTCAGCGAAACCAGTATTCCCATTGTTGTTGCTGCTTGCTGTGTGCTCCACAATCTCTGTGAGAGTAAGGGGGAGATGTTTATGGTGGGGTAGGAGGTTGATGCAAATCGCCTGGCTGCTGAATACACGCAGCCAGACACCAGGGCAGTTAGAAGAGCACAGCAGGAAGCGCTGCGCATCAGAGAAGCTTTGAAAACCAGTTTCATGACTGGCCAGGGTACTGTGTGACACTTACGTTTGTTTCTCCTTGATGAAAACCAGCCCCCTTGGATGACTCTAATTCCCTGTAAGTCACCTGCCCTACTGCCTTCGATCACAGCTTGCTTGCAAAGGAAATAGTGACTATCCTTTAAAAAAACATGTATGCTTTATTAATTGATTATAAAAATAGGGAGATAACTCACTAGGTAGCCCGGGGGGGGGGGGTGTAGGAGGAGGGGAGAAGGGAAGGAAAAGGCCACTTTAAAACTTCTTGAATGACAACCTTCTGTTGCTTGGACTGTCCACTGGGGTGGAGTGGTTAGGTGCCCGGAGCCTTGCCCCCCCCCCGCCTCCCTCGCGTTCTTGGGCATCTGGGTGAGGAGGCTATGGAACTTGGGGAGGAGGGAGGGCGGTTAAACAGGGGCTGCAGCGGCAGTCTGTGATCCTGCTGCCGTTCATGAACCTCCACCAGACGCTGGAGCATGTCCATTTGATCCCGCAGTAGCCCCAGCGTTTCCTCATGCTGCCTCTGATCTTCCTGCCACCATGTCTCCTCATGTTAATCAGCCACCGTCCTGTACTCTGCTATTGTGTCCCTTCACACAGCTCTTATCAGTGCCGGATGACTGCATGAGCTCAGAGAACATTTCATCGCGCATGCGTGTTTTTTTCACTGCCTTATCTGAGATAGCCTTTGGGACGGAGGAGGGAGGCTTGAAACATTTGCAGCTGCTGGAGGAAAAAAGAGGGAGTGAAGTATTTAAAAACATACATTTTACAGAACAATGGTTATACTCTTTCACAGTGAACAACACTGTGGGTATTCACATTACATAGCACATGTGATTTTGGTACAAGGTCACATTTTGCGTCTTATATTGAGTGCCTGCGGCTTTGGTGTTAGAGATCACACACGCAGGGCCGGGCAACAGAATTTGGCTTGCAGGTGGCCATGGTAAGCCATAGTCTTTCGGCTTCTGCAACCTTCATAACAGCAGCCCCCTCCTTTCCCATACCAATCAAAGCCTGTTGAGTTGGCCATTTAGTGCTGCAGTTTTCCTGTTAACGTGCAGCAGCAGAAACCAAACTAACCCCCTCCCTCATCCAATTCTCTGGGATGATCGCTTTTCCCCTCCCCCCACCGCGTGGCCGGTATCAGAGAAGATCCCTGCTAGCCAAACGCGAACAGCTCAGCGCCAATGCCCCCCCCCCACCGCGTTGCTAACTGCGGGGAGGATTTCTTTTCAGCCACAGGCAAACAGCACAGTAGGAATGAGCACCTCTGAATGTCCCCTGAATCAAATTCCCCTATTTCAACCAGGTTACCATGAACGATATCACTCTCCCGAGGATAACACAGAGAGATAAAGAACGGATGTTGCTTGAATGCCAGCAAACGCCGGGACCATATGCTGCCAGGCTTTGTCATGCAATGATACCAGATTACTTGCTACTAGCATGGCGTGATAGTGTCCTACCATGGAGGACGGAATAAGGCTGATCTCCCCAGAAACCTTCTGCAAAGGCTTTTAGAGTACCTCCAGGAGAGCTTCATGGAGATGTCCTTGGAGGATTTCCGCTCCATCCCCAGACACGTTAACAGACTTTTCCAGTAGCAGTATTGGCCACGAATGCATCTCAAGACCTCAGGGCTACTTAATCATTAAAAAACACTTGCTTTTATAACATGTATTATATTTTAAAAGGTACACTTACCTGAGGTCCCTTCTCTGGCTTCATTCGGTTGGTTGGGTATTTCAGTCAGGGTGATAAAAAGATCCTGGCTGTCGGGGAGAACGGTGTGCTTTCTCCATGCTCGTCGTCCTCCTCATCTTCCCCATTTGCAGAATCCTCAGCCATGGCAGAGAGTACCCCATCATTGGAGTCCACGGACAGGGGTGGGATAGTGGTGGCGCGCCCCCCCCCCCAGAATTGCATGCAGCTCAGCGTAGAAGTGGCATTTCTGGGGCTCTGTCCTGGAGTGTCCATTTGATTCTTTGGTTTTCTGGTACGCTTGTCTGAGCTCCTTAAGTTTCACGTGGCATGTGTGTTGCGTCCCTGTTCTAGCCTCTGTCCCTCATGGCCTCTGAGATATTTTGAAATGTTTTGGCATTTCGTCTTTTGGAACGTAGTTCTGATAGCATGGATTCCTCTCCCCATACAGCGATCAGATCCAGTATCTCCCATTCGGTCCATGCTGGAGCTCTTTTTTGATTCTGGGACTGCATGGTCACCTGTGCTGATGAGCTCGCCTGGCCAAACAGGAAATGAGATTCAAAAGTTCCCCAGGGCTTTTCCTGTACACCTGGCCAGTGCATCTGAGTTCAGAGTGCTGTCCAGAGAGGTCACAATGGTGCGTTGTGGGATAGTTCCCAGAGGCCAATACCTTCGAATTGCTTCCACACTAATCCTAATTCAAAATGGCAATGTCGATTTCAGCGCTAATCCCCTCGTTGGGGAGGAGTACAGAAATCTGTTTTAAAAGCCCTTTATGTTGAAAAAATGGCTTCATTGTGTGATGGGTGCAGGGTTAATTTGGATTTAACGCTGCTAAATCCGACATAAACTCATAGTGTAGACCAGAATTTAGTATTCTTGTTATCCACAAAAATGTCCAATCTGTTTTTGAAACTTGCTAAGAATGTACTATGAAGTCTTAACTACTTCCTATGGCATTGAGTCCCAGAGTTTAATTTCATACCATGTGATAAAGTGTTTCCTTTTTATAAATTTTGAATTTGCCATCTTTTAATTTAATTGAATGTTCCCTTGTTCTTGTGTTGTGAGACAGGAGGCCAAAACTCCTTATCTGCCTTCTGTTATACCCTTCTTATTTTAAATTCTGTAATAAGGACCACTGTTGTTTTGGTAAACAATCCTGATCTTTCTAATTTTCAGATGATAGATTTTTTTCCTTAGTTCTAATAATTCTTGTTGCTCTTCTCCATCTGATTCTGCAGTATTCTTTTTGAGATGGTGGGGATAGGGAGTACATTACACAGTACTCAAAATGAGGGGAGAGCATTGGTTTATATTATGGTATTATAATACTGTTAATTTAGAGTTTTGTAAGGAGTATGACTACTTTAATTTTTCCTTCTGGTGTGTATTACTTTTCATATATCAACATTTAACTTCATTTGCCACCATATTACCCAGTGACCTAGCTTGGTTAGGTCTCTGAAGTTCTTTACAGTCCTCTCTGATTTTGGACAACATAAATAAGTCTGTATCATCTCCAGATTTTGCTAACTCATTACTCACTCCCATTTCTAAATTATTAATAAACAACATCGGACTTGATATGGAACTTTGAGGTACCCTACTGGTAGCCTTTTGCCATGGTGAAAATTGACCATTTAATCGTACTCTTTATTTTATCTTCGAGGTGGTTTTTGATCCATGACAATACTTAGCCTCTCACCCCATGACTGCTTAGTTTCTTTATTAGCGTCATGTGAGAGATCTTATCAAAGGCCTTTTGAAAGTCTAAATAAATTATGTCAACAAGTTTTTATCCACTAGTCTATTGATGTATTCAAAACAACTCTAATAGATGAGTGAAATTTTTTTATTTGCAGAAGCCATGCTGGTTAGATCTTATCATAATCTTCCAGGTGCTTCATTATTCTATTTTTAATTATTATTTCAACCAGTTTGTCAGGTACAGATGTAAAGCTGGCTAGTCTGTAATTCCCTGGGTCACCCCTTGTGTCGTCTTTTCAATTTTAGGGACAGCATTTGCAACCTTCCAATCCTGTGGAATAGCAGGTGATTTTAATGAGAGGCTATATTGTTAGCAGCTCAAATAGAATCATAGAATATCAGGGTTGGAAGGGACCTCAGGAGGTCATCTAGTCCAATCCCCTGCTCAAAGCAGGACCGATCCCCAATTAAATCATCCCAGCCAGGGCTTTGTCAAGCCTGACCTTAAAAACTTCTAAGGAAGGAGATTCCACCACCTCCCTAGGTAACCCATTCCAGTGCTTCACCACTATCCTAGTGAAAAAGTTTTTCCTAATATCCAACCTAAATCTCCCCCACTGCAACTTGAGACCATTACTCCTTGTTCTGTCATCTGCTACCACGGAGAACAGTCTAGAGCCATCCTCTTTGGAACCCCCTTTCAGGTAGTTGAAAGCAGCTATCAAACCCCCCTCATTCTTCTCTTCTGCAGACTAAACAATCCCAGTTCCCTCAGCCTCTCCTCATAAGTCATGTGTTCCAGTCCCCCAATCATTTTTGTTGCCCTCCGCTGGACTCTCTCCAATTTTTCCACATCCTTCTTGTAGTGTGGGGCCCAAAACTGGACACAGTACTCCAGATGAGGCCTCACCAATGTCGAATAGAGGGGAATGATCACGTCCCTCAATCTGCTGGCAATGCCCCTACTTATACATCCCAAAATGCCATTGGCCTTCTTGGCAACAAGGGCACATGGTTGACTCATATCCAGCTTCTTGTCCACTGTAACCCTTAGGTCCTTTTCTGCAGAACTGCTGCCAAGCCATTTGGTCCCTAGTCTGTAGTTGTGCATGGGATTCTTCCCTCCTAAGTGCAGGACTCTGCACTTGCCCTTGTTGAACCTCATCAGATTTCTTTTGGCCCAATTCTCCAATTTGTCTAGGTCCCTCTGTACCCTATCCCTACCCTCCAGCGTATCTACCTGTCCTACTTCATACCTGAAGTCTTTCAGAATTCTTGGATGTATACCATTTGGCTCAAGTGACTTATTGCTTTTTAAATTTTCAGTTTGTTCCAGTGATTCTTCTTCTGATAGCTCAATCTCTGATGATACCTCATCTTTATTTCTGGAAAAGATCAGGTCCAGGGTGGGTATTGTTGTTAGATATTTGGTTGCTTGTGTGTATTTTCCCTGTGTGCTGCTCCAGCTCAGTGCAGACAGCCAGCACAGCAGACCTCGAGCGAACTGCCCAATGACCACAAGATCCGTTAAGGTACGAAGGCACCAGGCTAGGTTTATTGTCGGCGAAGCATGGTAATAGCACCTGGCAGACTCTACAAGGATACTAAGACCTCTATGCCGTGACAATGGATGCAGCTTGGTGAATGGTGGGACTTTCCGTTCCCATGTCAGCTGGACAAAGATAGTCCCTCTGAGAGAAATCTTTATACACTGGCCTGATACAAAAAAATTACGTACTGCCTTTGCCGTAGTTACTGCCCCCCGATGTGGCTGGTTATCACCCATTACCTTGTACATGTTGGTTCAATAAAAACATTTTTATTACGTACTGTCATCCTGACTTTATCCTTTAGGAGGGGTCAGTGTGTTCCTGTTATCCTTGGGGAATGTTTTTGTACCACCTTTGATATTGAGATGTCGTGGTACCTCTTGATATTGGGCAAACTGGTTGAAACAAGAGTAAAGAACAAAATTGTCAGACACATAGATGAACATAAATTGTTGGGGAATAGTCAACATGGTTTTTGGTGAGGCATGATTTCCTTTACAATCTACTAGCATTCTTTGAGGGGGGTCAACAAGCATGTGGACCAGGGGAATCCAGTGGATATAGTGTATTTAGGTTTTCAAAAAGCCTTTGACAAGGTCACTCACCAAAGGCTCTTAAGCAAAGTAAGCAGTCATGGGATAAGAGGGAAGGTTCTCTCACGGATTGGTAACTGGTTAAAAGATAGGAAACAAAGGGTAGGAATAAATGGTCCGTCTTCAGACTGGAGAGAGGTAAATAGTGGTGTCCCCCAGGGGTCTTATTGAGCCCAGTTCTATTTAACATATTCATAAATGATCAGAAAAAAGGGATAAACAGTGAGGTGGCAAAATTTGCAGATGATTCAAAACTAATCAAGATAGTTAAATCCCAGACAGACTGCAAAGAGCTACAAAAGGATCTCTCAAACCTGGGTGACTGGGCAACAGCACATGAAAGCTTATGCTCAAATAAATTGGTTAGTCTCTAAGGTGCCACAAGTACTCCTTTTCTTTGTGCAAAATGGCAGATGAAATTCAATGTTGATAAATGCAAAGTAATGCACATTGGAAAACATAATCCCAACTACATATATAAAATGATGGGGTCAAAATTAGCTGTTATCACTCAAGAAAGAGATCTTGGAGTCATTGTGGCTAGTTCTCTGAAAACACCCACTCAGTGTGCAGTGGCAGTCAAAAAAGCAAAAAAGAAAGTTGGGAATCATTAAGAAAGGGGTAGATAATAAGACAGAAAATACCATATTGCCTCTATATAAATCCATGCTATGCCCACATCTTGAATGCTGCATGCAGAATGGTTGCCCCATCTCAAAAAAGATATATTGGACTTGGAAAAGGTTCAGGAAAGGGCAACAAAAATGATTAGGGGTATGGAACGGCTGCCGTATGAGGAGAGATTAATAAGACGGGCTTTTCAGCTTGGAAAAGATATGACTAAGGGGGGATATGATAAAGGTCTATAAAATCATGAGTGATGTGGAGAAAGTAATTAAGGAAGTGTTATTTACTCCTTCTCCTAACACAAGAACTAGGGGCCACCAAATGAAATTAATAGGCAGCAGATTTAAAACAAACGAAAGTATTTTTTCATACAATGCACAGTCAACCTGTGGAACTCCTTGCAAGAGGATGTTGTGAAGGCCAAGGCTATAACGGTTCAAAAAAGAACTAGGTAAATTCATGGAGGACAGATCCATCAATGACTGTTAGCTAGGATGGGCAGGTTTGGTGTCCCTAGCCTCTCTTTGCCAGGAGCTGGGAATGGGCGACGGGATGGATCACTTGATGATTACCTGTTCTGTTCATTCCCTCTGGGGAACCTGGCATTGGCCACTGTCGAATCTCTGTGCCTTACTGTAATACAAATAATTAACAACAGCATGTTAGGTGAGGGAGGGTTGGGCTTCAGTAATTCTCACGCTAAATTTATACAAAATGCTTCCATGAAATCTGTGAGGGTAAATCGTGTGTGTATTCTTTAAAATAGCCTAGACTGACAGTGTTGCTTAATTGTTGGTGTTTCTTAAATAAAATCATAGCAGTTCATAACCTTTGGAATGTGAGCTAAGTTTTGCTCACTAAAGGATTAAAAATGAACTCTCCAGTATCTAACCTTCGACATGAAATTGCAAACAGTAGGTTGAGTGTAAACAAGGCTGTGATTTCAGTTCTTGTGCCATGTGGAAAAGCAGTAGACACTGAGATTTAAAAGCATGTCAGCAACGCTGGATACATTGAAACCTATCAGTGCACTAGAGATAATACGAGAAAATCACGGAGTGTTTCTGGTGTCACTCTGAGGTTGACTGTAAAGGAAAAAACGCACGTTCAAATTTAAACTTCCTCTGTTTAAGAGACTGGATTGACAAAATATTGCTCCCAAGTGATCTGTACTCTGTTCAGGGAGTCAGGTAATGCAGATGTATCTAGGAAATGAGCGTATAATATATTACATTTGTGGGCAGGAAGCTGAATAGCTCAAGGAGTTCAAATGGAACAAAAAATTGAAATGAAGCAAGGAAGATATTGAAGCTCAATGAGTTACAAGAAGCAGGAGCTGGATTGCTCCATAATGCTGTGCTTTGGTTCTTTTTAAAATAGCTTAAATTATAGAATGTGATGGTCCTTTAACTTCTCTTGTTCTCTCTCGTGTGCATATGGCGTCGAGAGAGCTGCTGGCACCCCAAACCCGTCATCCCCGG
Source organism: Lepidochelys olivacea (assembly GCF_965140295.1). Classification (NCBI taxonomy): domain Eukaryota; kingdom Metazoa; phylum Chordata; order Testudines; family Cheloniidae; genus Lepidochelys; species Lepidochelys olivacea. The sequence goes on along the minus strand of NC_140422.1, from coordinate 16,014,538 downwards.
CCCCACCCCAAAGACCTCACCCCCACCCTCTGCCCCAGTCCTGAGCCCCCTCCCACACACTGAACCCCTCATCCCAGTCAGAGCCTCCTCCTGCACCCTGAACCCCTCATCCCTGGCCCCACCCCAAAGCACTCTGCCCCAGCCTTGAGCCACCTCCTGCACTCCAAACCCCTCATTCCCAGCCCCACCCCAGAGCCTGCACCCCTAGCCAGAGCCCTCACCCCCCCCCAGCGCTGCAAGTTTCAGCACTGTAAAGTGCCACTGTAGATAAGCCCTGGGTTTTTCTTTTCAGTTTCAAGTTGTTTCAGTGTTTTCCCATTACCTTTAATGGTCCACCATTGTCTGTATCTGGCTGGACAATGCTAAGTTCTTGGAGCTGGTTTTGTGTAAACACCTGGCCTGGGAGGTGCCTTCCCTGCCTGATTGCCTCACCACACTGCTGTGAGGTGATGATGCAGTTGCACTATAGTTAAAATTACAATTTTCTACATCTATATACATGCATACATTCATGGCCATAACCTGTATACATCTCTCTTAATGATCTCAAGTTCAGGGCATTACAAGCTTTCATAAAAGATCTTACTTGGCATATGTTTATACACCATAACATTGTCTACAATCGGTTGACTCAATTGCTTATTTTTAGGGTTCAGACCACCCTTTTCTCCCATTGGGGTGGCTGGACCTTGACTGTCACACCTCCTCTTGTGAGTTTGTTGGTGGAGTTTTGTTCATTGGCCATGACGTAAACTTCACCTCTGTCCCCTCTTTTCTGGACAGGGTGTCGGGTAGCTTGTTCTCCAACCCTCAGTATGATTGATCTCCATATCATATTCCTGCGAAGCTATGCTCCAGCGTGGCAGTCTGAAGTTTGGTTCCTTTTGTTTCATGGAGAATTCTTTTGTAAAGTATTTACAATTACTGTTGCTGAGAATAATTTTGTATCGATAGTTGAGCGGGAAAGTGTATAACTTTATCAGGATATGGAAAAAGTATATGTGTTTGAGGACCTGCTTTGGATGTTGACCAATGATGTGTCATTAATGTGCATATTTAATTTTTTTTATTTTCCAAAGTGTTTTGTGGTGTGTATATATTTTGAAAATACTGCTGAAAGAATAGCATTTATTTTTGTTCAGCGTTAAGCTTGTTATGGTAAAATATACTACATATACACACGTGCGCACACACAACATTTACACTTGATAAGAACACTATGCCCAGTGCTGTTCCCGATAAACCAAACGAAAAACCACGTTTTAGCACGTAGAGACAGACATAAGGTCAATATCAACATTTCTATTCAGAGTCATTTTTAATGAGCTCTAGTTTAAAAGTGACTGTTTCTTCAAAGACTAAAGAAAATCATTTGAACTTGGTGTAAACGTAACAAGTCTCAAGCCAAAGTTATGGGGGTGCTAAAATAGGGATTTATCACAGAAGTTGGCTGAAACTACAATTGTACAGAGGCAGCTGCCTCTCCATAATACTGAAGATAGTATTCAGGACGGGAGTCATGTTATCGTACTATGCCAGTCCTATGTAAACTGCCCATACATACTTTCTTCATGACTCCATCCCAACTTTTGTATAGACTGGTTTAAAAAACAAACAAACTCATAGAACTGAGATCAGTTCTGAAGTAGGCTTGTGGGGAGCTGTCATAAATATAAAGGGAAGGGTAAACATCTTTAAAATCACTCCTGGCCAGAGGAAAAACCCTTTCACCTGTAAAGGGTTAAGAAGCTAGGATAACCTTGCTGGCACCTGACCAAAATGACCAATGAGGAGACAAGATACTTTCAAAGCTGGAGGGGGGGAGAAACAAAGGTTCTCTTTGTCCGTGTGTTGTTTTTGCCAGGAACGGAAAAGGAATGGAGTCTTAGAACTTAGTAAGTAATCTAGCTAGATATGCGTTAGATTCTGCTTTGTTTAAATGGCTGAGAAAATAAGCTGTGCTGAATGGAATGTATATTCTTGTTTTTGTGTCTTTTTGTAACTTAAGGTTTTGCCTAGAGGGATTCTCTATGTTTTGAATCGGATTACCCTGTAAGGTATTTACCATCCTGATTTTACAGAGGTGATTCTTTTACTTTTTCTCTTCAATTAAAATTCTTCTTTTAAGAACCTGATTGCTTTTTCATTGTTCTTAAGATCCAAGGGTTTGGGTCTTTGTTCACCTATGCAAATTGGTGAGGATTTTTATCAAGCCTTCCCCAGGAAAGGGGGTGTAAGGTTTGGGAGGATTTTGCGGGGAAAGACGTTTCCAAGCGGGCTCTTTCCCTGTTATATATTTGTTAGACGCTTGGTGGTGGCAGCAATAAAGTCCGGGGGCAAAAGGTAAAATAGTTTGTACCTTGGGGAAGTTTTAACCTAAGCTGGTAAAAGTAAGCTTAGGGGGGTTTTCATGCGGGTCCCCACATCTGTGCCCTAGAGTTCAGAGTGGGGAAGGAACCTTGACAGGGGTATGCTTTGAACTAATTGGAAGATTCCACAGCTGGTAACCATGCAGTGCTTGAGTAATTCTCTTTGTATTTTTTTTAATATTTTAAACAGTTATTACAGCAAGTATCTTTAAAGTATCATTCATGTTTTGAATAAAAAATAAACTTACAGGTCAGGATAGCAAATACATCTCATAACTGATTTTGTTTGACTTGACTTTTTCCTTTTTGTCATTTCCTATTCCCTTTTTCTTCCCTCCAATGTATTGTTAACACTATTGACATAAATACCATGTAATTAAATTTGTGTTTCCAAAATGTAGTTAATACCATGCCAGTGAAAGTTCAGTCAATGACCCGATGTCTTGATTAGATCTGGTAAGGATCAAATAAGTTTGGAAATGTGTATTGTGAATCAGACAGATGTTACAATTGGTCCAGTATAAGCCTAGGGTTTATTAATACAGACACTATCTATCCTGTATTCAGTTGTAGTTGTGTTAGAGAGACAAAATGGGCGAGGTAATATCTTTTATTGGACCAACTTCTGTTGGTGAAAGAGATGAGCTTTTGAGTTTACACAAAGCTCTTCTTTAGGTCATCTACATAGTTTGGGATTTCTATAGATTTGGGATATTAATGGTTATATACAATTTGTTAATTTCTGTAGCTAGTAAAATATCCCTAAAGTTAACACTTAATTACTGTGTTGTCTTGTTCTTTTGCTATCTAATCCAATTCTCAAATCTCGTTGGACAAAGGAAAGGTTTGCTCTAATAAAGTAACAGACTAAATGTGCTGTTGAAGAATAAAGAGAAATCTGCTTTATATTAAAACTTGGCTAAACAAAGTTTGTGTTTTTTAACGTTACTGTTTAATATGGATTAGTCACTTCTATTTGTAATTTTTTGTCTTAGGTTCTGTAATTGCAGCAAAGTATTGGCCCATTCAATACTACGTAAATAACATTTGGGTAAGTGTGAAAACCAGCTGCTGTTACAGCACCAACGTGCAATGCTCCTTATGTAACTTGTTAAATGTTCTTCAGTCAAAGTGAAATTGGCCTGCAAACTGTTGCTAGGGAAATAGGTGCCTGTGGTTAGTGCTGAATGCAGAGTGGTTTGTGTGACTTGCAGATCAGAAAGTGGTTTAAAGTACACAGGCTGCATGTCGCTTTATTTCCTGAAACTCACCTCTCTTGATGAGCAGCAAGACACAGAATGCTAATGTTCCTTTGTCTCTTGAAAGCTGTTCTTCACAAACATACATAAAACCTTTTTTTTTGTTCTGTCCTGTAAACTAAAATATTTTGTATATTTCTCACACTTGCTACTTTTTTCTTTTCAGTGTCTTTATTTGCTGTTAAATACTTGTTGGGTCTGATCCTGCAAACACTTTTTTGCACATGAGCAACTTCCCCATTTGAACATAAAGTTGTTCACATGCATAAGTGTTTGCTAGAGCAGGGGAGCTAGTGAACGTTGCACTTTCAGTTCATCATAAAAATTCAATGTACTGTAATGAGACTGGGTGGAATCTTGGCCCTGCTATCACTGAGAGTTTTACCACTTATTTTAATGGTACCAGGGTTTCACCCAATAATATCCTTTTCCTAGAGGTAATTTAATGTTACAAGTAGAGGTTGCTGCATTAGCTCCCTTAGGAAACTTTGAATGTCTCAACCTCGGGCTTGGTCTACACTACCAATGTATGTTACGTTGGTATAACTACGTTGCTCAGAGGTGTGGAAAATCCCCACCCCGAGTGATGTAGTTATACCGACCTAACCCCTGGTGTAGACAGCGCTCTGTCAACGGGAGTGCTGATGGGAGAACCTCTCCCGTTGGTGCAAATAGCGTCTTCACTAAGTGCTGCAGCAGCGCAGCTGCTCCAAGCTGGGGCGCTGTAAGCATAGACAAATCCTTAGACACCCAGCTCTTTTAGGATGTTTTGGAGAACCCACACTGAAGTGTTACATTGATTTGGAAAGATTTCTTGTTCCTGGAATGACCGAGAAATCTATCACTGAAGCTTTAACAAAATGCCTGAAATGTGGTCAGCCAAATAATGGCCACTTCACCTTGAATGGTCAGTTGAAATGTGTGTTAACTACTTATGCTAAACAATCTGTTCTACCTTGTATGTCACTGTGACACTCTGAGGGCATGGCTACCCTTGCAGATGTAGAGCGCTGTGAGTTAAACCCGCCTTTGGAGAGCGCAGTAGGGAAAGCGCCGCACTCTGTCCACGCTGACAGCTGCAAGCGCACTGGCGTGGCCACGTTTGTGGCACTTGAAGCAGCATTGGGAGCGGTGCATTATGGGCAGCTATCCCACAGAGCACCTCTTCCCATTCTGGCGCTGTGGCTTGTGGGAAGGGGGCGGGGGGCATTCTGGGTCCTGTCGTAATGCCCCGTGATGCATCGGCTTGCATCCCAGCAATCCCTGTGCTTCCGACCATATTTGGCGCCATCTTTCAACGATTTTTGTACTGTGCGCTCTGTCTTCCCTTTCAGTCTGCGGGAATGGATCTCGAACTGCTGAGGAGTATGCTGACAAGTCTTGCCAGCACGTCACGTTTGGCAGTCGAGTTATTCCTTATCCAAAGTGACAGTGAGGGCTCCGATGATGATATCGACTCAAGTAATGCATATGACATGAGATTGCTTGTGGCATTCATGGACATGCTCACCACCGTGGAACGCCGCTTTTGGGCTCAGGAAACCAGCACTGAGTGGAGGGATCACATTGTCATGCAAATCTGGGATGACGAGCAGTGGTTGCAGAACTTTCGGATGAGAAAAGCCACTTTCATGGGACTGTGTGAGGAGCTCACCCCCGCCCTGCTGCGCGAGGACACGAGATTGAGAGCTGCCCTGACTGTGGAGAAGCGGGTGGCTATTGCAATCTGGAAGCTGGCAACTCCAGACACCTACCGATCGGTCGCTAACCGGTTTGGAGTGGGGAAGTTGACTGCTGGAATCGTGTTGATGCAAGTTTGCGGGGCCATTAATCGCATCATGCTCAGAAGAACTGTGATTCCGGGTAACGTGCATGACATTGTGGATGGCTTTGCACAAGTGGGTTTCCCTAACTGCGGAAGGACGATAGATGGCATGCATATTCCAATTCTGGCACCAGCCCACCTAGCCTCCGAGTACATTAATCGGAAGGGGTATTTCTCTATGGTTCTCCAGGTGCTTGTGGATCACCATGGGGGTTTCATTGACATTAACGCAGGCTGGCCCGGAAAGGTGCATGACGCACGCATCTTTTGGAACACTGGCCTGTTCAGGAAGCTGCAAGCCGGGACTTTTTTCCCAGACCAGAAGATCGCCATAGGGGAAGTCGAAATGCCCATTGTGATCCTTGGAGACCCCGCTTACCCTTTAATGCCGTGGCTCATTAAACCCTACACAGGGAGCCTTGACCACAGCAAGGAATGGTTCAACAACAGGCTGAGCAAGTGCAGAATGACTGGAGTGTGCTTTTGGCCGTTTAAAGGGCCACTGGCGCTCTCTGTATGGGAAGCTTGACCTGGACGATGACAGCATCCCCACAGTTATATCCGCTTGCTCTACCCTCCATAGCATTTGTGAAGGGAAGGGTGAACGATTCACTCAGGCATGGAACTTGGAGGTTCAACACCTGGAGGCTGAATTAGAACAGCCAGAGAGCAGGGCTATTAGAGGGGCCTAGCATTGGGCCACAAGGATTAGGGATGCCTTGAGGGAGCAATTTGAGGCTGAAAGCCACCAGTAATGTCTGGTGCCCTGCACAGGAGTGAAGTGCAGTGGTTCCAATGTTAGTAGGAATCTGTTTTTGCTACGCTGACTTGCAGTGCCTGTTTCTTTCCTGGGCTAAGGTATCTTTTACTTTATGCAATAATAAAGAATGTTTTCAAAGCCAAAAAATCCATTTATTGAAAAGGAAATTCATTTATTGAAAAGAAACACATCTGCTTGGGAAACAGAAAGGGCAAGGGGGTGGGGAACGGATTTGTGTATGTCCTGTTATCGTACTCAGCCTTCCTGTCTGGAGTGCTGTGCAATGAGTGCTGCACTTCAGGATGGCTACACTGCATGGTGATGGGGGTTGAGGACAGAGGGTAAGGTTCGTAGTTTTCAGAGCTGGGTGGTGAAGCTACAGGTGTTGGGTTCTTACTGCCACCAGCTGCCTCTGAATGTTGGAGAAAGTGGGTTGGAGGCAACATGGGGGCACAAGGGAAAGAGTTTTGGGACAAGGGCTGCAGGGTGGGGTCGGGGGCGGTAGTGCCTGGCTACAAGTGCCTGGATCGAGTCAGCTTGGCGCTCCATTATGCTTATCAGCTGATCCGTGCTTTGCTGGCAGAGCACCGTGCTTTTGTGTATCATGGGACTCGATATTATGAGTTACTGGAAACATGGGGGAGCCACAATAGTTGTTAGAGAGACAAGGGGGGGTTGAAGTAATATCTTTTATTGGGCCAACTTCTGTGGGTGGGAGACAGAAACTTTTTGAGTTTACACAGGTGTAAACTTGAAAGCTTCTCTCCCACCCACAGAAATTGGTCCAGTAAAAGTTTTACCTCATCCGCCTTGTCGCTCTAATATCTTGGAAACCAAACAGCTGCAACAACACTGCATACAACAATAGTTACCATTCAGATGCATATTCAAAGTGTCTGAATAGCTAACCGAAGTCTGAGAGCCAAGGATCTAGTCTATGGGTATAATTAGCATTTGAGTTCTTTGGCTGCATAGATGGAATTGGCTTTTACACACTATCAAGTAGCTTAGCAGCACAGTATTTTGAGATTTAGAATAAATCCCTATGGGAAAAAGCCAGAAGTGGGGAATGGTGAGAGTTAGTGTTTGGTAGAAGGGTCTGTCTAACTTGTTCGGTGTTAAGTGTAAAATTGCAGGGACGATGTTTGGCAGCATTGCCTTCACTGATCCTACTAAACTGTAGCCGGAGGGGCCACGGGGACCACAACCCAAAAGGGGAAACGGAAATGTCGGTGTCCTATGTGGTGCATGTGTTCCAGTGCTACGTGGAGTTTAGGGTGAGACGCTGCTCTGGAACTGGGGACTGACAACTTCTCGGTGAGGATCTCTCCACCTTAATCTTGGCCTTGCCTGAGCATGTTGCTGTCTCTCTCCTATTGAAGAAGAAACTGGGGCTCCATCTTCAGTTTCACTAGCTCTCTTTGTAAATATACCTGCCAGTTCTAGGCACGTTCTTTGTTGCCTCTTCAGTTGTGCTTGCCCAGCTGGCATAGGAGTTTGTAGCTGCAGTGGGGCAAAGCAAATTGTATATTAAATCCAGATCTCGTAGTGACTGGCCCAACCCAATGGATACATTGAGGGCTCCAGAGATTCTTGAGCTGCCTGGATGTTTAAATAAATCTAAAAGATGTAAGGACACCTCATCATTTTGCATACAGTATCTATGCAAGGAGAGGTGGCCATATACTGGGTTTACTACACAGTTGCAGGAAGAAGGAGCAAGGAGAGGCAGAAGGTAGTTTTGTTATGGCCACTGAGCCTAAAACAACAGTGCCATTAAAAGAATGATGCCAAAGAGAGAGTGTATTCAGTTATTGTGGAATTGGGATGGGTGCAGGGCAAGTTATAACACTCGGTGTCTCATTGAAACAATGTCATTTAAAATGAAGAAAAGCTAGAATTAGAAAAGAAGAGAGCGGGCGCATGGATTACGTTGTGGTGGATGTGTGAATACCCACCCTTAGCAATTATATGTACTTTTAATGTCTCTTTGTTGCTAATTCTAGCATTTCTCACTTTAACTGGCACTTATGTACACCTCTGCATTAAACTAACGCTAGTGATGTGCCGCCATGTAAAAATAGCGATATGACCAGAAAATAAGTCATATACAAAGCTAGTGCTTGGCTACAGTGAGATACCACTGTTTGTTTCCTTCTTTCTTTAAGTATAGGAAATGTAGTCTCTCAGATACCCCTCCTGGTAACTGTTGGTAAATACTTTTGAAGACTTACACGCTATATTTCTACTACCTTCAGAGTAACTAAACTTGGGAATCTAATCCTTCAGCGAGAATAGTGTTGTTGCCAGAAAGACTAAGTGTTGTCAATAGAAAGTTCTTCCAGTTCCCAAATTAACATTAGTTTGTAAAGTGAGGAAGTATTTTGAAATAACACTAAAGTTAACGTTTTACTGTAAATTCACAGTTATTAAGTTTTCCTGAGAAAATAGGAACTGCACAGAGCTTTGTGTCCTGTTGCACCTATTGTGGGGAAAATAGCCCTCCAAAATCACATGTTGTAAAATTTTAAAATTGATCATGCTGGTTTGTCTGTTGTGTTATGCTGTGAAATCCTGTCTAACTGCAAAACTTCTGCTCCTTAGCAGAACGGCTCATGCAGGAAAGCGCGCTCTTGTGCCACTCGATTTTTCACCTCAGAAGAGAGAGAAATACTTGCTTAAGCGGAGGTTGTAGTTTTACTTTTACTTTAGTTTTGACTATAGAGTACAGATGTTGTGGTGTAACATATATTGCATGGTTGTGCTTTGACAAAGGAGCTTGAGGGCGGAAAAATTAAAATGTCCCTCTAAATAAATGCTACTCCATTACAAAGCATGTTAAAACCACACTTGAAAAACATTTACTTCATTTTTTGGCCTTTGTAACAGTTCACCTCAGAGGTGAATGTGTTCCATACTGATGGAAGGATTCTTTTCGTATATTGGAGTATCATTTTCTTTCTTGTTTTAGGACTGTATAAACAGTGAGCAGGCTTTTTCTATCTGGAATTGGAAGGTATTTAATACCTTGATGATACAAAATATGTATCTGAGGGCTTCCTTATGCTAGGAAGCTTTTGAGTCCCTGCCTGCAAAAGCTTACAATCTGATTTGAGATAAGATGCAACTAGGGCCAATTGAGGAGGTGGGGGTGGTGGTGGTGGAGAGGAGGGGCGGCAAGAGGGCCATTTGGCCTGGGCCTCAAGCTCAAAGGGGGCTTCAAATTTAGACACTCGTTAATTTTTTGGTATTTGATAAGCTTCGCAACTTGTTTTTATGCGCATCCCTATTGGACCAGAAAAGCATTTGTTAAACAAAAAAATATTCAAATTATGTCTCACTCTTTTTTTGGTGCCTTATTTTATTTTCATGTGTCGTCATTTTTTATTTTTATTATGGCTAGGGGCCTCAAAAGCTGGAAGAGGCTCTGGCCTCTCTGGACCGCTGAGAGGGCCTGGATGCAGCAAGTGAGTGTGACTGGAAGTAGGATGCTGCTGATGTGCTTATGGTTATTCACTACACAATGTGGTGGCTTCAGATAATTCAAAACTACTTTTAAAGATGAGAAGTAATCCCAGTCAGTCTCCTCTCTCAGCAAAGTGGCACTTCCTTGCAGACACAGTAAAACCATGTTATATTGATTTACCATGATGTCTCTCTTTTGGGGATGTCTTCACTGCAGCAGGGAGCAAGCCTCCCAGCCCCGGTAAACAGAATAGCGCCCGTGGGGCTGGAGCTAGCATGTTAAAAATAGCAATGTGGCTGTTCCGGTTGGGGCTGGAGCTTGGGCTCTCAAGCTATGGGGTTGGATGGACTTGACAGCCTGATCTTCCGCTCAAGCCTGAATGTCCACACTGCTATTTTTAGTGCACTAGCTTGAGTCCTGCTAATGCGAATCTGTCTACCTGCCCTGGGAGACTTGCTCTCCGCTTCAGTGCAGGACATACCCTTTATGGTTTATGGGAGTTGTTGATTCATCTCACGGCTGACTCACGATTCGTGCTACATAAAAACATTCAAAAATCAAATTGTGGGGTCAGGTCTCCACAAATAGGAAAACCATGGAATTTAAAAAATAAATACATTTTGGGTTCTTTTTATTTATCTACTCGTTTTTGAAACTTTAGGGTGCACGTGGTCATGATTTTCTTTGCAACCATGAAATTCACCTTATTTTTCATTTGAAAAAAAGGTGGTCATGCATTCACATTAGTCCGGGAGCTGAGGCTTTCTGAAAAACACCAAATATCATGATACTTGTGATTAAAGAGTGAGAATTGGCAACAGTTTTTCAGTACAAGAGGCCAGGATCTGGACAACCCAGAAATTGGCTCTCTTGGGTAAAAAATAGCTCATGTAGACATTGCAGCAGCAAATGACTGTCCCTTTTCTGTTGTCTACTGTATTGACTCTTGGCTCTGGCTGATTTCCATTCGTGAAACTGCCAGCATAACTTGTCTCATCAGGTTCCTCTAGCTCAGCGGCTGGTGAAAGAGGGTGCTTTGCTGTAGTACAGATACGGTGATAGCGTAGCCTAAACAGACATTTAAATGGAAAGAACAGTTTTTGCCGTTGGCAGTAGGCTTGAACGCTGTTGCTATTGCATTATGGCTTATTGTTCAGCTTCGTTCTGTTTTGCTCGTTAAATTTAATTTATTGTGCCTGAAAAATGACTTTTAAAAATGCTTGGTTCTGCTGTAGCAGTTGGTGCAGCTACAGAGATGAGATACGTTGCTGTTTTACACCCTGGAGTAGTGGCCAGATTAGGCCACTTTACTCCTGAATGAAAGGGTCCATGTGGCAGGGAGGTGGTGCATTGACTTCACATCTTTAGTTGATTCACCTTAACTTTCCTGAGCGTCCCCATGTTAACATGCCCTTTGTATTGCAGCCTCAGTGATCAAACGCCTGCTTTTCAATGTCTGTATCGCCTCCCCTTCCCCTGAGTCTCCTTCCTTTCAGTGTGCCTTCTCCCTTCATTTTGCTTTCCAATTATCTTATCCCAGGGGTGAAAGTAACTTAAAGGACTTACCGGTATTCCAGAGTCCTGAGCAGGGGGCGTGGCCTTTAAAAACCCTGGCCCTTTAAATCAAGATTTAAAGGCCCCAGGGCTCCAGCTGCGGCTGGGAGCCCTGGGACCTTTAAATCACACCCAGAGCTACCAGCTGCAGAGGCAGCTCGGGGCTCAGGGGCGATTTAAAGGGCCCCGGGCTCTGGCCGCCGCTACCACAGCGGAGCTCCGGGCCCTTTACATTATCGCTGGAGCCCTGCCGCCGCTACCCCGGGGCTCCAGCAGCGGGGCTCGGGTGGTGCTTTAAAGGACTCAGGGGCTCTTGCCCCTGCGGGGAGTCCCAGGGGTTCGGGGGGTGCTTTAAAGGGTGCAGGGCTCCCTGCAGCGGCCGGAGCCCCTGGCCCTTTAAATCAGCACTGGAACCCTGCTACCGCTACCCTGGGGCTCCAGCAGCGGGGCTCAGGGGGTGCTTTCAAGGGCCTGGGGGCTCTGGCTGCTGTGGGGAGCCCCAGGGGTTCGGGGGGTGCTTTAAAGGGCGCAGGGCTTCTCGTAGTGGCCAGAGCCCCTGGCCCTTTAAATCAGCGCTGGAGCCCTGCTGCCGCTACCCTGGGGCTCCAGCAGCAGGGCTCGGGGGGTGCGTTAAAGGGCCCAGGGCTCCGGCCGCTGCGTGGAGCCCGGGGCCCTTTAAAGCACCAGCCTGGGGAAGCCGGTCCGCTCCGGCCCGGCGTACTGGCTCTTACCGGCACGCTGTACCGGACCATACCAGCTTCTTTTCACCTCTGTCTTATCCCCTCCTAACTAAAGCCACCTTTTAAAAAAGAAACTTGGCACTAACACGATGTTTGCTTCCATTCCATTGTTCGCTGGGCCTGTGTGTTCTACCTCTGCTCTCTGTCTGTCTTGTCTGTTTTCGCTTGTAAGTTATTCAGGGCAGGGACTATCAACTACTCTGTGTTTGTATCATATCTAGCACAGTGGGGCCCCATTTTTGGTTGGTCCTTAGGCCAATGCTACGGTATTTCTCCTCTAATAAACTTGGTCGTTAATAATAATGAAAGTCCACCTGCGGAAATTTGGGGACAGATGTTGAGGTGCCAAGCAACTGCCCTCCGAAGTCATTGTGAGTTGTGGGTGGTCAGTTGTGGACTATATTGCTATTTATTTTGATAGTCTGGAGGTATTGTAGACAGAGAGAGGAGGTTTTGCATTGGAGCACTTCCCTGTTCTCTTGCTCTTTTCAATCAGGCCAACAATAAATGATCTCTAATTTGCCTCAGGATAAGATTTATCTTCTCACTCCCCTGTATGTACCCCTATTCCTCTCCCACATTACAACCACACTTCACTGACTAAATACCCAGTAAATACCTAGTCCCACCTGAAGCTGCAGTGGTTCTCCAAAAATAGCTGAAATGTAATGAGAGAGTTGTGTGTGGTATGCGCTGCACTCTGGCTCATGGAGACTTTTAACTTCTCAGCCATGCTCTCATCCTCTCGTCACAGGAGGAAGAGTCAGGTTATTTCCAGTTTGTCCGGGTCTCTTATGGTAGAACGGTGGTCCCCAAACCTTTTCTCATGTCCCCCCGACTCCTGTCCGCTCCCCCTTCTTGCCCCCAGAAGCCAGGGCCAGTAGTAGGGTTGCCAACCCTCCAGGATTGTCCTGGAGTCTCCAGGAATTAAAGAGTAATCTTTAATTAAAGATTATGTAATGTGATGAAACCTCCAGGAATACAGCCAACTCAAATTGGCAAACCTAGCCAGGACTGGGGGCCATGGCTCTGGGAGGGGGGAATGTGGACAAGAGTAAGGGGGCTGAGGCATGGGCCGTAGCTGGGGGTGGGGTCCCAGGTGTGGAGCCGGCAGCCAGGACCCAGGCCAGTAGCGGAGCTGGGTGGCGTTCCCTCCCTGCCCCCCCACAACCTTCCTCCATGCCCCCCTAGGGGGGTGCGCCCCACAGATTGGGGACCTCTGAGGTAGAAGGTTGTGCTTCCTGTTTTCATTACTGAGAGAGGGAATCCTAAAGCCTGCTTAGAAATCAGGATGGGGTTGGGATTTACTGGAGCAGTATCACATGAGAGAGAAAGAGAGAGAGATTTATTCCAGATGCATTTTGGGACATTGTATTACATTAGTCTTAATAATTTTCTGGTTTGCTGTACCCCTAACACTCAGGCTGTGTGTACACAGCTGTGCCTCTAAAGCCTTGCCACTGTAAGGCACGCAGTATAGCTGCTCTTTGTCAGCCGGAGAGAGCTGCTGCTGGCAAAATAAAACCACCCCCGATGTGGGGAGGTACCTTTGTCGGCGGGAGAGTGTCTCCTGCCGACGTAGCGCTGTTCACACCAGTGCTTTTCATTAGTAAAACTTTTGTTGGTCAGGGGAGTGTGTTTTCACACCCTTGAGCGACAAAAGTTTTACTGACGAAAGTGCAGTGTAGACATAGCCTAAGGCTTGGTCTATGCTAGCAACTTATGTCAGTATAACTACGTCATCCGGAGCAATGCAGTTATTTGGACCTAACTCCCAGTGTAGAGAATGCTACGTTGACAGGAGGGCTTCTCCCCCAACCTAGCAACTGCCTTCGGGGAGGTGGAGTGCCTACGCGGATGGCAGAAGCCCCTCTGTCGGCATAGGTAGCATCTTCACTGAAGTGCAGTTGTACCTTCTAAATATAGACAAACCCTAAGTGTACAGTGTGCAAAACCACCATTTTTTTGTCTTGTTGAATATTCCTGTCCCAAAGTAATTTTTACTAATTAATGTTTCTAATTTAGGGGGAAATTATGTCAGTTCTCTCCTAATAAATGCAGTTTTTCATATCAGGGATTATCAGGTGGTAGGTGGTTTTTTTTTTTTTTTTAAACCAAGAATTTTCTAATTGAATCTTGGCGCCACAGCGCACATTTCTCTCCCTCCCCCCCCCCCAACCCTGCGGAAGTAAGAGATTTTTTTCTCACATCTTTCCACTTCAGTGAGTTCTGTATTTCAGAGTAATGAAGGGAGTAATTGTTTTTTTTATTAGACTGGTTGATCACCAATATAAGGCTGATTTACTATAATTGGCCAAAGTGGCATTAAAACCAGCAAGCAAACTTGTGAAGAGAGTCTCTGACAGCAGTAACTATTAACTTTTATAGGCAGTGATTGAGGGCACAGTGTTCGACTTGCGTCTTTGGGCCCAAGCATTCTGAAATATTGGACCAATGGGAGAGTAAGCAGGAAGGGGCTTTGCGAGTTGACCTCAGTTTCTGACAGCGTCTCATCTTCATTACCTGAAAAGAATGGAACTGAGGTGGATATTTCCCCAACATCCTCTGTTGTGTGAACTGATGCAAAAACTCGTTTGCCTTCTCTGTGATATCCTTATCTTCCTTAATTGCTCTCTTTACTCCCAGCTAGTCAAACAAATCCAGCAATTCTCTCTCAGGCATTCTGCTTGGAATAAATTAAACTATGACTAGATTTGGAAAAATCTATACAATGAAAAGTTGGCTAACTATTCAGGACACTGTGTTTGAAGAAGAGAATTTTAAATAGGTCACTGAAAGCTTAAAAGAATAAATGGGATATTGATTGGTACAGTGGTAAGATCAGTTTCAAACTGGCTGTGGACAGAAAAATCTATCCATAAGGCATGATGGGAAGTCTGGTAATCATGAAATAATCTCACCCCTTGGGCTTTGAAAGACAAAAAGCACAGCTGAATTTTCCCTTTGGTATGAAGTTTCATGGCAGCCTACAGTTTGCTTCTTATCAAAATCAGTATTATGAAACGGGTATTTTTCTGCTGGGATAAAAATTGAAGTTAATTGTAAGGCTGAACAGACTTTATCATTTGAATTGTGAAGTTTATGCCCAACAGCTTGCTTTAGATTACATGGATTCTTCCAGTAATCCATTCCAGTTCGGTTTGTAAACTATTTGTAGATTACAGGTTTTCTTGGCAGTTTCCTGACCCACCCTCTAACTAGTATTCCGTCCTGCTTACACTTTAGAAATGTTCTCATGACTGTTTGTTTGGTTCACCTCCCACCCAAGCACATCACCAGCTTTGTCTGTAATGAAGCTGTGCCGTGGTTCCCCTCTATATTTCTTAAGAAGCTTTCCAACATGGTAGTAATGAGGGAATTGCGACTGAGGCCCTTGGTGGCAGATTCCTGTTGAAATTGAGATTGAATTCTGCTTTCCTTAACTAAAATGTCCCCATTTTTCTTCTCTCATTGGAAAACATTTGCCACATAAAGGCACTGTTTCTCCCCCCTTCCTGTCCCCCTCCCCCCCCGCCGCCTCCACTGCTGACCCTAAGCAGATGATCAAGTTTAGGTCCAGTACAGGCGCATAGTCCCTTCTCCTCCCCTTCCCCTTTGTGGGTGTGAGGAGGGGAACACTAGAACACACAAACTTGGATTTGTGATGTCCTGGAAAATCCTTGTGAGGCATTGGATGTAACGTTTCCCAGGATCACTGTGTAAAAACTGAGTCAGAGCAGTGGGTCTTATTAGCTTGGTTTACACTAGCAACTTACGTTGGTATAACTACGTTGCTCAGGGGTGAAAAGTCCATTGACTTCAATATTGTGGTTGCTTCCTAGAAATCTCTTCCCTTTCCCCTGTCTGATAATAATTTCTATCTACTTCCACCGAGGAACCCCCATACTCTATTTTTGTCCCTTATTCATAATTATCAGTTTACTTAAAGCCTATGATGATAAATACAAAAATTAGGAAGTGGTTTTTAAGTAAAGATCATATGCAATAGAGAAACTGACCATTTTTGGGTTAATGACCATAATATATATTTATGTAACTACTATCATCTGGAATGATCAGAACGTTTTGTATAAACTACTGTACGTAAGAATACAAAAAAATCATTTCACTCATTATCACTCTGGTATGTAAAACAGTAGATGTTAATAGCACCTAACACGGTAAGGAAGAGAATAAAAAGAAATATCTTTTATCTATTTGAGTACTACAAACTCATGAACGCTTTAGATTTGCTGTGTAAATGCTTACAAAAACTGCATAGGACAGAGTACAGTCTTTTTTTTCTTAGCTATTTTTAATTTTATTTCTACAAGCCTGTAGTCATCTGCTTCTGCTAGTTGCTAACGGAGCAATTTTCAATTAACACTATATATAATTTGAATACTTCCGATTTTAAGAGGTATATGGTGACAAGGGTCTCGAGTTAAACAATTTTTTAGAATTACAACTGTGAATATCCACAAAACCAAGTTATATTACATGTGAATGTTTACTTGTAACGCGTTTAGTAGTCTCACAGTTGTGGTTCTTAAAATTTAAACACATATCCTAAGAATCTTGAAAATGTCCCATGATGTTTCATCCTGTCCTTTAGTTCACAGGCAATGGTGGTCTCAACTACACTTGTTTTGTCTACACTTCTGCCTACTTGTGAAATATTAAGTTTAATTATAAGACACACAAATATTTTGTAGTACTTGGACTTTTGAAAGGTATTTGTTTTAAAAGGTGGTATGAGGAGATGAATATGCTCTTAATGTGTAGGAAAATAGAAATAAATACTGAGTTTCCTAGGTTTCAGAGTGGTAGCTGTGTTAGTCTGTATCAGCAAAAACAACGAGGAGTCCTTGTGGCACTTCAGAGACTAACAAATTTATTTGGGCATAAGCTTTCGTGGGCTAAAACCCCCACCTGATGAAGTATGTGCCCACGAAAGCTTATGCCCAAATAAATTTGTTAGTCTCTAAAGTGCCACAAGGACTCCTCATTGTTTTTGAGTTCCCTAGGAATGCCTTCTTTAATGAGTAATTAGGTTTGCTTCATATGTGATTGTGAAGTGTCACGTAGGTAGCCATTCTGAAGGAATGAAGCAGGTTAACTTTTTTTAACAAAGCTTCTTGTCTGCACTACTGATAGCAGGTAGCCACTAAATACAAAATAGGTATTCCTCACTACGCAATTTCGGATATGATTACTTAGGGTTGAGGTAACTGCAGGATGGGGTGCAAATGATAACTCTAAAAGGAGGAGCACATCCTGTTGTGAAGTCTTTTTAACACAATTGTTGCTTTCTGTGATGAGCTGCTACTAAAACAAATTCTGTATTGCAAAAATAAATGTTCATAAACTGATTCAGTTGTGGGTTTTAATAGCTTGTAGATGGTTACTTTTTCCTGAGGTTCACAGTTCATGTATTGATGTTCCTTTTCAATTAATTTTATTACTGCCTGTATGGGTTCCTGGATTTCTTTTGCTTTAACATCTGCTTGTGAGTAATTATAGTAGATAATCTTTATTATGGAAATAAATAGAAATTACTAAAGACGTTTCAGAAACACTGTAGTCATTACATTTGGACAAAACAAAAGAAAGGAGGAATGGAAATTTAAAACCATACTGTCTACCTTTTGAAACTATGGCAGCTAAAAATGGACAAACTGGTTCTGCTTTCTTTTGTGTTGTAGCTATTGAAAAAAATAGGTCAGCAAATCCTGCTTTACTTTGGTTCTTGTTTTCCTCTTTCAAAGATGAGATTTCACAGATTAGCTTTAAGAACACAAACAGAATAGTTTTGGGTGAGTGGGAACAAATTCTCAGCGGGTAAAGGCCCAGGCCCAGATGAAACAATGTGTGCACAGAAGTACATGTGTGATTACCCAGGCAGTTACTGTGAGTATGCACACAAACCATTCAGTGACTTCAAAACAAAGAACCAAACTGAAGCCTTTTCAGGCTCCCATTCTGAAGAGAGTTAGTTTGGCCAGTACCTGTCCTGTGTGTATAGCTCAGGTAGGGAGCTCTTAGCCCTCCCGTTGTCTGCAGAGAACTGCCTCAGGGAGGGAGAGAAGAAATACCACCTCATGCCCAGCTCCTCTCAGAAGGGGCGGATGGGATTCTTGACCCACCTGCACGTTGTGCTTCATCGCCAGGGGAGCAGAGGTAATGTGGTGGTGCCCCTGACCACCAGGTCTCTTCACTATCCTTTATTATGGAGTTGGAGGTAGCACATGGAAAATGCCACATGCTCTACAGGCACAAGGAAGGAAGTCAGAGTCCCTGTCCCTAAGAGCATTCTGCTCTTGCCTGATCTTACTCTGATTTTCCACCCCACCAACCCTTGCTCTCTATCTTGCCTTGCCCTGCATGTTTTGTTTTGGGAGAAGCTTGTGAGGATCCTCATTGCTGCCACAATCCAAGAGTAGGCTCTTCTGGGGTAGGCAGCCACCCATCTCCTGGTGTGACAGCACCTTAAATACTCCTTCCATTCCTGCTGTTCCTTTTTGGGCACTATGTGAAGGCAGAGATTCTGGAGTTTTCCCTTAGCACAGTGCCGTGTGGAGTGTATATGTATATAGTGCTTAAAGTGACAGTGCAGGGAGACTGGGAAGAAGGTTTTCAATGGGCCTTCTGTTGCTGGATTTGGGGGGAAGGGTGTGTGTGTGGGGGAATGGTGGGCCTCCCACTCACTCCCAAACAAGATGTGAGTGAGAAGTGGGTAGCTTGCCTGCCCCCAGAAGATAATGGAGGCTGGTGAGAGTAGACCACCAGCCACTGCTTTTGACCTCAGATATGTCTGATGAGGTGGGGAGCCCAAGCCCTTTTGGGGTCTGGAAGGCATCTAGGGAGCAGAAAAGGATGAAGGGGAAATTGGTGGATGGACATCCTCACCTGTCCCCTTGTGGAAATAGCTAGGGGACTTGGATGGAGCCTATTCAATTATTGTTTTAGAATACTGGCTTGCACAAAATGTGAACTCATCTTTGTTAGTTTCAAAACAATATCATGAGAGGCTGCTTGAGAAACCTCAAATCCCAGGGAGTTCACCCTTGACGTTGTGTGAGGGAGGTAATAATTCCAGGGTCAAAGGAAACTAGAGATAGCTCAGGATGGCTGACCAGACACACAAATTGATATTTTAAGGCACTGAATATAATCCTAATCTCATTGATTTCAGTAAGGCCAGGATTACATCCACTTTGTATAGACTGCTTCATTTATGCCGGCCATATTATATACACGCAAGGCAGTGCATTTCATAGTTGGAGGTGGCTGAACCCACCCCCCATCCCCCCAAACGTTTTCTTGCTAGAAATGAATAAGGGGGCAGAGAGGGTCAAGAGCCACATGAGTCCTTTCAAGGTTAGTCACGCTAGCTGGGAAGAATGTTTGGTGTGCAAAATTTGGTGCAACAAATTGATCAGCTCAGCACACATCTGAATCTATCTGAAACGCTGTATGGATCCACTTAATGAAATATTAGACTGTCTTGGAAAATAAGGCTTCAGGGGGGAAGAAGCACTCTGTTCAGTAGCTCAGCAATATTATGAGAGGTGGCTGCTACCTGCAATATAAGTATCGTTCAGTAATAAATTGTTAGCTAAAAGAAAAGGAGTACTTGTGGCACCTTAGAGACTAACCAATTTATTTGAGCATAAGCTTTCGTGAGCTACAGCTCACTTCATCGGATGCATGAATACAGTATGCATCCGATGAAGTGAGCTGTAGCTCACAAAAGCTTATGCTCAAATAAATTGGTTAGTCTCTAAGATGCCACAAGTACTCCTTTTCTTTTTGCGAATACAGACTAACACGGCTGTTACTCTGAAAATTGTTAGCTGTTAGTTGGTTATATACTGAGCATTTTGTTCACTTTTGATTTTCACCAGGCTGAAGAGAGACAAGGGGTAAGAATTCTTGCTGCTTTGGAGGAACATCAGTTAAACTCCTGAATCATGTTATCACACCATAAATTGATTCTGCTCTTGTCTCAGCCAAACTTTCTGCTTTTGCATTGATAAACGAATTGATCTGCATGGTAAGTGTTCCATACCAATTTTCCCTGTGAAGTGGCTCACATTTTCCTATATTTCTTGCAGCTCATTTAAGATGAGTAAAGAGGCCTCTTTTCATTTCAGAAAATGACTTGCTGAGTATTGTCCTCAATTTCACGTTTCTGTTGGTCTGTCCATAACTTTTGCTACCCATGCTCTGCAGTGTAGTCAGTCTATTCTGTGACTGGTGAGTCCAGGCCCAGGCTTAAGAAAAATTTTGTGGTGACATGAAGCACTATAGATGGTTTTAATAAGTCTGAGAACAAATGGGATTGAATCTGTACCCAGCAGCCTGATTATAGTTTTACCTTTCCATTTGTTGCAACAGACCCCTCCGTCTTTGTAACGTGGAGACGCTACAGAGTTTCAGTGTTGGCTATTCTGACTTTGCCTACGCTAGAAGTGTTACAGTGGCGCAGCTATAGTGCATCTGGTGAAGACGCTCTATGCTGATGAGAGAGCGGGATAATTACTCCACCTGTCCAAGTGATGTTGGTGGGAAAGCGTCTCCCACCGATGTAGCGCTGGTGTGGACAGTTCTTAGGTCGCTGCCACTTGCCTTGCTCATGGAGGTGGTTTTTCCCACCCTGAATGACATAAGTTAGATCAACGTGATAGTGTAGACCTGCCCTGTGAGTGAAAATGTAGGCCAGTCAGGGATAATCAAACCTCCATACTGAGTGAGATACAAAGATTGCAGATTACCGAGACTGATGTTTTAAAATATGAAAAGAGACTAAAAGAATTTCCTTTTAAGAACTTAGGTGAGCATCCTACAAATGGAACCTTAAAAAAATCAGGAGAACTACACACACACACAAGGTCCCTCCTGCATGTGTTTACTGTGGCTCTATTTAGTGTGCTTGTTGCTGTGTCAATCCCAGGATATTAGAGAGCCAAGGTGGGTGAGGTGACCTCTTTTATTGGACACACTTCTGTTGGTGAGAGAGACGAGCTTTTGAGCCGCACAGAACCCTGAGACTATGTGCTGCCTACTTACGCTAAACAATCGTTCTATTTTGCATGCTGGCTGTGACTCCCGGAGTACCTTTCCCAGACTCAAAGAAGAGTTCTGTATGGCTCGAAAACTTGTCTCTCTCACCATCAGAAGTTGGTCTAATAAAAGATATAACCTCATCTCCCTTGACTCTCTAGTATGGCTCTAGTTGAAGCAAACTGGTTTCCATTAAAAATTTAGTCTGATGCTACTTGTATTGGTTCCCATTGTAGACTCGGAGCCGCCAATGTGATGTGGCCGTGAAAAAAGCGAATACGGTCTTGGGATTCATCAGGCGAGGTATTTCCAGTAGAGCTAAGGAGGTGTTAGTACCGTTGTACAAGGCACCGGGGAGACCTCATCTGGAATACTGTGTGCAATTCTGGTCTCCCATGTTTAAGAAGGATGAATTCAAACTAGAACAGGTACAGAGAAGGGCTACTAGGATGATCTGAGGAATGGAATACCTGTCTTATGAAAGGAGACTCAAAGAGCTTGGCTTGTTTAGCCTAACCAAAAGAAGGCTGAGGGGAGATATGATTGCTCTCTATGAATATACCAGAGGGATAAATACCAGGGAGGGAGGGGAATTATTTACGCTCAGTACCAATGTAGACACAAGAACAAATGGATATAAACTGGCCACCAGGAAGTTTAGACTTGAAATTAGAGGAAGGTTTCTAAACATCACAGGAGTGAAGTTCTGGAACAGCCTTCCAAGGGGAACAGTGGGGGCAAAAGACATATCTGGCTTCAAGACTAAGTTTGATAAATTTATGGAGGGGTGGTATGATGGGATAGCCTAATTTTGGCAATTAATTGATCTTTGACTATTAGTGGTAAATAGGCCCAATGGCCTGTGATGGGATGTTAGATGGGGTGGGATCTGAGTTACTACAGAGAATTCTTTCCTGGGTGTCTGGCTGGTGAGTCTTGCCCACATGCTCAGAGTTTAGCTGATCACCATATTTGGGGTTGGGAAGGAATTTTTCTCCAGGGCAGATTGGCAGAGGCCCTGGGTTTTTTTCACCTTCCTCTGCAGCGTGGGGCACTAGTCACTTGCTGGAGGATTCTCTGCACCTTGAAGTCTTTAAACCACTATTTAAGGACTTCAGTAGCTCAGACATAGGTTACGGGTTTGTTACAGGAGTGGGTGGGTGAGATTCTGTGGCCTGCATTGTGCAGGAGGTCAGACTAGACGCTCATAATGGTCCCTTCTGACCTTAAAGTCTATGATTCTATTAATCCTTCCCCCACTAACTTAGGGAGCAGGTTCTATGGATGTAGCAAGCTTTACTCTTCTGTTCTGGATTGGAAAGAATCTTGTAGCCTTGTAAAGGGAGTCTTTCTTTTCCTTTCATTATCTGTGCATCCATTATGTGCTATAATCTCAGTGGCCTAGTTTCTTTACTTGGCCTAAATTATCACCACACTAACTGGTGTATACAGCTGACTATAGAGCACACACAGGTCTTGGCCAAGTCGCTGTCACTGGTACTGTAAAGACTCTCTTGCACTGTTCTGTGGTGTGACTCCTAACCCTCCCTACTGTTTTGTTTTTTTTATACATATGTATTAACCTAGAGGTTAGTAACAAATTATTCCTGCTCCAGTCCAACCCATTTAAATACAGCTTTTCTATCAGCTGCTACTCTTGTGATGGAGGGATGGGACACGCTCAGCAACGTGGCTTCTTCTCAGTGGCCTGGTGGTCAGGATTTGGCATGTCAGCTGCAGTGGAGCTTGGGTTTGATTTACCATCAAACAGCCAGTGGTGCTGCTGGGAGGTTGGTTATTTGTGAATATTTTACTGTGACACAGGTCCCAGGTTCAAGTCTGCAGAACCATGGCTGGAAAAACGAAAGCTCTCAAATTGATGCTGATATACAAACATCTTTGGATGTATAAACAAGGGTGTAGTGAGTGGGTGTGGGGAGGTGATTTTACCTTTTCATGTGCCATTGGTGAGACCAATAAAGGAATACCGCATGCGCAGTTCTTAAAAAGGTGTTGAAAAACTGGAGAGGATAAAGAAAAGAGCCTCAAAAATGATTCAAGGACTGGAGAAAATGCCTTACGGTGTGGGGCTTAAAGAGTTCAAACAGTTTAGGTTATCAAACAGCAGATCGAGAGGTGACTTGATGACCGTGTATAAGAACTTTCACAGGGAGAAAATTCCGGGTACTAAATGGCTCTTTAAACTAGTGGAGAAAGACCAAACAAGAATGACTAGCTGGAAGCTGAAGCCAGGGAAATAAGTAAGGCACAGATTTTTAATAGTGAAGGTGTTGAACCATTGGAACAAACTATCCAGGGAAGTGTTGGATAATTGACCTGGATGCTTTCAAATAGAGACCGGATGCATTTCTAGAAGTTATACTTTAGCCAAACCCTAGTTATTGGGCTCAACAGAGTGGTAATGGGGTGAGATTTAATGACCTGTGATATACAGGAGGTCAGTCGAGATGATCTTATGGTCCCTTCTGTCCTTTAAAGTCTATGAAACTATAGGTGTAATTTACTAGACAACTGTGTGTGTATATGTGCATATGTGATAGGAGGATGCGCAAAGGAGGCAATTAGGCCTTTGATCAGCAAAGCACTTAAGCATCTGCTTAATTTCAAGCTTATGCTGAAGTCCCATTGAGTGGGAAAAGCTGTTTGTTTGTTTGTTTATTTCCTGGTTCAGTAAGTTTGAGAAAAGAATCATAAACTGAAAATATAGGAGGACTGATGAATTGCTCAGCAAAGAAACATAACCAGAACTTTGAAAATGTGGAGCATCCAGGTGGATTTTTTTTAATACTTTCCATTGGGCTTTAAGAGAGATTATTGTAAGTAGCCATGACATGATATGTAGGTAATTTCCTAGTGTCAGGGCTGAAATTGGGATGAATAATGCTAGGGCAACAACTCATTACTTTTAATTTCGTTGAGTGGAATCTAGTGTTTACTGTAATTATCTGTGCAAATTCCATATTTCTGAATGGGAGAAACCTCCCTCAAAATTTAGTGTGAAATACAAACCACTCTAACTAGAGTGGTACCTATAAAGGATTATGTATGAGTCATTACAGCAGGGTTTGTGTTGTATTTCCTCAGACACTAGAGTAATTACTGAAATTATTGTACAATAAACCTGTTTATTTTGATCGTGCTTTACAGCCCCATTCCACAATCTGGCTGCTCAGTAAAACTAATTTATCACCTGTACCTGTAGTGAGTGTGTATTAATAATGTTATTCATTCCATGCCAGCTATAGTGTTCTGAATCATCAAACTTATACTGGAAATTTTAACAGATCTCTGTTTGTAGAAAAGTTGACATAAGCTGCTTACCATTAGCAGAGAGAGAGAGAAAAATGTAAAAATGATAAACTTTTTCACAGTGTGTACAATCTCTGTCACGTTTGCTGTTCAGAGCACATTTTATCAAAGCATGTAACCTAACAGAATTTTTTTTAAAAAGGGGGTAGGGTGGGGTTTCGATGCACATGAATAAAAATAGTATCTGCTGTATGCTAGCAGGCATTAAAAACAACCAGGGCTATCTGTACTCAAGCTTCAGATCATAAACTGATCACTAGCAGTTCAGAACACATTGTGTGGGAAATTTCTGTCAGTTCCATTATAGGAATTGTCACCTTCACTGAGAAATACAGTATAAGCTATAGTTGGAGAAGGCATATTGGAGTAATTGTATATTGCATCTCTTCTAACAATTGCGAGACTCACAAATGCACTTATCTACTCTCTTGTGTTGAGAAAAATCTGTTACCGTATTTCAAAATATTTGGCCTGATAAATTGTCGTTCTTTGACAATACCAAAGGAGGGCAGGGGCAAGGCACAAGACTCAGGGCTGAATTACCCATTATCAGTTTATTCTCAAAACCAGTTGTGCTGTCATTATTTATTTGGTAGCTCAAGAAAAAGTAGATGTGCATTTACAGATTTATATTTATAGATTACGACTGTGAGAGAGTGAAATGTGGCATCGTGTGCATATATAAAAAAAATCACTTCCCTGCCCCCCTTCAGTTTGATTTTGAAAGATGCCTTCAAAACTACATCCACAGAATTTGCAAATGGACCAATGTGTATATGCAAATAAGTATCTGTGAGCTTACTAATTTAGAGGCTTTTTAAAACTTGTCCCTTATAGTAAACCAGGTTTTGACAATTACAGTTAATAAATGTAATTTGTTTTTTCGTAAAAATTACTTCCTTTCATTTGCAAAGTGTGTGTATAAATGTTGTTGTTTTATGATGTTTGATAGGAATCACTTTTTTTATTATTCACAACCATTCACAATCCAATATATTCTGTTCTTCTACCTTGTCCTCTTGTTTTGTAAGTAATGCAGATTTACAGAACATTGTGGGCAAGTGCTCAACGTGTTTGCCAATGGGAGTTTCATACTTGCTACAGTTGCAGGATTGAGCCTTCTGCTTTCACCTGAGGCTAATGTCTGGAAAATTCACTTGTTAATGGGGAACGTTCTAGAATTTCGTTATATTGGTGTAGTCTAAATCTTTTGGTATGGTTTAAAAATAGAAAAAAGCCCCGGCACCATCTCCAGTTGTAATCTGTCCACTGTGTCTGCGTGTGGTTAAACAGTTTGTCACTTGAAAGTAACTGATTTAAGTTGGCTTTTCAGCAAGTTTTCTTGCATCAGGCCATACCTTTTGGGAGAAAAGCCAAGATTAGAACACCATGGTGATGGTAATCTAACAGTAAGAAAGCTGTAATTATTTTATCAAGTCCTAATAAAACATTTTTTGAAATCCTGTTTCTCACACTTGACTGGCTCTTTTTAAAAAAGTCTCCCCTGTCATAGAATGAACTATATTCAAGCAGCTATTTGAAAATCATCAGTCATTACTAGTTAACAGTGTAACTTATCCCTTAATGTTCATTGTTACCTTAACATGGCTGTTGCCATAGAAATAGTATAAATTAGATGTGAAAGACCTTTTTTTTGGTTTCTGTTTTTAAACAAATCTGTGCTTTAAATATTAGTGTAGTAGGTTTTGGTTTTGACAGCTATACTTTGTTCCTATTTTATTTTTTTTTTCATATTTTTAAGGAGGTAAATTTAATTTAAAGAAAATTTAAGTTAGGGTTTTTTTATTAGGTTGCAAAAATCAATGGATTACCAACAAGATAGTGTGAATAAAAATGAAATTGTCTGTACGTGTTGGGCCATATCATACTGTCAGTTTTAGGCAGAAATTTCCATTGATTCAGGGAGCTCTCCTTAAAAACTGATAATCTAGTATGTCCTGTAGCTTTTAACAAGAAGAAACAAAGCTGCTTCAGTCTGAGTAAACTATTACATATTTAAGGTTCCAGGGAATTTTTCCTGAATAGGAATGCAGGATTGGGTCCTTCAATTAGCAAGAACTGAAATCAGTTCTTAGCACTGATCAGGAATATTTTAAAGTACTGATTTCAAATGACCACCACTCTTATATTGAGTAGTTGCTTCCTCTACGAGCTGTTAAATCTATTCTAATGGGACTGCGAGAGGAGTAAGAAATCACTTGTAAGCGTGGCAAAATCCAGCCCAAAGGGACTGTGCGTTTTACTTATTTGTGCTCTTTCTGCTATTTAAGTGAAGGTACTGTGATTTATGCACACATCTTTAAATCCATGTTATGCAGACTTGTAAAATGGGGAAACTCTCTGCAAAGAAATCATGGTAGTGTTTTGGAAAGTAAGTAATCTGATCCTTGGAAAGACCCATTTTGTTAGTTTTGTGTGGGAAGAAATAATTTGGGGTACAGAGGCGAATTTCAGACATTGTTTTGGCTTTAAACAGCCAGTTTTTAAACATGAATAGATTATGTTCCTCATTTTTTAGTATGACCAATACATGATTCTGTTATATAGTTAATATCCTTTTGTAACTGAATATCAAAGTCAAATATATTAGCCTATCAAATATTAAATATGCAAGAGTAGTATTCTACTGCACTGTTCAATTTATTCTGCCTATTTCAATCTCAGAAGAATTCTGCATGTCTGTATGTGCAGTCAGTTTCAAAATTAAGCTTTTATTAGAGGTGGGCAGGGCGGGGGGAGCAAACTTCTACATAGCGTTGGTCACTTCTCTTGCCATTTTTGATTGCTTGGACCATCTTCCCCTACCATTCGCAATTGCATAATGTGCCTGTGGCATCTGCAGCAATTGCTCATGTGGGAATGTAACATTAGAAAAGTATTAAATATATTTTTAGCTTCTTTTAAGTGTTTCAATGGCTAGAAAAAGGTGAGCCAGCACCATATGTCCAGCTTTAGCAAGTGCTCCATGGATCGTTTGAGACCCACTGCTTTAGAGTTTGTATGTTATGTTAAATAGAAAGTAATAAATGTTGCAGGACTGTTATGCCTAATTCTCATGGCCAAGGAATATTTTTTATCCCCTTGTTAAAGGTCATTTACAGTGAGGCTTTCTCAGAAAAAAAATCCATCCACTTAACTGAAGCCTTATTTCTAATCATGCTTTCTCTCCACAGAGTTTATCCCATGAAAAAGCACCCGAAGGGAATTGCTGACAGCTTGTGGAAGGGAGTTACAGTGATTGTAGCAAAATAAAACCTCGACAGCAGCAGCACAAGTATCAATCTAGCTAGAAAAAACTTGCATGGAGCTGTTGAAGAGTAGGATGTGGCTCTGCAGAGGAGGACTCTTCCCTTTCGTTTATATTGAGATCTGAACTTTATGCTCATGAGGAGACGCGCAAGTGCAGAATGTGAGTCACTCAGTGTGGTCAAGCAAGTCAGAACCAAGGGCTACCTTAGAAGACAGAAGTGCTCTTGAAAGAAGGATAGATCTATCTTTGCTTTGTTGTCATCACTGGGAACTGAGAGAGAAGTCAAAGCCAAACTGGAATAAAATGCCAGCTAAGGGCAAATACTTCTTTAATGAAAATGAAGACTGCAAGATAACAGATCCACTTTATGAGAAGTATCGCTACACGAGCCAGCAGCATCCGATTCTTCTCCTGCTGCTCTTCATTGCAATTACTTTCTGTAGTACGCTAATTATAATATTCTTTGTCATGCATGTGAGTATAACCAGGGTTCTTAGTTTGTACTGTACATTGTGTGAGGTCAGAAGGAACTTGTATCAAACTTCACAGAAACTCACTGGGCACATGTTTCATTGGGCTTGAATAGTGTAACCCTTACTTCAGGTTAGTGGTAGCTGTGTCCATGGGAGTACCAGCGTTTTGTGTGTGTGTAAATTCTAACTTCAGATTCAAGAATATGAATGTTTTTAAAAGTACAGCAAACTAAAATGTGAAATAACAGATGGGTTCCCTGGTTATGATTTCTAGTGATTGATTTTGTAGGTGGCAGTTTTTAGAGTTTAATTGTTTGGAAAAAAACTATTATGGAAATTCTTTTGGGATGGAAACAGTAAAATTGTTAAGTTAGCTGGGAGTGAGATCACTTTGCTATGTGGTAGATCCAAGTTTATGGAATTACTGCTTGTGGGGGGTTAGGAAAAATACATTGTGCCAAAAACTATATGTGAACAGGCTACCAGAATCATTTGCTGGCTAATTAACTAAATAGATGTAGGGTTTGGAAAGAGTGTCTGCTTTTCTTAAATAGAACCAAAGAGTCAAATTCACAGGTAGTAAAAAGGAAAAGATGGGTGATAAAAGGGCTGGTAAATCTCCCTGTCACTTTTTAACACTCCTCTTCAAGTGCAGGTTGAATCAGGTCTTCAGAACTGAGGACCTAGACAGCGTACCCATGATTTGTTGTTCTTCTAGAGGGAAGTTTGTTGAATTTTTCCAATCATACTCTCCCTCCCTTCTTGTTCTTACAAATAACAGTAGTAATGACTTAACAATTTTCTTTAATTTTAACATAATTTAATAGAAAAACTATGCTCTGTAAGTATTAGATATTAATAAAAAATGTTGGTGTAATGGATGGCATTCCCCAATATTAGCAGGTGAAAGTACAGAAATAAATTGGGGTGTTTTTTCTTTTAGTTTTAATAGGGATTTTTCTGTTCCTAGGATTTGAAAACCTGCATGGTCCCACATATAAAATGACAGAAAGGACATCTGCATAAACATTGCTGTAGGAATAGCTTTTCATCTCTAATGTAATATGGTGACATCATAGTGGCATGAGTGACATTAGACACACAATTCGGTTTTGCACTTATTAAAAGGAAAGTACAGTACTAATATAACACTTTTGTTCTGCTTTTAGCAGGGACCACGTCATCATCTTGCTTTCATTATTACAGTATGTACTGCTCTTGTAATATTTGCAGTCATGTACTTGCTTGTATGCATTGAATCCTTATTTCGGAGATGGCTGAAATTATTTGGGATTTTGATTTGGATCTGCTTCCTGACCATAGGATATGTGTCAGTTTTTGGAAGGGGAGATAGCTCTTCAGTCTATGCATGGGAACAGGTATGTACTTCCAGTTTGATGCACTTACATTTAGAAGTGGTAATCAGTATATATTTATTCTTAAAATTGCAATTCTATAATATTTATTTAATTCGTTTTAAGTTTACTTCTTCCCCAAACCAGTTATATTGGATTACAGGATAACACTTTTTGTTAAAGTCTGTCTGTCCCTGATCCTGCAAAGACTTATGTGCATTCACATTGGCTTCACTGGGACTACTTCACACAGTGTGTGTAAAATTAAGCATATGCCGAAGTCTTTGTAAGCTCTTGGCCTTATGCTTTTAATTTAAATTACCCTAATAAAAATGTTTTACTTGTCATGAATGTACCTTAAAAGTAAATTATTTCTTCCATAATTCTCAGTGTTTTGATTCTCAGGGTGCTGATTGGGGTCCTGACTACAAAGTGGTGTTCAAGTAATTTAAAAAAAAACAACCCCTTTCTAGCTGGGTGTGCTGAATGAAAGTGTTGTAAAATCCAGTAGAGAGGGTGAAGTGAACAATAAGAACTAATGACCCATCCGGGCATTGCGGGGTGCGGCTGGAGTTGATGACTTGGTGTCTGCGACCAGAAAACTGACAATTTTATGAAGCCAAAAAGTCATAACCTGTAGGAAACTCCTCCTAAGCTCTGATAACATAAGCAGAGCAGGTTTTTTTTTTTTTTAAGAAATGAAAAATGACTTTTTATCTAATGATACTGACCCTTCCCACCCGCCCGTCCTTTTCTGAATAATGAAAAGTAGAAATGATCTACTAGACCATCAGAATGTGATTTCCATTATGACTGATGTCCAGCCCAATGATATGTTGACTGCAGAATTCAGCTACTGCAGCTGTACAAGAGTTAAAGGTAGCAGCATGTATACCAGGGGTGGGCAAACTTTTTGGCCTGAGGGCCACGTCGGGGTTGCAAAACTTTATGGAAGGTCGGGTAGGGAAGGCTGTGCCCCCCAAACAGCCTAGACCCCACCCCCTATCCGCTCCTCCCACTTCCCGCCTCCTGACTGCCCCCCTCAGGACCCATCCAACCACCCACG
Source organism: Lepidochelys olivacea (assembly GCF_965140295.1). NCBI lineage: Eukaryota > Metazoa > Chordata > Testudines > Cheloniidae > Lepidochelys > Lepidochelys olivacea. The sequence goes on along the minus strand of NC_140422.1, from coordinate 15,984,004 downwards.
CCCCCACTCCTTGTCTCCTGACCGCCCCCTCCCGGGACCCTACCCCCTATCCAATCCCCCTGCTCCCAGTCCCCTGACTGCCCTGACCCCTATCCAGGACCGGCAGGCTAGAGCTCTGGCGGTGTGGCGAGGTGAGGTGATGCTGTGGTGGAGGGGGGAACAGCTGGGGAGGGGCCAGGGGTAGCCTCCCCAGCTGGGAGCTCGGGGCTGGGCAGGACAGTCCGGCGGGCTGGATGTGGCCTGCGGGCCGTAGTTTGCCCTCAAAATCATTCTACTTAGTAGTGAAATTTTAATACAAAATTTGTGGGGGGGGGGAAATCTCATCTTAGACATGGGGGAAATTATTTTAATTGTTCAGGGTTGTTGGGTTTTTTTGCTCCTGTAACTAAACAGGGGTCTGGCTTTGCTTCTTTAAATGCTGCAAGACATAATGTGGGTTGATACCTTTGACTTTTTTTTTTCTTTTTTCAATGTGAAGACCATATTATAAGAGGTCAGCTGGAACAGGAATTTTCTGCCTTTCACCTTCCGATGTGACTTTAAGTAGTATCTTTGGTCACAAGTGAAGCTTGTGTGTTTCCTTATCTGGTCTTCGTTTGTCCATGTTACAAAACCATCATATGGTATTTAGAATTTGCCATGAGTGAGAATCTCCCCAAAGGAGGCTGATGTCTGGAAACCACAGAAAGCTGGGGTTGAAGTGAAGCAGGAGAGCTGAGTGGGTAGTCTTGCAGTGTGTCTGTCACAGTACTTGACTCAAGTATTATGAGGCCCCATATATAGGTACCACAGGCTACAACAGAAATCCATAAATATGGATTTAATGATAGACTTTAATAGTGCCTTCTGAGCCATTATGCTTTAGCAGGCCAATGGACATTTGTAAACTCTTTAACTGTGCCTTCAAATGTATGTTTATATGCAGTAGTGATTACTCTGTTGTATCAGCTCCATGAAGGATTATTTGATTTTCGGGTCAATAAAATATCAAGCAAATAAACACACGTAAGCTGTTTTGGTATTAACATTATAATAAGAACTTAAAGCACTTGGGAAGTTTGAAATTGAAGGAGGTGGCTCCATCCTTGCTTTGTACTGTTCTTGATACATAATTCAGATGTAAGTTATGTCATATGATGTCTGCAGTATATCTGCAGCTTTACCAAAGGAGAATGAGACAAATTAAGGGTCAAGTGTTCTCTTTAAGCAACTGGTTTGGCTACATTTGTATTATAACTTTATCCAGTTTCCTCAAAGCTTTTATGAACACTACATTCCTTGTGATTTTAACTGTTCCATTGAAATGCCAGTGCTAGAGGATGCAGCCTGAAGAAAAGTCAGAATGCTTATGTTTTCCCCCTTGCTCTGGCACCTAATAACAGATTTGCCCTTTTTCTCTTTAAAGGTGCCATTCTTCCTGTTCATAATCTTCACAGTTTACACCATGTTACCCTTTGGGATGAGAGATGCTGTCATCATCAGCATCCTTTCTGCAGTGTCCCATATTGTAGCCCTAAGCATTACAGTGACACGAAATCCTAACTCAGGCCAACAAGCCATTACATTTCAGGTAAGGAAATGCTATTTGTTAGAATATTCAAATGTCATAGGCAGCATTTCCAGTAGAACTGGGCACAAACCGCAAAGTTCAGCTATGGATGCAAGCTTCTACTTAGTTCAAGGGTTTGGGTCCACCTCGTACACACCTCGTCTTTGATCATAGACCCTTGGGAGATAGGAAAAGTACAACTTTACGTGTAGTTTAGTTGCTTTCATTCCATGGTTTTAGAAAGTATGCTGCAGCCTTCAGGGAGGATTTTACATTTGAAAAAAAAATCACTCAAGTTACTTGAGTGTATTTAGTAGCAGAACAAGTCTATCAAATGAAATCCCTTTTTGAATGAATGAAATATTTTTATTAGTGACTGGAACAAATGCACTGGCATCCCCTAAAACTGAATGCTGTACCTTTTTTGTGATAAAATTGTATCTAGATCAGTGGTTCTCAAACTGTGGGTCGGGACCCCAAAGTGGGTCACAACCCTGTTTTAATGGGGTTGCCGGGGTGGCTTTAGATTTGCTGGGGCAGAAGCTGAAGCCTGAGCCCCACTGCTGAGGGCTGAAGCCCAGGTTACAGGTTACCTGGGGCTGAAGCTCTTGGGTGTTGGCTTTGTCCCCCAGCCCGAGGTGGTGAGGCTTGGGCTTTGGCGCTGTTCCCTGGGTGGCAGGCCACTCCTGGGGTCATGTAGTAATTTTTGTTGTCAGAAGGGGGTCGTGGAGCAATGAAGTTTGAGAACCCCCGATCTAGATCACTCTGAAAAAATGTGGAGTTCGAGAATCACTGTATTCATGTCCTCATTTTGCACACTTCTCCAAAAGGAAATAGCAATTTGTTGAATAAACGTGTGACATATATTAGTCACATTGCTTAATATACTACTGGAAGTCACTCTGATACCATGGTGATGAACACAGTATAAGAACAGTAGAATAGAATATTAGCACTCAATACTACATGTGATTGGCTGTATAGTATAGAATACAATAGTATAGTAAGTGGCACCATTTGACTAAAAGACACAAGATAGACCTGTAGCCAAAAGGCAGAACTGTGATGTCAAAAACTGAAGAAAATTTTGGTAAGTTTCATTCTGCAAATTACTTTTTGTGTTTTTTATAAAGATAACTCGTGAAATTCTAGAATTTCCCGAGATATTTTCCATGAGAGAGCTAACCCATATAACAAATTAATATGAGAAGCAGTAAATTAGCAGATGAAATAAGTATGTAGTAGTAAATATAAACAAGATATCAGATTATCCTCAAGTAATCTAATGTAGTTATAACATGGACATCTGTGATTTGCAGCTGTCTTTTTGTAGATCTTCTTTTAAGAACAATCTTTTTGTTTGCAGTCTGCCTTGGCTATGCTTATCAGTTTTTCCCTGTGATCTTATCTCTTACAGCTGCAATATGTTTTCATGCATCATGTGTTTTGATTATGTTTTAATTTTCACAAACAAACATTGTTATAGTCCCTCCCCCCCACCTCCATTGCTACTTTATGCATATTTTCCTTTTTGCCCCTTTTAATTTAATTTAAACTTGATTAGCACAGTCCAATGCTAGCAGCTTTGTTAGGATTCTAAGCACATCATCCTTGTTTCATTATTGCATTTAAAACTAATTAGATTTTCTATTGCCTCTCACAGCAGGGGGAAACATTAATTATTGGCAGAATGTCCTACTGCTATAACCTTTTGGCTATTTCATTGTCAGGGGGACATACCATTTGAGTTTAGCACAGTCATCCTCTATTGAAAGATAAATTAAGTCTTTACGGGGCTGCCATTTAGGATATTTTCAGTTACTAAGGGAAGGGATGATCTGTTCCTTCTAAAGGAAAAGTTTTTTGATTGGTATTTATTGTATTTCCCCCGTCCCCCCCACTCATGAAACACGTGAGCCTGGTGGGGATTTTGCACGAGTGAGGGGGAGTGTAGTTCAGACAAAAAGGCATTTTGGAAATTGACAAGCTCTTTTCGCTTAGAGCCAACAGTCATTTTACATGTCTTAGGGAACTATATGGGAAAACACTTACTACAGTTTCCTTCAATTTATTTGCCTTGTGGATGACGTGTGCTTTAGATATCAGGCTTGTTTACAAGAACATGCGTCACATATTGTTAAACTGAATTGATTATTAAAAATATATTTCTTTCCATTTGTACTTTATACGGTTAAATCACTATGTCAGTAATACTAGTGGCCTTCATTCAAGGACTTGAAGTGAATATAACTAATTTGGGGGCACCCTTATCAAACAGTGAAAACCCCTATTAGTGTACTCCTTCCCGGCCACTTTCTTTCTATTCCAAAGCCAGGAATCTACTGTCCTGTCACAGTTTTGGAACAAAGGTACTGAAATGCAGCCCTGCAGCTGCACATGATCACTCTACTGTAATTAAAGAGAATGTAAAACACAAACCTGAATTTGTTTCAACGTACTCAGAAACAAGCCAGCGCTTAGCACCGCTCCTTTCCCTCGCCAGGAGGAGCAGAAATCTTTTATAGTGTATTTTTGATTAAGTGCCAGAATAAAAAGTGGGTGTATGCATGTGTCTGTTTTGGAAAGTGAGGGAAAAGATGTGTGTTCCCTAAACTGCTGGGTTGGTGGGGTGGAAGAGGTAACAATCTGACAGTTCCTAACAGCATATGGTATGTACCAGCCCCACCTTGTCGGTGAGTTTCCACAATCATTTGGCAGGCGCCACCTCCAATCTATCCTTCCACTTTGAAAAAAAGATAAATAGCGAGAATAAGGAGGGCAAGCGCTGTGATTCAGGCTCTCTGAATATTTTATACATGCATGTCATGTCTCAGTAAATGAGGTAACTCATGACAACCTTATTTCCTTCCCGGACAAATGCTTGTGGTAGAGTGAGGTCACTGCTCTTTCTAACATTTGATACTCATTCCATTGTTAGCAGCAGATCTGTTTTCAATACACTAATCACAGTCCAGAGCAGCCCCTGTATATTAAAAGCTCCCACAGTAATGGAATCAGAGTCTAATCTAAATGACTTCACTAACTGTACTTGGCATATGTTTTCAGAAGTGGTAGTGATTTCAGGTGGCTCAGGCCCTGTCTACACTTGAAATGCTGCAGCATCACTGCAGTGCTTCCTGGAACTCCGTAAATCCAGGCTATTTCAGAGCAGGGATCGAAGGGCATTGGAGAGGCCCAGAACTCAGCCTGCCAGCTGCCTCTTCTCTATTATTTCAAGGGGAGTTTAGTGGCCCTGCAAACTGCAACTGTGGCAGTGTTCATAGGGAGAGAGAGGATCTCACCCTTGAATAATTCCCTGGCCAGCATCTGCTGCAAGCCTTGTAGCTTTCCCATGTTGTAGCAAAATAAAATAGACATGATTGATCCTGTGGCTTCTGCCCACACTTTTCTGAATAGCAGCAGTGAAAATTTACCAAACTTTTGTTAATTTCACAACCCTTAAAGGCTAGACAATTTAAAAAAAACAAACCAAGATGCTTGCGTTCTGCAAAAATTATTGGTTTAGCCCTATGCTTCTGTTGCAAGCATGGAGTTTGGGGGGAACGTTTCCCACTTGTCATTGGCTAATGGATTTTTTTCAAGTCCAATCGGTTGGATTGTACCTGTCCAAGAGTCAAGTGTGGTCCAGTTTCAACCTTATAGCTTGCCATCAAGAGGATTTGTCTGTTAGCTCCTATTGTTGGTTCAGTATCCTCCTAGATAGGCCAGTTGCTCTTTGATCTTTAGATGTTACAATTAAAAGTGTAATTGCCTTTTTCTTGAGTCATGATACCTATTAATTCTTCATCAAAATGCATCCTCTTGACATGGTTAATTTTCTTTTATTAGTTATTAAATCATGCCCCTGTCAAACAGGGTCACTTGACCTTCAGATATTTTGCCAAAATAAACTTACCTATGATTTCCTTTATTTTTTCCTGGTACCTTCTGTTCAGGTAAACATGTAATTTTAAATTACTACCGCTCTGGTATTGCTAAATGAGTTCAGATAACACCTGTCCCAGAAAGGGCTTGTTCACATGCAAATAAAGTCCATGCTGGGAGACCGTGAAGAGTTCTTAGTTTATAGATTGGAATAGGATACAAAATTAGATAAATACATATACTGAAAGGATTAAACCTGCTATAAGCTGTCACATGAGCTTTGGTTACTTAGGGCACAGTTACACTAGAGAGTTTACCGATGCAGCTGTGCTGCTGTAAGCTCTCTGATGTAGCTGCTCTAAACTGACAGGAGAGAGCTTTCCCATCGGCTTAGCTACTCCAGCCCCCACAAGCGCCAGTAGCTGCTGGTGGGAGAAGCTCTCCTGCTGGCATAGTGCTGTCCACACCGGCGCTGATGTCGTCGTAACTTATGTCGCTCAGGGGGGTGATTTATTCTCCCCCCATAGCGACATAAATTATGCTGACATAAGTTGGAGTGTAGACCTAGGTGAAGGCATATTCTGGTATTGTGAGACTGATTCATTTGAGATGAAGAAATCAAGGCACGCATTTTCAGACTTGTACATCTAAGTGTATGACTGGACAGAGAGCCAGTAGCACCTTTGTGCCCTTCCCCCCATATCTCTCCCTCCTAAACACCATGAACAAACATGCTGTGTTGGATCAAAACTTGCCTGCTTCCTGAGGTTTGGCTTTATTAACCAGGTAGCTCCGGGGGTTTTGGGGGGTGTTGTGAGGGCTATAGTCACCTCAAAATGTCCCTTAGATCTTCTGTAGCCACCCTGTAGCAGCTGCCGCTCTCCCGCTGCCCATCTCTGAAGGCAGAGCAGAGAGAGGTGGCTGCTGGCCTGGCGCCCAGCTCCAGCAGCAGAGGAGAAGAAAGCCTGGGCGGGAGGCTGGGATGCCTGAAAGCACCCCTGGCCCATGTCTCTGCCCACTGGGCAGGCGGAGGGTCTAGTGTTCCCCACAATGGCCCAGACTGACCTGCTCCAGCCCGGACTCCTGGGCCCTGCCCCCAGCGGTCGCTGCTCCCTGAGGGCTCTGTGGCTCCAGAACTGGGTCCCCCTGCCTGGGTAGCTCTTGCTGGCTGCGAGCAGACAGTGCCCCACACTGCTCGGCCATGGGGTGGGACCACAGAGGGGGCAGAGCCATGGAGAAGGGAGGGGCCTCATGGCAAGGGGGGAGCAGACCACTCAATTTTCTGATCCACCTGAGCGCCCCGCCCCTCCCCCCCTGGAAGTGGCTGACGCCACTCCTGGGGTAACTCAAAATATAAAAACAAACTGTAGCCCAATCCCTGCCCCCCAAGACTTGGCTGTTGTTCCAAGGGTTCCTTTCAGACCCAGACCCTAGATTCATCTCTCAAAAAGGCGACTTCCACTTCTCATCAATCCACGCTGGAGTTAATGAGCCACGGCTGTTACAAGGAGTCAGCAGCATTAGTCTCTCCTTGTTTGAACGCTTACCAGGGTGCATTCACAGAAGAACGCAGCTAGTCTGAACAGTTTCTGGTGTGTCCATGTCTGATGAACACATACATCAGGATGGTAACTTGCATGTGTATACATGCATGTACTTTTGGCAGAGGTATGTGCCCATGGAGTTTGCTGTGCCTAAAACAGAGTCATAGTTGACAGCCAGAAGGGACCATCAGATCATCTAGTCTGACCTCCTGTATATCACAGGTCAAAGCACTACCCAGCACTTGCACGCTAAACCCAGCAACGGAAATGAGACCAAAGTATTACAGCCCGCAGGAGACTAGACTAGTATGTGCCACAGGGAGAGAATAGGAGTGACTGAGGTGTGCTGAGGCCGCTGCAATGTCACGAAAATGATTGAGATACACCCAGATCATGCTGGCAAGTGACCTGCACCCACATACAATGGGAAGACCAAGACACTGCAAGGTTACTACTGCCCGTCTGATCTCGGGTAAATTCCTTCCCAACCCCACATATGGGGAACAGTTAAACCCTGAGCATGTGAGCAAGAACCTGAGCGTGTGAGCAAGAGCCGGCCATGCAGCCGAGAGAGAGAATGCTTGGTGCCACCTCGGAGCCCGGGCTCATTCTGCCTTATATCCCATCTCCAGTCAGGGCCATTGTTGATGCTTTAGAAGAAAGAGACCACCCTCCCGCCCCCCCGCCGAGTGCATTGTGGGTATAGGGAAATCCCTGCCTGATCCTTGCAGTAGTTAGCTGAAAACTTGAAGCATGAGCTTTTAGGAATATAAGATATAAACTGGAAGTGATCCCTAGGGCTGCCTGCCCCCTACTATTCTGAGCAACCTTGTCATACAATTGAACTCATAAATTTGTCCAGCTCTCTTACAACTAATGAAGTTAGCCTCCAAGCTGTTCCAGAACCTCTCACCTCTGATGATTAGAAACCTTCTTCTAATTTCCAGCCTGAATTTGTTCATACTAGTTTGCTTCTCTGCTAACTTTGCCCTTTGGCTTAAATAGCTCTTCACCCTCCCTGGTGTTGACCCCTGTGATGTACTTAGAGTAATCACATCCCCGTGTCAGCCATCTTTTTGTGAGGTTAAAGAAGATATACTCTTTCAGTCTCCTCTCATAAAATAGGCCCTCCATTCCCCTGACCATCCTAGGAGCTCTTCTCTGCATTTGTCCAGCCTTTAACATGGGTGACCAGAATTGTACACATTCTAGTATTCTAAATGAAGTCTTATCAGTGCCTCGTACAATGGCATTAATACCTCTCTCTCTACTGGAAATGCCTCGCCTGATACATCCTAGGATCAGAGATGCCTTTTTCACAGCTGCATCATATTGGGAACACGTGCCCCAGTGGCAGGCACATGTCTGCAAACATGGGCCTTAACTTATGTGACTGAATCCCTCTTGTGTTTTAACGGACTAACATGAATGAGTTAAATAGAAGTACTCATGTTATTGAGTTAGCGTGTATTTAACACATGCAAGTTGGCTAACACAAAGTTTGGTGGTGGTTTGAAAAAGCTTGTGTGAAAGGATGGGAAAAACTTGAGCTTTTTCTTATGTTCTGGACAAAAACATTTTAAGTTTCTTCAGTATAGAATATGAATCAAATTCTTCTGCGGCACTTTTCTTCTCTTGCAGTTACTTGCCAATGCTGTAATTTTTCTTTGTGGTAACCTGATGGGTGCATTTCACAAGCATCGGATGCAAGATGCTTCATGGGATTTGTACAGATACACTTTAAAGTGCATTCAAGTCCGAATGAAACTGAAGATTGAAAAGAGGCAACAAGTGAGTAAAAGCCTCTATTACATGAGTTATGTGTTTTCTTTTGGGTGATGTGTGTCTTTTTTTTCTAAGTTTGTGACTGATGCATACTGAAAGGCGTGGTCCAATCTCTATGAAAACCACCTAATGTCAAAAACAACCATGCCACTGACAATAGAGAGGGGGAAATTAAAGGGAGAAAGCTGCTTTGTGTGTGGTTTGTCTTAGTCCAAAAACGTAGAAAAAATGACAAATCTGTACATACTAGACGTAGTATTTGAAACCAGAAGTTGATTATCAATCATTTACCTATTTTCCTAAAATAATAAACTGTAAAATAATCTCACACAATTCAGAAGAAAAGTAATTCTTAGTCTTCAGATTTGTATTGATGAGAAACCTTTTTAATTAAATTCAGCAACGATCCTGCCTTCTTTATGCAGATGTTGGATGTTTGAAATTCTGTAGTCTTATTCTTTCTTGGAAGAGCACTTGAAGATGTTCTTCTTCTTCTGCTAATGCAGAGACGATAGAAATCTATTTTTAAAGTAGCCAACCAAGTAAACAATTTTGCAGTATTATGTAAAATAAATACACTGAAAACATCTTGTGAGTGCCAAATAATTACTTGCTTTGCATTGATAGAAGTGAGTAACATTAAACACTATGAAACTTTGACATTCATACTGATGTAAGATGTAATTTTGTATAATTCAGTCGTAAACTAGCATTGATGGCTAGTTACTGTAAAGCTCTAACAGCAAGAGCAACCCCTTATGATAGGCAGAGAATTTTTTTTTCTATCTGGGTTTGGTGTTTTTCTACCTTGATCAGCTGCTCTAAAGGCTCTTTCGTTCCTACCTCTGTGTGCCCATTTTACTTACCCAGACTCAGCTGTTGCAGTCTCCTCTGGCTACTTCACCAAGCAAAGACCATTATTGCCAGACTGTTAGTCTTATACACAGCACGCTTTCTTTTCCCCTCTTGTAGGCTGCTTAACAATGTTTTTGTGTTTGTTGCATATACAGTGAGGCCAATCCTGAAAACATTGATCCAAGGAGGGCTCACTGCTGACTCGTTTTTAACAAACACACCCAAGTGGGTTTTTTTTGCAAACAGTGTTTCAGGATAAAATGAGGTTTCGAAATTGCAGATAGGGGAAGAAGAAGAAAACCTTTTGAAATTTTATAGCAATGGTTGGATTGTTGGGGTGTTTCTTTAAATGTGTGTGGGAACAAATGATCTAGAAACACGGGTTTTCCCCTTGGGGGTTGCAACCGTTATCTTGAGGTCACAACTATCCTGCCTTTCCCATATTGCTAAGTGGAAGGAAAGGTCCCAGTATGGAAAAGGTTGAGAACTGCTGATCTAGAGCAGTGGTCTCCAAACCGGGGTGCGCGGCAGCAGGAGTGCCACTGGACGGCACTCTGCCGTTCTTTTTCTTCGGCGGCAGCTCTGCACGTCCACGGCTGGTGTTCCCCTCTGGCGGCGTGCCTGGGGCAGGTCTTCCGGTCTTCTTCCATCAGCGGTGCGCCTGCAGCAGGTCTTCCGGTCTTCACCCCAGGGGAGCGCGAGCCAAAAAGTTTGGAGACCACTGATCTAGAGTGCTGCATGTGTATGGTGATCTCAGCTCATAAACTGTGAGCTAAAAGGAGAAGGCTGAAAAGACAGAATTGGCTGAATTGGAAAGAAGACACCACATTACTAATGTCCAGTCTGCCCTTTATTGCCTATCTTACCAGATGAGATGACAAAGCCCTAAAAAAAAAAAAATCTTGCTATAAATGCTAATTTTTTTTTTCACAGATAGCTAGGGAAGCATCTAATCAGCTTCCACTAGTATCGAGCTTTCTGTAACCCACTTGACTGAACCTGCTGTGGTAACTTGCCCTTTTCTTTTCTTTTTTTTGTCCTGGTGCCCTACTTGTAGTTTTGCAGCCTACATGTAGTTTTCCTTGCCCCCTACATTGTTTGTCAGATTCCCCACTTTCCATTTTCCTTGCCCCACCAACCAGGAAGATGTGAGAAGGTCAATTTAATTTCTGAACAAATGACATCGACCGGTAAAGTAACATTATCTCACATTAAAGAACTGTTCTGTCATGTTCAGTATGGTTCTGTTGTCACCCTAATTGTTCACTAACCTCAAGTCTCCCAAAATACCAGGGAAGGGAGACTTGGGCTTCTTTTTCCTTGGGGAGGCAGTGGAATGTAGGTTTCTCCGTAACAAGATCAAACTATATTTCTGTCTAATCCTCCTGCACAGCAGAAGGAAGAGGAGTTCTTGATGCTTCAGAAATAAGGTGACATTTTCCCCACCATCCATATTCATCACATACACATAACTATTTATGCAGTGTTGTACGTGAGAGAGAATCCTTCTCCCTGCACAGGCTACAGATTGGTACCCAGAACCATTTGTCAGCCTCCTAAACTCCCACTGCTGTGGCTTTCCATCTTCTGCTGTATTTTCTCATTTTAAAAATGAAAACAATATTTTAGTGAAATTCGACTATATTTTCAAAGTGATGGGGTGCAGTAAGAATTCCTGGTCATCGACCTTGGTCTACCAGGCCAAGGAGGCTAACTTAAATCCACCCTTTAATTGCTTCAGCAAAGGGATTTCTGCAGTCTGTGGAGAAGAATGTTGGATCAGTTCTGAGTGTGCTCATTCTTTGAAGGATCTTATGATCCTTTTTATTCCAGGTAAGCTCTTCAGAGTATTGTTGGTTTCATTCCTCTGCAGGGAGCAGCAGATGACTTGAAAGCAGTGATACACCTGCTTTTCTTTTATTCTTGTCCACTGACACTTGTTCCCCGGTCAGAGGTGTAATTTCATTAACGTGTGTTTGTTTGGGCACATGGGACAAAGCTTTATTGATCTCCGATTAGCTGAGCAACATTAGTAATTTCTGAGGAAAGGATTCCATTAAAAGGCTCTACCTCAATAGCCTTGAGTAACTCAGTTGTGTTAGCATTTTGGCAGTAGACTTTTCTATTTAAAGTCTCCTATCCAGGATTTGAATTAATCAGGTGCTTCCTCCAGCAAGGAAGGCAGTTTGAACTCTTAGCACATGATGTGAAGAATTTGATGGTTTGAATATTTTATAGTCTTACTTCTACAGAGTGAGCTTTTGAGTCTGAACGTCTATCGAAAGATGCTGGAAGCCTGCTGATGAGGGGGAGACTGCAAAAAATGGAGAGAAGAATGTTTGTTTCACACTGACTGGGCAAGCTGTGCTAGAGACCCTGTTTAGTTCGTCTTGAGTGCATACCTCAGGTGATAGGTCTGGCTTCCTGCATCTCACTCTGGGCGGAGCCATGTGGTTCAACCACTCTGGGACTGGATCTCTGGACTGCAGCCCCTATGCCCCCACTTCCCAACTGTATTAAGCTAACAGTATAAGGATTTGCGGGTCTAGACTCCAGGTTTGTGGGGTCCTGGGCAACTGATGACTCTACTGGAGAGCCAGGCAGAGCAGCATCCCAAAATTACTGCAAGGTTAGACACAGCAGGAAGCTCTGCCTGAAGAGATGAGCGACAGAACCGTGCAGCTGCCTGATTGGTCAACACCAACTATTTAAACAAGAAATCTGCCCTAGGGAACCATCTGAGCAACAATGCAGACTCTGGCTTCCTACTGCTAAAGATCTCTCCTTTTTGCCTGATTGTGCTCCCAATTCCTGCCTTTTACCCTGGCCCAGCTTGACCTTAGTACCTGACTCAGCTTGGTAACTAGCTTGCCTTCAACCCTGGCCCAGTGGACACTACTGGGCCAGCCACCAAACAAGCCCAACTGTGAGCGGTATCTGTAAGAAATTTCCCTCCAGAAGCCTGTGACAGAATAAGGTTGCAAAAAGAAAAGGAGGACTTGTGGCACCTTAGAGACTAACCAATTTATTTGAGCATAAGCTTTCGTGAGCTACAGCTGCATCCGATGAAGTGAGCTGTAGCTCACGAAAGCTTATGCTCAAATAAATTGGTTAGTCTCTAAGGTGCCACAAGTACTCCTTTTATTTTTGCGAATACAGACTAACACGGCTGTTACTCTGAAATAACGTTGCAGTGACACAGAAGCAGCTTCCTCAAACAAAGCATTTGTTCACCCAAAGGTACAAAGCACACAGAGCAAATGTATAAAACAAAACAAATGTCTAAAACAAAAAAGGCCTATACATGCATATCCCCTTACTTACCCTGAATTTTTCCTTGCAAGCTTTGGTAGGTTCCACTCAGCCCAGTTACCTCCATCTCCAAGTTAGGAAAAACAGACAGCTTGATGCTGTTTGTGTCTCTTTCTGTCAGTATGGGTCTCTGTCAGCATGTTGACGGCTCACTCAAACCTCCTTTCTGCGTAGGCCATCATCTTTAAGGGTTTAGTATACTCGTTGGTGGAAGAGTAAACTTTTGCTAACCTGGAGGGAGCCAAGCAGGGGCATTCTCCAATTAATAGCTGCCCACGTTGTTCCCTTTGTCATTGTTTCAATTGCTGTTTGCTTCCCCCGTACAGCCTCCTTTGTTGCCTTCAGGCAGGATAATGTCAAACGGGTAAACTGAGGTGCATGTAATATTTAAAAAAAAAATGCATACACTCATAACTCTCGAGAGCAGAAAAAAGAATCCTTTATTGAAAGCCTGAGCTGCAACACTCAGAAACTGCTAAATTAAGGAGACTTCTTTTTTAATCTTCCCCCAATAATTTTCTAACACACTGAGATTCCTAACATGGCATTTCAAATAACTTTACATTATTAAATCTTTTTTCTTCTCAGGAAAGCTTGCTTTTATCTATACTGCCAGCTCATATCTCAATGGGAATGAAACTAGCCATCATAGAGCGACTGAAGGAAACCAATGACGATAGGCAAATGCATGATAACAACTTCCATAGTCTGTATGTGAAAAGGCATCAGAATGTTAGGTAAGTAAAGAAACTTGACAAATGGCTGCATTAAGACATGCTTCTGCTTTTTAATACTTGGTCTATTTACTGATGGTGAGGAGTGTCATGGTTGGGATTAGACAGGCTGAATGAGGAGTTTATGTTCAGATGCTCTGAACACATCTGCCAAGGTGAGAGGAGGGAAGAGAACTGGTTTGAAGTTATTTTGCCAGATTTGGGATTTCTTTTTTTCATTGTAATGGTAAAAAACCCCAATTACCTACCCTCTTTAGTTGTCCAAATCCACATCCTGGACTGGGTAAAGTCAGGTGTTTTTTTTTTTAATGTGTTTTCATGCCAGAGTGAGCTTGTTTGAAGACTGTGGGCCCTAGACTAGCATGCTGTATTTTAAACTTAAATAAAAACAAACCCAGAGAGAGAGGTGCTCTGTTAGAGATCTTTAGTATTGAACCACAGTGCAATTAAATCTCCATATTATTATGAGAAAACAAAGATCATTAAAATGTGACTAAATAGTGTGTCCTTGTCCAGCATCCTGTATGCAGACATTGTGGGATTCACTCGTCTGGCTAGCGACTGCTCTCCAAAGGAGCTGGTAGTGATGCTGAATGAGCTCTTTGGGAAGTTTGATCAAATTGCAAAGGTAAGTGTTGCTCTTCATTATGTGAATGAGGGTAAATGCCACTCTTAGAAAACTACTAGTTCCAAGCTCCTGGGAGTGAGTCCTCCTGCGCTGGGAAGTCTGGGTGATGCAAAACACAGGATAGGAAGTATTCGCTGGAGATTCTGCTTGGCCTGACTTTCAAGCTAATAAAAATCCCAGCAAAAGGCAAAATTGATTTAAAAATCTCTAAAAGAACCAGGAAAGCTATTTGAGTGCCAGGAGGAGGGTTTGTGGTATGAAACCAGGATAGTTCTCTGGGATTCCACTTTTCAGCTCTTCTGCTGAATCACTGTGGATTTCTGGGTGAGTTCCCTAACTCTTCGTGTTTTGCAAGCTTTGGTAGGCTCCACTCAGCCCAGTTACCTCCATCTCCAAGTTAGGAAAAACACCGGGAAAATGGGAGCAGTAATACTTATCTGCAAAACCTCACAGGGGATTGCAATGCTGAATTCCTTAACATTTCTAAAATGCTTTGAAGTCCTCTAAAGAGCACTGTATGAAGTGCAAATATTGGGATATTTTAGTTATGTAATACAGTAATAAAATTTGAACATTGGGAACTGTACAATATAAAACAATGTAGCATGAAAAAGGGGTTTGCGCTATTTGATTAATTTTTTTTAGAGTGGAATTATATTTGCAGTATAATGTAGTGATTGAGTCACATTATAGAATATTTTGTCCTGTTTTCCCTGTAATTAATCATTTGTGTATATACAATTTGACCTTAGGCTGGCAGAATGAATCATTTTAACATCTGCTTTTGATATACTTTTATGAAGCAAATGGGTAAAGAATTTCAGACCAATCTACCTTTGACTATTGTGCCAAAAACGTCAAATTAATATAGCTAAAGGGGAAACTATGTTGGTAAAAATACTGCTTGTGATGGCATGGGCTGTCTGCCAACGTTCTCAAAATTACTTTTGTCTGTACCTATGATAAATATGGAACAAATTATAAAATGTGGATTGCAGTGTCCAGCAAGAACATGCCTATTAAAACTGAAGGCTCAGAAATCTGGAGAATGTATGCAAATGACTTCTTGCCCTAACTTGCATAGTTGATAAACACCTCTTTATATACAGACGTGATCTCAAACGTCCTGATGACCAGAACTTAAGACTGTAGCATAGAATGAGCTTTACGTGTTTAGGAACTGCTATGTTCCTGGCTAACTCTGGCATCTCCCTGGTTTGCTATTCAGCTAACTCGGCTACTCCTTTAAAACTGTTCCACTTGCATCTCCTTGTCCTGGACTGGGTGGAAGGCTGTTGAGAGTCCTATCTAATGATTTTCCAACTGTCCGTGTTATGGAGCTAATATAGCTTCAAAAGAGTAAAGCTGCATTTTATTTTGTCCTGTAATGTACAAGAAGTAAATGCCAGCCACGTTCTGGTTCTAGAAATTTATTTCTGATGAAGAATAAGGAAAGACCAAAGCCTGGCTTTCAGAACTTCCAATCCTTGATTTTTTTAAAGATTGTGGTTTGATTTATAAACTGAGCATATTTGGGTATATGTAACAAACTGAAGCATAGTTAGAAGAATTTAATGGGGTTGGAAAAACCTCATTTAGTTTGTAAAGTTCTAAAGCTTTCCAGGAAGTAAACAGGAGAAGTTGTAAATTCTAGAATAGGGGATTATGCTGATGTTAAAGTATTGTGTAATTATGCTATAAATAATTGAAAGAGAAGAATCCTTAACAAAGTAATTAAATTAAATCTTGATGGATGTGGGTAAATTAGATTGTTGAATGTACTGTATCCCTTGTGCTAAAATAGCACACATTAGAGCCTTGTAAACAATAAATGATCTTTTCCCCACACTTCTAATTTTTCATATAGTATTTCCAGGAGTTGAGTTGTAATTACAGCTTTGCAAGCTCTGGAGAATACTAACCTTCTTATTTGAGCTATATTTTTGTATGACAACCCTTATGAACACATGGCTTGATACAACTGTTACTTCAGTTGCGTGGGTTTTTTATGCCGCAGGATAAAAATATATAAAATCAGTAAAATAAGCATAGATTTTTTTAAAATTAAAATGAATTGAAAGGATAACTATGGGCATTGTTTGTAATGGTTCTTTAGGTTCAAAAAAAGTAACAGCTGAATTGCCTTTATAAAACAGATTAATTTATTTTTGTATAATAGTTGATAAACATCTCAAAATACTCTACAGCTGATTTATTAATATATTTTATAGGTTACCTTATGTCCTGTGATTCGCATCTGTCGATATGAAGGCTCAGCTGAATACATATGTATTTTGGACTTCACAAAATTGTGGAAATGTTTCAATTAAACTTTCTCCAGTGTTGTTTTGCCTGATTGCATTCAAACATTGCCTGAAGTTTTTGTGATATTTTGTGAGAGCAGTAATATGGACGCATAAACATTCCCAAATCAATTGTTGAAGCAAAACCTATTTTCTTGCAAAATGGTGCAGAAATGTCAGGAAAATAGGAGTGATTTTAATTTCATAAAGACAGGTTTCAGAGTAGTAGCTGTGTTAGTCTGTCTCCGCAAAAAGAACAGGAGGACTTGTGGCACCTTAGAGACTAACCAATTTATTTGAGCATAACCTTTTGTGGGCTACAGCTCACTTCATCGGCTGCATAGAATGGAACATATAGTAAGAAGATATATTTATACATACACACAGAGAAGGTGGAAGTTGCCATACAAACTGTAAGAGGCTAATTAATTAAGATGAGCTATTACCATCTCCTGCCTAACTTTTCTCAAAGTGACATTAACAAGTGATGTCTCCTGTTATGTACTCTGGGTATGTACTGATGCATATAAGCAGTGCTTTTTTCCTGTTATGTTTCTTTCTCCTTATTTTTCAGGAAAATGAATGCATGAGAATAAAAATTCTGGGAGACTGTTATTACTGTGTCTCAGGCCTACCTGTGTCCTTACCAGTTCATGCCCGGAACTGTGTGAAAATGGGACTCGACATGTGTGAAGCTATAAAGTATGTATTCTGTAAAAAGGACCTTTTAACCTATAGACACTCAGAAAATAGACAAGCACCTTAGAAATGTAGGGCTGGGATTTTTTTTTTTTTTTTTTAAAAAGGTCATGAAGCCATTGGGTAAGATCGTTCTTAGTCTTTTGTGTGGACAGTCTAGAGTGGATTCACTAACTATTGTATCACTTACACTATTTCATTTTGCATGTGTCAAGTTCGAATGGCTCCAGCCTCTTTTCTATAAACAAAGTATGTATTATGAGAGCAGAACATCATGGGTCTCCATGGCTTATATAGGAAGGAGATGAAATCAGAAGAGAATAAAATGCTGAATGAAATACTTTAAGGCCAATTTATTATTTTTAGTTATACATGATTTATCATAAATCCATAAGACCAAAAATAGCAAAGTCTGCTTGATGATGATAGTATTCCTTTGGGGATGCCTGCCTGGTGCAATCAGAGGGGTGTAATTTATAAAGCACTTTGACGTGTTGTGCTTAAACTGCCCCATGTAGACCCTGCTGGAGGGTCTACATTAGCATGAACTAGACACCTTTTAGAGCATGCCAGCAGGATCTACGCAGTGCAGTTAAAGCACTCTGATGTGTTGTGCTCTACAAATCACACTCGTCTAATGCACTTTGACAGTGCTATATAGACAAGCCCCCTTTATTTTTGGTTTAAAAAGAGTTGTTTCCACATATCTAGAGCAGTCACCATACCTTTTATTATTTCTATTGCTTAGCACACAAAATGTATTGAGGAGGAGAAAAGGGTAGTGTACCAGGCCTGGTCTTGCATTCCATGTGTGCAGAAGGAATGCAGATTTGGATGCACAAGGAGTGCAAGGTCAGGTGTCAAGGTGGTAATGCAAAGGTATGGTTCCCTTCCCACAATAATGTGGGATTCTGTAACGTTTCATTCTAAGGTTACACAGTGAGAATGGATTGACTAGTTATTACGTTCCAGCACCATCTTATGTTCAGGCTTAAATTTCAGCGGTGAAGGTAATTAAACTATGTTGTTGCTTATATTAAAGAGAAGAAAGTTGGCTAGGACAACTGAAGTTACTGCCAACTCTTTCAAATACTGCCATGCGACCACCTACAGCCTCTATTAACCCCAGCATGAATAGAAAGGACATGTGTTTAAGAACACTTCACAACATTTAAACTCTAGCAGCAGCCTAACATCCACATAACATAAAATGTTTTTTTTGGGTGTAAATTACATTTAAGTTCCTAGGATTTAATTCTCCTTTCTTGTATATTTTAGCTGTGACAGTGCCAAGGGGTAGCCAAAAGTTGGCTTAACTTTGTACCCATTGACTTCAGTAGGAGCAGAGTTAGACCACTTCGTAGGGCTTTGACAATCCCATCCTAAGTGCATGTTTCTTTTCATTATGAAAATGAGCCTTGTGTGTATTCTAATCTTAATTGCTGTTCTGAATCGCTGTGCTGTGAGCTGAGAATCAATCTATTTGTCTACCCTGTATTCAGGAGACCATAGTAACGGTATTATTCTATGCAATAAAATTAGAAAAGCTTCAGATGCACAAATCAGAGGAAGTCTCCATAAAATCTTTGGATACTTTTAATAAATCACCACATTTTTCCCCCCTCCTGTCTTCAGCAATTCTAAGTTTCACACCTGCTTTTTAGTGAGTGGAGGAAATCAAACCCGAGTAAGTAATGTATATATGTGGGGCAGATAGCTTATATTCTGATTTTTCTCCCCTCTGCCCCTTTCCCCCAAGACAAGTGAAAGAAGCCACTGGAGTGGACATCAGTATGAGAGTTGGTATCCATTCTGGGAATGTGCTTTGTGGCGTGATTGGACTCCGGAAATGGCAGTATGATGTGTGGTCTCACGATGTTTCCTTAGCTAATCGTATGGAATCCTCAGGAATACCTGGGTAAGAATATTTGTTTTGGCTGTTTCTTCAGTTCTACAGTGATTATTTTTATATTATTTCAATATTTCATTATATTGTGTTGGGCTGCTACACTTATTTTAAATAATGAAGGTTTGAAATCGGCAAAAATGTCTGTCCAGTTCTACTGTGAAAAATGTTTGTCTCTAAATAATTTCTCACCTAATCCATAGAACTCTGATCTTATGTGAGATATAATGCTCTTATATAGCTCTTGACCTTTCTTGAATCCCTGAAACTGTGTTTTATTATATGCTAACTGACTTGATTCAAGTTGTACATTAAGATATATTATATCTGTATTTGTGAATTGAGATGAAAACACATACACAGCTTCTGTAGGCAATACAAGGCTGTATATTTACTTAGTGTTTCTACTGATGATTTAAATCAAGTGTGAGTGATACATTTATCTAGAGAGAGATCCAGAAAACCGAGATAAAAATGCAGCCTTATGATGTATAAACAGTAGGTTGTGTGTAGTTTGTCTATAATAATTAATAATAATAATTAATAGCACTTTTGATCTATAGATCACAAAGCACTTTACAAAAGAAGGTAGTAAGCATGTTTATATATTTTTATAGTTGGGGGAACTGAGGCAGAGGTGTAAAGTGACCTGCCTGACATCACCCAGCTGGGCAGTGTGGAATGTGGGAATAGAACGTAGGTCTCCAGACTCCCAGTGCAGTGGTCTATCCATTAGTTCAAGCTGCCTATCTGAGATACTTACTAAAAATAACATGAAATGTAAATATTCTTTAAAACACAACCATTTATTATTTCCCTTATTCAGAAAGAATACCAACTTAGTGTTTTTCTGTGTTGCAGTGTATGTAATATTTGAAATTGTGATTATAAAATACCCCAAATTCTGTTTTTAAAAAACAAAACAAATAAAGATGTCCTGGGCTTGCACACACTCGTATTATTAACTGTTTGAATTACAGTAGGACCTAAATGCCCCAACTGAGGGCTGGGCCCCTTTGTGCTGGGCTCTGTACGTACATGTAGTAAGAGACATGCCCTGCCCAAAAGAGTTTAAAGTCTAAACAGACAAGAGAAACCAATATTGAAGAGGGAACAAAGGCATGAGGAAGTGCAGTGACCTGTCCAAACTACACAGCAGGTGTGTGGGAGGGCTAGAAATGAAAGCCTGGTCTCCTGGCTCTCAGCCAGTGTCCTAGCCATTGAACCATGCTACTTCTGTCTAAAATGGATTAGAACAGCAATTTTATTACCTTGAGTCAGATGCTTGTGTAATCTAGAGATACACTTATGGGGTTTTAGTTTTGTAATTTACAGCATTATCTCACAAGATGATACTTTATAGCTGCTGCTCTCAAGAGAGAGTGAGAGATAGAGCATGCACTATGGACAGGATTTATCAAAGAAAACTGTTTTTTTTTTTCTGTTTTTTTTTTCTCCAGCCTGTACAGGACCAAGGAAGTTGATTCTGTCCCTTCCCTCTTCCACCCCAAATGATTCTGTAATTTTCTGGGGCTTTCATAGCCTGTGCAAATCTATCAATGTTTTGTGGAATGACAATTTTATATAAATCTACGATTGCCATTAAAAAACCCTTAAAGCATAGCTCGGTCTTGAGGGGTGGTTCCTTGTTACCACCTGCCTGAGTGACTACAGATTGCTCAGCTTAGAGTAGTAAAATAGGTTTACTAATGGAGAAAGAGCCCTGCAGACTCAACAGGGAATCTGAAAGTTGAGTTGTCTACTGGTGAAGGTGGCTGAGCCAGAATGTAAAGTAATTGCTTAGTTACCAGTTGTGGCTGTGATGTGCCAGCCGCAGTAGAATCGAGCACACTGCTTGTGTGCTCTGTTGACTCTGCAATGCTAACAGGAGTACAGAATTGTAAAGATTTTTTTTTTTTTTGCCTGTAAAGCAAGCTAGCATGACTCCAAATACAGTGAGGGAGTCAGAAGGTGCATTTTTACAGTCCATTTTAGGACCATAACCACATCATAAAGCTTTGATGGCTCTGTTCCCTTCTACAAGCGTATGTTTAATTCTCTGTTTAATATTACGACTGGTTTGGGTTGGCCCGCTGGTGCTGAAATAGCACCGTGTAATACTGCACTTTCTACGTGTGCGTAGCACTGGGTCGTCATGGGGTTCAAAATTTACACTACTTGACAAAAGGGGACATTTTGTGTCACAGGGGTTATGGCGTAGCCTCACAGGGAGGCTGCTTGTTACACAGCTCCTGTGAAGAAAATCACAGCGTGAGTGAGATTCCCATAAACACACAGTGTTGGCTAAGTTTGCTGTCACTGCAGTCAATGGAAGTTTTATTTCATGGGGAGTAGCTAGGCAGACACTGAGCACTATGGAAAACCCCACACTATAACAGAATTATATGCCAAATTGACTATGTTTGTTCATTTTACTGTAGGGTGTGGAGTTTCTTTTTTGTTTGGCTATCTGATTTTTTTCTCTGTACAATGTAATAGCTATTGCAAATGATCTGCAGGTGTATTTGGTTATTAGTTTACTGGTGAATTTTTTTTTAAAGTTCTCAATTTTCAGTGTCCCTGTACAAATGCAGCCAAAAATACTTTGAGGTGTACCCAAATAGCCATTTTTCTATGGAAACATGAGCTTCTGACCTAGAGCAGAGTTATTTGTATCATAGTAATGTGACCTCATTTCTTTTCTGTGCTTCTGAATGATTTTTTGAAAGCTTTTGGTGTTGCTGAGCTGGTTACTGATGGCCATTTCTGCATGTGTCTGAAAGATCAGAACGTGTTTTACCGTAACCTTTGAAACGTCACTCTTGTTGTAATTTAGCTTAATAGCTTTTTTTGTTCATCTGAAGACCAGGCTGACTTAAAAAACATTGACTAGTTTAGGCCCAGCCCTGCAATCCTTACTGCGAGTAGCCTCTTTGTCTTCAAGGCTGGGTGAGGAGGGGAGAGTATATTTACCCTTTTGTGGAAGTGACCAAAAACGGCATTGAGGCTGCAGTTGGCATTATATGCCTGTCCCTTTTTCAGTGAGGCTCAAGTAATGTCCATGAGCAAATAAAGCTCCCTTAATCATTTCAGAAATTGTCTAAATATTTCCTTTCTTGTTTCTAAATATATAGAAAAACTTTTATGACCAGCTCTTGTTGTGACCTGACGATTGTAATCTTATAAACAATATAGTCCGTATGATACTGACCTTTACTTTACAATGGGAGTTTAAGTGAAGGACAGAAGACATGCTTGCATCAAGGTCTGAAGTGTGCTGCATTTATTCTGTAGGCTTAAAAAAGCATCTGATGTTGTTAATCGTCATATGCAGCTGAGCAAATTCTTCAGTCAAGATACTGTCTAACAGATGTTGCATTTGAATGCTTCCAATCTATTGGAAATCCCTAAAGAATTTGCTGAATGGGAGACTGAATCTAAATAAGCCCTGGTTAATTTTGGGGTGTCACCTAGCATTTTACAATTGCTACTGGACACACATAATGATTTAGGGCATCTTATAAAATTTCATTTTAGAAAGTCCTCTTAGGCTGGTTAAAGCTGAGGTAAGAATTGCAGCAAAATAGTCTCATAGGCCAGTTACCAGTAAATAAAACAGAAACATCTCTAGTCGCTGTGGGGTCAGGTGCAGTTAGGGTGACCAGACAGCAAATATGAAAAATCGGGACAGGGGTGGGGCGTAATAAGAGCCTATATAAGAAAAAGACCCCAAAATTGGGACTGTCCCTATAAAATTGGGACATCTGGTCACCCTAGGTGCAGTCAGGACTGGGTTCAGCCCTCCCTGCTCCAAGGCATTCTCACCTATTGACTCCCAAAGAGCTACCTTTCCTCCTGGGAAATCTGATTGGTCAGCAGTCTCGAACCCTTCCATTGAGCACATGTGCAGGGAAGGGGAGTGGGGAACTGCCCTTAACCTCCTCCTTGCTGTAATTGGGTAAGCCATCAGAACCCTCTCACAAACTCCATTTTAAAGTCAGTGACTGGGTTCTCTTCCCAGCTCTGTATTTGATTCATTGTGTGACCTTGGACAGACTATTTAACCTCTCTCTGCCTAAATTACTCCATCTATAAAATAGGGTAAATCTGTAGCTACAGAGAAGCATATAAGTGAAAGGATCATAATTGTTATTTTATTATATTAATACATTTAATTATTTGGAATGTCTTTTATTGTGCAATTCTATAGAAGGGGTTTGCACAAACACCTGATTCTATGTGATTACCTGGTGCAACGAAATATTCAAGACAAGGCTCCTGTGATCAGAATGAATGCATGGGAGTATTAGCAGATCCTGTTCAGAGACCTGCACTGTTGCTGCTGTGCTTCTGATTTCTCTCTCCAGGAAAAAAAAATACATGTTCAGAATTGCCCTCCTTGTTGTTAAACCTTCCATGGATTTACTTCAGTCCACTTTGCTGATATTCCTTCTGCCTGTCTAGCACAGGACTCATCCCTCCACACAGTTTTAACTATTGTTTTGTGTGCGAGAGAGACAGCGCATTCTCTGAAGCTCCTGTCATCTGGAACAACCTTCCTTTGTCTCTTTGCCTTGTCAGTCATCAAATCTTCATTGATGATATTTCTTCTACCTTGCCTGCACCTCTTAATTTCTCTATCCCTCTGCTATTTACTTTCATGTATTACTTAGTACCAGGACGTGTTTTGGGATACACATGGTATGAAAGACGCAACACAAATAAAGTTGTATTGTATAATGTACCATGAAGGATCATAAATAAGCAATACTGTTTGAACTGCTGTCAGGATCCTGGAGTCATCTGCCAAAGCTGTTGAAATGTAAATGAGTTGCTTAAACTGACCTTTCCGTGAATGTTTAGGCCTTTTGTTCTTTTTCCCCACTCTAGTCGTGTACACATCACTGAAGCAACGCTAAATCACCTAGGCAAAGCTTACGAAGTGGAAGAAGGGAATGGACACCTGAGAGACCCATACCTTAAAGCAATGAACATCAAAACCTACTTGGTGATTGACCCAAGGGTATGTGTCTACATTTAAAATGTGTGTGTGTGTGTGTGTGTGTGTTTTAGTTCAGGAATATTATTTGTGTGTGTGTGAGAGAGAGAGAATATGGGTCATCTGTGTGGTTTGAATGTAGGACCTCTGGATCTAAAAGCATGTGCCTGTACTGTTTGAGTTAAAGGTCCAGTAGCTTGAAGGCAATAGCTGACTTACAAATGTCTTACGTGGGCCAGCTACTAGAGAGGAACAAAAATGCATGCGTATCTATTATTTGATGTGTGTGTGTCATGCAAAGCAGTTTCAGGATAAAGGCTTCGCATAAAGCTAAACTATATAATAATCCTGAATTTCAAAGGAAAAACTCTGCCATAAAGTCCATCTCAAAAATGTCTGAAGCTCCTAAAGCAAATAATTATGAAATTGATCTGCCTGTTCTCTTTGAAGGAAAGCTTGTTTTAAATAGCGTTCAGTGTAGGACATACAAGTAGCTTCACCATAGATGTCTCAGTAGCCAAATGTTAACCATTCATTTATTACTGCTGTCCCCAGAAGGGGATGTTCAAGGGTGATGGTCACACATGAATACTTGTTAACTACTGAGACTGTCTGCCCAACAGAGATCCTCTTTGTTCCTTAAAGCCTTCCTCAGTCCTCCTCTTGTGTGCCAGAAGTGGAAAATAATCCATATCTACAAGGGTTCTCTAGTGTGATTGATCTCTGAATTAGTGCCAAGCTGGGGCTTCATCACCATTAGCCCTTCCTCAATAGTTCACGCTATTCACTATCTTTCATTATTACCCCAATACACTCCATTGCCGGATGAAGTGCTAGCGTTACAAATGAGACAAAAGGATGCATCTAATTCTCCTCCTATAGTTCATGCTTTTCTCTGGCTATCTGTAAACAAGCAAAATAAGTCACTTGGGTGTTTAACAGTTTTGAGAGTTTTATGAGGAAAAGCGAATAAAGAATCAAAAGAAGAGAATCTGGGGCACTCCTGTAATACCAGCTGAGACTGGGCTCTGCTATGTCACATCCAGAGCTTGGCTTGTGAAGTTTATTGCAATGAAACCCAACAGTTCCTGTATTTCATTGGGATCCCCGAGCGTGGATTATGTGCCCTTGCAGTCAATCCTGAGCTTCCCTGAGTATGCTAGTGCAGTTGGGGCTGGCTCAGCACTGCAGACAGAACAGACATCCATCTAGGGTAGCAAAACGTTAATTAACTGTTGATAGCAAAACTGTTAATTAACTGGATGACTGTGAGTGAACATTTGCCATTTTGCTTATGGAAGTAATATGCCTAGAGCTTGGCTTCTGTAGCTTTTTCTTGTACACAGACCCTGTTGACTGGTACCACTGATCCTTCTTTGTTATGCCCTCGGAAATATGAAAGTTTTGTTCCTGCTGAAACCCAGCTCTTGCTGTTCTTATGTTCCCCCGATAGGAGTTCTGTGGCTCAGGTAGTAGAGACTCTGAAGAAGATTTTGTTATCTTTGTTGTTTTGATTAGGCTTTCTATCTAGGATGCTTTTATATAACCTCCATGAGTAACTCACTCATTTCTGTATTCTGGGTCAATAGCCCTGGAAGCCATTCTTTAAACACTGATCATACTGAAGTGCTGCAGTTTGCTATTAAATTCCCATTTAACAGATAGAAGTAAGAAAAATGAATAGCCAGACCAGAGCATGCAGACACTTAGAGCATCCGTCAGAAACTTTCTAAATCTGCTAGGAGCCACCTTTCTCCCCTCCACCACCCCCCTCTGCCCTTCCCCCAGCTGTTGTTTGTTTTTAGGTCCTCCTGCTCTGGTTACTTCCCCTCTTTTCTCCCCCTCATTCCTCTAACTCAGCTGAAATCTACATGCACCTTGGGGTGGAGTTACCACTTGGTGTATCTTGTGGTTGAGCTGAGTACCTTGGGAGCAAGAAATTTATGCTGGTGAGTGAAGCAGCTGCCCGAGTCCCCAGTCCGATGATGTTTCCTTTATCTTTCAAGTGTTGTCATCGATGCTGTGAGTAGAAATGAAGAGAGAGATCTGGGGAGTTTGCTCCCCTTTCTTATAGCAATTCTCTTCTCTGAAAATCCTCTCCAGCTGCGGCTCAGGAGACAAAGTCTGATTGCACGGGAACTTCCAGCTGTTCCTTTGCCAAGTTGTACATTTCTTGCTCACACCCTTTTTCCTGCCAAAGAATGGCTGCTTAGCTGGATGATAGTCCATTTCATTTTGTTGACATTTTGTTGGCTGAGGCGTCAGTTTGCCTTTTGTCTCTGAGGAACTGGTTTGTGCCTGCTTTCTTGAAATGGGAACGTGTCTCAGGAATGTCATACAGTAGACATGCAATTTTACATATAACATTGTCATACACATTTTACCAGGACAATAATGATCAACAGATTATGAGTTTTCAAATGATCTCTCATAAGGCATTTTGTACAAAATCATTTTACAAAAGAGTTTTGTAAAAATGGTGAATGTGGGGATATGAACTGTCACGGGCCATTTTTCAAATTTGTCTCTTCAGCGATACTGCCAGAACAGGCCATTCAAACTGTCTGTAATTTAAAGAATATGATCTTTGCCACCCACCATGCAGTTAAACTGGTATTCTGAAAAGCGTTTTGGGGGAAAATAAAAACGCACCATAGAATGTTCCAGGTTAAATTTTCTCAGTCTAGACAAGCCCCAAGTGAAAGTATATTTTTGTTTTTTGTCCCTAAACTGCTAGTCCTGAAAAATCCACTTGAGATCTAAAACCAAGCTGGGTCCTTTCTCCCTTATGCGTCATCAGTAGTAAAGAGTCTGTAGTTAAAATTTAGTTTACAGTTAATACCTCAGCCAGAATAGAATTGAACTCCCTCTTCCATAGCTCTAAATTATATCCTTAGTTCTGCTTGTTTAAGTGCCATTGATTTCTCTGAAGGTGGTACTGAGAGCAGAATTTTATCTTAGTCAGTAAGGCAAACAGATAGGACTGTGAATATACAGAGCTGGATGACTGCTCTATTGGGTAAGAAAGGTGCCTTTTTCACAGATCACATTTCTGACCATAATCATGCTTTTTTACGGAGACCAAAATATCGGTGTGTGTTCAGCGAACAATTGAGAGTTCGAAATTCTATGAAATGTTGAATAAATAACAACCTGCTTTTTCTCTTGCATGCTTGGTGTCTAGTACTTATTACCATACCTAGATACACCTCCCGACAGACATGTTGTATACAAATACAATGCAGTTGTCAGATGTGCTATTTTTTAAAAGGTACATAACATTTCTAAGGTAATGTAATCTCTTTCTCTCCCCCACCACCACCCCTCCCAGCTTTATGGGGAGGTGAAGTTGTTTGTGTGGTACTTATTTTTACAACTTCCAAATAATCACAAGATAATCACACAAGAATGGCCACACTGGGTCAGACCAAAGGTCCATCTAGTCTAGTATCCTGTCTTCCGACAGTGGCCAATGCCAGATGCTTCAAAGCGAATGAACAGAACAGGGCAATCATCAAGTGATCCCTGTATAATCTCATTGATTAATAATAGCTTGAAGCAGTATGCAAATTTTTATCTCCCTGTAATTAGTAACTATGGGGCCACGTAATTCCCTTTAAATCCAAGTAGCCAAAGATTGGAAAGAAAAAGAATTAGCAGAAAACAAATCAAATGATCTTCTTTAGCTATTTTAAATTACAGACTGGATACTACAAAGACATGCAGGTGATCGGGTGCTTTACGCTATTCTGTGATTAGATTTTTACTGGCACACTATGCTGTGTGTATACTCAGCGGGATCTGATATACCTCCATTAAAATGGGTCTTGCACTCCTGGAGATGCCTAAAATGTGAGGATATGCTTATTCATCAGTGCACTATCTGAGATCTGATGCTGTTATTACACCAGTTATTCCTAATGTGTTAGCTGCTTTTGGTCACATGAAAGGACGTTATGAGGCTTTATATGTTCCTTTGCTACACATCCATGGCAGAAGGACATAATCTCTGTTGCAATCCAGGGTTGAGCTTCATAGAACTCTGTCCAGCTTCCTCCCAACCATTGTGTGGGTCCCTCTGTGTCATGTACCCAAGACCTCGTGCTTATGGTCTCATTCTACCTTGACTTTCCTCTGACAGTGAGGAAACCCCTTCATCTGTCTGCAAGGCTCTGTGATCTCTGATGATGCTACACATGGTCCAGAAAGCGAGAAGGTTGAATCAGAGCAGTTTTCAAAGCAGGGAACCTCAGGCAATTTAGAGACTAACCAATTTATTTGAGCTTAAGCTTTCGTGAGCTACAGCTCACTTCAGCTCACGAAAGCTTATGCTCAAATAAATTGGTTAGTCTCTAAGGTGCCACAAGTACTCCTTTTCTTTTTGCGAATACAGACTAACACGGCTGTTACTCTGAAATCAGGCAATTCAGTTTGTTATGATTTGCTTAAACTAGAGTTAAACGAGACCGGGGATGGGGAATCAAGGATGGCACTCTGGCTGATGTATGTAGTGCCATGTCCCTGGAAACCAAGGTCCTACATATTTGTGTGGCTCTCAGGTACAATCCAACAGAGCTTCAGAGTGCTGTGTACTTTTTTTTTGGTATGTAAATGTGTGTGTCTCTTACTTTTAGTCAAAACAGCAGACGTTGAATAATCATCTCCCTAAAACACGAGTGAACGATGGGCTGAAGATGCGCGCCTCTGTCCGTATGACACGTTATTTGGAGTCCTGGGGAGCAGCCAGGCCCTTTGCCCACCTGAACCACAGAGAAAGTGTCAGCAGTGACTCCTCAGCTCCAAGTGGGAGACAAAGAAAGGTGATGGTTGGATTGGCACTGCATGGTGTGCGTGGGTGGGTGGGTGGGAGGGGGGTGTGATGCCCAGTGCAATGCATACACACCCACAGCCTTAAGCAGGAATAGAAACACTGAGTTCAGGGAGAGGGCACCAGAAAACAAAACAGGGATAGGGAGTAGGAAGCAGGAAGGCAACATACACACACACCAGTGATCATATAACCACACCATGGAATCAACCCAGAAATGAATGGGCCAGTGCAGATAACTGAGCACAGGATGAATGGAACGGTTAATCATGTAACAAGAAGATTGCTGCATCCTGCACCAGCTTCAGTTTCTGGATCAGTTTAAAGCGTAGCCCCAGTCTGGAGGGGGCCATGACTGCTTTTCCCAATGGGAACCTTAATTATCTTGACAGTGCTAACGTGAAAGAATAAAACAGGATTTATTCTCCTTTTCATACTCCTGGAATTTCAGAGAGGATTTTAAAGGTAGCAATTTAGGCCCTGATTCTGCCAAGTAATTAAGCCCATGCTTAACTTTAGTGCACATGTAAATTCTATTGATGTCCGGCTTTATTTTAATTAAGTGCTTTGCTGAATCCGGGCCATGGGAGTGCAATGACTGTAAGTAAATAAATCAACCAACCATTAAGCTCATCTTACTGAGAGAGGTGATACTGTCTCCAGTGCATCACAGTTATCCTCTGTCCTTTTTGTATCTTAACTTTCACCTGAGGACCCACTAGACCCAAAAGAGATCTCACTTTAATGTCTCCTCTGAAGGATAGCATCTCTAACTCTGCAGCATCTCCTTTCCCCCTCACTGCTTACATAACACCAAGTTACGGTATGGTGTTTGAATCTTTGGTCTTCTGGTGCTGAAAAGTAAATGAAAGAGATGCATCTTGCTCTCAGCTAACCCATACTTATATGCTAATCAAATACCATGTAATGTTGTACACAACACCTCTGCAGCTCCTCTGTGTCTGCTTGCCTACTGGGGAACAAAGTGCTGCAGTATGAGTTGTCAGTTGAGTTCCTCCCACTTGTGCTGTATCACTGTGTCAAACTAGCTTTCTCTTATCAGCCATGTAAAATATTTTTTCCAGTTTATGAAATGTATAACTCACTCACAAATCCTCTTGTTTAGGAGATACCTTTGCATTCTACAGGTCGTCAAAAGACTTCAGATAGGTAAGTCCAGCACTGTTGTTATGTACTGTGTGGTCCCATTACAATTTGACATACTGTAATTATGTGACTTTATTAAAACAAAAAAACCCAAAAAACCCTAGATTGGCAGGAAGACCTATTGTGGTAGGCACTGTACAAAGAAGTAATAAAACAGTACCTGCCCCACTCTTTCACTCTAGATCAATTTCAGATACACTGCACCTGCTTCTGTTTAGCAAGAAGAATATTGGATCTTGGTTGAAGAATAACTTGGTTGTAAATTAGACGTGTTTAATCATAAAATCATGGAATATCAGGGTTGGAAGGGACCTCAGGAGATCATCTTGTCCAACCCCTTGCTCAAAGCAGGACCAATCCCCAATTTTTGCCCCAGATTCCTCAGTGGCCCCCTCAAGGATTGAACTGACAACTCTGGGTTTAGCAGGCCAATGCTCAAACTGCTGATCTATCCCTCCCCCCAAAAGTGACACGGGAGGGGGTCTCTGGGAACTGAACTCAGGTCCTAGGCTAAATATCTAACCGCTGGACTATCCTCCCTCTAATACAGTGGTTATATGAGCCTGAAAATCCTAAAACTAGTTTTGAGCTCTGCATGGTTTACTTGTTCCCGACTGGTTGCCCTACTTGTGTTCTGGTGTGACCTAGTCATCCCACAAACTTGTCAGTGACAGAATTTTTCCAGGCAGTCATTCTATACCCCCTCTTTATTCTCATTCACAATAGCAAGCTTTGGCCATTTCTTTATACATACTCTGTTAGATGAAGTTATTGTATGGTTATCCAGCTTGCAGGGTACATCATATCAAGATGAACTGGTGTCTGAGACATTTAAAATATCTCATGGTTGCATATACAGGCCGCATATTCATCTTCAGTAGAACAATTCATAAAGTACAATTTTTAAATCTTGCATTTAATCACAAGATGCTTCTTAGCTGCACTTATGCTTTATTAGGTTAGAGCTGACTCTTTTTGAATGATGGATATTGCAGCTAATGTCTCTCATGAATAACCAACCACACCAAATTTGGCCTTTGAGACTTCTCATGAAAACTTCTTTAGGAAGAGATTTTTCACTTTGACAAAAAGCTGCCTTCAAAATAATTTTTGTCTTGAATGATTAATTTGATTATTGTTAATCTGCTAGAGCTCTTGTATTACATTATGTGTGTTACTCTCTGTGTTAGTCTGCATGGATCTAGACAAGAACAGTTATGTACCTCTTCACTTGTAAACTATAAGTGAGTTCCTTCTTTCTTCTTTTACTTCTGTACTTGTTCTGTCACTCTGGATGCCCATATTTCCTCACTGACTCCATATCCTTCTTTTTACAGGAAAGTAAGTGAGATGCTGT
The DNA here is from genome assembly GCF_965140295.1 of Lepidochelys olivacea. NCBI lineage: Eukaryota > Metazoa > Chordata > Testudines > Cheloniidae > Lepidochelys > Lepidochelys olivacea. The sequence continues at coordinate 15,952,453 of NC_140422.1, read as the reverse complement.
TTGTGTAAGGAGGGAGGGTAACTTTAGAGAAATTTATACTTTTGTGTGCTGTTCCTTTTTGATTTTCGTATTCACAGTAATTGAGAATATTCCCAGTAGTTTTTAAAAAGTTTTGTTTGAAAATTTTCAGAAAATTGACATAAGGCAATTGTATTTTTGCTTTGATAAGCCCTGAATTTGGCTTCAGTGTGTAATAAAGTATTGGAATTATTTATATTTGTTTTAATAGTTTCTTGGGTTTATTTTGGAGATCATATTGTTGTTCTGATATATTTTTGAGGATATTTGTAATTAAGTGACAATGATGAATAACCTTTGCAGTATGTGACAGCTACACTGTGCATATATTCTACAGCATGTTTTGGAAGTCTGAGTAAAGATACATCACATTCATAAGCCAGAAATTGATTTGATGCTTAATATCTTCTGTCTCTCTCTCTCTCTATTTAGAAATACGTCCCAGAAGGGAAGGATGGAAGAAGATATTTATGATGAAATGATGTCGACCATTGAGGGTCTCAGTTCGACTAAGTGTGTACTTTTTAAAATTGTTTTTCTAGGTTTTAAAAGCAGCTCTCCTTTTCTCCAGAGAGAACCTGCATTGCCAATTTTAAAGCTACATGTAAACATCACCTTTCAAAATTTTTTTTGTTTGCTTGTGTGCCGTTTGCTTGTTTTTAACTTGAGTACAGTGGGAATTCTTTTGCATTAAAGTACAGCTTAATAATATAGTTCCATTGTGAAATTCTCAGCCAGGTTACAGAAAAATGTTCATTTGTGAGAAAACAAGAAATTGTAACATTTTAACTGTCCCAGCACATTACACAATAGTGGGCTGAATACAGGTCACAGGAAATGTGGGAAGGTCAGAGGGGTGAGGCAGCTGGGGCACACATGTAGGCAGAGGTCAGGAGCACATGGGTAACTGCTGGGAGCACTGCAGATATGACTCCCATGGCTGGTTCACTGAGGGTACATGGAGTATCAGTGCTAATAGCAGGCCCAGCAGTTGGCACAATATATCTGTAAAAAGCATATGAGGGCTGCATTTTATATCTTTTAAAATGAATTTTAGCATAGAAATGCCTATGAGCTATACAAACATAGAATGATTTCAATTGGGAGGGAGCCATCCATCCCTTCCTCTGGGTTATGGCAAGGCTGATATACTTGTACTCAAACCATCCCCAATAAATGGCAGGTATTTGCAGGGTGAAGGCATGGGTGACCGAGTATCTCTAATCCATCTCTAACACCTCTCTTTACCCTGTCGTATTTATGACAGGGTACCCAGCCAAGAAGGTTTCAGACTGGATTCCTTTTGTACTGATGACTATACTACCAAAGGGATAACTAAACTGGTGCAAATCCATGAGCTGCAACCATGAGATAACTAAACTGGTGCAAAACCACTAGTGCAAAACCACTAATAGTCGAAATGTAAAGGCTCTTAAGAGTGCTTTGCCAGCTGTTCAGAAAAACATTATGCCATGCTAAACAAGTCATTAGCTATGTGAACAATGGAATCCAACCTGAAACATACGATTTTTGCATTCTGTTATGTTAGTTTATTGCATACATTTTGTAAAACCTATTTCTATTTTAATGCAGACCATGGTGTAGTAACTCAGATGACTTCTGTGGATTCTCACTGTTTTTTGTAGAATCTGGATTGGAAAAAGAGGTTAGTAAGAGATTAAGTAATCTTTTTTGTTATCCTAAATTACCATTAAAGAACTATGCCTACATAGGAGCTGGGAGCATGCTTCCCAGTCTGGGCAGACAGACATGCACTAGCTCTGCTTGAGTGTGCTAAAAATAGCAGTGTGGACGTTGGGGCACAGGTGCTGGCTTGGGCTAGCTACTCATGTCCGAGCCCAAGCTCTGGGTCTGAACTTGGGTAGCTAGCCTGGGCTGCCATGTCCACATGGCTATTTTTATCACACGCGTGTCTATCTGCGGGGACTGGGAGCTGCAGTGTAGACGTACCTTCATAGAAACATGAAAGGACAATTGAAACTGAAAGTATGTTCGTTCCTATATTGGGATTCCTGAGGTGACTGCAGCCCCAAATACATCTTAGGTGACGTGATGTAATGGAGATCTCTTGGTTCACTTGGCTTATTCCCTCCTCCTTGGTAATGTTGTTAATATGGACTAAATGAATTAGGAAATAATCTAGGGTTAAACCTTGGCCCTTTAAAGTCAATGGACGTTTTGGCAGTGGGTCCAGCATTAGTCTGAACATCTTCATTATAAAAAAGCAATGAGGTATTTAAAAAGTGTCTTTACATACATTGTAGCAAATAGGACTCTGCTTTCCATGATCATTTCTTTATGCATCAGTATGATATTTGGTAGGTACCGTATATACCCTATATGAATGGTAACATTATCCTTGATCCTTAAAACATCCTGAGTCATAGCTTAAATGGAGGCAGGATTAAATTTCAAATACCCTTATGTATACGGTATTTTACCATTCTAGTCCTCGCCTTTTCCCAAACTCAGGGGGACCCACAACCCATCCCCGTACCCCCGAAAAAGAAGAGCCTTCACTGAACCACTCCAGTCCGAGGAGAGCCCTGGTTAAACCCAGAGTGATTCACGCATATGGACACATTCATGAGGCATATGTGTATATATAGTAAAACTTGCATCAAGAGCCTTCTCAGTTTGAGGCTGCTGTCGGTGTCCTCAAGGTTTCAGTTCAGTTTTGGGTAGCATTCAGTTAAATGAACTTCTCCTAAAAGTTTTTCTTCTGGTATCTTGTGTGGTAGTTCAAAACAGATTTCACTGTGTGTGTATTAATCTACTCACATAGGACGGGGCCCCCAATCACTATGATAATATAAATAGTCATATAATCAACTCTTATAGTAAGTGTTAGTTTGGAAGCTGTGCTGACTTACATGTTGTGTACAGATCCGTTGTGCAGTTACTGCACCTTGTTAGGTGTCCCCAGCTGGTTAGAAACTGATTCTTTTGGACTGGGGTCTTTTTCTTCAGTGATGCCTAACTGTACATTTTATCTGGTTGATTGGTTTCTCTTCACATTCTTGGCTTAATAGTATGGTGCAAAGATACTTTTGTGGTAGAATTAAAAAATACAAGTAGTAGATTACAAAAACTAACTCTAGAATTATCCTTATTAAATGATTACAATCTTTGTTTCAGTATCGCACCATCCCCATCCCCAGACTGAGGAGTTACTTTGTCTGTGCCGGTATTGTGTTGCTCTGTATATTTGTGATACAGATGTTTGTCATGCCAACGTAAGTGTGTGGTGTTTTGCATTTCTTTACATTTTAAATGGATTCTCTGGATAAAACATTGCTTGCATGTGAGCAACACCTTTAGCTCTTACAGATCATCCTGAAGGGCTGAAGCTAAGGCTGTCTACACTTAAACCGCTATAGTAGTGCTTCAGTGTAGACATGCACTACTGTGATGGGAGGGGTTCTACTGTTACTGTAGTTAATCTGCCTCCCTGAGCTAGGTCAATGAAAGAATTCTTCCATAAACCTGGAGCTGTCTATGCCGCGGGTTTGATAGGTTTACGTACGTCTCTCAGGATGTGGATTTCTCATATCCCTGCATGACGTGGCTGGGTTGATCTAACTTTTTAGTGTAGACTTGGCCTAATAAGTTACATACACAAATACATATTCATTCTTAATTGTGACATGCTCTTTGTTAGTATAGTGCATTCATAGGTAGTTTTGCACCTGAGCCAGGACAGCTGCATTAACCTAAGTGCACAGTGTTTCCTTAGCAGTGTGTTTTAGCTGTGCTCAGTATACAGAGGGAGAAGATCTATTAAGTAAGGAAGTGCATTTTAGATTGTTTTTCTGATCATCACCTTAATGACTGAAGATGAACAAAGGAGAGTAGGGTTAGGCAGTTTAGGAGGGTTTGAAGCCTGAATCTGATGTGGAAGGAAAGAGAAAATCAATGAAGGCGTTTGATTATGTAAGTGACTAGCTCAATGATACAGTGTAATCTTCGGGGACTACTGTACATTCACATTGGGAAACTACTAGACGTTCTTATTGTTGTATTCATTAGAAGAAATTAGTTGTAGCAGTGGCATCTTGTGTAGACTGGTGATAAGATTTGCGGAGGCTAGAGAAGACGCAGTAGATCAGTAGAGATGGCCCAAATTTTGACAAAGATTTAAGCAGTCAGGATGGAGACACCTTCAGAGATGCCTGGAGGAGGAAGACCAGATTTGGTGAGAGTCTGGATGATGGGGGAGAAGGGCAAGACACGTGTAATTGGCTGTGGAGCACTAAGGAAACTCTCACCACAAATATCTCTTGTAATGATAATGTCAGGATTATGAATTAGGTTAGTAATATTAGCTCTAGTATTCCTATCCGATCGTGGATACCATTATAATATAGTTGCTTAATCTGATTCTAAGGCCAGAGAAGATTTGTTAAATGGCTCTTTGTCACAGCTTGGAGACAGCTGACTTTCCCTGGTATTTTAAATTTTCTGCCGTATCTGTTTTTCTCTGCTGTGACACTAATGATGCTGGTGTGGTTTATCCATGGGGTAATAGCACATGATTTGAATGAGAGAGTGGAACACCTGAAAGTGAATCTTTGCCAAGAGAGGGCAATAAACGTCCACGGAAGGCCCTTCCTCATGATCATGTAATGCCAAAAGAACAGCAACGATATTTATTTTAGTTATGGGAAACTGCATTAGTGAGTGTTGCTTGGTTAGTTGCAATTTGACTATGATAATATGCATAACACTTCCGTTTAACTTTGTTCTCCTCTCTCTGTTTTAGAACCGCAAAACTAGGACTTTCATTTGGAGTTGTAGCAGTCATAATTGTGCTTATTTTGTGTGTGTGTTTTGCTGATAAATGCCTGGTAAGTAAAAACATAGGCCAACATTTTCAAAAGTGGATGGCTAACGTTTGGCATCTAAATATAAATTACCTGTTTTTCAGAGGTGCTGAACTTTCGTAAGGGTTACAGATACTCAGCACTTCCCACAGTGAGGACATTCATATTAGATGCCTAAAATATAGATTTAGGGACTCAATGTCCAGCACCCGCATTTGAAAATTCTGATCATAATTCTTACATGCAGCTGTAAACACACTTTTAACTGGATTTTTAAAAAGTCCTTTCTGTTCTTGCAGTCATATTTTCTGGGGTTTTTACCCTATGTAGTGGTAATCCTGGGTATGGATCCTGTAGTTTTCTGTGCTGAAACTGACATTCAAGTGAAAGGGAGTTTTGAGTGCATATTGATTTTAGGACTTGATTGACTATAAGAATTCATAAGCAAATAAGAAAAATGCAAATTCATGCATGTTGTAAAGGTGGTGATTCCATAGCTGGCTGAAGGGTAACGCTCTTAAAGTTGGACCTAAGTAAACCAAGAATTCTAGAAAGTAAAATGACTAGTATTTGAATTGACTGTGTTGTGGTGCACAGGTACATTACCAAATGTATGCAAACAGTGTTTTTAATAAAATTAAAACTGGCTGTACAAAAACAGAGTGCAAGTCCTATGATGTAGAAAAAGAGACAACATCCTCCAGTCCAGCCTCCCCATCACCCACCCCCAAATCAGCCCTCTGATTTGGAAATGCCTGGGAGAACAGGGGAGCATTACTGTGTGTCCATAAGATCACTAAACTTGGCTGTGGTGGACCAAGGAGGGAAGTGAATTTTAAAGCTTTGTTGAGAATTTCCTGCCATCAGCCACTCCCAGCATGGCAGATCTCAGCTACCATGAAAACAGATGTGGAAAGAGATAGGTCTCTTAGGTACCCAGGGCCTAAGCCAGTTAGGGTATGTCTACACTGCAACTAAAACCTGTGGCTGGCCAGTCCCAGTTGACTCAGGTTTGCAGGGCTTGGGCTATAGGGCTGTTTAATTACAGTGTATAGACCTTTGAGCTTGGGCTGGAGTCTGGGATCTAGGACCCTGCGATGTGGGAGAGTCCCAGAGCTTGGACTGCTGCCTGAGCCTGAACGTCTGCATCACAGTTAATCAGCCACTTAGCTGAGCCCTGCGAGCCCCAGTCAGCTAGCACAGGCCAGCCACGAGTGTCTAATTTCAGTGTAGACAAACCCTTAGGCCAAAATACTGCATTCACTGCACCCTGATACATGAATGGTAATTTTGTTACAGGATTAAGTGGCAGACCCTTCTTGAATTGCACATGTTGTATTATATATTCTGCTGAGCCACAGGAGGGAAGAAAAAGGAAGAAATCCATAACCAACATTGCATTAGGCTTGATTTTGGCAGCCGAGTACTACAAAAGGACAGTTTGGATTCAGTATCCCAGAATAAGAAGCTTTTGCTACATTGGCATAATGTTTGCATTCTGCATAGATGTATGTGTTAGCAAAGAGATTTTTTTTCCATAATAGGAAGTGCCGGTTTGGGGTGTGTTTGATGTATGATTGGTTTATTTTATTTGGTCTCCTTTAAGTTGTTAATTTTTCTTTTATACTTAAAACTAGCAAATTTTAGTGTAAACATTTTAATAATAATTTCTCTAGCATGTTTCATTAGGTGACATCAGGCTGTTTTGAAAACCTAAATTAACTGAGTCACAGAAAACATCCCAAGTGGAATAAGAAAGTATTTATCTCCATTTTATTAATGGGGAAACTGAGGCACAGTGGTGATTTTTGTCCAGTGTCTTTCAGAGTCAATTCTAGAGCTAGGAATACAACCCTAGTGTCTTGGCTCTCTGTCTCTTGCTCTAACCATTAGAGAACAACACTTCTCTGTTTAAAACAGAGATAATATTTTCTTGTTGTGCTCTGGTGATTGTTTAATACTGTAATGAGACTTTTGTGTGTGCAATGGACAAAATGTTTTTTCTTGTATCTAGAATTACGACTCTTGGCACACTAAAGCCTATATGTAATGCATCTTGTTAAAACAAACTTGTTTCCTTTACAGAAATGCTGCTCAGAACAATGGCCTTCTATGCGCCACCTTTGTGCTATTTCGGATAAGGTAGAAACAATGCCTCTAGTGAGACTCCCTTTAGCAGTCATCACTATAGGTGCGTTGCTGATGATAGCCATTTTTAATTTGGTAAGTACTTGCATTTTTCTTCATTCTATGCATTTCTTTCCTTTTATAACCTTTGCAGACTTGACCACCCCACCTCTCCTATCTACCATGTTCTTGGCCCTGTTTTCTGATGTTTAACTCTTCACTACTTGCTTTTAACATTGAACTGATGTATGTTGAGCAGAGCAGCATGCTGAGGAAAGACACCCAAACAATTTGTAGAACCAGAAATCCATATATCACATCACATTCTCTTTGTTTCAGGCTGCCAGTTTATAGTATCGGCTGGTTATAATTACTATTGTTGTAAGAGAACTGCAGCTTTTTTATAACACTAAATTATTTGGCATGAGTGGGTAGTGGTTTTATGAAGTAGAGGCAATACAACACGTCTTCATTTTACTAGCTAAGGTCACTGAGGGGGAAACTCAAGGAACATATGAATCGGAGCCTGTTTTAAAAAAAGCCATTATGGTATATTGATGGTCCTATTCAGGAGTGTTTACTCAGTCGTTACTCCCATTGTGGGAGTTCAGCTTAAGTAAGGACTACAGGATTTAGGGTCTGATTCAATTCTCATTGAAATCCGAAGCGAGTCTTTTTATTGACTTCAGTGTACACGTTGTATTGGACTTTCGGCCCATAAAACTGAAAAGCAAAAACCTGTTTAGAAGTCACCAAAATATTAATTAATAACTTTTCTCACTTGGTCACCCAGCTCTGAAAACAGGTTCACTTTTGAAAACTATGTGTCAAGTTTTGACATGACCTTTTCTTGCAACCCCAGATCACTTTGACGGTGTGCCACGTGTGTACAGGGCATCCTCATTGATATTTGATATGTAACATTTATGGTACAGTAGGGCCCAGAGGGCAATCAGACCAGGGCCCCGGGGTGCTGGTGCTATTATTTGTAACAAATGACCGTCTCCCCACTTTCCCGCCTCCGCCCACTAATCAGCTTTTATATTCTTTCTTGGCAATGAATCAGCCTCCTGAAGAAAGTAGATCCATAAACGCAACTGGATCAAGTGATGAGGTTGTCACCTTCGTGGTGAGTAGAGCACCACTTCCATTTCCTAGATAAAAACAGAGACCTGGAATGCTCTGTGTAATATTGACAGCTAGCAGGTTCTCTGTAACTTCCCTTCCCTTTATGAAAATAGAGCTTTTAATGATTGACAACACAAAGGTTAACTCCTGTCAGTAAGCATTTCTAGCTGCTCGCTCTGACAGATGTAATTCCCTGCGTTACAAGGGACGGTTTTGTAGTTCATCTTTCTGGAACTACCAGAAGTGTAGAGTACTCCTGACGCCAGTTGAAGTCGTTAGTTGTGGGCATTCACAACCTTTTGAAATTCAGGTGTTCTTAGGGGACCAGTTTGATACAGTACAACAGAGTGTACTATTACTATCTGTTAAACTTTACATAGAATCCTATTGGGCAATTTAGTTTTTTCACAGAATCATAGAATATCAGGGTTGGAAGGGACCTCAGGAGGTCATCTAGTCCAACCCCCTGCTCGAAGCAGGACCAATCCCAAATTTTTGCCCCAGATCCCTAAATGGCCCCCTCAAGGATCGAACTCACAACCTACTGAACTATCCCTCCCCCCGAGGGACTTTTGTTTAGTCTTGTAGATTTTTTCAATTTATAGCCCAAACAGACAAGAATGTGCTTTAAAGGTGGGAAATATTTTAAAGAATAGTTAGTACTTACTTAAGAACTGACCCAATTCCCATTGACCTCCAAACGGAGTCTGTTTATTGATTTCAGGGGCATTGTATTCAGCTTTTGGCACTTAATGTTCAGAAATGAAAGTCTATTGAAGAGTCACCAAAATGGAAATGAATAAGTTTTATCACTTGGTGGCCCAGCTCTGAGCTAGGTCCATTTTTGAAACATATGCTGCAAGTTCTGACATGACCTTTTTGTGCAAGCCCTCATCGCTCTAATGATGTGCTGTTTGTGTACGGGGCACATCCCATTCTGCTGCTAATCAACTTTTCCATTCTTTCTTGCCTGTGAATCAGGCTACTGAAAAAAGTACAACTGTGAACTCTACTGAATCCTGTATTACGAATGTCACCTTGCCGGTGAGTAGAACACCTGTTTTCTTCCAAGATTAAAACACACACCTCTCAAATGCTGGGTTTAATATTGACAGCTAGCAGGTGCTTGGTATCTTCCCCTTGCTCTTTAAGAATATAGCTTTTTAATTATTGAGTGCACAAAGCTTCACCTCTGCAAATCCAGCTGTCCTGTCTATGATCGATCATACTTTTTGCCTGCATTAGGTAGAATCTAAAGAAGATGCTTTTATAGCTTCTCTTTCTGGAAATTTCAGACTTTAGAAAAGCAAAGCTGGCATTTGAGAAAAGTAGTAAGAACACAAATGGTGGGTATGACTGAAATATTGATTTAGGCTCATTTATTGCACTGCAAAGTGTATTTGGGTATCCTGGTAGCATCCTGGGAAAGGGTTTAAATGGTACATGGATATGCACTGACCTCTTGCATATATGGTGTGTCTACACTGCAGCTGGGAAGGTGCTGCCAGAGTACAAACCCGTCAAGAGCCCCTGGTACATACTGGGCACCTAGCTTACCCCCAGCTACGCTGCTACTCTTCGCATGCTGGCTCAAGCAGAGCTGGCATGTGTCTGTCTTCCTGCACGGAGAAGTACTTTCCGTGCTGCCGTGTTGACATACCTATAGTGAATTTCACTCTTAAAGGCCTAATGGAAACTTTGAGTGCTCAGCACCTTTGAAAATGTGATCCTGGGATGCATAAACAGGGGAATCTCAAGTAGGAGTAGTTATTTTACTTCTGTATTGGCACTGATGCGACTGCTGCTGGAACGCGGTATTCTCAAAGAGCTCAATCTGTTTAGCTGAACAAAAAGAAAGGTGACTTGATTACAGTCTGTAAGTATCTACCCAGGGAACAAATCATTTACGAATGGTCTTCAATCTAGGAGAGAAAGGTATAACACAGTCCAAAGGCTGGAAATTGAAGCTGGACAAATCCAGACTGGAAATAAGGTGTACATTATTGTCAGTTAGGGTAATTCTCCACTGTAACAATTTACCAAGCATTGTGGTGGATTCTCTATCACTGACCGTTTTAAAATCAAGATGGGATGTTGCTCTAAAAACGATCTGCTTTAGGAATTATTTTGAGTTAGTTCCGTGGCCTGTGTTATACAGACGGTCAGACAAGATGATCACAATGGTCCCTTCTGGCTTCTGAATCTACGAAAATCAGGCCCAAGGTCTTTTAAGGGGACACGTTTGGCCCAATCAGTAATCACATGCTAGTGAGCAGCTCCTCAGTTGGTGTAAATTGTGATAGCTCTATTGATCTGCCCCTGTATCTTTGTTATACCTGCACTGTTATCACCGTTACGGTACAAAGCTCGTAGTAATTTGTTCAGTGCCTTGTACATATTTTTTTCTTTTATACTCAAAAGAAACAAAGAATGTGATTGTAAAACTGGTAAATATTTTGAAAGTGAAAGAATACTTAGGATTTGCCTAAAGTCTGATCTAAGGCCCACTGCAGTGAATGGGAGTTTTTCTATTGACTTCACTGGGTTTTGGATCAAGTCATCAAAATTCTTTAGAACGTTAATTAAGCCACCCAGCAAGTAGGTAAATAAGTAGAAGTAGTATCTTTATTTCACAGATGAGGAAACTGAGACACTGAGAGACTGTGACTTGCCCAAGGTAGCAAAGGGAGTCACTGTCAAAAATCAGATTAGAACTCTGAGAGTACATCTGCATTGCACAAAACCCACACCGCAGTGAGTCTCAGAACCTGGGTCAGCTGAATCAGGTTTGTGAGGCTCCTGCTATGGGGCTAGCAATAGCAGTGGAGATGTACTTGCTCAGGCTGGAGCCTGTGCTCTGACACCCAACGCCTTGCTCAGTTTTGGAGCCCAGGCTTCTGCCCAAATGGCAATGTCTAAAATGCTACTTTTAGCTCCAAAGCACAAGATAGAGTCAGTTGACCCAGGCTCTGAGACTCACTGCTGTGGGGTGTTTTTTTATAGTGTAGTTGTATCCTGAAGTTCCTGGTTCCCAGCCTTGTGCTTAAGTCACTAGACTACATTGTCTCTCTAAATTAGTCTTGATATTCAAAACATTAATAGAAATCCACTTTTAAAACTAATAAGTTATAGAAAACAAAGCCTCTTGTCAAAAGCGCTTCGCTTTCATTTGTACCAGGTGTTGCTTAACTGGTTTTTATATAATGATGTTTTATGTTGGATAAATCAAAGGGTAAATTGGTAAAAGCCTAAATTCTGTGTTTTAGTAGATTTTTCTAAAAAACAGATTATATCTGACAACTGCTTTAATTCTTTACTTGATCTAAATTATGATAGCCATGAAATTCCTAGCCTTACAAGCAGTGAAATATACTTTGTCCTAAGAGTGTGAATTATTCAGCATCTCATTAACTTCTTCTGTTACAGTATTATACTTATTGCTGCATATTAGGGTTTATTGCTTGCTCTGTATTCCTTCGGATGAGCTTCGAACTCAAAGTTCTCCTTCTGTCCATCGCTGTTACTGTGTACATCATCATCTTTAATACCCAGCACAGCTTGAGTGCAGGCTGCTCCAATTACAGCAATTCCACTCAAAGGTATGCTCCGAAGTCCCCAGTAATGGACAATAAATCTCTGGGAAAAGGGTTGGTAGATTCCTTCACTTTCATTGGAATTTTGAGGTACTGCAACACTTTGAGCCAGAAGCCATTAGGACATTTTTTTATACATCATAATCTTAGAAAAAAATTATTTTACCAGACTTCCCATACAAATTGTACCATGCATGAGTTGAGATGTGGGACATGAAATCTCTGGGAGACTGGTTTCATTTTGGAGATTTTAGAGGGGAGTTTGAAAACTGAGCTTATAAAGGGAAGCTGGCCTCAACCTATAACTATGAAGAAGACTGTTCTCCTCCATAAAACTGCGGTATTCTCCATAATACTGAGTTATTCAGCCAATAGATCTGCTTTAGCTGGTTTTTAAGTGAGCTTACTATAGCTGCTCATTTCACACATTTTAAAATAGTCTTTAAAAATAAACTTCACAATGTAATAACCCTAAGATGTGTGTTACTTTGTACTCCACTTTCCATAGGGAAAGAATGGCGTGGCAAAGTCTAGGGCACTTTGTCTACATTGTACATGAAAATGGTAGGACATTTATATTCATGGAATATTCAATATTCGTCCGGAGCTGATGGGGAATGAGTATTTGTGGAGAACGTGCGTTTGCCAAAGCAACGCTAATCATACCACTTTTATCAGCACAACAGTTAACTGTTGTTAAATTACTTTCCTGATTCCAAATACTTTTAAAAACCAAACATTTAACTCCTCCAGCCTAACTGAACAGGGCAAAGCCATAAAATGAATTGCGTGTATCATAAATTGCGGGTACCACTGGTGTGCTCATTTGCAAATCTTCTGGGTACAATCTCACAGTTGTTTCATAGTGTGGCAGTTATCTGAGCTGTGGGATCAAGCCAAAAGATAGCTTGAGTGTGCTGAGACTTCAGGCTGGTCTAACACACAAACTGGAACCAAAATAACTAAACCACTTGTAATTCACATCCGATGAAATGAGCTGTAGCTCACGAAAGCTCATGCTCAAATAAATTGGTTAGTCTCTAAGGTGCCACAAGTACTCCTTTTCTTTTTGTGAATTCACACTTAGTTATTTCAGTGAGAATCTGTGAGTGGATGGGAAGTGTGACATGGAATACTCTTATTCCAAAATAAGTGTGTCCACTCAGACCTGCACTGAAATATCTAAAGGTGTGAACTATAGCAGATTGATTGATTGATTTCAGTTCCAGTTTTCTTGTAGACAAGCTCTTAGTCTCTTTGCCCATCACAAGCAAGGAAGCTGTTTCCTACTTTAAGCCTCTGTGGTTAGGTCTTGCTGGGCAAAAACGGGTGTGATTTTCAAATGTGTTAGCTCAATATGATTGAAAAGCCCCATTAAGATGCAGGCGAATAGCTATGTAGACAGGACCCATAAGCAGAGGGGCTATGTTAAAATTGGGGGACTGTCACTTGTGTTATTTCTGTTAAAGAGTACTTTGGAACACAAGGGGGTTCTGTTTCGAAACATCCAGAGATTCCAAAATATTCAAAACGCCAATTGTATGTTGCTTTTCTGTATTCCAGGCTTTTCATGAAAGATCCAAAACTGATGACTAACTTATACCTGGCTCTGTTTTACGTAACTCTGATCCTATTTTCAAGACAGGTATGGATAAAAAAAAAAACAAAACAAAAACCCCACAGTCCTTTTCACTCAATGATAATTGAGTTAAATAAAAGACATCTCTTTTCTATCTCTGTAGTTAGTTCTAGACACCAAAAAATCATTTTTATAGTGTTTGGGAAAGGAGGGAAAGATTTTTACACATTTTTCAATATTTTGGATTCTAACTCTGAAGAGACAAACTTTTAAAAGTGGCTTCTGATATTGCACTCACAAAATTGGGCACCCAGAATCTACATTGTCTAGTCACTTTTAATCGTATTTATAAATCATCTTCCACCCTTCTGGCAGGGTGGTTTGGGACTCTGCAATATTCAAAATAAATATATTTCTTAAACTAATTAAACTATAATTATTAAATTGAATTATAATGAAAAAAATTCAGATGTGCTTTACAATGATTTAGATAATGTTTAGTATCAGGTGACAAGACCACCTGACCTAGTAGTGTCACAGTTATGTCCCAGGATGCCTCCCAGGAGGGGGAGAGATTAGTATCTTCAAAGTCTTGTTGTTCCTTCCTAATGGCCCATCAAATCTGGTGGCCCGTCATCTGGTGGTGTCTTCCAAATACACACGCAGTTGTAATTGTTACCTAGTCCATATTCCTAACTTTAGATACAGAAATGGTACATGCATACAAATTGGATAATCCCATTCAGTAAATCATAACCTTTCCAATGATATCTTACATGAGTCATCTTGCATAAAATACAGATATGACATAACGGAGATGTATCATAAGGATATTTGCGTAAAGGCTATTGAGTGTAACGTCACAAGGACAAGAAGCAGTGGGCTTAAATTGCAGCAAGGGAGGTTTAGGTTGAACATTAGGAAAATCTTCCCATCTGTCAGGGTGGTTAAGCACTAGAATAAATTGCTTAGGGAAGTTATGGAATCTCCATCATTGGAGATTAAGTGCAGGTTGGACAAACACCTGTCAGGGATGGTCTAGATAAGATTTAATCCTGCCATGAGCACAGGGGACTGGACTAGGTGACCTCTCGAGGTCCCTTCCAGTCCTCTGATTCTATGTGCAAATTGGACTAGTGTACATCTGATGCCAGTTGAGTTGCATGCACAAATGGCTGTTGGCTTGTGAAGATGTGACTTCTGTTTTCACAAACAGGTGCTTGTGCAGGTTTTAGTGACAATTTCAGTGGCCATTTGGGTCCGAAGTGTCCTGACAAAACTTGGCTGTCACTTTTGCACTTGATTTGAAACCTGTAAACTCTTACCTCAGAGCTCTGCGGGTTTATTTTACTGTATAAATTCTTGTTTGCAGATTGAGTATTGCTGTCGACTAGATTGCTTGTGGAAGAATAAATTTAAAAAAGAACATGAACAATTTGAAACCATGGAGAACGTAAACAGGCTCTTGCTGGAAAATGTTCTTCCGGCACATGTTGCTGCTCATTTCATTGGTGACAAATTAAATGAGGTATATTTAATCTACTGTACTCGTAGGAAGGATGATAAATGAGACTCCTGTGAGAATGGCACCTCACCGCCCATGAATGGGTTACAAGCTACTGCTTGCTTCCTCTGTTCCTCCCTCTTCTTGGCTCACAATACGAGAATCCCATGGCCTTCCCAAGCCCAAGGAGCTGCTACCCCCATGGCATTAAGAGGACTTCAGTTTAAATGAATGCTTTGCTTTTAGCACTGGCAGGAGTGGGGCATGGAAATCCACATCAGAAATTATCATTTTCTTTGGCACTGATAATTGGTTCAGAAGTGACGTTAGGACTCCCAAAGACCCCATTTGACAGAGCTGATTCATTTAATTCCTATAAGGAGCTAGCTGAAGGGCAGACAGTATCCACTTGGCAGCACCCTGATGGCAAATGATAGTGACGCTTCTTAGACCCTGCACCTCACTCTGCCAACACCTCCATAGTGAGTCACTGGATTGACTGAGCTGGCAGGATGGGGGCTATTGTAGCAGAGAGGGCAATCACTGTGCAGAATGCAGTTGGGGGTATCTGACTGGATTTCAATTCTCAGCACTTAAAATTCTGATTTTTCTAAAAATAGGAAAATATGGTCCTTCTGTTAATTTTGCTGAGTTCCAGTGGCTTAGCTTGGTTCATTTCTAGTCATAGTTGTATTTAAAGGTACTAAAATCTGAATGCAATTTTGGTTACACACTGTGGGGTTACAGGGTAACTGTGAAATTACTTGTGACACCTTAGAGACTAACAAATTTATTTGAGCATAAACTTCGTGAGCTACAGCTGCATCTGATGACGTGAGCTGTAGCTCACAAAAGCTTATGCTCAAATAAATTTTAGTCTCTAAGGTGCCACAAGTCCTCCTTTTCTTTTTGTGGATATAGACTAACATGGCTGCTACTCTGAAACCTGTGAAATTACTATTGCTTTCCAACAGGATTGGTACCATCAGTCTTATGACTGTGTGTGTGTCATGTTTGCATCAGTACCTGATTTTAAGGTGTTTTATACCGAATGTGATGTCAATAAAGAGGGGCTGGAGTGCTTGCGGCTGCTGAACGAAATCATTGCTGATTTTGATGAGGTATTTCAGTTTCAGGCAAACCTAGCTTGGATTTACATGATTACAATATACAATGTCTTTCTAGAGCGGTGTTTCAATGTAGGAACCATGAAAAGTGAAAAAAATTTAGTAAGATGAACCAGGATTCTCAGTTCAGCCTTAGTCTTGGAGAGTGAAATTCTAATCATTTGCATCTGATGTACTCATGTAGTTAGACCATCTAACCCTTTAATAGTACAGTATAAACAAGACTTAGTGTTTTTCCTCATGATGCAAATACCGATCTGTCACAGATTTTATTACTGGTTTGCAGGATTTACTACATTTCTATAATGTGTGCCCAAAAAAGGGGATGGGTGGAGGGAAACAGCAGTAAAAGAAATCTTCCACGCTTTGTTATTTAAGAAGTATGTTTTCTGCAATAGTGACATAGTGTATCCGGAGATAAATCTTATGAATGTGGTAGGGAACACAAGATCGCTGGTGAGAACACATGGGGATATAAGGCATTAAGGTCTCAAATTATAATTTAGTTTCTTTCTTCCAAACAGCTATTGTTAAAACCTAAATTTAGTGGTGTTGAAAAAATCAAAACAATTGGAAGCACTTACATGGCAGCAGCAGGCCTTAGTGTTGTACCAGGCCAAGAGAACAACCAGGTATGATACCCTTTGGAAATACAAACACATTTAGAATTCTAATTGTCCATATCTATGTAGGGGACAGAGTGTAGTGAGATGGAAAGGAAGATGAAAGTTATCAGCAGTCATAATCTCAGGTATGGAAGAGGAGGATGGGAAATATATTCTGAGGCTGTATTTTGTATCACATTATAAATAATATTTCTAAAATGTTCCAAAATTAAGGCTATAATTCCAATATTTGGGTTCTGGTGTCGAGAACAAATACTGTGATTTAAAATGTCACCAAGATGTCGTATGTGATGGAATTACAGCCCTTAATGCCAGACCAGTGAAGCTGGTGTCAGCTTATTTCCTTTAAAATCAATTTGCTGTTTTCTTGTTTACAACTGCTTCTACATTAGTCTGTGATTCAAAGCACTGGGAAACTTGTTATTTTGACTAACTTTCATTTATCTGTGGTTCTGGTCCTAGACAGCAGATATTAAATCCAAAACAAACATAGTTTTTCTTTAAATTCTCAAGAATCTTTGCACTTGAACATTCCTGGGGATGCAACAGAATAGTTTGAATGGTGGGAGTATCGAGGGGCTATTGATACCAAAGAACTAACAACCTCAGCCATGTCTGATTTGGATTCAGGATTTGATGGCAAATTGACTAATATAATTGTTATCTATGTAGAGAACGTGATATAACAAACTCAGGTAGCAAAAATCAGATCTAAATTTCAAACACGCTCTAGCTAAGAGGTGTTTAAAACCAGGCTTTTGGTTCAGGCCCATCACCGGGAGGTTTTGGTGTGAGGAGTGAGAATACATGTGCTGTACGTACAGGGCACTTAATTTTAAATCTGCACTAAAGTCTGGAAAGAGATGTAAAGACCCAGGTTTATGAATACTAAGCAGAGCAGGCTCTCCTTTTGCCAGCCAGACCCAATTTACTTTAATAATCATTTTAATTATTGTGCATGTACATCTGAACTGTGATTGTGCCATGGTATCTTATTTCACCTGGGGCTTGACATGGATTTGGCCTCCAGTCTTTATAAATGGATATGTAATTAATTGATAGTACTGGACTTCATCAGAAAGCAGCATTACAGTGACCACTCATGCTGCAGTAGAACAACACACAATAACTGAACTGCTTTGGTGCTTATATCATTGTTCTTTGAGACGGACAGTTGCCATTCATTACACTGAGAGCTTGACATGGTCTTGCATATTAAGGCATTAATATCCATTATAAATTACCTAGGACCAGGAGAGACAGCATGCTCAAATTGGGATCATGGTGGAGTATGGAATTGCCTTGATGAGTAAACTAGATGGCATCAACAGACATTCCTTTAACAATTTCCGCCTACGGGTTGGTAAGTTCAGTTTCATACAGGATGTGAATGCTACAAGCTTTGCAAAAACTAGAGCTGCAAAAGGATTATTAGATGGTCAAGCCACCAGTCAGTGCTGAATTATTCTTGACACTGAACATTATGAATATTATGGTAATAAGCATAATATAAATACTAAGAGACAGAACACTGTCTGGTCTAGCTTTTAAATGCGCCAAGCCGTGAGGTTCCACATCTAACCTTGGACTGTGGTTGTAGTCTCATCATCCTGATATTCCTGCAATATTCAGGGATGTTTCTGGTGCTGGGTGTGGGAAAAGGGGAAATAATGCTGCAGCTGCAAACAGGGAGGAGAGGGAGAGTATGGTATGTTTGCTGGTTGGATATGGGGGTGATGAGAGAGCTGGATAGTGTGCTGCTGTTGGCTCGTTACATGGCAATTCTAAGATTGTTGTTAGACTGTTAATGTTCTACACGAAGTGCAGGAAGGGTGGACTTTTGCTTAAAGCACAGGTCGGTGAGATAGGAGATCTGGACGACATGCCAACTCTGCCACAAACTTCCCGTTACCCTGGGCATGTCACTTCCTCTCTGTGCTTCCTTATCCCCAACGGGTGCAGTGAGGCTATATTCATTGCTGGTTATAAATCACTAAAGTGGTCCTCTGCTGGAAGGAGTTACTGAAGTGCAAAATTATATTAACTCTAAAGGCATGTACTTTTATTTCTGTAGGGATAAACCATGGGCCTGTAATAGCAGGTGTGATTGGTGCTCGTAAACCCCAGTATGATATCTGGGGCAACACTGTCAATGTCGCTAGCAGGATGGAGAGTACTGGTGAACTTGGAAAAATCCAGGTACAAAGACGGGCATTCAGATGTTTGTAAAAAACTACTTTTACATTTTTATTGATTAATGCTCAAAGTTAATTTCCGTGGTGTTTTACAAGAATTTCACTATTTCTGTTTCACTCAGGTTACAGAAGAGACGAGCAAAATATTACAGGAACTGGGATATTCATGTGAATGTAGGGGACTCATTAATGTCAAAGGAAAGGGAGAACTAAGGACTTACTTTGTGTGTACAGATACAGCCAAATCCCAAGGTATTGGACTGAACTGAGTCTGTAACGAAGTTTGTCAAAATGTATTTTGAGCCACCACTTCCCTTCTGTGAAGTCTTAAAATTTCCTTCCTTATGTAAAGGAGATTATTCCAAATGTATGTGTACTACTAATGGTCCCTCTGCATCTCAAGGTAGGAGAGTGACCTGAAAATGCCTAGAAGCAATTGTGGACTGCCTGTTTCTGGGATAATTTCAGGATTTTTCTGGAACTGTCTTGCAGCATTTCCTAGTATTTCCTTGCCTACATTCAGGGAGATTAAAGGTCTTAATAGCACATGCAGATGCACTGGTGAACTAATTTCCCAGTTAGAACAGACATTAGGAAAAACTTCCTGACTGTCAGGGTAGCGAAGCATTGGAATAAATTGCCTAGGAAGGTTGTGGAATCTCCGTCATTGGAGGTTAAGAACAGGTTAGACAAACACCTGTCAGGAATGGTCTAGTTATTATGTGTTCCTGCCTTGAGTGCAGGGGATTAGACTTGATGACCTCTTGAGGTCTCTTCCAATCCTATACTTATGATTCCACTGCCTCATTCTTTGTTAGATCTGCTAGCAGTGTTGCACTTGTCAGAGACCTTAAGAAAAAGTGACAGTACATTTGGAACATTGATATATGCATGGTCTTCAGTGCAAAGCTGTTTTCATGACAAAAGACCGCTGAATAAGGGGCGGGGGGAGAGAGACACAAGCAAACTACAGTTTAATATATGGTGATTATACTCTAGCTCCTTTTGGAAAGAGTAACTGTGCAATAATTCACATTCCCCTGTCCCTTGATGACTTTTCCACAAACTCATGCCTCCCCCTACATTATGTAAAGCCTTTCTTGATCAGCAGTTGTACAGGAAATGATTTTTGTCTGAAGTTGGTTCAAAATACTGCTATTATGGATGCAACCCATGTTGTTCTCTTTACCCTGCTTTTCACTATACCAAGGGACAAACCATATTTCATTTCTTAGATGAGATGAAAACAACTGTTTTAGTATGTACTGGAAGTAAGCCACTTTGACCTTCAGAATTAGTCTTTTGACTTTGAAGAAATCCAGACTATTTCCAGAGAGTGAAAGCCCATTTAGGGATGTGCATGTAGCAGTGAGACAGTAACTGTGAGTATTGCATTCACTGCAATCATGCCCTTTGACTGTGTATATTTATACTATGTTTTGCAATGACTCGTTTCTGAGTAGCAGCTGTGTTAGTCTGTATTCGCAAAAAGAAAAGGAGTACTTGCGGTTCTCTCATTTGGTTTCCATTGCCTGGATGAGGCCAGTCCCTCAAACTGCTGACTTGTTTCTGAGGCATACAGAATTGCTATCCCAACTTTCTTCTTGTCATTAACATCATTTGCATTTAATATATTAGTCAGGATCTGGTGCTTATGAAGGTGAAGTATAAACTGCATTGGCCAGTCAGGCAGGATACCAACAGCTGATGTGCAAACTTCCCTTAACAGATCTTTCAATGCACCTTAATTCTGGCCTGCCAGCTATTCTCCTGCTCAGACCTTCTCTTGACAAGAAACAGCCACTCAAATTGTGTAGTGTTTCTGTGATAAAGGCAAATACAAGACCAATTCTCCCCCCACCCCCCGAATTTGTGACCTGAGGCAAACTTGAACCTAGGTGGCACTTCCCCCTTCCGAACTAATCACCTATGCCTGTGTTCTCAGTGCTGTGCATGTTTCTAAACATTTGACATGTCTGATATTTTCAGAAGTTTGTCAATGTTCAAATGTTTCCTTTAAAGTTTATTCAGGTGAGTGTAATTAGCTTTAAATTTTAACTAACAACTTTCTACCATACATAATCATGTCAAGACATACTACTACAAAATTTTGGTTATGAGGAAGATAGTGTCTCAGAAGGATATCACCTGGTGTTCAAGTATAAACATTTATCAGGAAAGGCTTTTTTTCCCTCCATTCCCTGTATATATTGTGACTAGAAAGTGAAGTGGTTAAAATAAATTCAAGTATTTATTTTGTTCAGTATAAAGTGCTATGTTCAGATAATTTATTACACCACACACAAAGCAGCCTTTGCTAATATTTCAATTTTAGTATGAGGGCATATGACTCCAAATAGTCTCTTTAACAATCGTTGTTGCCTGCACCACTGCTGTTTTCTAATTACTGTGTAATTTCTTGGAAAGTGCCTGTGCTTCATGACAGGAACAAATCTGAGTAATGTCCTACTGTGGATTAAAAACTTAATTTTTAAAGCCTTACTGAGGGTGGTTGGTCAAAACTGCTTTTGCTGCAGTCTCCTACAAAAAATAGTATATTAGACAACTTTAGTTTGAGGTTGGCTGTTTCCTTTCTGTCAACAGATTCATAATATATTTAATACTTAAACTTTGTGCTAATAAAAAAAGGTCAGTGTAATTTAGTTTTCAGTTCCCTATCGCTTTTATATTGTTTGTGATAGTAGACATTTAACAAGCATGAGTTTTGAGATGTTAATTTATTTTGTTTTTATAAGAAGCTTGAATGCTTCTGAATGGAAGGCTTCATTCAGTGGCCTTTGCTACAGTACTTCAGTTTGACAGACCATACTGCCTCAGTATTTTGAATCATGAAGTTTGCTTATGGACAGAGCCAGTTCTGAAATTATGGCACTGTCCACAATAGTGCTAGAGATTTAGATGTAATTAGGATTGTGGAACTAAACCATATCTAACAACATTCTGAACTGCTTTGTATTGCCATTAAAGCTAATATGCTGCTTGGTCTCAATTATGGAAGTGGTGTAAAGTATTTTTCAGTAGCTTGTAGCTCTTGGGCTGGATGAAGTAGGGTTGTCTTTCTGCTACCAGTTGTATTTGCTATATGATCTTAAAGGGACATTATCAGTTTAAACTCTTTGAAATTTTGTAGAGTATTTAACAGCACTTTGTATCCTCAGTTCACCTTGTTATATGTGAGACTCACCCACAGAAACATTGAAAAGTGAGTGTAAGGCCATGAATATTGGCGGGGGGGCGTGCGACACCTTGAGCGACTTAAATACTTTTTTAAATGATTAGATTGCGTGCATGAAGGGTCATTTCTTTGGCTAAAGTCTTAAATGGAGCTTTAGCAATACAGAATGCTTTTACCAGAACTGTGAAACTTACCTATTAGGACTTTAAAAACAAACAGTCAAGTCTTTAAATACAAAATGTCAATTTATCTAATTTACAATTGATTGTATACTGTAACTTTTAATGATGGAGTAAGTTATCTACTGCACAGAAAGAACAAAACTTTTTTTTTACTTTAAAATAAAGACTTTTCTGAAACTTGCTTTGTAATTATTTAGAATATAACATCTAAAGCAGATTTGTACATAAGCCTTCATTTCTTCCTTCCATATTTCATTAACCTGTTATGCAACTTAAGCCTAATTACAACTAGACTCTTCTCTTAAATGCACAGAGTTCAAGATAGAAATCTTCACTTGAAAGTATGTAATCATGGTTGATCTTTTGAGAACTGGAGAGTAATTTCTCTAATTTATCCAGAATGGGCTGATACCTCTATCATCTCCTAATTTAGAGTATTTGCATAGTGCAATAGAACATGTAGTAACTGCATGTCTAGCCATACAGCATTTCTGGTAGAGCTGTCAGAGTAGAGCACTTGAACATACCAAAGTAAATTCACACAATCACTTAACTTCAACCATCTACTGCCCATCTCCACTAACTGCATAATTGCTGATTAGGTGCAGTTCAAGCATTTCCTTGTCAACATGGTAGGGGCTGCTGGGAATCTGAGAGGACAAATTGTATTCCCAAAGTAAAGGGGAGTGGATAGTGGACATTCAAGAGAAGCTGGGGAAGAAAGGGGCTTGGGAAAAATCTGGTGGCTGTGAGAAGGAGTAGGCCCATGATATGTGGTGACAGTGCAAACCTACCTTGGGAAAGGAAATGGGACATGCGTAATCAAAGTGATGCTGGGGGCTTGCAGGTCTCACTCATCCTCAACTTAGTCACCAAAGATAGAAGCAAAGTAGACTAAGGATCAGTAGAGAATGGCAGCCATTAAAACAGTACTTTTCTTGTCTTTCTCCTACACCAGCTCAGCTATTCCAACTGAGTTAAAGCTCTCCAGCTTAATTAGCAGGTATTTCCTAGGTGACTATCTGAGCTGGGTCCACAGTGGGGGAGTTTGAAACTTCGAGTGGTCAAGCCCTCTTAAAGGTTTATGGAACCTTTAGGCAAGAGATTTGTTAATGTCACTGTTTAATTACCTTACTCAGAAGAATAATGCATCTTGGCTAGGCATTCTTAACCATTTGTCCTGATAGCTGCAATAATTAGCAGCAACATTATAAAAACTCTAGTTGGTTGAAAGTGATAAACAGAGCAAGGTCATGAAAGAAGCCTAGGCTACATTTATACAGCCTCAATATAGCATCTTCCACTAATTTATCAAATTTTATCGGCTTCTATTTAGAAAGCTGTTTTTCCTTTGCATCCATAAAGGCTATATACTTATTTAAAAGAAAGTCTGCATGCATTCAAGTGCACCAGATCTGAAAGTTAGTAAATGGCTTTGGAATACTGCTGGATAAATAGTGGTACAGACAGATTATGTAGCCACAATTATGTTGGGCCTAAGGCTGTAGATAGCCTGACATATCCCTTGAAAATGATGAGTTAGTCCATCCAAATTCACGATTAGATGTGTATGCATTAGAAGTAACTGAACTCTAACATGAAACCATCATGACCTTTGATTGAGTTTAACAAGTTCCAAAATTTAATAGACAAAATATTTCCTCTAACTCACAATGTACAGATGTTCAGTGAATACATCCTGAACAAAATTTAAATCTAGTTCTTTAATAGGACCAAATACAAATATATAACTTAAAACAACTGAAGTTTCAAATTCCAATTGGACCAGATTCATTTCCACTGAACATGGCAGCCTTTTTAGATTCTTGACCATCTGAAAAAAAGTTATTCCACACAGATTGGTCAGTCCAGTTATCCCATTCAACTTCCCTTAAAGTAGTATATATACAATCTAATTCCCTTACTACTCCTGAAGTCAATTTCCTATGTCAGCATGAATCAATTTATGCAGTGAATCCACTTGTATTAAGGAGCTAGTAATTATACTAGGACATATTTCTTGCTCTATTCCTGTTAATTAACCAGATAGGGCATTACTCTTGCAGTGTACATCACCATAAATATCTTTTATAAATGTACTGATCTCAGTAGTATGATTAATTGATGTCAGTTTTTCATTTAAGAAATATGCAAAACTGCTTGAAAAGTTTGCTTCAGAATAAAAACTATCAAGAAATGGTTTTACTCTGTCAGTAGCACAGCTTAACTAAAACCTGTTACAAACGAGAGGGATGGCGTGTACGGTATTGTACGCTATAATATTTTATGCTATTCACTGTTTTTTAAACAAGACTGACCTAAAAATCTAAATGAAATTGAAAAGCTAGCATTTAATGCAGTGTACATGTTGAAACATCTGCTAATTCAAAAGAGTCAGTTTCTGTTGCAGTGTCAATATCCATGTTACCTTGTATAGCCTAGGCCATAAAAAGGGAGGTATGTATTTAAGGCAAACAAATGCAAAATAGTATAAATATAAACATTGCAGTAGAAAACTTAGTCATTTCATGACTGACTTGCCAACCATAAAATGACATTACTGAGGCTTAAATCCTTAATTCCCGTTCTTTTCACTATTTTCAATATGTGGCGGCTTCATAACTGAGCACCCTTAAATGGAAAACTTAAAGGAAAAATTCTAATGCATAGATGCCAAATTAATATTAAAAATGCTTAAGAGTCAATGCATTTTTTTCTACATGTGGTGTTTTCATCTTCAGTCAGATGTGCAAATGCAAAAATTGCAACATACACAGACAGGGAAAACTTTTTTTACTCTACTAATTTAAGTGGTTGTACCAATTCTACACACTTCTCTAAACAACAAAGTTACCTTTGGGCTGAGAATAACCATGTCAAATTTCCACCCAAAAAGTATTTAAAAAAGGGAGAGAGACCAGCAGTTGGGACTCCACCTTAACTTCTGCAGTTGCTACCAACAATACTACGATGACTTGCAGATGTAGTTTTGCTCTTGTACAATGCTAAATACACTCTATACTCACCATCTGTTAAATCCACAAAGCTGGCTTCAGTGTCAGGTACAGGAACTGAAATTCCCATTGCTTTTCGGATTCCATACGTGCTTACAATGTCGCCTGGAGTCACTTGTTGCGCAAGTTCTTTTAAATTATTGGTCACTCTCTCCGCTAGAAAGTTAGAATACTGTAAATTAATTTGTGTTTTTACAAATTGCCCAGAAGAGTCTAAGTCTGACTTTCAGCACAGCTGTAAATAATATTTAGCTTTGGTGAATTTGTAGTTATATAAAAACTAAATAAGCTCCTATAATAGCAGAGACATCTTACTGTCACTCAGACAGTTAAATCTAGTGGCTCTTTGCTTCTCCTGTGTTGCACTTGGCATTGCGGGGGAGCAGATGGGCATTAATCACACAGTAAAGGCACCAGGAACCAGAGGGAGAGAAAATGCAGCATTTTCCTTGCACATTCCAAAGCTGTTACTTACCAGCAGAGAGTGGGGTGAGCTGGAGAAAGGAGGAGGAGATGAAACAGCTCCTTACTAAGACCCCTTTGAGAAGCAACAGAAGCTAGACAGATTTAAAGCACACGGTAATGCTGCTGCAAGCATCATTAACTTGCTCCATATCATAAGGGTCACAATGTAAACAGCTGGTGGAAAACCAATGACGAATGACCATGTGGCGCTCAGGGCACTGATCTTTGGGTTTGAGTATTTTGCCTTCGGTTCTCAATCCTGCATGTGAACAAGAGGCCATGGCTATTGCCCCTTTTCACTTTAAATGCAGTAGTTCTCAGATCCCACAGCTGTAAAGTACATCACATCAGCTATTTTTTCCCCCTCAGGAAAGGGAGGATTTGGTCTACTTTAGACTTGCATGGAATTGGTAAGATGTATGTGGCTAATGGAAGAGGAAATGCACTACGAGAATGCACAAGAGCTAAAAGCCTCTCAAACTGACATGACGTTTTAGAATTAAGCTATAATTCTCAAATATTTACTTGACCTTAGCTGACAAACAGAACGCTTCACATTGTTCAACTGTTTAGATACATCGCACACAATCACTCAAGAAGGGAGTTACTTTTACAGATTAGTAATTTCCAAATAGGGAAATGAAGCAGAGAGAAAGCTTGCTTTAAGGCAATATCAGAGTTTGGATTATTACCCAGGCCCTCTATTTTGTGCTTATAGCACACTGAGAATTTCATACTAAAATAACTCAATCCTCAGATGTACAAGTCTTTAATAGTTGCTTTAATAAGCAACTAAAAGTTAGAGTTCTATCATAACTTGTTAACATCCAACAATCCAAGGTGGTGCACTGCATATCAATTACTATCTCAGCTGAAGGAGCTGGAATGCCACTGTCTGAGACAGTTATTCAGAAAGAAAATCAAACAGAAGCCACCTGATTCATGTGCTCCTTGGCCAGAATTGACAAGTGGGGCCTCCAGGTGTTCTGACTGTCCTATTTTAACACAACACTCAACAAATTCACCTCCAGTTTCACACTAAAGATAACAGTTTAACCAAAAAGTCACTCAACACCCAATGTACAAATTTACTAGGAAGTTCTTAACCTGTAATAACTTTATACAAATTCCAACTGACCTAATTGTTTTCTAAACATCAATTAAATGTTATACTCACCCAGATGCATTTCTTTGTAAGATGGACCCAAAAGACAAATCATATTGGGAGGTGGTTTTGTACTCAGTCGTTCATTTTGAGCATCTTGGAGCTCTCTGAGTAACTTTGTGGTTTCATCAAGTTTCTTCTGGAAGATTTCAGCCTCTGATTGATAGAAAAGCCCGTGTCAGTGAAAGGAGGAGATTTTATATATATATTATACACACACAGAGAGAGAGAGACACACACACACACTCATTCACATGCTACAGCAAACCAATTACAGGATAATACAAAATACAATGTGCCCAAAAATAGCACTTGCATTCCTAATTGCAATAGATTACTCACCTTCAGAGTCAAATTCCTCTACATGAATTCCAAAATTTGTTACTGCTTTCAGTGCTGTAAGCCTATCATTACTAGAGTCCAACTTGTTGGCCGCATCTGTTTCTATAATCTGCAAATAAGTGTTTAAATGAAGATTTTAAAAAATGCTTTTGCAGTCGTCTTCGTGTATGCACAAGTGCCTCAGTTGGCACGTGACCAGGATTCATCACCTAATTTGGTCTGCTGGTTGTATCAGTAGCTTTCCCGGATTGGGCTGGGTACTGACTGGGAGTGCAACGCAAACGCTGATGCATGCCACCGCTTTTGCAGTGTGTAAATTAGAAAACTGTCAGATATTGGGGGACTGACTAATTTAGATTTACCCCATTTGTTCTTCACTTCAAAGCAACAACAATCTTTTACTGTTCTATAGTTAACTATTCCATCCCATTTATGTATTTTCAGAGTTGCAAGTATCCAGAGCTCTGGGCACACACATAAAAGTAATGTAACAAACATACAAATTATGACCAGCCTCCAAATATAAACTCCTCCTGAACCCATCCCAAACCAGGACTCTCCCACAACCCGCATTCCCCCCCAAAAGCCATTAAGCAAATAAGCTGAAGATCAAACAATTTGGGCTCTGGAGCACCAACAGATGATGAAATTCCAAAGTACAGTCCATTCGCTGAAAATACTGGCTCCAGCCCCCTCCCAACTGAACATCGGGTGTTGAGTTAATTGGTTCAGTAACGCAAGACGACAGGCAATTTGAGATAACCAGGCCCTAAGCAATTTGGGGCACTGGAGGTTTAAAATCTGTATCTTAAAATGACACACGTTGTACAAAATTACTGTAGTATGTTGCAGGTACCAGAAAATATTGACTCCTGTAATCAAAGTTCTGAATGACACACAGTAACAAATATAAACTTCTACATGTCTCATTCTGTGCATTGTAAACGTGGAAGATTTTACTTAAGAATAAATGCTTCAGGTTTTTCTGTCACACAGATTGATATCAAAACCAATCAGATCTACATTCTGATGTGAGATTTACCTTTTGGACTTTATCCTCACAACTTGAAATACAAAACAGTTACAAAAAAAGCATGCAGTTTTGAATGGTGGTACACAACATCTGTTTATATAACTGCACACATTTCTCCAGCTTTAAGCTATTTTGCAGTTAGGAGCAATGTTCCCTCTAATTTTTGACAGGCTGTGTGCGCAAAAAATTTCTTCAGAGCAAATTTTTGTGCACGCAGGGTTTAGGTTCACACGCACAGCTTAGAGGGAACAGGGGTTAGGGGTTAAAAATGCCTTTTGGAGTAGCTGCTTGGAAAAAGATAGAAAATATCACCTCCACATCTTTTGTTGCATCGCTTCTCCCATGCTGACCTTCTGCATCCACCATTGGCTGAAATTATGAGAAAGTATTTAGTATGACATTTAAAATGAGTTCCTATTTTAAAGTACAAAGCAAAACCAGAACCTTACAGTGGGATATTCATAAATGGAGGGAGACAAAACAGTGTTATGGGTTTTCATTGGTAACAAAAACTACACAGCAGTTTTTAACGGAGAGAACATTCCTTATTTGTCTTGTACAAGAAATTAGCAGTAAGGGGTTTTCCTTCTATTAAGTTGTTTGGAGCAGGCTAGTGTAATTACTATAATGACAATCACTTCAGTAAATATTGCAAAATGCCTTCCATTATCCTTTTTGCAAATGTTTCCTTTTTGAACCAAAATTTTCAAATTTTCTTTGCATGCATGAAAGTTTTTTGTTTTGGGGGGGGTTTTTGTGGAAAATTCCTTTCTAAGTTAGAGACTGAAACACATGTTCTAATCATATTTTTCTTTAAGTCTAAAGCAAAAGTGACTGAATCCTGTAAGTGGTCTTAAGATAATGTCTCTGGGGTTAAAGAAAAAATTAAAACTAAATAAATAGTACTTCTGGGCAGAGGTTCACTGCCCAGTGTCCATGAGTATGAAACTGACTAATTTGCAGCCAAAAATTATCTTCAGTTATAAGGGCAGCCAACAATTTTTCAAATGTTGATCAATTTGTTAATATCTCAGAGCCATGAACTCCCCATTCCTTTCAATGGTGTGAAACTCTAAAACCTAATACTTTAAAAATGGGAACATAGTTAACTAGACCAATTTTTTTATTTTATTTAAAAAGGCTTTCAGCTCACTCTGGGACTGTGGGCAGCATTTTGTTACCACACTTCCTTCCTGCCAAATCAGCCCTTCTGCTTGGTGAGAACATTCAGCATGAGCACTTGCTAAAACTTCACAGGGATCAAGGAGGATTAGATGGGTAAATAACTAAGTATTTAATTAGCAGAATAATAATACCCTACCCTTTTATTCACCTCAGGAAAGACTCATTCTCCTAGGCTAATCAGATGGGCTGCTGCTAAGGGTACACTAAACTTTTAATGAAAATTGAGCAAAAACCTCCTGCTCCCAAAAATGAAAAACTTTACTCCCTTACCAGTAAAAACAAAAGAAAATTGTGGGCCGACTCTACAGAGACCATTACAGTAAGGAGGGGGCAAGGACATGGTTCATTTTGCAAGTTTTCACTTTGTTACAGAACTTGAGGGCCAGATTGTCTCCTAGATTGGAAAGAAGAAGAAAAAAAAGCACAAGGAACAAAAGACATGCCACTCGATTACCACCTCAACCTTTTATCAAGAGAAGGTGAACCTATCAGTGTGGTCAATTCCTGACTCTGCTAATATCATTGGTTCTAGGGCACAATGCCAGAATGAACAGCAGTCTCAGAGTCTTTCCTGTCTGCAGAGCTGAATACCCCCAGAAGAGCTTCACTAGATCTGGGGATGCACCACAATCAGATCCATTATCCTGCTTATGGAAATGGAAGTGACAGTGATTTAGTCCTATATTTTCCTATTCTAAAGACACAGTTGTCATAATATAAAGCTGTGATAATGGCTAGTTAAACCCTGCAAAAAAACTGTTTCCAGCCATTCACCAACAGCAAAGGCAAGAATCCTCCCCTCCCATTCATCTCAGAGGTTTGTGCTTAACTGTGACTATTTAAATATTATAAGGAAAGGACAATCTTTTTCTTTAGAAAAGTAGAATTTAAATTCATTAATAGTTACATCAATGCAACATTAGGGCTCAAAGTTACAAAACGAGAATGCACTTCCTGCATGTTATGACATACATTAAATACATTCAACTGCCCATTTGCAAAGCAACAGTTGCACATCTGTACTATTTCAAACATGGCCTAAGTTAACATTGTTACAGGAGCCTTCTCTTCTGCATTTCCTGGCTTTTATTTTAACTGTCTGACTTAATGCTGCATTAGATCTTGTTGTATAAAAATTGTGTTTGGAATGACTGCATACAAGTGGCAAAATACACAGTGTGTTTTGCTTGTGCTATAGTTCACAGAAGAGCAAGTTTAGTTTAAATCATTGGCTTTTTGTACTTTCTCTCTGTAAAGCCAGGTTCACCTTAGTATCATGAATTGAACCACACAGACAGAGGGACGAATAAAACTAGAACCGGTAAGTTGTCAAAGCATCTAGAACTCCTCTAATGCCTTTTCTATATGTCCTAATGATCAAATTTTAAAGTTCTAAACATCATGGGAAGAGACGAGAACCATATTGTATATTTAATCATCAGCTAGCAGGCTCAGTTCTTCAAAAGTTGTTATGCATACAGAACAGACTACACCTCTGCTTGGTGCCCATCTTCTGCACTCAGGAACTATTCTGCTTATGGTAAGTTACTACTACTTATAAAAATTAAGTTTGAAAATGCTCACCTGCAGAGTTTCAACTGTTCACTGTGGATTTATTTATTTAAAAAAGTAATTGACAAGTCTTGTGTCAATTTATGCTATGAAGCCATGTTTTAGGAGTCCATCATGTGGTTTTATATAAAGTTGGGTAATAGTTACATACTATAAGGTTATAAAAGTTACTGCGTACAACAATACATAAAGCTGAATCAATTTTTGCAAATCAAGCTGGCATAACTGCATTTTTGCCTTTGGAAAGCAGTCAGTGTTTGCTACTATCTCTTTCCAGCTTTTTTTGCTACAACTATCTTCTGGAAAACCAAACCAGTTGTCAAACTTATGAGATTTGCTTCAGAACGAGAGTCTAATTGCACAGTCAGTCAACTTTCTGCTTCAATCTACTTAAGTGACTTTGCTGGACAATACCCCCAACTATTACACGTTGACTGTTTTTCCCTCCCAGTATTCTCTATAACAAAGAGTTTAAAAATGCAAAAGCATAACTAGAGGTATATGAAATGATCTGAAAGTGAATTTTACATCAAATTATATTCTCGGCTTCACTTTCAGTGGAGAATGAAAACCAGATTAAAACATTTCATTCAGTCTATGAATTGTTTTTGAAAAGATTAAATCTTTTAATAATTGTAACTCATTGCCTATAATGGGATGTGTTGTGGTGACCAATGGGAAACTCCCAAGCCCTGAATATGTAGGGTTTTATTCCAAGGACTTGTGTATGAATGTATGAGAAAATATCCTTTTTGAGCTTGAAAGGCAGAAAACTTGAAGCTACTCGAGGTGAAGTCCTTTATTTAATCCTTAAATCAAACAGTTTGACAATTGCAACAGCAACATCCAACCGCAAAAAAAATCTGCACCATATCCTGGCAGAACTACTTTAAGGCCTTATCTAGCCTAGGACAATAGATCATATTTAACAATGGGTTAACAAACATGTTTTAACAGTTAGGACATACAGGGTTTAACACATTTCAAAACCCATTCATTTGTCAATCATCGACTTGAGGGTGGATGCATGTTAATTAAAACGTGATAGGATCTAACTAGACTAGGAAAATGGGTCATGTTCAAAAACATATTAGCTAAGAGTTAGAAATGCCAGTTTCTAAATCACATCAGCCCAACTGGCTTCAGAACTTTTAATTTTCGTTCTCTTCTAGAGATAAACCAAGCACCAGAAAGTTCCCAAATCACAATTCTTACCGTTTCTAGTTCTTTCACAGATCTAGAATATCCCCCTTTAGTTAAAACATCCAGCAAACCATCAGCCATTACACATGGGTAGTCTTGAGACTTTGCCAAAAAATTCTGAATACTGAAAGGTAATTACAAAGAAATCAATTTCACATCAAGCATGGATGACAGAAAAAACCCTGTAAATGGTTAGTATGTCAAACCAACATATTGAACTTTGAAAATGCTGATATTAGAAGATTGGCAAGGGATTCAGTCTAATAGGTTTACTTTTTGTTTAAATAGCCAAGGCTTTTGTGGCCTGTGGACTAACTTAGAGTCCCAATGTAGCCTACAATGCAACTGAATAGTGCTTTAAGCAGCAAGTTCTCAAACGGCAATTAGTTTTGCATGTTTGATATTCATTATCGCTGTTGCACTTGTTTAAACAATTCAGGTATTTGAAATGAGCTATAACATGGAGTATTAACAACACTAGAAAGTTTTCTAATTTTCTTTCAGGAGATGCTTCTAAAGCACATCAAGACAAAGGTGTATTCATAACTGTATCAAATAAATGCTCATGGAGTAGAGGCATTAGAATCGAGGGTGGTTATAAAAGACGTGAGACAATTACAGTAATTTTGCTCAGTATAATAAATCTGATCATCATTTCAAGCACTATACATTATATTTGAAACTGAAGTTTGTGTAGCACTGAGATGTCCCATAGCTACCACCATGGTTCATGAACTGACATTTGACACCAGTAGTAAAGGTGCCTCATGTCTAACACAATAAAATCAGGTTCCTTAGAAGTACTAAAAAGTACTCTATCTAAACATCCCTAGCCATCAACACTAGTCTTCAGTTTCTGAACAGTATTAAAGCAGGATGGCACACTTTCTAAGATTTCAAAAACGCAATGGTTTCACCAGGGAAATAACTGCAGGGGAGTGTATTTTCATTTTTTATGAACATCTTTGTACACTAAGCAACTATCTAGGGACTTCTACCAAGCATATCACCATTGCATCTGAGTGCAAAAATACCTTTAAGTATTTAACAATATAAGCATACAGAAATATAGTTAACTGAAAGAAAGCTATTAAGTTCTGATGAAAGTGAAACCCAGATTATTTTTGAAGTCACTCATTAACTATTTTATATATACAATTGTGTGTGTGGGAAATTAAGTTGTATTTTAAAATTAAACATGCAGATCCCCCTCAGATCTTCTGCATATTCATATACTTTGGATAGATAGCTTTAAAGATTAGCTCTTAGAAAAGAATTTTTTTTTCCCCAGTAAACCACACTTGCAGTCTTATTTTAAAGCAGTTGTGGAATTACACAGTGTTGGATTATGGCAACGGCAACTAAGCAAGTCAGTACAAAGATGACTCATTTATTTGCACAGAGCAATCAAACTGGTTAAAACATGTGAAAAGCTATCATAATTTATGGCAGTCATTAAGAGCCTGAAAAATACAGTTTTCCAGTATCAGTCAGTGTTATCTTTGCAATGGAGTTTTTGATTTCATGCACTTCATGGATCAAGAGTATCAAACTCCCTAAGATTGCTCTTCCCTTGCTAATGTCACAGGTGCATTGTTATTAAAGGAGCTGTGTCTTAAAATAGCACCAATTTTAAAAGGTAGAGTAGGTGAATTATGAGTAAGTACCAGAATCTAGTTTGGTTGCATTCAATATGCAAGACACAGCCTTAACCATCAATATTTGACTACCACAACTGTTTTATTGAAATTACTTCAGAAACTTTAACTTAAGATTAGTTTGTTTTACTGCTAAAGGTAAGCATACTAGATGAAATGGGATCTCTTCATCACAAAGGAGAATTTGATGCTGTAACTGCTACTGATAGGGAAACAGGCAGGGGTGAAACTGAGCCAGTACCAGCCCATATGCAGCCCACGTTAAAGCGCTGCCTTTCACCTCCCCCGACAGCATCTGGGGGGGTCTGTAGCAGCAGGGTCGCCCACAGGGAAGGCAGGAACATTAAAGCACTGCTGCAGTGTTTTAACATTGTTGCCCCTTTTGTCCCCTCCACCCCCCGGGCCACAGATGCAGGGGGCCAAAAGGGCAGCTGTTGGAGCCTCGGGCCCTTTTAAAGCGCTGCTGGAGCCCTGGGCAACAGGGGCCACGCAGCACGGATGGGCTGGCTGAGGGAGACTGACCCCTCAGCCTCGCCTGAGGCACCGGCCCCCAGAACCGGTAAGAATTTATTA
The DNA here is from genome assembly GCF_965140295.1 of Lepidochelys olivacea. Taxonomy (NCBI): domain Eukaryota; kingdom Metazoa; phylum Chordata; order Testudines; family Cheloniidae; genus Lepidochelys; species Lepidochelys olivacea. The sequence continues at coordinate 15,918,124 of NC_140422.1, read as the reverse complement.
TTACTTTCACCCCTGGAAACAGGTATATTTACTTTTTCCTAGATATGCATAGGTTACAATAAACAATATTTAACGAAGTCTGTACAAACTCTACTTACTCTCAAGATAACTTCAGTAATTGTCAAACTGGAATACAGATCTTTCTTACTTACCTGAAACATTCTGGATTAGAATCTTCCCCGTACGTTGAATAGATTAAGTCAGAATCATCCTTGCTGATGTTTGCAAATGTGGAGTCATAGGCTGGAGCATAGGAACTGTAGGGCCCATAATTCAAGTATACCACTGTTGAATAATACAATATCACTAATTAGTCTTATCTTACATGTGCACAATATCAGATTCTAACATTAGGAGTAACATTCAGTGTTCTAAAGTTGTCCCAAACAGGGAACCTTTAAGCAATGCATTTCTTACAAGTTTTTACTAATTTGTTGCATCAATTTAATTCCAAGAGTTTCTTACATACAAACATTTTATCAACTATATCTGGTTAAAGCACTAGAATACATACAGAAGTACAGTCCTGCACTGGCAGGTATACAGACCAAATGACTTAAAAGGGATTTTCCATCCCATTTCTTCGTTGTGTAGAAGTTATTTGGCTTCTACGTGATACAGTCCCTACATAAAGCTGAATTCTCCAAACATTAAGGGCATGATTTTCTAAAAAGCATGATGTAAAAAATGCATGCCATCACTGAGTATGTACAAATCTGTATTTCCACATAGACTTTAAGGCCAGAAGGGACCATCATGAGCATCTAGTCTGTCCTTGTGTACACTGGAGACCACAGAACCTCTCCCACCCACTCCAGTAATAGACCCGTAACATCTGGCTGAGTTACTGAAGTCCTCAAATCATGGTTTAAAGACTTAAAGTTAAAGAGAATCTACCATTTACACTCGCAAGTGATGCATGCCCCATGCTGCAGAGGAAGATGAAAAACCCCAGGGTCTCTTCCAATCTGATCCAGAGACCTCAGGGTCTCTTCCAATCCTCAAATACGGTGATCAGTTAGACTCTGAGCATGTGGGCAAAACCCACCAGCCAGACACCTGGGAAAGAATTTGTTGTTGTAACTCAGAGCCCTAACACGTTTCTATCTCTAATGGGAAATACCTTGCCTGATGCATGGTAGGACTGCATTAGCCTTTTTTCATGGCCACATAACATTCCAGCTCATAGTCCCGTGATCAACCAATACACCCAGTACACATGAAAAGGAACAACTGTGCTGACCTAATCATTTGCATCTGTGCATGTAAGTATGTACATTTTTGCACGTGCAGTTTTGAAAATATTTTAGATCTGCTTAAGTAGTTGTTTGATAGATAATATATGAAGAGGATATGTAATATTCTGCTTCAAAGAACAATTGAGAATACTACGATTTTGCTCTAACAGCTGCATAAAACCCAGTTCCAAGCTGTTTGGCTGGCTGTCGTGAGGTTTAAATACCTAGCTTAGATGAGCTACTGCTGTTAAGAGAATAAAGGTTTAAAGAAAATATGTAGCATTCACCTGGAGTAACTTTGTTCCTTTTGTCTTCTTTGAACCCCTGTAATGTATTAACTCCTGACTGTAGTCTTCCAGCTGTCATACCTAACTTCACAGGGCTGTAACCTGGTTCTACAATACAGCACATCACAAAACAGAAGTGACCAAGGAATAGTTAACAACATTAAACAGATGCAAAATGTCCAACTTAATATGGGAGTTCAGAGCACAAATTCTGTCAGTCTGCAATTTCCAAAGATTTAAGATCAAACTATACAGATACCAAAAAAATAAAAAAAAAATCAGGTGTTCTCAAAATTGCATTAACTCCCTGTTTGAGTGAGGCCATTGTGAACAGATGCACATCTGCAAAAATTTAAGTACGACAGACCCAAATAATACCAGTCTCTGATTATGTATTTAATGTTAAATATGTTTAAACAAACATTTATATATTTACAAGTAATACTAGAAAGAGTTGCTGGGTAAACAATTACCACCACCTTCCATAGAAAATTCACTGCTAATATAAAGTTCTTTCCCTCCTCCCCATGCTACACTATCTGAGATAGCATAAAAAAAGAGTTCACATAGAATGTAACATAACTTGGATCCCACTTCTTCATCCTTGCCAAGTTCTGCTTGGTGCAGAAACCGGGGAGGGGAAGGGACAGCGTTGTGTCACCTTTATACTTCCTCCCATTCTGGGGTAGTTGGGGACTAGTGCAGCACTGGCACAAGTTAGAAATAGCCAAAAACTCTCGCCATGCCCCCTTTTAGCTGGAAATGTTCCCTAAACCACATGGCAGGGAGGGGAATGGCACTGCCCATCTAAGCGCAGATCTACACTATAGCAGGGACTGACACTCTGAGATCAATCCACGATGGTCAACTAAGCAGGTCTAGTAAAGACCTGCCCAATCGACTGCAGATCGCTCTCCAGTCAATCCCTGTACTCTACCCTGACGAGAAGAGTAAGCTAAGTGGACAGGAAACACTCCGTGGTATAGAACCCACAGTAACTCGACCTAAGGTACATCGACTCCAGCTATGTTATTCACGTAGTTGGAGTTGCGTAGTATAGGTCGACTTACCACGTTAGTGTAGACACAGCCTAAGTTATCTAAGGATTCCCTAATGGCTTGTTCCAGCAGGTTTGCAGCTCCTCTACACCAATGGAGACATATAAAATTGGTGGTAACTGAAGCACACACCAAGAGTAGGTCTAGCCATTGATAATTAACATGCTCAACAGACAAACATACCTCCTGCATTAGGGTCAAATGGATTAAGAAGTCCCAGTGTTGTTGTACCATCTGGTTTTCTTCTTTCAAACTCACACTGAAATCAAATTAAATTATTAAAAATATTTGATTTTACAAACAACTTTGGATTCATAATATTTGAACTGATAGGAACTTAGCTTTTGAGAGTTTTAGATGGTATTATAGGGAAAAATTTCAGTGATGCATATTTGTAGTGAGGAGTATTAAGAGATCAGATTTGACCCACAAACTTAAATGTTACAGTAGCTTTGCTATGCTTACACTTACTCTTCAGTTCATACCTTCACAGATGGCCTAAACCCAGGGTATTCAATCATTTAAATGGTAAATGTCAAAATTCAGGCTTTTTTTTTTAAAAAATTGTCTACAATTTGTAACTCCTCCAGTTACCAATTTGTGAAAATTTCTAATTTCATTATTAATAGGGCAAATAGAAATTGTTGTTGTGAAAGACTGAACAGATTTATTGCGTTAGATATGACTAATATTCACTTGAAAAAGAGCTCTGTATGGCTCAAATGTTTTTCTCCATCAACAAGGTACAAGGGAATAATATATCTACGAGGCTGCATTCAAATATTTGGTCACAAATGAAATGGGCTGTTTGTGTTAGTCTAGTGTCTTTAACACCAGTCTTCAGCACAAGATCCCTGTATCATTGGATGCAGTTAGCAGTCTTTGCTTAGAATGGACTATTCTGAAACAATGGTTTTTGCACGCTAGGGTTAAAATGTTTAGTGGTTCTGCACTGTACCATTTACTATAAACATCAAGTGACTCAAAGTTTAATCTTTGATTAAAACTGTTTCTAGCAGTCTTGCATGACTGAGCTCTAAAATTCATTCAAAAATTTTATTTCAACTGAAGTCAAGAAGTGTAATGGCCCACAGTAGAGATCTTATTTAGTTCAACAAGTTCAGGAAATGTTCAGCTAAAAAGTACTTTTTTTTAAACTTCCTGTGTTTAAAATGTTAGATTTAAATCAAGATTAGACACGAGTAAATCTCAATGTAAATTATAGCATTGTTATACCCAGAATTTCAAATGCTACACAATGTTAAATGGGCATTTCCCAAAGAGTAAACAAATTGGTTTCGAAATCCACCGAACTATTCACCTGACTGTTCGCAAGTCTTCTTGTTAACTTTCCTCCAGATTCTCTAACGATACGATCAATCTGCTCCTGCTCCCTTTCTAAGTTATTATTCCTTAATTTTTCTTCGAGTAGATCTTTGTCTTTCCTGCAAATAAATACAGTTCCTCACATTATCTGCCTCAAAACGAGTGAAGTCACTGAATCACAAGTATTGGCAAAGGTTCAATGGAGAAACAGTCTGCGTCAGACTATTACAGCAGAATGTCAAGTACCTGGTACATACAAAGGAATTCAGTATGAGCAGGTTTAAACAGGAGAAAATATGCATTAGAAAGCTCTCTCTAAAGCTGGTTGGTAACTTTTCGCCAAAATGTTTTTTCACTGAAAAATGCCAGTACATCAAAATAAACTTTGCGGGAAAGGGTCCATTTTGACACATTTTCCGACTCGAAAAAGTTGAAAAAAGTTTCAAAATTGTCAAAGGGGCCCATTTTGACATTTTCAAAACAAGAAATCTTAGGAGTTTGGTTTGGATTGAATTTATACTAAAAAAGTTAAGTCAGAATTGAAACAAAATGTTCTGATTGATCCAAAATGGAATTTTTTTCAGGTTGTTGGATTGTAAAAAAATGTTGAAATTAACTTTGTCATGATCCAGGACGGAAAATGTTTGAAACCTCAAATTCTTGCTGGATGGGAATACTTTTTCCCGCCTGCTCGATCTATAGGCCAGAGTGGACTTACACAAATAATTTGGTTCTCTGTGTGCTAGTCTCTCTACAGCTGTCTTCACACATGGGTTTCTCCAGTTAGAGATTTGCCAATTTGGAGCACTGCCATGCTTTGCAGCTGCATTCCCATAAACTAAAAGGAATCGTTTTGGTACATTTATTACAACAGTCTAAACTCTGATTTCCTGGAGCTATGTTGTCATATCTTGAGTACCAACATTCATAAGAATGAAGCCGCTGATTGGCAAATATTTTGAAGTATTTGAAGATATTTCAATGTAGCAGAACTGCTGCTGTTACACGCACTCTCTGCAGCGTTTAAGACCTATCTGACAGCAAAAATAGCTAGTAGTTGCCAGCTGAAATTCTCAATAGACTACATATTGTTAAGTGCATCAAAACGTTGAAAAGTCATGCTTGCCAGCTTGCACCAAACTGGCATTACTTGAGTGAGAACAATTAGACACAAGAAAGCCCACAAAATCTTGAAATAAGTTAGTCTTGGTGCAGAATTACCTTGATAATGCAAAAGACCTTCTATAAAAAGAAAAAAACATATTCATGATTATTTTGGCCAAAGAAAGGGCTAGAAGAAAAAGGAATGGAGTTAAAAAGCAAAAGTAATTTCCAGGAGTCTAGGAATCAGAGTTTCTTGGTGCATAAACAGTGCCAGAAATGCAACAGGCCATGTCTACAGATGTCTAAAAGCACTTTCTTTCAATGGAATTAGAGTGGGTAACTTTAAATCATTACTTAAACAATACTTTACTTTTTATGTTCCTTGTTGGGGGTTTTGAATGCTTTGATGTCAGCTTCCATAGATTCTTCTTTGTCTTTCCCGAGAACATTGTCATCCTCCCCATTTGGCTGTAATTCCATCTTATCTTTTTGCTTTCTGCTCTGCTGCAGGTCTGCCATGAAATCTATACTCTGTTTTAGGCTCTGTATTCTCTCCTAAAAATATACAAGGCATGTTTTCATTTCACATCTCCAATTAACCCTTTCATAACTTGTTCACAAAGATTTAAGTTAAATGCTTTTCTTTCAACACTATCAACTAGAAAGGACAACTTGGATCATTAGATGGTTAATAGTTTAATATGGACACTGTGTTTAAGAGGTGATCTGGCACCAATACTGAAGCATGACACTTAAAATAATGGAGTGAGACTCAGGCAGGGTCAGGCTTCGGTCCCCTCTCCCGGGGTCGTGTAGTAATTTTTGTTGTCAGAAGAAGGTCGCAGTGCAATGAAGTTTGAGGACCCCTGCTTTAGAGCAATCTGCAGAGATATCAAATTGTTTCACTGGATCCTGTGAAAAACATTACTTCTAGCTCTCTCATCTTGTCTTCCACAAAATTATTGATTAAAAGGGATACGTGTTACCATCACTAATGACACTGTTTGACATCCTTTCCTCCCTTCCATATCCTACCCAGTAGTGTCTGAATTTCTCTCCTTTCATGCTGCTTGTTAAGTCGTGTTCCTGTCTTATCTCACTTTTGCTCTTTATTCCTCCTTTTTTTGAAAGGAGCAAATAGCATTTTACGTTGAAAGGCTACAGAGGAAAACCTGCATGATTCTAACGGATTTCCTTTTGTGGTCACCTTTATATGTAAACAGCAAATGTACCAAAGTGCTATTTTGAATGCTGACATGAGATCTGAGGGAGGAGGGGCAACACTGTAGCTAGAGTAACTGCAAGATCTCATGTACACTCTAGAAAACTGAGTATGAGATATTATCAATAGTTAAAATCAAATACATGTACAGTGCCCCCTGCTGTAAATAAGGAATTCTCTCCTTTAACATGTATCAAGTTCAAGTGAATGGATTGCTTTTTTGTATGAAAGATACTGTACTTGTCAAATTAATGCCTGTTGTAAATTAAAACGGACAAGCACTATTTCAGCACAAATGGTTTCAGAGTGTTTAAAATTTTTCATCCATCTTTTACAGTGGTAAATAGCTTTTGGTGGCTTTGGGAACTCTGTATTCTTCTAAATATAAAAGTGAAGTAGATACAAAGCAAAATAGCTTTTCCTAACTATTCTATATGCAATGCACTTTGTCCTTTATTATATGAAATACAGAAGTACAAATAGGGGAGTCGGGAGGTAACTTTACCTCTGTATTGGTACTGCTGAGATTGATACTAAAATACTATACACTTCTGGTTTCCCCATTTTTAAAAGAATGTTGAAAAAAATGGAGAAGGTAAAGAAGAGAGCCACAAAAATGATTCTAGAGCTGGAGAAAATGTCTAATGGTGAGACCTGAAAAGCTCAATCTGTTTACCTTATTAAAAAAAAAGGGGTGTGTGTGTGTGACTTGATTATAGTGTATAAGCACTTTCCCAGGGAGAAAACACTGAGTACTAAGGGCTCAATAGTCTAGTGGAGAAAGCACAACAAAAGCCAGTGGTAGGAAGCTGAAGCCAGACAAATTTAAATTGGAAATAAGGCACAATTTATATATATATTTTTTTAACAGTGAGGGTGATTGACTACTGGAACAAACTACCCAGGAAAGTGGTGGATTCTCCACCTCTTTGAGTCTTCAAATCAAGATTGGATGCCTTTCTGGAAGTTATGCTTCAGTCAAACATAAGTTATTGGGCTCAATACAGGGATAACCAGGTGAAATGTAATGGCCTGTGATATACAGAAGATCAGATTAAATGATATAGACCTTAAACTCTAAGAAAATAGATCCCATATTTAAAAAAAAAAATGGATCCCACATATTTCACAGCAAAAGCAAGACTTCTCACTAAGTTCTGACCAATGAAACCAACATTTATCCAGGATTTAGTATTTGTGTTCCATATACAAATTCCCTACAATTGGAGTGCCTTATGAGAGAACAGTAAACGGTTTTCACCAAAAAGTAATAACGGAGAAATTATGTCAAAGAAATACTATGGTTCCTTCCTCACTGTATCAGGCCCCAAATGACAAATCTTACACCCTTTTACAATATTATTCCTGTCCATCTTGAAAAGAAAGTTTGAGGATCTTCATGCAATTATTAAAGTACAAAAAAAAACTTTACTCTTTCAATACACTTAACATCCATATATCTCAATGTGCTTTACAAAAGATGGTAAGAATAGTTTCACCACTTTACATATGTGAAGACAGAACAGTAATAAACCAGAAATAGAACCCAGGTTTTAAGTACAAGTCCAGAGCCCTATCCACTACTCCTTAATGTTACCATGTTTACTGTTCCAAAAACCAAATAAATCAGATGGAGTGCAACCTGTTCTGTTTCCCAATTAAAGCCAAAAAAACCCAGGCCAAACAAAATTTATTTAAATTTTTCATTACCTGGCTAAGTATTTTCATCCCTGAGTGCAATAGTTTCTTTGCAGCTTTGTAATAAATAGTCTCTGGTTTGTTGTAGATCATGGCATTAGTGCACATCAATCTGAAGTTATCCTGTACAAAAAAAATTAATGAATTTTGAATGAGAGTTAAGTTAGACCATACAGGATGCTATATTAAAATAACTGGCTGTAATACAAGTGGTGTCTTGAGCTGAAGGTAACGAACAGCTTCAAAAAAAGCCTGTAGCAATTTCAAAGATGTTTAAGTAATTAAATATTAAGGTCAAACTTTTCAGAACATATGGATAAATGGTCTAGATCCATATGTTGACACCCACATAAGCAGTCTGATATGAGATTTGTTGGGTGCTCAGCACTTCTCAGAAAAAATCAGGCCATTTATTTAAGTACTTACTTATTGATGTAGGTCTCCATTTTTAAAAATCTTGGTTCAAATCCTTAAAACAAACTTTTAAAATATATAAATACTCAACTGAATTGCACTTAGTCATTGAGGTGTCAGTTGTGTCTTAGTATTTCAATGAGAAAAAGAACTACAGAATCCTAAACTTAGGAAAGGGTATCCCAAAGACTGTTTAACAGAAAGGATGAACTATGTCAGACTTTCTCTACATAGATGTGCTAGACCTCCCATTCAACCATCTACACAGAATGTCAAAGCTGAAATGAAAACTGAAGTTTTGGCACAAAATATCTTCCACTATTAATCAGTACAGTTATGTGTGAAAGGCGAAGAACCCAAAACGGCAGGGAGAAATAGATTCTGTAGATCTGTGTGCCAGACTAATCTGAAGCAGCTGAAACAACAAAGGAATGTTTTCTTCAGCTTCAAAGCTCTGAGTGAGAACATATATTTGGAAAAAAAATTAAAAGTTAACAGTAATCCAGATATTAGCTGCACAAATTGCAAACATGTTATAGCCAGAAATTGCAACTGAGGGCTACATTTAAACCCAATCAGGCAGGTGAAGGGCTACAGAGTATTTCTTCTTACCAATGAGCAAAAAAACTCTGATTCTGCCTATATTGTTTTCACATCTTGATGAATAAAAGATGTTTTATATCCTCAAAATTTTCCAGGAAAGGGGCACAAACTGGAAAGTTAGCAGATCTTAAAGGTGATATGTAGCTTAGAGTTTTGGAACCCAAACTCGCATTCCTCATTTGCCCTAAACTGCTGGGAGTTTTGGTGTGCACGGAATACACAATCATGCCCTGAGGGCTCAATTTTGTCAAATTTAGCTTCAGTGACTGCTGGCTCCTGGAAACTAATTACAATTCCTCAGAGGAAATCCTCTTTGGCAGTAACAGGAGACCTGAAGAGACATCATAGCACTATAACCCCTTCCCTAGAGGTGGGTTCAACTTTGCTCACCCCAGTTATGTCAGATTTATGGCTATCTGTCCCAGGTGTTTTGGATCACTGATATTCTTTGGGGGTGATCCTATGTCCCACAAGCAATTATTCTGGGACATTTACGAACGCCATATTTACTCTGAGAAGCCATGAAATATCAGTATGTCAATGAGGCCCCTGAGTTTAACATGGACTATCAGAAGTAGCATCTTTAACCAATTTCTTGATAATTGTGAATTCCACTGAGCACGAGAGTTCCCCAGATATACCAGTAAAAGGGCAGGTTCTTCCCTAACTCACTAAATACCTTCAAAGACACCAAGGCCTGCAGATTGGAGCTCATCTCTTCTTGAGATGACAGGTTTGCTCTTGAGGCCAAAGCACTTTGACAGACATTTGACTACCTCTTTAATATTAATGGGAAGGTAAAGGCAATGCCAGGCATAGACAGCTTTCCCTGGAGATCACACGGTTATACTTGTCAGACAGAAAACAGCAGTCAAAGGGCCATATGTGTATTATGTTTTTCTTTTAAAGACTTGCCATTTCGGGGGGTGGGGAGGGGAGTAGGAAATCTGATGGAGTAGTAACAGGTAGGCAAGGATGACAAGTTCATTCATCTCAATCCTTACATTTTCTGTTTATATTCAGTCCATTGTAAATTTTGCAGTTTTATTCTGAAATAAAGACGTCAAATGGAATGGTTTTCTTCTGACTTGCACATTTTTTGTTTATAGGACTATATTTTGGGCTGAGACAAGGTGGGTGATTTAATATCTTTTATTGGAGCAACTTCTGTTGGAGAGAGAGAGAAAAAAACTTTCGAGCCACACAGAGTTCTTCAGTTTTGATACTCGAAGTACCTTTCCCAATAAAAGATATTACCTCACCCACATCCTCTCTCTAATATCCTGGGACGAACATGGCTATAACTACATTACATATTTTGGGTTCTAGAGGAGCTGTAAATATTTAACCCAATTAGTACAATTCTGAAAATTCATTGGGTTACACCCTACAAGCAAGCAGTAAACATCAGAAGGGGAAAAAAAGTCCACTCAGACCAATGGGCAATCATTCATGAAACTGGATTCCAGTTATACCATATTAAAATACATATAACTTGTTTCTATATTGTATTCTAACCAATACTATACGTATTTGTTTTTGTCATCCAGATTATTTTTTGAAAACAGGAAGTAATTTATTTTTTATTTTCAGAACTTGTTTGCTCAACAGAAAATATTGCTAAAGGCACATGTGGTGATTTCTGCCAATTTCATATATTCATAGAATATGAACATTTAAGGAAAACTGAATAAAAGAGGGAATAACCCTGTACAATGCAATTGCTCGTTCCTCCAAGTGTCATCATTTAATCCCTCTCTGTAGCAAAAATATAATTTATAAGCACCTTTAATTCTTCTATGGACTGGTAACCATTGTTCTTGATCTTCTCTTTCATGGTACTAAAATCCATTGGGTGTTTAATGATCATGGAGTAGCCAGGAGCAATAAAGTCAGTCACAGGAAATGAAAAGAAAGCATTTGGATCCTTTCTGTTAAGATATGAAAAGATGCACTCTTTATATTTTATATTTATAACAAAGAACATAGAACATAGAGCTTAGAATTAAATAGAAGAGAGAAGACTAAATTAGATATACTGTATATCTAAATCTGAGTTTGGAAGAGTGGGAGAAAACCTGAGAATTTAGGGTGGGTAACAAAGCTCTCTCTTAACCTGATTCCCCATCATCTGCTATTTGTATGCCAGGCAGACAGTGACCTTCTCTCCCAAATTCAGAGTTAGATGGAGAAGGCTTAAATTAAGATAATTTATGCTTGATTTGGTCCTTCCTGCAAAACTGTAACCAAAAAAACCCCCAAACCCACTGTCATCTGGAAATCTGAATTTCTTATTCAAAAGATGCTCACTGTATGCTTTAGAAAATAATTACTTTGTATGTGCATTTACCTTTTTACTTTAAAGATTAAGAGAGACTACACAAATTCATATTCGGTTAAATGAGGTTGCAAATTTGACAGAATGCTAATTAAAAATTGTTGCATTTCTCCGAAAGCAAATATTTTATGACATACAAAAGACACATTTGTGTTGAGTTCAGTATATTTGCCATGCTGTTTCCTTTTTAATAGTCTTTAAAACTTAATAATTGGAGGTATTAAAAGGAAGTGTAAGTCTGAGGAGAAATTACCAAGCACTGTGACATTCTGCTATTGGTAGTTAAGTTTATAAAATAGCCCTGTAAATTCCCCTCACTTTTGATTATTTGTATGCAGCTGTAACCCTAGAATGCATAAGTAATATTACCAACAAAAAGAGGTTCACTGTCAATTTATGTCATCTTTATAAAATATCCTACAAATTGCCAGCGAAACCAAATAAAATGCTGACATTTGAATGCTTGATAGTTTGTAGTTCTGCTGCTGCCAGGCAAAATATTTATCAAGCACTTTAAAATTGACCAAGCTTGTTAACAGGCCACATAGCTTAAAAATGTTCAAAGCTACTGCTATACCCTTTAGTAACTAATGTTATCAATTTCCTTTTCACAGTCCTGCTAGAGCAAGTACTCACCTCTGCAACTGTCTAACGAGTTGATTCAAAGCTTCTTGAAGTGGTGACTGTTCCACTTCTGGGGGGAAAAAAGTAAGATGGGGAAAAAAGGAAACAACTACAAAAAAAAATGAAACCCCCACACCCCAAGATCTGATTTTACAAAACTGCTGTACATTAGAGCATTCTGTCAAATATTAACTTTACTACCCTAAATGCACTGCAGCAAACAGAGTAGGGGTTACCTTTCTAATTAGCTTTTATTAAGCATTGTAGTGATGCCTGTATACAAGCAACGAGCCTCTTTTTGAAAATGCCAACACAGTAGCAGTATTTCAAAGTTCAGCTACTTTTGGATAGTATCAAAGGTCAAATCATTTGATATGAAGATGAGAACAAGTAAAAAATTCAAGAAAATTAGACTTTACTAAAGCTGAATACTAGCCACCATTTACAGGACATTGTATTTAACGAACCAATTTCAGCTTTTAAAGCATCTCAACAAAACCAATTAATTCTTACCTTCTTGTTTTGCTAAACTACTCGCCAGTGGTTTCTCTGGTGGCAATTCCAGTCTCACAGGAGTCTGACATTTCAGTTCTCTTTCTCCCTCGCTTTCAGCATGTTCCCGATCTCGCTTCTTTTTATCTTCCTAGAAAGAGAAAGTAAGCAATTTCAGTGATGCTGTAGAAACTGCATTATTGTTGACTGACTAATGCTTTGTTCAGATTACTTAAGACAGGAAACAAAGGACAGGAATGCCAAGACTTCACATTTCTAAAGGCACTGTCTCCACCTGCTGGAAGATAGTTATTCTGCTATCTGAATTACTCTGTCATTTAAAGAGTCTTTTTACTGAGTGACAGGAGCAACTTCCTACAGAGAATTCTCCCCAGGGTACCCTCATCAAAACGTCCCCCTCTCCCCCCTCACAAAAAAACAACCAAACCTTTAAAGCTAAGATTAATGTTAAGAATACAGAAACTTTTGGGAAAGAACACACTAGTTTATTACAAGCCATTAGAAAGCCAGAAAATTGAGTATTAGTTATACTCAAATCCCCCGGCAACCTTAAATCTGCTTCCGTTTCAATATCACCTGTGCAATCATGCATATCTGGGATGTAAAGTTACTTGTCTATTTGAATTCCACAGTCTGGCAACAAACATTTTATAATACTATGAATCCATTCCTCTGATCACTTGTGCAAGGTAAGGGTAAAGTGAAACTGGAGTAACTTTTGGATATGGAGTAGAGCCCTTCAGCCGTACTGGGATTCCGTGGGTTCCATAGGACTTGCTGCCATAATAGCATGAGTGGGTAAAATGTAATTTGTTGCGGGTGGGATTGGGTGGGGAAAAAACACAAAACAAAACCCACAGATTGCGGTAATTTGAGAGAAAACCATAAATCTCTCATCAGTTTACCACATAAAAATTGTGTTTGAATTCTGTTTATATTAAACCATAGGCTTTTTATTTTTTTAGTAGCATAGGGGAAATTTCTCTCTTTTGTGGGATCTAAGATTTTTGTGGGTGGGAGTGGAATAAAAATGCAAGAAACAATGTGGGAGTGGGTATTGCAGGGTAGGACAGGAGTAGGATTAAAAGAATAGTCCACCCACAGGGCTCTAATATGACAGACCAAGGAACACCTTTGCATCATGCCAAAGAAATGGACTTCAGTGAGGCAAAGTACCTTCAATTTATATTAGTTCATCAGTATCTGCAGCTCATTCTGTTGAAATGATTTTGATCTCAAGTTCTATAATTCAAGAATTTAGGTAGATCAGTGGGTCTCAAGTGTTTCTCTACTGGTACCCAAAACAATAGGGCTAAGATGTGGACTGCCCCTTGCCCTTATAACCAGGATCCCTCCCACCAACTTAACAAAAAGGGCATGGCAGGATGCTTGACAACACAGAGGATGTGGGGCTCTGTATTAATTTATGAACACTAAATATGCTATGCTACATGACTGCCAGATTGCTGTAAGGGAGTTGTTTTTTTGGTCTAAGGAGTTAAGTAAAAAAAAGGGGTTAGTAGGAAAAACAAGCAGGAAACGAACCAGTGACTAAAGAAAAGAAACCTAAGAGGAAACCTACCTAAAGGTCCTCAAGGCAACAAAGGCTGGACTATGAATTGACTATTAATTGCCTAGCTGGCTCCCACAAGATTAAAAGGTTTATTTTGCCAGGGTGGGAGACTAAGATCAAAAGGACACCAAACAGCTAAAAAGTTCTCTAGACAGGGAGGGGGTAAGTTGTCCGGGGATGTCAACAGGGACACAAAGAGAAGATGCAGAGGGAGTATGAAGAAGTTGGATCTATGTGGCTAACATCAGGGGATGTTAAACTCTAGGTATAGAGACTTGTATATAGATTATTTTATTGTTTTAAAATCCTTGTTCTCTTATACTGTGAAATGATCCTACTGGGAAGATTAAATACTGTGTTTTGAAAAGGCTGTATGGCCACTCTGTATAAACCACTGACCACAGGCCCTGGAGGGCAGAACTGCAGGTCCTGAACCTAAGCTGGGCCTGCTGAGGTAATCATGGTTAATATGCAGGGGTCTAGAATTCAGATCCAAGAATGGGGGAATCTCATGATTTCACCCCAAGAGAGATACAAACTTGAGGCATGTCACCTGTGATGGACCACTGACCCAGAGAGGGGATAGCATTGCAGCTTGCCCTATACCATGACAGATAGGGCAGCTGACCCCTGTAGTGGGAAGCTAGAGAGCAAGAGGAAAGTATAAAGAGATCCCAGCAGAGCAATGAGACAAAACAAAATATTGTGTCCCTGGCTGCAACAAAATGGCAAATTCTGTGGCCACAGAACTGCAGTTGACAGGGTGTTGATTAAGATGAATGATGCAGTTCACTTCTCCTGGCCCTGGTCTACACGGGGGTGGGTGTCTCGACCTAAGATACGCAACTTTAGCTACGTGAATAGCGTAGTTGAAGTCGATGTATCTTAGGTCGACTTACCTGGCCATGAGGACAGCGGCGAGTTGACCGCTGCCGCTCCCCCGTCGACTCCGCTTCTGCATCTTACGAGCTGGAGTTCCGGAGTCGATGGGGAGCGTGTTCAGGGATTGATTTATCGCATCTAGACAAGATGCAATAAATTGATCCCCGATAGATTGATCACTACCCGCCAATCCGGCAGGTAGTGAAGACCTGCCCTTAGAGTGACTGTTTCAGGCTGTCAGCAGATTCAGACAGGCATAAATTCATCAGTTTACACACTGTTCATATTTTCTATATTGTCCACAACTATAAGGGCTAAAAAATTTTTTTAAATGAAAGGTGTAAAGACTTGACCTTTCAGGCTGAGTACCCCTAGAGCAGATGGTATTTTCCCTTGTTTACTAAATGTATAGTTTAGTCAGGTCTTTATATTGCTTTGGATTTACTCATTAAATGAAAATGAACAAGAAATCATGCTTTGTTTCATTGTTATGCCAGACAATATTTTAATGCAGATGAGAAAAATAATTTCATATATCCAAGACCCATATTCTTCTGATCTAATTAGTTTGGGAATTAGAGGACAAATCAGCAAAACGTTCATGTTTTGAAATTTAAATTACTCAGATTGAAGCACACATGGCATCCACCTTTGTCCAAATTACTAATAATCTAGAGGCCCTGATCCTAAAAATCTCCCAAAAGTGGCAAGTCATTTCATGATTTAACTGTTCTTACACCTTACTGACTTAGATATTTGGGCAAGGTGAAGCTTTTAGCACTAAAGTACATAATGTAACATTAGCTACCTTTACTTTTCTCTTTCTTTTTTCTTTTTCCTCTCCAGGAACCTGTTTTTCTCCTTTCTTTCTCTTTTTCCTTTTCCTGTCTTTGTGTTTTTCATGTTCAGTTTTGTCTTCGTAGAGGCTTGAATCATGTCCTGAGCTTCCAGTAGAGAGTTCAGTGACTTCATTTCCACCCACTTTTAGTACCAGCTTTAAGGGTTTTTCTACATATTCTTAAAGCATCAATGAAATGAGAAATATGATTAAAGCATAGAAAACAGAGAACATACTCTTATTTAGTCAATTTGGATAGTGTTCCAATATTTATTTCTGACATTACAAAACTACTCCTGAACAGGTCTATAATTAATCAACAGGAAATTACAATTAGAATCTGTCAAATTCAGTATATGGACCAAGGCTAATCAAAGCTCATGTCCAATGGCTTCTATGAGAATCAGTTTACACCAGGAATGACCCCCTCCTCCTGCCAAGTATTGCACAGTTGTCTCACATTGTGGATGTTTTCCCTTTTCTCATACTCACAAGGTGTTGGCTACTGACAAAGGCAAACTAGATCCCGGAGAACAGTTTGGTAAAACTGGCACTCCTATCGGTCTTTATTAAAATTGTTACATTTCATACATATTAGGCTAAACCAAAAATAGTTCCAGATAAAACTTACTAGAGTGTTTTACAGTAGAATCATTTTCAGATAACACATTCCAAAACAAAAATGCATTTTTCCTGAGTCTAAGTCCACTGAAGTCCAAGGGCAGACCTCCCATCAAATTCAATTGGAGTGAAGGTACACAGGCCCAGATCAAAAGTAATCAGGCACCTCTCACACCTTATTTCCAAGTGGTTTTTTTCCCCCCTCTCTTTTCTCTCTCTTCAGTGAGAGTCTTTACAACTACGGTTATGTCTACACTGCATACCCTACAGCGGCATAGCTGTGCCGCTACAGCAGTACTGCTCTAAGGTACGCATTGTAGCTGCTCTTTGTCAGCAGAAGAGAGCTCTCCTGACAACAAAATAAAACCACCCGCAACAAGGGTTAGTACCTTTGTCGGCGGGAGAGCGTCTTTTCATTGGTAAAACTTTCGTTGGTCGGGGGTGGGTTTTTTCACATCCCTGACTGACGAAAATTTTACTGATGAAAGTGTGGTGTAGGTGTAGCCTTACAATGCTACAGTGGTGCAGCTGCTTCAGCAGAGACATTACCTACCACTGTAGCGCTTCGGCACAGACACTGCCTACACCAATGGAGTATGGAGGGGGGGAGGTAGAGGGTTGCCTCACTGGTGTGCGTAATCCACCTCCCCAAGCAGCACTAGCTAGATCAATGGAAGAAAATGTTTGTATTGTCCCTATTCAATGCCCACTGTTTGCGACCCTCCAAAAAGGTTACGATGTACTTGCTATCAACCTGAGCAGGTAACTAACTTCCTATGTCTCAGAACAAGTTGGTGGCATAAACAGGCTGCTCTGTAACAAAACCAGGACATCTACATTTTTGAGCTGTCTAACCTAATACACAACACATGGAAAATCTGTTCCCTGTGGTATTTCTTCAAGGCTTTTTAACAGAAATCCAGACCTTTTCAACCCAGCCCAGGCACCCAGAGCTCCCGAGGGAAGATGCGCTGAACCCAGGATATTACATGTATCTGCAACGTGGAGTCTGAATGAATCCACGAACCATAGAGAACAGACCAGCCACCCCAGTATCTCCCCCATCACAAACACACTCCCCCACCTCCCCTCTTACTACCCCCACCAATTTCATCCCCCCACCCCTACTCCCCACTTCCCCTCTTACTCCCCCACCCCCACTTCCCCCACCCCCACACACTCCCCATTCCCCCCTTACTCCCCCACCCCTACTCCCCACTTCCCCCACCCCCACACACTCCCCATTCCCCCCTTACTACCCCACCCCTACTCCCCACTTCCCCTCTTACTCCCCCACCCCTACTCCCCACTTCCCCCACCCCCACACACTCCCCATTCCCCCCTTACTCCCCCACCCCTACTCCCCACTTCCCCCACCCCCACACACTCCCCATTCCCCCCTTACTACCCCACCCCTACTCCCCACTTCCCCACCCCCACACACTCCCCATTCCCCCCTTACTACCCCACCCCTACTCCCCACTTCCCCCACCCCCACACACTCCCCATTCCCCCCTTACTACCCCACCCCTACTCCCCACTTCCCCACCCCCACACACTCCCCATTCCCCCCCTTACTACCCCACCCCTACTCCCCACTTCCCCACCCCCACACACTCCCCATTCCCCCCCTTACTACCCCACCCCTACTCCCCACTTCCCCCTTGACAAACACACTCCCCCACCTCCCCTCTTACTACTCCGACCAATTTCCCCCCAAACACATTCCCCATTTCCCCACCCCCACTTACTACCCCCCCACACACTCCCCCTTCCCCTCCACTTACTACCCCCCCAATTTCACCATCTCCCCCCCAAACACTCCCCATTTCCCTTCCCCTCGACTTTCTATCCCTCCCCCCGTTTCCATCCCCCACTACTCCCCCAAACAGTCCCCCACCCCCTTTCCTCCCCCCACCTGTGTCCCCGTCCCCACCCGGGAACGCTCCTGTCTCCCTTAGACGCCGCCGGTCTCGCTCCCCGGCCCCAGGCGGCGCGTCACCTTCATACGGGTGCTTGTCGGACTTGTGCTTCTTGTGCTTCTTGCCCATGGCGCCCCGCGGCCGGCCCAGCGCCCGCTCCCCAGCCAGCTCCCTCCGTCACCCCGGGGACGCCGCCGAGCCGTCCGCCCACCCGCGCGCGCGCGGCAAGAGGGTAGCCGGCAGCGGAGAGCAACCGTGAGCGGCGCCCCCTGGCGGCCGCAGGGCGCAGCGCCCTCCCCGTGCTCTGTGTGCTCCGCCGGCCCAGCGGCTGCCGTGGGTGCGAGGCAGCGGATCCCGCCGGCTGCGGGGTGCACTCCCTTTGGGGTAGTAGGCGGGCCCTGGCGTCGGCTGAGTACCCCTAGAGTAGATGGTACTATTCGCAGATAGGTGCCAAATTTCTAATGGCCCAGGCCCTGCACCCCAGGGAGGGCTCTGGTCTGGGGGAGGTGGATTAACTATGCCGAGGGGAGAGAACCCCTGCTGTTGGCACTGGTGCCGTCTACACTGCAGCTGCGCCACTGTAGTAAACAAGCCCGAAATGTGGCTTGGCTCCTGTCAACATTTATCTATGTGCTGAAATTACCCAGGTGAGTATTCCCAGTGAGCTCCAGGCCATCAGCAGACAGGTCTTGCTGCCCATCGGAGTTCAACAGTGTCTATGTCTTCAGTGATTCCTAATTCCTACTCCTGCCTCGCTTTTTGCTATTCCTCTCCCCCAAAATATTATAAGGTTCTATTCTGTGCTTTTCCCTTCTACAGTACTTGCTTTTATTGCTGTTGGCATTTCACCCTCTCATTGATCCCGCACATGCTGCCACCATAGCTGTGTTGCTGGATCTACTCTCCAGTGCCACCTGGAATTTGAGTTAGGCAAGCTACAGGGAGGTGATCATAAAGGTGTTGCTAAGAAATCGATTCTGTTCCACCAGGAAAAACCTTTCATTCTGAACATTACAAACTGGTCCTATTAATGCTCGTCAGATTTGTTAGATCATATACCACTTTTTATAGACGAAAGGATTATTTATTTTGATTTTAATTAGACATCTGTGGGTGGGTGACAGAGCACCAGCAAATGGTTAATTTTTAAAGCCTGCAGCTCTGAGGAGTTATAAGGTAACAATCCTGGACAGAGGCAATGAGAATTTGGTTGGATGATGTGATACTTTTGTGTTTCACTGGCTAAATTTGTTGTTATTCAATATTCTACCAGGAGAATTGTGTGGGTGGGGGCCTGGAATAAACCACAACTTCCCTGCTTGATCTTATTCCAGTAGTTTGAAATTTAGCTCCAATAAAGGCAGTTGTTTTTCTAATTCACATCTGGACTTTTTAATACTCTTATTACAAACACAACAATATGTTCCTAAGTATATTTCTGTGGGAGGCAGAGAGTTTTTGTCTGGGTATAAGGCCATATGTAAAAATACAAGTCTAGTAAATGTTTAAAGGACATGTTTCATAAAATGCAAACAAAAATGTGTCTGTATCCTCTGTTCCCCCTAGGGGACTGGTAAACTTTCCAAAGTTTTTTTCATGTTACATGGCAAGAACATTTGTACAATTGTTCTTCTGAATTTTACTGACTAACCCTGTCCTGAATCTACTGAAATTTGAGAGAATTATAGCATAGCCAAGTAAGTCTGACTTGTTGCCAGCCTTTGAGAGTGCAATATACCCTTTTAGTTGTCAGTTTTATTGCCACATCCTGCATCTTACAAGTAGAAATTTTATCTGTTGGCACAGACACTCACAGCCCGAATAAACCTTTGCTTCCCTTTATCTCCAGGTCTTCTTCACACTCTCAGCGTAACATTCCCTTTCCTCTCCAAAACACTGAGAGCTCAGTGGTGCCTTTAAAGCACAGTCCCACTTTGGGGGGATGTGGAAGAGCTCCAGGATGGAGCGTGTGTGTCAGAAATCCCTTGTGCCAACCCTTGTGTTTGCTTTACAGGAAGCAGAATGTGTTCCCCTTCATAACTCACTGCGTGTTGGTTGTGTGGAAGCAGTGGGGAGTGAAGGAAAGGAGTTATGGTCCAGCATCCTTCCCACACACTATGCCTTTTCAGGTGGCTAGTAATGCTAGCAGTGCTAGCTAGAGAGTAGTCTTTGCCGTCTTTGCCTTCTGCTGAGAATGGTTGTGCTTGGCTGGTATGTTTTGTTGCAGAGAGAAAGGGGAGAGGATCCGTGACCCCTGCATGCCAACACAGAGGCTGGGCATGATCTGGAACAAAGCATTCAACAAAATGCTAAGAGGGTGGCATTATAAGTATTTGAGAAGTAGGGCACTACCTGAACACTTCAAGTCCACACAAGAGATTCATATTATGTGACTTTTCTCATTGAATTGGCATCTATCCTGCTGAATATAGACTCTGTCCAACCGAAGGCTTGTCAGATTAAATGCCCAAAGCTGTAAGATGCTGAGCAACTCCAGTTCCATCACATAATTGGTAAAAGTATGTTTGGTTTCCCTAATGAGAAATGAAGGCTAGGTGGTCAACTTGACAGTTGGAGATGGTTAGGAGACTGACTAAAGATCTCTTACACTTAAAAGAATGAAGGGATCTATATTACTTCTTGTTTTGGGGACAGGAAAGGGTAAATGTAGCCTTGGGTTTCATTGGAAAGTCCCTCATAGTAGTACGGTTGTTATATCAATGGGCCTCAAGGGACATGTTTTCTTCGACTCAATCTTCAACATCTCGTCCTTTGAAAAGCCATGACATTATAGGACAGTTGCCTGCGTTCTGATATAGCTTTCTTAGAATACTCTTTGTGGTGGTTTTGTTGGACAAATGGAGCAGCAACTTGAGGAATGATTTCTACAAATCTGAAAGGATCTTTTGAAATTGACGGCAAGGTTTAATAGCCCAGCATAACGCACTGAATTAGGTGATTAGGATTGGTCCCCAAATAAAAACTCTGGATCTGAATCCCCCAAACTCTGGGTGTGTTAAGAGTCCATATAGGAAATTCAGATCTGGATTTCTATCTTTATACTAGACAGATCCAAAACTCTGGGAGTCTGCTTTTCTGTTGACCTGCTCCTTATGTATCCACCACACCAGTGCAAAGTGGGTACACAATGCTAAGTTCTGTTTTGATAGTGTTACATGCACCTTACACAGGTGTAAGTGACTACATAAGATGCTGGGTAATGGAGAGTCAGGCCTAAACTCAGCACTATTTAAAACTCTGGAGTATTCACAGTTTTGCTAGCTCTTGCAGTTTTATTGCAAGTCTCACATTATCTGGGTGCTCGGCAGTGGTTAATTAACCCAGAAACCTCAGGAAGTGCCAACAGCTTTGGGCTGATGAGCACCTGAGGAGGATAGTGGAACCCTTGATGAAGGAAATGCCATCAAAAGGCGGATGAGCAAATTCACTCAGTGTTTTTCACAACGACATCCACGCAGGACAAATTGGGTCTTCCAGCTGTGGCTGATAACCAGTCTAGGAGTGGAACCATGAAAGGCAGGCAGATGGAAGATGTCTGCTGCTCTGGCAACTCCTGCAGCATAGCTGGTTCCAAATGTATTAACTCCCATCCCTTCTTTGGTCCAAACCAGTGATGTCAAGAAGGGGACGCTAACACATGGGCAAAGCAGCGCCTCCATATCAACTTCCCAGGCTATTGCAGCCACATCACATGGAGAGGACACTCCATCCTTGCTGGCAACATGGACACAACACAGAAGGTGGCAGTAATGGATTATAAGCTCTCACTTGATTGGCAGAGAGGAGGGCACCATAGGTCACCTTCGACGGTGGGAGGAATCACTGTGTTCCATTGGTCAGCTACCACCCGCCACAAAGCCAGGCAGCCCCCGGACGGTAGGTCCTGACCCGTCACAGTCTGCCTGCCTCATGGGGTGCATGGGGCTAGACTAAAAGTTGAATGGCAGATGGAAACCTTGCACCTGGCAAAAATAAGAAACCAAGAACTTTCTGGCTTGGCAGCTGGAATGTCAAGACCATGTGTCCGGGATTGACAGACGATGACGATCTACAGTCCACAAGCAGCATACAGAAGTCAGCTTTGATAGACTGTGAGGTGTACAAACTCAATGTTGACATTGCAGCACTTCAGTAAACAAGACTTGCAGATGTTGGTTCTATCCAAGAGGCTAATTACACCTTCTTTTGTGAAGCAGTGAAGAAAATTGTCTGCACAGTTTCGGTTTTGCTGTGAGAAACAAGTGGGTAAAGCTCCTATAAATATCCATTGGGAAGTCACAGAAAAACATCTCACTTAAACTTCAGACGACCGTCGGCTCTGTGCCTACGCATCAACACTCAAATCTAGCCCTGAGGAAAAAGATACATTTTACAACTCTTTGCACCAAGTCATCAAAAGAATACCATCAACTGAGCTACTTTTCCTCCTTGGTGACTTTAATGCAAGAGTTGGTGCAGACAACAACTCATGGCTAGATTGCCTAGGACATTTTGGCATTGGCAAGATGAATGAGAACGGCCAACGACTTCTTGAATTCTGCGCCTAAAACCAAATGTGCATTACCAATTAATATTTTACAGGAAAAGATCGTCACAACGTGTCATGGCAACATCCACGATCAGGCCACTGGCACCAATTAGACCTTGTTATCATCAGGAGGAAAGACCTAACCTTAGTGCAGAACACTAACATGTTCCACAGCACTGACTGTGACACTGACCACTTCTTGATTATTAGTAAAGTGAAGATTCCAGCCAAGAAACTACATAGAGCAAAACCTAGGAGCAAGTCCAAAATCAATGCTATTAACACAAAAAAACAGAGGAAATGCCAGGAGTTTGTGCAGGCTTTTGAACTTAGCATGCATGGGAAGTCATTACCAGAGAAGGCAGAGGAATTTTGGGAAGATTTAAGAAAATAATCCATGAAACAACTTTAGTTATATTTGGGGGAAAGAGACCATCAAAAAAGGACTGGTTTGAAGAAAATGAAGTGGGATTTTTACCTCTCATCAACATTAAGAACACAGCCTCTCTGGAATGCAACAAGAAGCCAACAGAGAGTAGCAAAGTAAGACTTTGACATACAAAAACCGAGATACAGCAAGCAAGCAAATGCTGTGCAAATCATTACTGGATCAATCTCTGTGAAGAGATACAGACAGCCTCAGACACAGGAAACCTCAAAGTCATGTATGATGTCCTGAAGAAAGCTCTAGATCCTGCTGTTGCCCCTCTCAAATCGCACAGTGGTGAAATCATTACAGATAAAAGCAAACAGTTGTCTTGTTGGGCTGACCGCTATTCAGAGCTATACACACAGGAAAGAAACATCACCAGCGAATCACTGGACCAAATACCAACTCTACAGGTTCTGCCAGAGCTAGATGTGGATCCCACTGTAGAAGAGCTAAGCAAGGCCACTGATTTGCTATCAAGTGGCCAGGCTCCTGGAAAAGATGGCGTCCCAGTGGAAATCCTCAAGTGTGGGAAAGGCAGCCTGTTGCCATATCTTCATCAGCTGCTACTTAAATGCTGGAAAGATGGTGGGGTACCACAAGAGATACGTGACACAAACATCATCACTTTGTATAAAAATAAAGGCAAAAAGAGTGACTGCAACAACTACAAGGGTATCTTGCTACTAAGTGTAGCAGGAAAAGCTTTCGCAAAAGTCATCTTAGTGCCCCTACAACAGTTGGCGAATCGTGTCTACCCTGAATCACAGTGCAGATTCAGGGCTGGAAGATCAACTATAAACATGATATTTTCTCTGCGTCAACTCCAAGAAAAGTGCAGAGAGCAAAACCGACCATTTTACATTGCCTTTGTGGACCTAACCAAAGCATTCAACACAGTCAGCAGATACTAGAAAAGATAGGATGTCCAACAACCCTTTTAAGTCTTATACGTTCATTCCACAACAACATGAGAGCAACTGTCCAGTTTGATGGGTCCACTTCAGTCAGCTTTGAGATGAAAAGCAGAGTGAAGCAAGGATGTGTTCTTGCCCATACACTCTTTGAGATCTTCTTCTCAGTACTCTTGAACTGTGCATTTAAGGACATGAAAGATGGAGTATTCTCCACACAAGATCAGATGGCAAACTCTTCAACCTGACCCGATTTAAGTCAAAGACCAAAGTCAAAAAGGTGCTAATCAGGGAACTTCTATTTGCTGATGATGCTGCCCTCATAGCCCACAATGACGATCTATTACAAGAACTCATGGACTGCCTTTCAAGTACCTGTCAGGCATTTGCTCTCACCATCAGCATCAAGGAAACGGTTATATTAGGCCAGGAGGTTCTACAAGATCCTTAAATTACCTTAAATGCAAATCAGCTAGAAGTAGTCCAGAAGTTCAGCTATTTAGGTTCTACAGTGACCATCAGCCTCTCACTGGATGAAGAACTAAATGTTCACATTGGAAAGGCTGCCACCACCTTTAGCAGACTAACTAAAAGAGCATGGAACAACTCTAAGCTTACCATCAACACCAGAATGCTAGTGTACCAAGCTTGCGTCCACAGCACTCTCATGTATGGTGGGGAAACATGGACAATTTATGCTCATCCGGAGAAAAGGTTGAACAGTTTCCACCTACGTTGTTTACACCACATACTCAGCACCAAATGGCAAGATAAAGTCACCAACACAGAAGTTCTTCAAAGGGAAAATTTACCAACTATGATAGTCCTGTTCAAGCAAAGGTGACTGCGCTGTCTGGGCTGTCTGAGTGAGTTGGAAGACGGACCCATACCCAAGGACATGCTATACGGGGAGCTATCGGAGGGAACAAGAACAACAGGACGTCCCAAGCTTTGCTATAAAGACACGTGCAAGCGAGATATGAAGGAATTTGGAATTGATCCTGACCAATGGGAAATCTTGGCAAGTGACTTTAACAAGTGGTGCTATAGTCTCCATCAGGGTATCAAAGTCCATGACAGGAGCTGGCTCCTACAGCTTGAGGAGAAAAGAGCCCGTAGGAAGCAACCAAGACACAGACATTTGCAATAACTGCCAAAGAGCATGTAAATCTCAGATTGGCCTCTTCAGTCACATGAGACATTGCCAACCATCTACATCATAGGCTGCAATTCCCACAGTCTCTTGCAGATGAAAGGATGCCAACACATTATCTGGTATTTTTTCTTAAAGCCCCAGCTGCATTCATGTGATTGCATAGGAATTTCAGTTTTCATTTAAAAAACAAACAAACAAACAAAAATGTGTGTAGTCCTTATAGTTGTGGGGGAAAGCTTGAAAACATGAGCCAACTGCATCCTAGAGGCTCAGATGTCAAATAAAATTAATCCAGGTTTTATTTTATTAAATCTCATGCTTTTTAAGCCAATCTAATGATTTGGGGGGACTGACTCATGAGTTTTCGTTAGATGGATTGGTAATACTGTTCACAATCCGCGCCTTGTGACTTGGGCCCACCTGTACAGACAATGTATGTTTAAAAATTTCCTTTATGTAGCAATAGTCCTTGAAGTGTCCCGCCATCCTGCTTCTTCAAATTCACACAGCTAGTAAAATCATTTAAAGATTGTATTGGTTCAGAATATGGGGCACTCCATTTTTATTCTTTGCTTGATGGTCTTGAGTAGATCCCCACATGCCAAGAATAGATGGGTTAAAAATATACAAAGGTACAAAACCTCTGACATCGTCTTTTGTGGTGGTCTTCCTCTGGACTCCCCTTGTCATGTGGCTGTGCCTTAGAGAAAGTGAGCCCTAACCTTGCAGGTTTAAAAGTTTTAGAAAATGTTTGAATATTGGGGTATTGGTCCAAACTGAACTTTGATTTAAAAAAAAAAACATTCCCTCCCCTGCACATTGCTCTGAATCTTTTTTGTTAAAAAGCTTAAATCACAAAAGGGAAAATGTGTTAATCTCTGCAGCACATCTCTGCTGATAATCATAACACAAGTCTTTGTTCTCCTAGCTTTGCGATTTAAGTTATGTCAGCATGCAAGGGTTTGATTCAAAATCTTGGTTTTGATCAGATGCAGATCCATGTTCAAGTGCTGAAGGACTTTCATTTTTCCTAGCAAACTTTGCTTGACAGGCAAGATGTTTGAGTTTGCACATTGATTTTTTTTTTTTCAAAAAGAAACATTTATTGATCTGTACTTGCACTGAAACTGACAAACCTGAGAGAGGCTGAGGGCATTTGTAGTGTACAGTTTTTTAACAGTGAAAAATAACTCTGTTTCATGAGAAGCATGCTTTGACTCCAAATTCAGTAAGACTTAGTGCTGAGAAGTTTTCGAATCTACTGTCGTTAATCAATATTGAGTGCAATCTGGATTGTAATATTGTATCATGCCACTTCTCTATTACTAGTAGAAATACCATTCTGTAATTTGCTAAGTCATTAATTTCTGCTTGGCCAAATGTCATGGATTCTTCTAGTAACTCCTTTTACCAATTAGTTATTAATTACTTTAAGATTTTTTATATAATTTGTGCAATATACTGGCAAACACCAAGCTTGCCCTACTCCCATTTTGGCAAGCAGTTGTGACATGTTTGTCCTGTGACATTCCTCACTTGTATGCAAAAGTGTCTGAGAATGGTAATTACAAAATGAAATTACTGAAATGCCGTGTTCCAAGGCATGTAACCACATACAAGATAATTATTACTTTTAAAATGGGTTCAATGGCTGTAAAGGATGTTTGAGTATGCTTTTTTGGTGTGCATGAGTTACTGAACAATATTGCCTTCTCGTGACTACCCCATAAAAAGGCTAGAGGACCTACTGCTATTCCTACCAGCTACAGAAACTTTCCTTTGGTTCAAGCTGTAGGAGTTCTGGCTCCCGCTGGTTTGATTTATATAGCAATTGTGTCTGTCTACAACATATGTGTGACAGGTGTACAGTACTAGGCCCAGAGGCCACCTACCACCCTCCATCCCAGAAAGAAACAGTAGAGAAGTCCTCCAGGCTGCCTATAGTGGCTGCGGGGGAAGCACCCAATTGGAGGGAGGCTGCAGGGAGAAGCCAATCAGGGCCCCACAGGGATATCTAAAAGGAGCTGCAGTATCAGAGGAACTGGAGGAGTAAGGACTGTGTTCCTGGCTGAAGCAGTGGCAGGATGATGGACAGATCAGTTGCTGGCAGGGACTATGGGAGCAAGAGATAGCCCTCGCTCCCAGGTAAGTGCCACCGCACACCCTAACCCCTGCCCAGCCCTGAGCCCCCTCCCACACACCCAAACTGCTGCTGCTGGCTCAGGGGCTGCCTAAGCCAGCCCCTGAGCCAGCACCAGCTGCTCCAGAAGTCACAGAGGTCATGGAAAGTCACGGAAAGTCACGGAGTCAGTCAACCTATCCTGAAGGGTGACCCAACACTCTCACAAATCTTGGGAGACAGGCCAGTCCTTGCCTACAGACAGCCCCCCAACCTGAAGCAAATACTTACCAACAACCACATACCACACAACAGAACCACTAACTCAGGAACCTATCCTTGCAACAAAGCCCGTTGCCAACTGTGCCCACATATCTATTCAGGGGACACCATCATAGGGCCTAATCACATCAGCCACACTATCAGAGGCTCGTTCACCTGCACATCCACCAATGTGATATATGCCATCATGTGCCAGCAATGCCCCTCTGCCATGTACATTGGTCAAACTGGACAGTCTCTATGTAAAAGAATAAATGGACACAAATCAGATGTCAAGAATTATAACATTCATAAACCAGTCGGAGAACACTTCAATCTCTCTGGTCACGCAATTACAGACATGAAGGTCGCTATCTTAAAACAAAAAAACTTCAAATCCAGACTCCAGCGAGAAACTGCTGAATTGGAATTCATTTGCAAATTGGATACTATTAATTTAGGTTTAAATAGAGAGTGGGAGTGGCTAAGTCATTATGCAAGGTAGCCTATTTCCCCTTGTTTTTTCCTACCTCCCCCCCCCGACGATCTGGTTAAACTTAGATTTATGCTGGAAATGGCCCACCTTGATTATCATACACATTGTAAGGAGAGTGGTCAGTTTGGATGAGCTATTGCCAGCAGGAGAGTGATTTTGGGGGTGGGGGGGTGAGAAAACCTGGATTTGTGCTGGAAATGGCCCACCTTGACTATCATGCACATTGTAGGGAGAGTGGTCACTTTGGATAAGCTATTACCAGCAGGAGAGTGAGTTTGTGTGTGTGGTTTTTGGAAAAAGGGGTAGGGGGTGAGAAAACCTGGATTTGTACTGGAAATGGCCCACCTTGATTATCATACACATTGTAAAGAGAGTGGTCACTTTGGATGGGCTATTACCAGCAGGAGAGTGAGTTTGTGTGTGTGTGGGGGGAGGGGCGGAGGGTGAGAAAACCTGGATTTGTGCTGGAAATGGCCCAACTTGATTATCATACTCATTGTAAGGAGAGTGATCACTTTAGATAAGCTATTACCAGCAGGAGAGTGGGGTGGGAGGAGGTATTGTTTCCTGGTCTCTGTGTATATAGTGTCTTCTGCAGTTTCCACAGTATGCATCCGATGAAGTGAGCTGTAGCTCACGAAAGCTTATGCTCAAATAAATTGGTTAGTCTCTAAGGTGCTCTAAGTACTCCTTTTCTTTTAGTGACTTCCATGACACTCTGTGACAGACATGCAGCCTTACTTATAATCACTTAAAATCTATCCTTTGTCGTTAATAAACTTGTTTTGTTTTCTAAAACTCAGTTTGTGCATTCTTAACTGGTGGGGGGAGGGGGCAAAAAGCTGTTCATATCTTCCTCCACATTGAGGGAGGGGGCAATTTTCGTGAGTTTATGCTGTACAGATTTCTGTGCTGCTCAAGACAATACAGTTTTGGGTTTACGCTCCAGAGGGTGTGTGCATTTGACTATTGGGCAATCGCTGAGCTGAGTCTTCCTACACAGATCTGATCTCAGTGTCTGTGTCTTTCTGCAGCTGTGTGTGTCCCTACCTGTGTGTGTGCTGGAGGCGGCTTGAGGGACTAGCACAGCATGACAGGGTGAGGGAGCCCAGGCTGGTGGAATGGGCAGGCTCAGTGGGGGATAACCTGTCACAACCTTGATTGTAGAAGAACCTTCACACAGACTATTGACTAAATTGTTTATAACAAGCCAGACATTTGTTAACTTGCTGGTGAAAGAATGGCTATGCATTTTCTATAATCTGGGTATAAGAACTTGATTGCAGAATTCTGAGACAGTTGTTATGGAAAAGCAAAAGTGCATTTAACAAATGTAGGTTTTTGGCCTTCTTAAGGGAACGTGAAATTCAACTAAGAAGGAAAAAGAGAGATCTTTGAGGGTCTTGATGCCTCAAAGTGTGGTTGAGAGGATGGGGAGTTTAGTAGGACTCCTAAGCATTGTTTTTTGTTACTTCAAGGCTTGATTTACACTCAATCTAACTATGTAAATTGAGAGAGGGTTTTTTTATTAACCAATATAGTTATAATGGTATAACCCTTAGAGTGGAAGCAGTTATAAGTGTGTAAATGTGATAATACTGGTATAGCATGTTTATAGTTTCTTTCCCAAACTATAGTATGTTATACTAGTGTAAGCACATTTATACCAATATAACCGTGCCCACACTAGGGCCGTTGTATCATGTTAACTATACCAGTATAGTGTGTGTGTATATATACCAAACTAGCAGTATAGTCAAAGGGGTACAACTTTGTATTTAGACAATGCCCAATAAAGTGAAATAATCTAAGGGGTTAAACTACTGAGTTTTCCATGTGTAAAGGTGAGCCTT
Source organism: Lepidochelys olivacea (assembly GCF_965140295.1). Classification (NCBI taxonomy): domain Eukaryota; kingdom Metazoa; phylum Chordata; order Testudines; family Cheloniidae; genus Lepidochelys; species Lepidochelys olivacea. The sequence goes on along the minus strand of NC_140422.1, from coordinate 15,888,085 downwards.
TGCATCCTCCTGCTCTTGAAATATATAGTTTGCCTTTTCCACCTGCCCAATGGAGAACATATATAACCTGGTTACTACTAATGAGCTTGGTAACCAATGTAAGCTCTCATTCTTGTTAGTTTTACTATGCTGTGGCAATAATTTCAATCTGGTGCATATTTTACAGAGCTTTATGTTCTTTAGTTTAGTCGGTGTCATAGCAACTAGTGTGAGAGTACTAGATAATAAATGAGTCGTTATCCTTCTTTAAATAGAGCTGATGTTTGAAAATATTAAATAAAATCCAGGTATATCCTTGAACAGCCTCTTTTGCCCTTGGATTAAGTGAGATTATTTTGTATTAAAAACTATGGATAACCATAATTGGTTTTGATATATTTTAGTATATATTTATTTAGCTAGACATCAGATAATGCATATTATATGGGGTTAATTAATCATTACACATGCTTTAAATTGCTCTTAAGTCTTCTAAATCAAGAAGAAAAAAACCCCAGTGGTTCAGCAGTTTGAGTCACTGGCCAGTGTATGGAATGTAGCTAATGTAATTTTATGAGTTAGTACAAATGTGAACAACTTTACCAAAGTTACTTTTGCCTTATTTACACAAATAGACCCAATAAAATCTCCTTAGACTATACAGGGGAATAAAATGTGGTGGCTGTTCTCTGCCCTATCCCCTGATAACCTTTAGCCGAGTGATTAGGCCATTCAGCTGTGATGTGGGAGATGCAAGTTGAATCCCTACTCTGGAACAGACCTGAAATGGGCTTATTTGATTCACTGAAAAGTTCCATCAGATTTAAATTGACTCCAAATGACTTTTTTCTTTTTTGGAACTGCCATCAAACCAAAAAATCAGTTGTTTGCTCAGCTCTACCAGGTACTGCAGCCCTGGGTAGGGAAGGGAATTCAATGGAGTTCACGCCGCTCTTCTAGCATCCCCCCAGACCCAGAACTATGCAGGGGAGTCTCTTTCCGGGGTACTAGGATTCAGGTGGCATCCCAGCTCCCTCCGGCCACGTGGCAGTGAGGAATAAGCCAGAGACTGAAGCTGGTAGAGCAGTTGCAGACAGCAGTTCAAATAGGGACCAAGGGATACTGATCGATGCAGTCATCAGACTGCTTTCTGCAGTTTGTACGCTGAACATTCTATCCCCTGTGCTGATTGGCTCTTTGCTCCAACCCCTCCCTCACTCTGTCTCTCCCCTACCCCGTCCCTGCCTTTGTCTCTCCATCTTGCTAATCCTCTTCTAATATAGCCTCAATGAAAGGGAAAAAATTGGAACTCCATTGCATTGTTCACTCGGCTTTCTGATAGACTTTCCCCCAACCATTGTCTGTCTTGTCTGTTTGGATTGTAAACTCTTATTTTATGTTTGTGCAATGCCTGGCACAATGGGGTCCCAATCTCAGTTGGCCTCTAGTCTGTACTGTAATAATCATGATAACAAATTCCTCAAACTTGGCTTGATATTTAACTTTCAGTGAGATCTTCAAACATGACATTTTAGCTGTTTTTAGAATACCAAAATTCTGATCCAGACATATGGAAATACTGAGCTCGAACCTCAGTTAGTGCAAATTGTCATAGCTCCATTGCGCAATGTCTATTTATACCAGCTGAGAATTGGGCCCATTATATTTTTCCTCATGCTCAAATAATTCTAAAATTCTTCAAGGTATGCTACTCAAATTTTCCAGGAAAAACCATATGAAAAGAGGATTAATTATTTTTTAAAAACCCATGCCCCTCTCCAGTGAGCTTATTGTTTTATGCAGTGATAAGAACCTATTGTTTTATGCAGTGATAAGATGGACCACCAGGCTCATGGACCATTTGTGTGTATGTTATTTTCTTAGAAAGATAACAGTTCAGCTTTTTTCTTTATTTATATTTGCATTCTGTCATTAAAGGAGGAAAGTGTCCCCATGTATCCAAAGAAAACACATGGTAAACAGAAGGAAAAATGAAGAGCTATTAGGCCACTTGGTGGTGTAATATGCAAAGGAAAATGGATTTGTCATGTGCAGCATAAACTGAGTTAATGAAATGTAGATGAGAAACTTGGCTTTTTATTTCATTTAACTCATACAATAATAACATTACCTTATTTTACAAAGGACATGGTGCTTGTACAAACAATTATTTGGTCAGGAGAAATCATTAGCTTAGAGTTTATTCAAAAGCAACATACAGTTGAGGTAAGATTAAAGATCAAACTAAGATCTGTCATTTAGTACATTGTACACTGTGAGTTCTCTGAATCTTCAACTGCATGACTTCTGTCCTTAATGATGATGGCTAGTTCTTGAGTCCTTACCCACTTTGGTCTCTCTGTTTCCCTTTACTAATGGAAGTAACAGGTCTACCAATAGTCACTGAAATTACTGGATAGTGACCACTATTATGTGATAGTGAGTCCTACCCATTTGTAATGCTGACTCAGGTTAGGTGATTAAGGTTAGGAAATTAAGACCATCCTCTCACTCATCTGTCATGCAATGATTGCAGAGAAGAACAAAGTAGAGTTGAGGTGCGTGGAAGGGAGGAGCAGCAATTTTGTAGCCTATTTCCCTAGATCCCAGGAAAACCCACTACAGCCCGAATCTGTGAGTGTTTGTAAACAATTTGAGACAGGAAATATGTAATACAATGTTTAGTAGGGGTGCCAAGCTCAATTGGGCTGCTGAGTATGTCTGGCTAGGAATAATATTGTTTGCAATACTCACTGTAATAGGTCAAATTCTGCCCTCACACAGGTGTGTGTGTATGTGTATGTATCCCTTGACTAAAATAGCAATTGTGCATATGTATCTGAGGGCAGACTTTGGCCTCGTTTGCAAAAGTCTTGCAAGTGTTTAAAGGTGTTTGTTCTCCTCTGCCTATGTGTTTTAGGTTGCTTGAGATAAGCTGCTTTCTATTCTACAAAATGGAGTGGTATTGTAATTGCGTCCCCTGACCCATTTGTAATTGTAGCATAGATGGGGCTTTCATCATTTAATGGGAATCTTGTGTTGTAGCAGGATTTTGACTGACAATGAGTCTTGGAACAGATATGGTTTTCCTTTAGCGTTGTACCCAAATGTATTGGAATGCTGTGGGTCTGTAGAGTGCCTTGGAATTTTCTATCTGCCATGGCTTGCTCTCTCTAGCCCTACATATGATACAGATTTATTCAAGTTTTTTGTTCACATCTTGGGGTTCTGATGCCATGAGCTATTTTATTTAGCACCACTCCATAAAGGGTTTATATTGTCCCCCAAGACTCTCATTGCAAATAAAGGCATATCTTGTAGTCAAGCAGCTTGTGAAAATGGAGCTCACCTGCATCAAGCTCAGAGGTGTTGCACGGGTTGAGGAGGGCTGGACTTGTGCCCCAAATATCTATTTCATATGTCCAAGATCTGATATTGCAAATATGGGAGTAGGATGTCCTTTTAAGGCACTGACATTTGGAAATTAGGCCCTATGTCTCTCTCTTTGTAATGCTGAATATAACTAATAGGATTAAAGAAAGGGAGCCAGGATGGCCTTGTAGTTCAAAGTACAAGATATATGGGTTCTGGCCCAGTTTTTGCCATTATTTGAACTGGACCACCTTGATTACATTGAACTCATTAGCACTACAATAATGATTTTTTCCCTCCCTTTTTGTCAACTGTTGAGAATAGGTCACTTGCACCTTAATGAATTGGCTCGTTAGCACTGACCCCCCACTTGGTAAGGCAACTCCAGTCTTTTCATATGCTGTGTATTTATACCTCTCTAGTGTATTTTTCACTCCATGCATCTGATGAAGTGGGTTTTAGCCCATAAAAGCTTATGCCCTAATAAATTTGTTAGTCTCTAAGGTGCCACAAGGACTCCTCATTGTTTCAACATTTCAGTGTTAGCCTGGACATATCACTTCTCCATGCCTCAGTTTCCCTACCTGTAAAACAAGGATGATTTTGGCTTTATAGATGTTCAAGCCTTTGCTGTTTGTGTTATATAATAGTACAGCACTTCAACATCCTTGTCTGGGAGGTGCAGCAGAAATGCAAAATACTATTCTGAACACTCCTCCCCACATTTGGCTGGGCTTGGAGCTATGTTTATCATTTGGAACCAACCCCATTTATTATCATATGAATACTTCAAAACAGATTGGGTGAGACTGGGAATTGGGAGGTAGCTGCAGGCACTAAATAAGAAGAAAGGATGAGAGATGACCTGGCAGACTTGCTGTCTAGGACACCCTTTTGATTTCTGCTCCCCAAGATATCCAAAGATAACTTGTCTGGTATGAGCTGGTAGGGAGTTACATTTAGTCTATGCAGGAAGTAATAGGGCTATCTACATTGATCTTACAGTGCTGCTTTGTGTTTATCTATTGATAGGCTCAGTGCAGTCCATGATCTTTGGTATTGTGGTCCCTGTGCTGACCAGGAAAGCAAAGTCACTTTTGCTCTGCCCATGCTTGGTTTGATGAGGGCTGTCAACAGAACTGTAATAAATAACAAACATGTGATTTGATTTATCTGGCAATATTTTGAGGGGAAAGTCACCCCTCCTCCCTCAAAAAAGATTGAGCCCCTTTAGGAGACACAACACTGTTCAGATGGGTATATGAAATCTGTTTGGTTAGACCTAAATTCCTTATGTCATTGCTGGTTAATGTTGTTGTGCCGAAGTATTTAATGCCTGAATGTCTGAGAAGATCTAGATTTGAACAACTCAAAAGGGCCTTGTCAGACTGTATGAGGAATACAATCTAAAATGACAGGTTTCAGAGTAACAGCCGTGTTAGTCTGTATTCGCAAAAAGAAAAGGAGTACTTGTGGCACCTTAGAGACTAACCAATTTATTTGAGCATAAGCTTTCATGAGCTACAGCTCACTTCATCGGATGCATGCAGTGGAAAGTGCAGTAGGGGGATTTTATAAACACAGAGAACATGAAACAGTGGGTGTTACCATACACACTGTAACAAGAGTGATCAGGTAAGGTGAGCCATTACCAGCAGGAGAGAAAAAAACCTATTGTAGTGATAATCAAGGTGGGCCATTTCCAGCAGGAGAGAAAAAAACCTATTGTAGTGATAATCAAGGTGGGCCATTTCCAGCAGTTGTGTTGACAACACCCACTGTTTCATGTTCTCTGTGTTTATAAAATCCCCCTACTGTATTTTCCACTGCATGCATCCGATGAAGTGAGCTGTAGCTCACGAAAGCTTATGCTCAAATAAATTGGTTAGTCTCTAAGGTGCCACAAGTACTCCTTTTCTTTTTACAATCTAAAATATGTATGGAAGTACATGCTTTCTGATTTAATCTGACAGGATACTCACATTGCTTCTTTAAGTATTACTCAATATTTTTCAATGTTGGTCAACGAGGGCTTTCCTTCTTTGTTTCCTTTAAAACATGAAAACTAAAGCATACAAACTTCTCCAGCGTTTTAACATTTATATTTCATATATATGGGAATTGCCACTGAATCAATTCAGGAGTTCATCTTGTTGATCATAATGTATCTGACAGGGAAAGATCAGAGGAAGGTGTGAAAAACCATGCAGTAGACAGTTAGGGGTTACATGCTACTAGGGAGAGTTTCCTGCTAATCCCCAGTAGTTGGAGGTTAGTTTATGCCCAGATCCATGAAGATTTACATTCCTTAATTTTTTTTTGTCTGTCTTAATATTTACTGTTATTACCTAGGGCATACTTATTATCTATATAAACAGCCAATATTTATTTGAATCCTACTGAGCTCTTGGCCTTGACACTATCTTGTAGTGATGAGTTCCATAGGCTGGTTTGTGCAATGTGTGATAATGTATTTCCTTTTTATCTGTTTGAAATTCACCCTCTTTCATAATACAAGACCAAGAGAACATTCAATGAAACTGAAAGGGGGGGGGTAAATTCAAATCAGACTTATACTAGTGCTACATAACAGTAAACTCTATTCTTTTAGAGTGTAAAAGAGGTAGATCAATCAGTGTTTCCAACGCTTATGACTTTATAGTGAATACTGCAGTATTTGGTGCTTTTTTCCTCAAATCCCAGCTCTTGGAGTCCTACGATTGTCAGAATCTTAGCTTTAATTTTTCTAAGAAAGTAATTTCTGGCCTTCATGGTTGCAGAGCAAAGCTTGAAAGTATGAATGAAAGAGACTAAAAAATCAAAAGGAAATTAAAAGAACCCTAAATATATTTATTAAGCCAATCTCCGTATTTTTTGGGATCCTGACTCATGACAGGTGACAATATTGATAATTTCTTTTTGGTACCTTTTCCTACTTCCATTGAAATAAATGAATGTGAGCTACCTCCAAACATACCTCCTATGCAGTGGTGAAGTAACTGATCTCAGTCTACTATAAGCATGGTTGGTCCGAGTAAAAGCCTGTATGGGAGACCCCTCAAGAAACACCTATCTGATTATACGGTAGGTTGCACTTTAGAAGTCATTGTTGAACCAATGCTCAGTTTCATTGTTTGACACTGCTGCTGAGGTATGTATTTCAGATTAATTTTAAATCACTATCTCAAACACTTTTTTGCTCATTAGAAAACCCATATGTAATTTCCCAAAAGAATGAGTCCTAGCCCAATAGTAGTTACGGTCTTAAAGAACACATGTTTCTAATGAAGACATTGATTAAACTCCCTTGATTTCAGTGGAAGCAGGATTGGGCCATTATATTTACTCAAATGAAACCATAAGGAGATTTTATTTTATCATTACCTCTCCAGAATTCTTGTTTAATAGCACAGAGCAGCACAGACTCTTAGTTGCCAAATTTCATCCGAAAGGCATCTGCGTTTCACGAGGGATGTGATGATGATCTGTGCGTGAGCTGTAAATTGCTTTGTGATGCAAGGTAATGTATAAATGTAAATTGTTACTGTACTACTCATAAGTGTAGTATAATATGGCTTTCAAATTATTAGCAAATATCTTTTCCGTAAGTGTGATCATGTTAGGGAAAATTGAAGGCATTTTGTAAATCTCAAAAATTGCTGTTTATTTGACACGTTGTGATAGCTAGTTCTATTGTAAGCAAACATTATATTGAAGAACCAGAGGAAAAAGTGAGATGAGATTTTTGCTGTGTTCATTACTCTGTTTAATGTGTAGATTTCAGTACTACTTAAATCCTTCAGAAAGCCAGAAGGATAAGTGAAAGTAATGATTAATGAAGTCTGTCAATACTTATTTGAAATTAATACTGCTCATTTGCTTATAACCACAAATATATCGTTCTATATTTCTGTTCTATAACCACACACAAGTATAAGAAGACAGACGATCAACATTTTGATTTTACACATCTACGGGTGAAGTTGAACAGCACAATAAATTATTATATATTATTATTCACAAAGGGGGAAAACATTCAATTTAAAATTCAGGCATATACATTGGGGAAACAATATTTATTATACCCTCTTGGTTATCTTGAGGCTTGTTTTTTCTTCCCCAACCAAATAAACTTGATTTTTCAGTGGGAAAAACCCCAAATCAATGAGATCATCATTAACATGAATTTAGCACATAATTTGAACTGCCCAGTAAACCAAAAAGATTATATCCAATTTTCATCAATCTGTATTGGGTTTTGGAAAATGTTTGAATCTTGATTAAGGCCACAAATAGAATGTATCTGAAGAGCTGTAAGAACTTGAAACTACTAGTTAAAACAGCATGTTCATGTGCTTAGAATGTCTTTAGTAAATTTATTTTAGTTGGGGAGGAACAGAAGTAAACAGGAGAGAATCAAACAGGAACTGGTTAGGGAGGAGGCACGTGGATAGGGAGGAGCTGCAAATTTTTACTTTGGGCAGGAAGGAACTGATTGAAAAGTAGGGAAGAGGAGAGGAAACATCAGGGATTATGAATATCTGTTAGGTGTGAGAGAATCAGCAGGCAGAGTTGGCGGGGGGAGGGGAAAACATTATGGTTCTAACTAATGGCATAAGACATCAATGGTTTGGAGAAACTTTTGTCTGATCATCTGAATTTCTAGCATGTACCACATTGTTTCATTCTGTGTTGAAATACTCTGCATTATAATGTGTTCTTGCACTTTTTCAAGTATAATACATGAAAGGCTACCACACATATAAATGAATGATGTATTATGCATGAAATCATACTTGCAAAAAAGCCCAAACCGAATCTCATAAGAAGTGTTTTTGATATCTGGTAAACAGACTATCACTGTGTTTCGATTTGATATATAACAAATGATGTCAGGATAAGAATGTAACACAAAAGAAGAAAATAATTGTAAAACAGCAATGCATAATCTTGGAAGAAAATGAAAGATTATGACATTTTCCAAGAAACAGACCTACTAATCTAGTATATCTGAAGGGGGATGGCTATCAGTAAACTCTCCACAGTAAATTCCTTACTCAAACACAGAAAAGAGGAGAGCAGAAGTTACATTTTTTTTAAAATCTGGTTCGCAGCAAGTTGTCATGTCTGTTTTTCAATATCCTGGTGGGAGCAGCAGTGACTGCTCTAGTTAAGGTTGTGTAAAAGTTTCTGTCTTAACATAGGTTTCAGAGTAGCAGCCGTGTTAATCTGTATTTGCAAAAAAGAAAAGGAGTACTTGTGGCACCTTAGAGACTAACCAATTTATTTGAGCATAAGCTTTCGTGAGCTACAGCTGCATCCGATGAAGTGAGCTGTTGCTCACTAAAGCTCATGCTCAAATAAATTGGTTAGTCTCTAAGGTGCCACAAGTACTCCTTTTCTTTTTGTCTTAACATAGTTAACTACCTTATCCCCTGACCTGCACCTAAAGACTGATCTGCTGCTGGGTGGGGAGAAAAAACCGTAGAGGTGCTGACACGTAATACCTAAGTTAGGCCCCAATTCAGGAATACTTACGCACCAACTTCAATGACTCTTAAGCACAGGCTTAAGCAATCTAAATCTGTTGGACAAAATGATCTATTTTCATATTTGACAGGTTTCAGAGTAACAGGCGTGTTAGTCTGTATTCGCAAAAAGAAAAGGAGTACTTGTGGCAGCTTAGAGACTAACCAGTTTATTTGAGCATGAGCTATGCATCCGATGAAGTGAGCTGTAGCTCACGAAAGCTTATGCTCAAATAAATTGGTGAGTCTCTAAGGTGCCACAAGTACTCCTTTTCTTTTTTCATATTTGAGTAACAATCTGTGATCATGTAACTAAAGATTGCATATGTAGTTTTAACTATGGTGGATTTTGACTTTTCAGTGCTTCATTGTGCAATATTCAAAAGGGCTTTCTGCATGGAGTATTTCATTATGATTCAAATATTTTCTATATGCTAGAAACTTTAATGCTGTCTTACACAAAAATACCTATTCTAATTTTTAGATTAATATGAATGTGCAATAATGGTGAAATTTGCCCTTGGGAAGAGGTTCCATTAATACCCTCCATATCCCATAAGTTCCACAGTGGGGTTAAAAAGGTGAGCTGTGGACAAAGTGGAGGTGTAAGGGAATCTCTGTGCTGGCCCAGCATAGACTAGTATTAATGCTGGGCCAGCATCTGCCATGATATAGATTGAGTGGCCCAGGCTGCATGGACAGATAGTATTCTAGCCATAGGTTTCAAATTGGGGGGTGGATTTTGCCCCACAATCTCAGCATCCTTGATCCACATCAAGCCTTCTTTACTGGTGGTCTCTCCTTCATATTCCTCTGATCTCCTCTTTCACTTTTGTAACTGGTCTTGCCCTGAATCCCTTCCTGTGGCAGGGGTTCTGAGTCAGGAGTTGACTCAGCACCCTGTCACTTGAGTCCCCACCAATATAGTTTCACTGGGATCTAAATAGAGGATCAATTAAATAGGGCCACAGCTGAAGAGCTACTTAGAGGGAGAGGCAACCCCATCAGTTGGACATAGATAAATGAAAAGAAGGGAAGCCCTTGTAGGGGGTGGAAAGCCTGAAGGAAGGCAGAGCTGGCTGTTGCTAGTAGAACTCACTTTCTCCCCCCAAGAAAGGGGGTGCTGAGCTGGGTGGAACTAATCCCCCAAAATCACCAGAAGAAGGCACCATCCGACAGTGACTAGAGCACCCCAGAACACCTACCTACTACCTTTTTTTAAAAATTTTCATCCCTTCCTGAGAAGTCTAATTTAGATTGCAAACTCCTTGGGGCAGAGTCCTGTCCTAGTCTTTAAGGAGTCCTACACACCTCTAACAATAATACAACACACCAATAACGGTCTGCTCAATGAGATAATAGTGTGTACTCTCACTAAATACTAGAAGACATCAGCAATGTTTTTTAGATTACTTTATTCATTTTTTGATTACTATCATGTCACACTTGAGAAGATACTATGGCACAGAGTGATATAAAAATGTCAGTAGAAAAATACATGAATATACTTGGGTCAACAAATGCTTGATTTTTCCTATTTTCCCAGGTCTTTAAAATTGCAGGTTTGCTCAGCCCACATTTGTGTATATATTCTCTCATTGTGATAGGTGTGGGTGTGGTGTTCTCAAGGCTGCTTGTTGATGTCTGATCCTGACCTAACCGGGACGCAGGACTCAGCTGGTGTGGAGAAGTCTGAAGTTTCAGTGGGCACTAAACCTCTTCTGCCAAAGTGACTGGAATAAGCCTTATTTTTGAATGAGACAGACTTCCCACACTTGTAGTGCATCAGAGTTCCTTGCCAAGGACAAAGAAATGAACAGAATTAGCTTTCTCCAAAGGGAGCCTATATCTTAAATTATTATGTGGCCCCCATCACTTTAGTATCTGAATGCCTTACAATCAAAAAGTGATCCTTTAGCACAATACACATTCCAAGACCCTCCCCGGGCTGCTCCATACTTGCTTTAACACAGTACCACAATGTGAAGGGGAGACAGGCAGGGTTGGTTTAGTGCAGGGGCTTTAGGGGCTGCAGCCCAGGGCCTCAAGCTAAGTGGGGGCCCTGGCACAGCAGGGCTCAGGCAGGCTGCCTGCATGCCATGGCCCCACGCAGCTCCAGGAAGCGTCCGGCTGCTGGCACGTCTCTGCAGGCCCTGGCGGAGGAAACAGCTCCGCTCACTGCCCCTGTCCCCAGTACTGTTCCCGCAGCTCCCATTGGCCGGGAACTGGGCAATGGGAGCTGCATGGGTGGTGTCTGCGGGCATGGGCAGCACATGGAGACATGCTATCCCCCTCCCCACAGGGGCACGCAGAGACGTGCCAGCAACCGGCCGCTTCCAGGAGTGGTGTGGGGCTATGGCAGGCAGGCTGCCTGCCTGAGCCCTGCTGCACCACCGGCCGGGAGCAGCCTGTGGTAAGTGCCTCCTGGCTGGAATCTGCACCTTGCACCCCCTCTTGCACCCCAACCCCCTGTCCCAGCTCAGAATCCCCTCCTACACCAAACTCCCTCCCAGAGCCCGCACCCCTCACTCTTCCTTGCTCCGCAACACTCTGCCCCAGCCTGCAGCCCTCTCCTGCACCCAGACTCCCTCACAGAAATAAACGAATATAAAGCTGTTCTAAGGTAAGAAGTAGGCTATTTTGAATTAACTTAACTATATTCTACATGTTTTAAGACTGAATTGTAACCACAGAACAGCTTTGTTAATTAAAAGGCAAGTTTAGTCTAGCGTTAATAGCCTCGATGCCATAATTGTGATCATTTTGTTTTAAAGTAGGAAAGAGACTTGTATACAGAGGCTCCACAAAATATAATAGCCCCGGGCCTGCAGGAGAGTTAATCTGGCCCTGGGGACGGGGACGGGCAGGGGGCTCTAGGATTGCTTTATTTACATACCTTCAGTCACAAATGTATAGAAAACACATATATTATTTTTTACAGTCATTTTAGGAAAACAATCCAGGTGGCCATGGTGCAGGCATTTCCTGGTAATGGCTGATTTGCACCAACGAAGAGATGGCTTGAGCCGTATCCAACAGACATGAATACTACAATGAGAGTTGCATGGGCTGCTCTTTCCTATGGTCCATGATGATTCAAGAGTAAGTCTTAGCTGCAGTAATGTGATCTGAGGGTTGGCCTTATGCTGTTGCATTTTCACAGGGTGGCTCTTTGCAGATTGGTTCAGTCTGTTTCTGCCCACTGTGCAGCATGAAACTTTAATTGAATGTGGGATTTCCTGTTTTGACTTTGCATAACAAATAAAGTAGCTGGCAGTCATGGTAATGGAGGGAGACTGAACCTATGCAAATAGTATATGATTTACCCTGAGGAATCCCAAAACACTTATAAACATGCTAGTCAAGGGGTAAGATTTTCCAAAGTCACTGAGGCACCTATATGCCATAGAAAGCCAACGGGATAGTCTCCTAAAACACATAGGTGCTTTAAAATATTTTACTGTAGATCCTCAGCTGATGTAAAATGGCATCGCTCCACTGGCTGTGCTGATTGCGCCAGCCGGGAATCTGGCCCACTTTAAATACAATTGAAACAAGTGCACACAAGACTAGAATGTGCTCTTATCATATTCTGCTGATTGGAACAGGAAGGGGGTCTAAGTGTGAGAACAATCATCTTTTTCAATGGGCAGCATGATGGCCCAGAAACCTCGAGAGCCAAAAGCTCTCTATAGCTTGAGCTCAGGAGCCAGGCTTTGGAGCTGACAACTATGACAGACTCCCATCCCCTGAGGATCCAGCACAGAGACGAAGCTTTTTAACCCACACTGGCCTGTGGGTTATGTACTTCCCTTAGAGAAAGGAGGCTTACCGTGAAGTGGGAAAGTCAAAGGAGTTTGAATCCTGAACCAGTCCCCGAACTTTTGTGATGGCTGCCATCTTGGCAAACACACTGAGGTTTGAACTTTGAAGTGGAGACCTCCAGAGCTTAAAAACATGCTGAAGCATGCACAACACATCAGGGTCTGTAACAGACTCTCATCCTCTGTGGATCAGGTGCTGAGTGGGTGTGTGAAATCTCTGACCAGTGGGGTTGTATAAGCCCTGACAGCATTGGGTAGCCTACCTGGGCCTTGTCTTTGGATCTGGTGAAGTAGTGCAGCCCCTACTCTTTGGACGCTTTCTACGTAAGCAAGGAGCAGAGACACATGGATGAGGCAGAACCTTGGCCTCATCCCTGCTCTCCCCAGTTTCTGGCCATATTAATTGACCAGGCATGAGAGGGGAACTAAGCTGCATATTTTCAAGGGCTACAGTTATTTACTTTTGCCTGAGTCACCATTTCTTCCTGTTCCTGAGGCAGAGCAGTTGCGTGTTGTGGGTTGAGCCTGAAGGCTCCATCTAGGCCACAATCACTTCAGTCATTGCTAGAGTGCAGCCACTTCTAGGGTGAAACATGCCAACTGTTGAACAGGATAGCACAGGGGTGGCCAACCTGAGCCTGAGAAGGAGCCAGAATTTACCAATGTACATGGCCAAAGAGCCACAGTAATACATCAGCAGCCCCCCATCAGTCCTGCACACCCCCTGCCGATCAGTGCCTTCCCCTTCCTTCCCCGCACCTCCTGATCAGCTGTTTTGTGGCATGCAGGAGGCTGTGGGGGGGGGGAGGGGAGGAGCAAGGGCACAGCAGGCGATTGGAAGGGGGAGTGGGGGCAGGGCCTGGGGCAGAGCCAGGGGTTGAGCCGTGAGCACCCCCCCCCCCCGGCCCATTGGAAAGTTGGTGCCTGTAGCTCCAGCCCCGGAGTCGGAGTCTAGACAAGGAGCCGCGTATTAACCTCTGAAGAGCCGCATATGGCTCCGGAGCCACAGGTTGGCCACCCCTGGGATAGCACATGGGACAATACATCAGGAAGTGAAGAAGAATCATTCATGCAACTGCAGTGGGATTCCAGCAGGTGGAATATAACTTAGAAGAGGTTTGTGAATTTGCAGCAATATAAACTTTCTTCTACTTCATGTTCTCTTTAAATAGCTTGTAGAGGAGGGAAAATGGTTTATTGCAATTTGTCCGCATAAATCCTGGTGAGTCTGGGCCAAAATTTGTTCTCAGTTATATCACTGTAATTCTTGAATAACTTAATGGAACTAGCATTAAGAAGCTCTATTGATTGCAATGGCGTTGCTCTTGACATACAGCAGTGTCACTGAGAATCTGGCCTCTATTTTGGCTTCAATCATTCCAACACCTTATTCACATTAGGCCAGCTCTGCAGCTGGTGTAAACTGATATGATGTCAGGAGATTGACTGCAAAGATGTTACTCAAATGACTACAGCTCAGCTGGTGAAATAAGAGTCAATGAGTAAACCTGGCAGAGTCCAGCCTGGTGCCATTCTCTACAAGTTAACAAAGTGAAATAATTGCAATCCGTTTTCCTAATGACTTGTATTTTGAACTCCCACATCTGTGTTCATAAACATGTACCCATACAAAATTTAAATTAATAAAAATGCTGCCTCTATGGTTTTATTTTCATTTATTTTTAATGGGGGGAAAAATTAAAAAAAGTTCTTTGAAGTCTGCTGGGGGAAGGAATCTGGGGAAAAACTTAAAAGTTATTATTTTTTTTTTAATCTTGAAATCCTGTGCTAAGTAAGTGTTTAAAAATTTCTGGCCATCCTGTTAGTAAAAATAATTATTCACAGTCTTCTGGGGGTGGTGGATCTTTTCATTTTCTATGTTCAAAAGAAAGGGGGATTCTTCCAAATCCTCAAATGTACAAAATTACATTAATTTCATTTTCATCAAACTTCTTCATTGCATTAGATTTGCATGGATTTTAAACTGAGAAAATTAGCAGCAGGCTGGAACAGAGGTACATAGAGGGTTCTTTTCAGGACTGCATTTTTAATCACTTTAGACAAATAGGACTCCTTAGTTCATGTCATGGTTTCTTGAACACTTGGGTTTGGGTTTTTCAGCAAGGAAGAAGATTGGTAACTACCTTGGACCTATGGAGGTTTTTTTATTATTTTGGGATAGATTCTGCCAACTCCCAGTGGGTAGTACTCGCTCCTCAAGAAGTCCCATTAATTTGGGAGGGAAGCAAATTGACTTCATTGGGACTACTAGAGGAGTGAAGTACTGTACAGCAGGACTAAAGGTGGAAGAATCTGCCACTTTGATTTCATGTCACCAGCTCTAAGTACATTATTCTCAGAAAGAGTCCCAACTTCAAAAGCAGTGGTCCCCAAACTTGTTCTGCTGCTTGTGCAGAGAAAGCCCCTGGCAGGCCGGGCCGGTATGTTTACCTGCCATGTCCACGGGTTCGGCCGATCGCGGCTCCCAGCGGCCACGGTTCACTGCTCCAGGCCAATGGGAGCTGCTGGAAGCAGCGCGGGCCGAGGGACGAACACTTGATGATGATAAATCTTTTAAAAAAACAAACAAACAAAAAAAAACAAATCCTGGTACCATAGAGCAATTCTCTGCTATGCCCTCTGTATATGGTGGTGGTGGTGGAGTAGAAGAGCTACAAATGCCCTGCAGCCAGCCAGGGGAGAATTCACCTGATACATACCTGATAGCATAGGGCCACCATAAACTGGTGTACATGTGTGATGCTTTGGAGGTTAACCTAGACCAGTAAGGGGTTGTCACTCCCTGCCCTGGCCTTTGTGCTCAGAGCCCTGACCCCAGCAGCCTGCTCAGAGCGCAAAGGCATCACCCTGGCTTCTACCACTTCCTTGTAGGGTGACCCCAAAAGCCCTTCAAATCCCAAGTCTTCTGCAAACTATCACCTGTGCAGTGTTCAGACCCTGTCACTGTGGCACTTGCAAAACATTATCCAGTTTGCTCCTCCTTTAAAGAGACAGTACACATCACCAGCTTGTTAATTTGGCTGAGGATTTTACTCCTGAGTCTGAAACACTGCCTTGAGATGATTGTGAAATAAAACAAGATTAAGTTAATTGACAAAGAACAGCAGTGCTCTTAGGGACACACGTTCCCCATCCCTCAGAATAAGAGGCCCAGGGCAGGAAGGATGTGTTGGGAGTGGACACATAGTGTAGCATTATAGGATTCTGGGTAGCACCACCCACAGGCAGCCAGAGACGAGCTGCTGTACCTTAGAGCAGCCCTGGAGATGTCTAAATTACCCAGTGGCCATTTCAGCCCACAGAATAGCCCGAAGTCAGCAGTGTGCAAAGGTGACCTTCGGCTGTGAGTTCTGTGCTGTGCCACTTGGAGGCACAGCACAAAAATCTCATCCCAGGTGGTTTAGTAAACTACCCAAATGATCAGATGGACTCTTGAGCTACTGCATGGCTACACAGAAAAAGGATCCTCCAAAGGAAGAGTTTGATAACCTGAAGCGTTAGCTCTGGTGTCCTTATCAAATTCCAGTGTTGTTAAGTACTGCCTTTCTAGCCCATTTCCCTTTGTATTTTTAATTGAATATAATTTTCTGCTTCACTTTCCATTTCAAACTGCTAGCCATTTGCTGCAATTTTTCATTCCAGAGTTGGGTGCCTTTCACTGAGGGGTGTGGTATTTTGGGATCCTTCAGGATGACAGGCACTATGCAAATGCAAGATGTTCATGATACCCCTCTATAGTCCAGGCAGGTAGACAATATTCAGGGCTTTGTAGGTTGCTTCTGGTAGTGGGAGAAATTGATGATGCAGTCAGATATTTCTTTGGTGCAATTTGGTTCACTTACAAAAAACATTTCCCTGAACGCAGTATGAATCAACCTACAGGAGGCACTTTCTTTGCTCGGGGTTCCAAGCCTCTTTCCGGACACCACACTACCCAAAAAACTCTCTTGGCTTTCTCTCAGGACCATGTTACCCGTACTTTTCTTGCTGTTCTATTGGTTTCTTGCTGCCTTCTCTGCTCCTATGTGCCTCTGGCTCCTTCTTGCTCACAGACACACACAGCTTCACCATAAACCCCAGCTTCCAGCATTTACATCCAAAACTCTGACCGCATGACTCAACTCCTAGTCCAGCCTTTTCTATGGGTGGCAGAGCTATCTAGAATCCCTGTCCACCCCCAACATACCCATCCTGCCTGTGGGCCTGTATTCTGAGGGATGGGGGAACGTGCACAGCCTTGTCATGCTGGTCTGTGATTTGGGTGATGGCTTCTATTGTTACAGCCATTACTAAACAAAGGGGCATTTAACTGCTCCCTCAGCTAGCCTGAAAGGAAGATGTCTATCATGCCCACCGGCCTCAAAGACCCACTCCTCAGGAACTGCCCAGTCTTCAGCATAACATTAATCATGTTAAGGTTTGAACCCACAGATCTTGCATGCACATTATGTCCACTGAAAGACAAGGGGAGTTTTTTGTCTACAGTAACTTTAGGATCCCATCTGGCCTGTCTTAGAAGGTAAACTCTTTGGGGCAGGGACCATCTGTTTATGTTGTACAGTAGCCAGAACAATGGTGTCATGGCTTCTAGGCACTAAGCAACACAAACAAGCAACAAGGGTATACACTAGATGAACAAGCAGGTCTTTCTTCTCAGTAACTTTAGGATAGATCTTTTATAGTTTCATTGCTATGGGGCCAATTTGAACATTTACTTTGGTAGAATACAACATCCCTCTGCATTCATGATGTAAAACTGCTACCTTTGAAATTAAATTCATTTTTCCAAAAACACTAAATATGTCTGAGATTTATATAAATGCAGAGGTATTGGACACAACTTCCCAATAATATAAAAACTCCATGTTTAAGTCCAATATTTCATTGTTTTTGTTCCTTCAATCAGTTATGTATTTGCTTGACGCCTGCCAGAAACTACTGTGTAGATATTACAAGTTGTGTACCAGGCCAAAATGCATTGGCCCTATGGAACAATCCCTGAAATCATCCCACAGAAGTTACAAGAGATTCCTAAATTTATGTGCTGATTCCACAATGATGTTAACATCCCAATACATCTATTTTTTAAGCATCTAATTCACATGGGATCCACACTTACCTGCAGTTGCACAACTCCCAGAATCTTACAGCGAATGGCTGTTTTTTCATTATATTTCACTGTTTGTTTTCATAGGTATTGCAGAATGTCATAAAGAAGACCTGCTTGTTCATCTAGTGTATACCTTTGTTGTTTGTTTGTTGTGCTTAGTGCCTAGAAGCATGACACCATTGTGCTGGCTACTGTACAAACATAAACAGGTGGTCCCTGCCCCAAAGCATTTGCCTTCTAAGACAAGCCAGATGGGATCTACAACAACTTGCATCTTCCCTTGGGGAGACTTATTCTAATAGGACTCATGGTTAAGGAATTTTCTTGCAGTTCAGCCCAAATTTCTCATTGTTTCATTTCTTAATTTCTTATTGTACTTAAATGACTTGTGACACATACATAAATAATGAAAAGGTGGACAACAACTTTCTGGGGGGAAAACATTTTTTTTAATATTTGCACTGTTCAGATTATTTTAGAGTGAATCATCAGTGGATCAAACCCTTCTCTAAATGGGGTTGTACTGATGTAACTCAATTCTCTTACACTTTCAGGCTTGTCACTAACTCTGCCATGCAGTTTATGAACTTATTCTATTATGGTCATTGTAATGTTTTGCTTAAGCATCATGGAAAGGACACTGTACTGTTTCGTTGATCTGCTTTATTCTAAATGCAGAAGCCGCAATAACACAAAAGAATATGAAATGTTCTGAAGAGAATAAAGATAAAGAGGTAATTGACCTGTGAGATCAATGCATCCATAGCAATAGCATATCTTGTTACATGTCCCTGCACAAATTGATACACAGTTATGTTGATGCAGAGTACTCACTCATATCTTGATTACTGTCATGCAAGAATGCATAAAAGGCTTTATTTTTAGAAGATCTACTAGTGTTGACTAAAATAAATGGAAACTATATACATATACAATAATAACCATTCCCAGTTTTCAGCATAGAAACTATGCAAATAAATACAGCATGCACTCTGAAGATGACTTGATAATTTGAGAAAGAAAAGTCATATGTCTAAACCCAGTGGAAAATATGATTGTTCTAGAAGTAAAGCTAGGTCCAAATGTTGTACCAATAAAATAAAAACCAGCAGGATCTTATTAAAGGGAAAAAGGCAAAATACCACATTTATTGTGAATACAGAAAGAATCATAGTAAGCAGTTAGTTATAGCTATAACATTCCATTCAATCTCATATTTATTCACACATTCATTCATACAAACATACACACACAGGTTCTGCAAGGTTGTTATCATAGTTACCAGCCTTAGAGTTGCTCATGCCAAGCCACTGGCCAGGTGGCCTGGACATGAGGAGGGAGCAGGGCCTTGTCAGATGCTCATCTGATGCTCCTGGAAGTTGGTTTGCAGAATCAGACCCCCAAAATTCTCACTTTTTAGAGTCTATTTTTATAGGAATTTCTTCCTATGCCAGTCTATGGGAATTGCTTCATCATGCTGTTGCTGAATCAATCAGCAGATAGCACATTCCTGACGGCTCCAAGATGTTATCTTGTTCTTTGGTTCTCCCATTCTTGAGGCTGTTGGGTGGATTCCAGTCTGCCCTCCGGGTGGGGTCCTCTGGTTATTTCCACTTGACGCCTTCTTCAGCCGATGGACACTGGATTCTTAGGCTGGCACCTCCCTGATCATTCAGTTATTATCCACACCAAGCATCCATCCACATACATCCTCTATCTCTATTTTAATCACAATGGTTAATACAACAAAAGGGCGGGGAGTCTCTGGGTGCTGTTTCTGTTGTGACAGAGTATTGCTTTGAGTCTCTCTCTCTGTGAATTGCTTTGAGAACAGACTCTGTCTTAGAATGTACTAACACAATTAGCAGCTTGCAAGTTTCACACATAGAGGGAGAGAAACAGTACCAAAAACCAAGAGACCTCTTAATTAGTAATACCCTGGAATTGAAACTCTGGGGAATCAAACTCATTTGTGATTTTTAATACAGAATTTCTTTAATATGATCCAACACAAATGCTGCCCAGCTATAAAGAGCTAGAGTCAATCTTTGGTTGTGATTGAGCTTGAACAAGGACCTATCAATTCCTTATTTGAGAGATTTTAATCTTGCTCTCCCAAAGGGAGGTATTGACAATGTCTAACAATAATGGATCCAAAGCTGCTCCCTGTTTGAAATCTTTCCAGAAGGACCAAATGTTGAAAGCAAATGTAGTTGGCTTCCACACGCCAGTTTCCGTGCTGCTGATGCAATGTGCTCTAGGGTACTCTTCTCTGTACATAGCTCCTGTTTAAAGCTATGTACAAATTTGCAGCTGTTTACAGTGTAAATTATAGATGGGCAGCTAGAATAGTAACATCAAATGATCTGATTGACTAATTCTCATATTAGAATATCTAACATCTTCACACAGTGTTAGGGAAACTATAGTTCGCTAGAGAAATTGCAGGCCAGCACAATGGCCTTGTGTCTAGAGATCTTCCAATTTCTGGGTTCAGTCTCTCAATCCAGTGATGGTAGAAAGCAGCATTTTATGGCCATTGCAATAAATCAATTACTGGCAATACTGACAGTAGGGTGATGGTGGAACCAGAGATGTGGACTGAAATGGACCTTCTATCCAGGAGGACTTCAGTCTTTGAACCATTCCTTAGTAAGAAGTTATGGTGTGGCAAGAAGCTGATAAAGTCAAAACAAGGGTGAAGGGGATCTGACAATGTAATCCAGTGCGTCACTTGCACAGTGGTGGTCTCCAACATTAAAGTTTGCATGCCAAAAGAAGAAGATAGAAAAAAGGAAAGAAGTGCATCAAAGATAAAGCCTTGTGGCCTTCCATGGAGGAGGAGAAATGGTACAGTCTTTACCAGAAATGGCGGGAGAGAAGTGGTTATAAAGGTCAGAGGAAAGAGAGCAGAAGATCCCAGACTTTTCGTCTAGGCAGTCAAGAACTTTGGAGTGAGAGGTCAGAGAACGTACTAAGAACATAAAGGGAGGACAAGACAGAGGCAAAGACTGAAGTCATTAACCACCCAGAGTAAAGCAGTACAGTAAAATATGTGTACATTCCTTTTTCACATTTAGTTTTTGCTCGCTGAGAAAATATTATGAATTACCCATTCTTGTATAAATGACAGTGAATATTTGGAAGGAATGCCACTACACATTTTGCTTTCCAAATATAAAATGTGTTTAAGCTGCATGCTGAAAATGACATAGACAGGAATTAAAAATAAAAATTACTTGTATTATATCATGTACCCAGATCACCAATGAGGACTATAGTGTGTGGAAACTATCAATACTTTACAGGAAAGATTTCATCCACTGTCAGTAGCTGTTCCAAAGTCACAATCTATAATCTATTTGTCTGCTTTTGTTAATCTGGAAACCAACCTTATCATTCTTTACTCATGTTCTACAGCCCAGAATCCAGGAGAGCTTTGGAAACTCATAGCTGCCATTGTAATGGGAGTATGGCTTTACCACAGTGTGAATTCCTTTTAATGTCAGTTTCTCTATGGGGGATTAGCCACCGCAGATGTCACAGATCCTGGGAATATCTTCCAAGATAAAAAAGGAAAGTTGGCATCTCAACTGTCATTTAATAATCTACAGACTCACTGATACGTATATTTTCTGATATCTGATACCCATAGATACAGCGAAACATCTGATTTAAATGGTTGCTGGTTTGATTGCAAAATTATATTAATTTATGTTCTTGCAGAGCACTTGGATTATAAAACGCCATGTGTTGTCTTTGCATTGAGTCCTTTAAAACACGAATGGATAGAGGAAGAGTCCTGATTTTCCCATGACGTGTCTCAAAGCAAGTCTCTGTGACTAATAGCAGGAACCCCTTCTTTCCCACCACAGAAAGTTAGTCCAAAATGCTGGTTAAGGTCAAAAAGAGTTTATGCCAGTTAGAAGCTGACACATGGAAAGATCCAGCACTGAACTCCATTAGGTACGAAGGGGAATTTATAGCCTTGAAATGCTCCCAGTGCCTCCTCTTTAATTAACTACTGTATGCATCCCAAAATTCTCAACAACACTCTGCCTGACAACAAGGAACCATCTAGCACCATGTATAGTAGTAGATAATTACACATGTGAACCTTAGAGATGTGCGTCAGTTGTTCAGTGAGCAGCCAACAAATTGTTAAACTTTTGCTGGTTTGCACCGTTTTCCTCTCTGTTGTGTAAGAGCATTGTTGAGAGGAAAAGTAGCAGGTTTTCAAGGCAATAGCATGAATCCGGATTTCTGCCTTGTCAATTTCACTAACAAACTCATGTTTCTGCTTATTAGAAATCCTTCAGAATTGCACAGTAATTATTCAAATACTACAGCTGCTAATAGCCATACTACAGGCTTTTTGAGGGGGTGAGGATGGCTATTTGTACTACTTCTGTTCTAGGAATTCTTGTGCAGATTTTCCTGTACTCACCACAGGTGACAAATAATAAATTAATTGGCCTTTAGAAGATGCTAAAAAACAAAACAAGCACAACTACAGAGTGTGGTTTAAAGTGTGGTTACCAAAATTGGTCACCATATTGGTTTCACTAGTAATATAAAAAGAGATAATTTCACCTCCTTGTTCCCACTCAATGTTCCCCTCTGTGTAACCTCCAAAGATCTCATTAGCCCTTTTAGCCACAGCCTCACACTAGGGAGCTCATGTTCAGCTGGCTATTTACCATGACCTCTAAGTCCTTTCCAAAGTCACGGCTTTCCCGGATACAATCTCCATTCTGTAAGTTTGACCTACATTCTCTGTTCTTTGACCTAAGACTGTGCATTTGTCTGTATTAATGTGTATTGTTTGTTTGTGTCCAGTAAAACTAGTGTAGAATTGCTCTGTACAAGTGACCTAACCTTATGATTTACTTTTTCTCCAATCTCTGTCATCTAGAACATTTACCATCAATTATTTTGTATTTTCTTCTATTTCATTCACAAAGCCATTGAATAGCACTGGGCTGAGAACTTATCTATTTTTCTATCCGTCGTCTAGTTTTTAATCCATTTAATATGTGCATCCTGATTTATTTATTTTTTTGGTATAGTGCTACTTTTTAAAATCAGAATGTTCTGCGGTACTGAATCAAACACCTTACAGAAATCTGAGAGTATTACATCAACACTTGATCAACCAAACATGTAATTTCACCAAAGAACAGTATCAAGTTCATTTGGCAGGACTTTAATGCTTTCTCCCATGCTGTCCCTCAGGCTTGGGAGGATCTCCCCTTTAACATATGGAAAGCTACCTCATTATCTTCCTTCAGATCCCTACTTGAAACTTTCCTTTTGCTGTCATGCCTACAAAAACTTTAAAACTCTTTGGTTGCTGGTATGCTGATACCACTCCCTATCATGCTGATCAGTAATGACTCATTGTTTCCCAGCACTATGTATCTGTATCCATCTACTATCTCTTGTCTGATCATATATTGTAAGTTCTTTGAGGCAGGGACCATCTTTGTTCTGTGTTTGTACAGCACCTAGCCAAATGGGCTCCTGTTCCATGCCTCAAATTCCTAGGTGCTACAGTTATACAAATACTAATAATTTCCATGAAAGCATGTTGAATGACATTGATTAAAATTTGATCCTTTCATTCTTTTTTTAACAAATTATCCAGAATTTTGGAACACTATGTACAAAGAGTATAACCTTTTAACAGGTTTCAATATGATGCCTTTCTAATGCCTTGAATGTTCCATTGTTCTTGTATTAAGTAAATGGGTACCTGATTTACTTCCTCTTTATCATTCACTACTTTATACACCTCACTCCTGTTACCCCGTATTTATCGCCTCTCAAAACTAAACAGTCCCAATCTTCTTAATTCTCAGTCTCTCCTCCTAAGTAAGCCTGGCTTTGACTCTAATCACTTTTCATTGTTCCATCCATTCTACCTCTGCTATATCTTTTTTGAGACCGGGTGGCCAGAAATGAACACGGTCTCAGGTGACAGACTACCACTGATTTGTATAATAGCATATATGAGGGGAGGATTTCCAAAGGCACAAAGGGAAGTTAGGAGGTGCTCAACTAGCCCTGACTTTCAATGGGAGTTGGGTGCCTGCACCTTCAATCTCCCCCATTAATATTATTTCCCTCTACAGTTCTCTGAATGGGGAAGGTAACCGAGGTCTCTGTGTCATGACGGCTTACTCAAGAAATTGCTGAGTAAATCCAGTAAGTGGGGATCAAGATACATTGTGGTATCCTATACTGTGTCAGAACAGTGCCTAAGTCTTTTTCAGTGAAAGGGTGATTAGAAAATCATATTCAGTGTGAACAGTCCCTAAGCAGCACTACAAAGATGTGAGATTAAATTACATTTGTTTGCACTATGTGCTGTCTGTACTACAGCTTAAAGTGACATGCATTGCTTAAGGATTTTGAATTAAATAATTAGTGAGAAAATATCAAATTTCCAGTGTATTAGCATGCTGAAATGCCTTTGTGCTTTCTAAATCTCCATATGCCAATGATTCGAAAAAAAAAAATAGTGAACTGTTCCCTAAATTAATATTTTTCTTTGAGAAATGAGATTTTTTTCTAAACTTGGTGGTATTCTTGACTCAAGTTTGCTTGGTTTAAAAAAACAAAAAAACAAAAAACAAGCACAGGTTTAGTAATTGGGAAAGAGGAGTAGCCACCAGAGGGTACAATTTTCAAAAATGTTTAAATGAATTAGGAGCTTAAGTCTCATTGAAACTTAGTGGCACTTAACTTAGAAGTCTATCTAGGTGCTTATGAAAATTTTATCCCAGGTCTTGTGAGTTCTATTCTTTGTTCTGATGCTGGCTTAGTATGTGATCATGGGAAAGTCACTTGAGGCACAACCAGTGATGAGCTGCCAAAATCTTAACAACGGGTTCCCTCCTTACCCCACGAGGGGGTCGTTGCCCACCCCTGCCCCCTGGGACTCCTGCCCTATCCAACCCCCCTGCATTCCTTGAGTCTCTCCCCAGGACCCCTGCTGCATCCACCCCCCTCCCCTGTCCCCTGACTGCCCCCAGAACTGGGCAGGAGGGTCTTGTGGGCCACCGTAGTGGGTGGCCACCCCACCCCTAAGAGCCAGAGGCACCTGCTAGGGGGCGAGGTGGGGAGTCCCGGCGGTGTTTACCTGGGGCAGCTCCCAGGCCCTCTGGCTCCTAGGGGCGGGGGAGTGTAGCTGGGGCGGGAACAGGGGGAGCAGCCGCTCCCCCGCTGGTCACATCAAAAGTGGCGCCTTAGGCGCCGACTCCGTGGGTGCTCCAGGGCTGGAGCACCCACAGGGAAAATTTGGTGGGTGCAGAGCACCCACAGGCAGCTCCCCACCCCGCCCCCAGCTCACCTCATCTCCGCTCCGCTCCACCTCCTCTGCTGAACGCGCCGCCCTGCTCTGCTTCTCTGCCCCCCCCGCCCCCAGCTTCCCGCGAATCAGCTGTTCAGCGGGAAGCCTGGGAGGGCTGAGAAGCAGGCAGAGGCTTCCCGCTCAGGCCGAGGTGAGCTGGGGCGGGGAGTGGTTCCCCTATGCGGCCCCCCCGCCCCGGGTTACCTGCTGCGGCGCGGGCAGCCCTCCTCGTGCCCCCCGGCCCTAGCTCACCTCCACCTCCCTGGGCCTGAGCATGAAGCCGCGGCCTCCTTCTCAGCTTGCTTCGGCTTCCCGCACAAACAGCTGATTCACGGGAAGCTGGGAGGGGCGGAGAAGCAGAGCGGGGCGGTGCTTTCTGGGGAGGAGGCGGAGGCGGAGTGGAGGTAAGCTGGGGCCAGGGGTGGGGCGGGGAGCTGCCGATGGGTGCTTTGCACCCACCAAATTTTCCTCTTGGGTGCTCCAGGGCTGGAGCACCCATGGAGTCGGCACCTAAGGCGCCACTTTTGGCTGGTTAAATTTAGAAGCCCTTTTAGGACCGGTTGTCCCTCATGGAACGACCAGTTTTAAAAGGGTTTCTAAATTTAACAACCGGTTCTAGCGAACTGGTGTGAACTGGCTCCAGCTCACCACTGGGCACAACCCAGCAAAGCACTGGACATTCTGATCCCAGTCCAGCTAAGTGTTTAAGAATATGCTTAATTGTAGTCACATGAATAATGCCAAAATTAAGCACATACTTGAGTGCTTAGCTGGATCAGAACCAGACTGCTGAGCACTCTGCAGGATTGAGCCTATAAATCTCTTTTGTACCTTTGTTTACCCAATCTGTAAAATGGATATAATCACAGGGGACAGGATTGTGAGCCTTAATTGACCAATGTTTGTAAATCACTTGGGGATCCTTTGCTGAAAGATGCTATGTAAGTGTAAAGTATTTTATTGTAGCAGAGGATGTAGAATTGTTGCAGAGGCTGTAGACAAATATACATGGCTTCCTGTAGTAGCTCAACATCAGAATTTTAGGTTGGGCATGTTCATAGGTTCTGGAACTAGGGTGCTGGGGGTGCTGTCATACCCCTGGCTTGAAATAGTAATAATAACCCAAATACACTGTAGATCAAACTTTTTGGCCCGATGGCCATATCGGTGTTGTGAAACTGTATGGAGGGCTGGGTAGGGAAGGCTGTGCCTCCCCAAACAGCCTAGCCCCTGCCCCCTCCCACTTCCCGTCCCACTCAGAACCCCGGACCAATCCAACCCCCCCTGCTCCTTGTTCCCTGACTGCCCCATCCCAGGACCCCTGCCCCTAACTGCCCCCCCAGAACCCCTCCCATTCAACCCTCCCTGTCCCCTGACTGACCCAGCCCCTATTCACACCCCTGCCCCCAGACAGGCCCTCCCGGGACTCCCATGTCTATCCAACCCGCCTTGTTCCCCATCCCCTGACTGCCCTGCTCCCGAACCTCCGTCCCATCCAACCTCCCCCTGTCCCCTGACTCCCCTGACCCCTATCCACACCCCCGCCCCCTGACTGCCCCCGGGACCCTCTACCCCTTATCCAACCCCCCCGCCCCTTTACCATGCTGCTCAGAACAGCAGGAGCTTGCCGCCCGGCCGGAGCCAGCCATGTCGCCGCACTGCCCGGCAGGAGCAGCGGGCCAGAGCGCTGGTAGCACAGCAAGCTGAGGCTGTGGGGGAAGGGGGACAGCAGGGGAGGGGCTGGGGGCTAGCGTCCCTGGCCGGGAGCTCAGGGGCCCGGCAGGACGGTCCCACGGGCCGTAGTTTGCCCACCTCTGCTATAGCTGGTTTCTACCTTCAGCACCCCACTATAAAAATTGTCCCATCACCACTGGGCCATTTAATCCTTCAAAATTCATTCATTATTTGAGGATAATTGGGAAAGCTCCCTCAGTCCCCTGCTATAGCTGCTGTGTTGTGCAATGACGCCTAGGCACCATCCATAAAGTCCTGTTACTTAAGAGCATCCGAATGGAATGCGCACTACGTTAGAATCCCAAACCAAAGCAGCTGTCTCTGCATGGAAACTTCATCTGGAAGAGAGTAGTGTTATGCTGCCAAATTAACAGCTGTGAATGGAGTGCACAACTCTGGACATTGACCTAACATTTTATTTTCCATAGTGGAGCAGGTGAACAATATATATTTTTGTCTTATGATTCTGTATCCTAAAACATGAGTGTCAAGGTTCCTCCCCCACTCTGAACTCTAGGGTACAGATGTGGGGACCTGCATGAAAAACCTCCTAAGCTTATCTTTACCAGCTTAGGTCAAAACTTCCCCAAGGTAACAAATATTACCCCCGTTATCCTTGGAATGGCCGCTACCACCACCAAACTAATACTGGTTACTGGGGAAGAGCTGTTTGGACGCGTCCTTCCCCCCAAAATACTTCCCAAAACCTTGCACCCCACTTCCTGGACAAGGTTTGGTAAAAAGCCTCACCAATTTGCATAGGTGACCACAGACCCAAACCCTTGGATCTGAGAACAATGAAAAAGCATTCAGTGTTTTACAAGAAGACTTTTAATAAAAAATAGAAGTAAATAGAAATAAAGAAATCCCCCCTGTAAAATCAGGATGGTATATATCTTACAGGGTAATTAGATTCAAAAACATAGAGAACCCCTCTAGGCAAAACCTTAAGTTACAAAAAAGATACACAGACAGAAATAGTTATTCTATTCAGCACAATTCTTTTCTCAGCCATTTAAAGAAATCATAATCTAACACATACCTAGCTAGATTACTTACTAAAAGTTCTAAGACTCCATTCCTGTTCTGTCCCCGGCCAAGAGGACTACAGACAGACACACAAACCCTTTGTTTCTCTCCCTCCTCCCAGCTTTTGAAAGTATCTTGTCTCCTCATTGGTCATTTTGGTCAGGTGCCAGCAAGGTTACCTTTAGCTTCTTAACCCTTTACAGGTGAGAGGAGCTTCCCCTGGCCAGGAGGGATTTCAAAGGGGTTTACCCTTCCCTTTATATTTATGACACGCCCCCCAAATCTCAGCTAGGGTGAAACACTGGCTGGGATTTCTTCCTGGAGCTCTAGGAAAACAGAGTTAATAAGACACATGCATCTCTAAATATACTACCAAGTACATAAAGACTAACAATATTTTCCACATCTCAAGGACGATTTTAACCAGTTGATTCTGGGAAACTTTCACGGGAGAGTGCATCAGCCACTTTGTTAGAAGCTCCTGAGATGTGTTGGATGTCGAAATCAAAATCTTGGAGAGCTAAACTCCACCGAAGAAGTTTTTTGTTAGTTTCTTTGACGGTGTGAAGCCACTTTAGTGCAGCATGGTCGGTTTGCAGGTGGAAACGCCGTCCCCAAACATATGGGCGTAGCTTTTCCAGAGCGTAGACAATGGCATAACATTCTTTTTCAGTGACTGACCAGTTGCTTTCCCTCTCAGACAGTTTTTTGCTGAGAAACACTACAGGGTGGAATTCTTGATCAGGTCCTTTCTGCATTAAAACTGCTCCCACACCACGCTCGGATGCATCTGTGGTTACTAGGAACGGTTTGTCAAAGTCTGGGGCCCTTAGTACAGGGTCAGACATGAGTGTCGCTTTAAGCTTGTTAAAGGCCTTCTGACACTTTCCGGTCCACTGAACAGCATTTGGCTGTTTCTTTTTGGTTAGGTCTGTCAGTGGGGCAGCGATTTGGCTGTAGTGCGGTACAAATCGTCTGTAATAACCGGCCAAGCCTAAGAAGGATTGAACCTGTTTCTTTGACTTTGGGACAGGCCACTTTTGGATAGCATCCACTTTGGCCTGTAGGGGGCTGATAGTTCCTTGACCCACCTGGTGTCCAAGGTAAGTCACTCTGTTTAGGCCTATTTGACACTTCTTAGCCTTAACAGTTAGTCCTGCCTCCCTTATGCGCTCAAGGACTTTTTGTAGATGTTCCAGGTGGTCTGCCCAGGAATCCGAAAATATGGCCACATCGTCAAGGTAGGCGACTGCATATTCTCCTAATCCCGCTAGGAGACCATCTACAAGTCTTTGGAAAGTGGCTGGTGCATTTCGCAGCCCGAAAGGGAGTACATTAAATTCATACAGCCCGAGATGTGTGATGAAGGCTGACCTTTCCTTGGCAGATTCATCTAGCGGTACCTGCCAGTACCCCTTGGTTAAGTCCAAGGTAGAGATGAACTGGGCCCTTCCCAGTTTCTCTAATAGTTCATCTGTGCGTGGCATGGGATAGTTGTCTGGGCGAGTTACAGCATTTAGCTTACGGTAGTCCACGCAAAAACGTATTTCCCCATCTGGTTTGGGAACTAGAACCACTGGAGATGCCCATGCACTTTCAGAGGGGCGGATTACACCCATCTGTAACATATCCTGGATCTCCCGTTCTATAGCAGTTTTAGCTTGAGGAGACACCCGGTAAGGGTGGACCCTAATTGGGTGAGCATTACCTGTGTCAATGGAGTGGTATGCCCGTTCAGTCAGTCCTGGGGTGGCTGAGAACGTTGGCGCGTAGCTAGTGCACAGCTTCTGGATCTGCTGTCGCTGCATACGCCCAAGGGTCATGGAGAGGTTCACCTCTTCCACACCACCAGCACATTTCCCTTCGTAATAGACACCTTCAGGCCACTCAGCGTCGTCTCCTCCCTGGGCTGTAAACTGACAAACCTTTAATTCTCTGGAATAAAAGGGCTTTAGAGAATTAATATGATACACCTTAGGCTTTCGGTTGGAGGTGGGGAATGCTATGAGATAATTAACAGCTCCCAGGCGCTCCTGGACCACGAATGGCCCTTCCCACGATGCTTCCATTTTATGGGCCTGGAGCGCCTTTAAGACCATGACCTGGTCTCCTACTTGGAAGGAACGCTCTCTGGCATGTTTATCATACCAGGCTTTTTGCTCTTTTTGAGCATCCTGTAAGTTTTCTCTAGCAAGGGCTAAAGAGGTTCGGAGGGTGTTTTGTAGGTTGGTTACAAAGTCCAGAATGTTAGTTCCTGGAGAAGGTGTAAATCCCTCCCATTGCTGCTTCACCAACTGCAATGGCCCCTTAACCTCACGGCCATATACAAGTTCAAATGGGGAAAACCCTAAACTGGGATGTGGTACAGCTCTGTAGGCAAAGAGCAACTGCTGCAATACTAGGTCCCAATCATTGGAGTGCTCATTTACGAATTTACGTATCATGGCCCCCAAAGTTCCATTAAACTTCTCCACCATGCCATTTGTTTGATGATGGTAAGGAGTGGCAACCAAGTGATTTACCCCATGAGCTTCCCAAAGGTTTTTCATAGTTCCTGCCAGGAAATTAGTCCCTGCATCTGTGAGGATGTCAGAGGGCCAACCTACCCTGGCAAAAATGTCTGCTAGTGCCTGGCACACACTTTTAGCCCTGGTGTTGCTTAGAGCTACTGCTTCCGGCCATCGGGTGGCAAAATCCATGAAAGTCAGTATGTACTGCTTTCCTCTGGGTGTCTTTTTCGGAAAAGGACCCAGAATATCCACAGCTACTCGCTGAAATGGAACTTCAATGATGGGGAGTGGCTGGAGAGGCGCTTTGACCTGGTCTTGGGGTTTTCCCACTCTTTGGCACACCTCACAAGACTGGACATAGGTAGAAACATCCTTGCCCATTCCCTCCCAGTGGAATGACCCCCCCAAACGGTCTTTGGTCCTGTTCACCCCAGCATGGCCACTAGGGTGATCATGGGCTAAGCTCAAGAGCTTGGCCCGGTATTTAGTTGGAACTACCAACTGTCTCTGAGGATGCCAGTCTTCCTGGTGTCCCCCAGAAAGAGTTTCCTTGTATAAAAGTCCTCTTTCTACAACAAACCTGGATCGATTAGAAGAGCTGAGAGGCGGTGGGTTGCTCCGTGCCGCCGTCCAAGCTCTCTGGAGGCTTTCATCTGCTTCCTGTTCGGTCTGGAACTGTTCCCTTGATGCTGGAGACATCAGTTCCTCATGGGATTGTGGACCTAGGCTTGGTCCCTCTGGAAGCGATATAGGGGATGGAGCTGTTTCTGTTGACTGTGAACCGCTCTCCGCTGGTGCACTATGTTGGGATTCAGACTCCGGCTGAGCCTCTTGTGTAGGGTTATCGGCTGCTGCCAGTTCAGGTTCGGTGGGGCCCTCTGGTGTTGAGGTTGCAAGTACTGGATTCAGTGCTGACACGGGGTCTGGTGTTGGTTGTTTGGCTGGTTCCGGTTCTGGGACTGGTTCCGTCTGGGTCTCTGGGACTGGATCCACTACTGCTGTTGCAGACATTGGCCTGGGGTCCAGGTCCATCACCTCTGACTGGGTCCTGATAGAAGTTTCCGGAACAGAGCTAGGCCTCACGGCTTGTTTAGCCTGGTTGCGGGTGACCATTCCCACCCTCTTGGCCTGCTTCACATGATTGGCCAAGTCTTCCCCCAACAGCATGGGGATGGGATAATCATCATAGACTGCAAAAGTCCACATTCCTGACCAGCCCTTGTACTGGACAGGCAACTTGGCTGTAGGCAAATTGAAAGAGTTGGACTTGAAGGGTTGAATCGTCACTTGGATCTCTGGGTTGATTAAATTGGGGTCCACTAAGGAAGCATGGATAGCTGACACTTGTGCTCCGGTGTCCCTCCACGCGGTGACCTTCTTCCCACCCACACTCACAGTTTCCCTCCGCTCCAAGGGTATCTGGGAGGTATCTGGGCCTGTGGACCTCTGGTGTGATTCCGGTGCAATGAACTGTAATCTGTTGGGGTTCTTGGGGCAGTTGGCCTTTACATGCCCCAGCTCGTTACATTTAAAACATCGTCCAGCTGACGGGTCACCGGGGCGAGGAGGGTTGCTGGAGAACGGGGTGGTGGGACGATAAGGGGTCTGGAGGGTTCTTTGGGAGGTAGGTGGGGCTTTGGGCGGCCCCCGGTAATAGGGTGTGGTCTGGGGTGGTCCCTTCTGGTCTCCGCTCCAACTGCGACCAGTTTTCTTCTTCTCTGCCACCTCCACCCATCTGGCTCCAATCTCTCCTGCCTCAATTACAGTTTTGGGTTTCCCATCTAGGATGTATCTTTCTATTTCCTCAGGAACACCCTCTAAGAATTGTTCCATTTGCATTAGGAAGGGCAAATTTACTGGAGATTCAACACTTGCTCCTGATATCCAGGCATCCCAATGTTTTACAATGTGGTAGGCATGTCGGGTAAATGACATGTCTGGTTTCCACCTTAGGGCTCTGAACCTCCGACGAGACTGCTCGGGTGTTATCCCCATTCTGACTCTCGCCTTGGATTTAAACAGTTCATACTTGTTCATGTGTTCTTTAGGCATTTCAGCTGCCACCTCAGCTAAGGGTCCACTGAGCTGCGGCCTCAGCTCTACCATGTATTGGTCAGTAGAGATGTTGTACCCAAGGCAGGCCCTTTCGAAGTTTTCTAAGAAGGCCTCAGTATCATCACCTGCCTTGTAGGTGGGGAACTTTCTGGGATGGGAAGTGGTACCTGGAGAAGGATTGCTAGGGTTTGTTGGTATATTCTGCTGGGCCTTTATCCTCTCCATCTCCTCCACATGCTTCCTTGCCTCCATTTCCCTCTTGTGGGCAGCCTCCTGTACCTCCTTCTCCAGCCGCATGAGTTCTATCTGTCTTTCATGTTCCCT
Source organism: Lepidochelys olivacea (assembly GCF_965140295.1). Taxonomy (NCBI): domain Eukaryota; kingdom Metazoa; phylum Chordata; order Testudines; family Cheloniidae; genus Lepidochelys; species Lepidochelys olivacea. Next base: position 15,855,245 of record NC_140422.1, on the reverse strand, counting down.
TTGTTTTTCCTCAGCCTGAAATTTGGCTAATTCCAGCTGTAGTCGAGCTGAGGGTTTGGCCATTCTAACCTCTCTGTTTTTAACTAACTTTACACCCGAGGTTTAGAAATAAACAACCAAAACTTGGCTGTAAACTTTTGCTGTGCTGGAATAGAGTACCTATTCTCTGATAGTGATTGTCAGCCTACAGAAAAAAACAATTCCCTTGTCTCTGCTCTGGGCCCAAATTAAAGCAAAAAACCTCC